>NC_090927.1:1262231502-1262856502 GCF_040938575.1 Ambystoma mexicanum | reverse complement strand
GGTTCATAGAGACAGTAAAGGGTAAACAGCCCACACCCTGCAGAAGGGGAACAAGCAAAGTGAAAAGAGGAATGTACTGTATCACTGCACTGCAAGTGTTGTTGGAGGGTGTGTTTTCTTTGGGAACTATCACTGTAATGCAGCTCCAGCGGGGGCAGTTGTTCCTGGCAGCAGGTGCAAGTCGGTGTTTCGTCCAGAGGAAGAGGAGTTCTCGCCGTGGAGGAAAGATGAAGGTCGTTGCACTGCCAAGAAAGAAACCAGCCGCAGAGTTCTTCGGTTAAAAGGTACTACCCTTCTCTTCGCGGTAGTGGTAAACCGTGGTATTCCGGTTGCCGGGGTGTTTGGCACGGGCAAGGTGGACACGAGATGCTCCAGGAAGGTGAAAAGAAGGCAAAACTGGTTATCCCTACCAGTCAAAGGAAGAAGACTCTCCAGACTGGAGATCTCCTCTGTCGTTGGGAAAAGTGGTGAGACGGTTCAGCAGGGCTCCACCGGTGGTGTTGTCGTTGCAGGTCGGCTCAGCTTCTCCCTCCTCGGATTCTTAGGTCCTGTGGCGACTTCTGAAGTTCCAGTCCCCAAAGCCCTGCTTTTATGCAGCACACCCCCTTTCACTCAGCCTAGCTGTCAATCAAACATGCTAAGTGGTGAGTGCGACTTGAGTTACCAAGGTAACTCAGTCCAGGGTGCCTAAACCCCCTCCCACACCCCCTGTGGTACCCCGACAGAGTGGCACCACTTTTGGAGGCTTCTGTGGAGAAGGCCGCCAAAAAGTGGAACAAAGGGCTCGACTTGGGTTGGAGTCACAGAAGAGAACACAAACGCCATTTTAGAATCAAGTTCTGGCAGAAAATACCAACCGGTGAATTAATATTAAATAAATATACCAGCGGTATGTTTGAGGCTATAGGAATTAAATAATTAAAGTTGGTAGCCTCGAACAATGGGAAAATCCCATAGAGATATATTCGCAGTCGAATATAAAAAGTAGTATCCACTGCCACCAGCCAAAACTCGATCAGGGGGGACGGAGACGTGCCCCCTCGAACAACAGACCCCGGGGCAATTGAATTGCCCCGACCAGTACGTCCACAATATGATGGATTGTACAAGTTTCTGTTCATAATTTGGGACTAGTAAAGCCAATGGTGATTTTACATGCCCTGGGAGACAGTCGTCAGTCCCAGGGTATGGAGTCTATGTTGGGGGGTTGCTACGACACCCCTGGGTTACGGCACGGAGGGTGCTGTGTAACCCACATCAAAAACACATGAGACCCTATGGAGTAAAAGACCCCATAGCCCATAAAACACATTGAAAGATAAAGGAACACCTCAAATCATGTCTAAGAGTGGGAGTAAAAAGAATCTCACTCTTAGCAGGAGAAAAAATAAACCCCAAAAATCCAGCAAAGCTGCTGGGGGACTCACTAGGCTTGGGAAATTAGCCTTTACAGAGAATTCTCCCTAACACTCGCCCCCCGCAGACTAAGGGACAGGAGGATTTAATCCACTCCTGGATGAACCTCATATCTCTAGTCGATGACATACATCCTAGAGAGTCCATCAGCATTTTGATGGTGACACCCTGACCTGTGTTCAAAGGTGAAATCAAACCCTTGCAGGCCGATTGACCATCTCAATAGTTTTGGATTTTCTCCCTTCATTTGCATTAACCATCTCAAGGGTTAGTGGTCAGTCTGAATGACAAAAGTAGAACCATACAAGTATGGCCTAAACTTCTTCAGCGCCCACACAATAGCAAAGCATTCTCTTTCGATTGTTGCCCACCTTGTCTCAGGATCCTTCAGTTTTCTACTGATGAAGCAAATGGGGTGCTCCCTACCCTTCTCATCCAGTTGGCTAAGGACTGCACCTATACCTACATTAGAAGCATCTGTCTGCACAATGAAAGTTTGGTGATAGTCAGGAGCTCTCAATACTGGTGCTTGGCAAAGAGCTTTCTTCAGGTTTTCAAAGGCCTGATTGCATTCCTCATTCCATTTGACCTTCTTAGGGAATTTCGGTGAGGAGATCACATTCAGTGGAGAAGCTATGGTCCCATAGTTCCCAATGAAATTCCTGTAATACCCAGTGAGGCCTAGGAAGGCTCTCACCTGGGTTTGAGTAGTAGGTGTTGTCCAATTTTGCACAGCTTCAATCTTACTGAGCAAAGGCCTTATTTCTCCACCTCCTACCTCATGCCCAAGGTAGACCACCTTACTCTGACCAATTTGGCATTTACTTGCCTTAATGGTCAGATTGGCCTGTCCAAGAACCTACAAAACATACCCTAAGTGGTTCACATGTTCTTCCCAGGATTGGCTGAATACTGCAATGCCAAACAAGTATACCTTGCAGAAGTCCTCCATCCCATTCAGAACCTGATTCACCATTCTTTGGAATGTGGCAGGTGCATTCCTCAATCCAAAAGGCATAACCTTAAATTGGTATAAGCCAACTGGGGTAGAAAATGCAGTCTTTTCCTTGGCATGGTCTGTCAGGGCTATTTGCCAATATCCTGACGTAAGGTCAAATGTGCTGAGGAACTTGGCTGAACCAAGTCTATCCACCAACTCATCTGTCCTTGGCAAAGGGTGGGCATCAGTCTTAGTGACTGCATTAAGAGCTCTATAGTCCACGCAGAATATCAATTCTTTGGATCCTGCCTTTCGTACTAACACAACTGGGCTAGACCATGGGCTAGTAGAGGGCTCTATTACCCCGAGATCAAGCATCTGAAATGTACTCGGTAACTCGGTTTACATCTGTAAACACATTCCTATGCTTGTGTTCATGACTAAGTCTGCTGTAACAGCGCCACGATGCCCCAGGGCAGTTCTGTGCGCTTTATAAATGCAAATAAATAAAATAAATAAAAATAAAATCTTCTTGACCTCCCCTTTGATGTGGGTCCTTACATTTTGTGACATTCTATATCCTCTGCTTTTGACTGGCAGATAGTCACCAGTGAGTATATCATGCTGTCCCCAAGGGGTCAAGCTTGTTGAAAGTGAGAACAGAGAGGCAAACTGATTTAACATGGCTTTGCACTCTTCTTGTTGCTCAGGTGTCAGGTTTGAAGAGAGATTTACTCCTTCAGTCTTTTCGTCCAAGGGTAAGCCTCTGAGGAGATCAGGTAGAGCTTCACTCTCTTCTTCCTCTTCTGTTGAAGCTAGAAGCAAGGCTCCTACTTCAGGTCTGGAGACATATGCTTTTAGTCGGTTGGTGTGATAGACTCTAGGAGCCTCCTTGGGATTGCCCAAGTCCACCAGATAGTTCACCTCTCCAAGTTTACCCACAACCTTGAAGGGTCCCATCCATTTATCTTGCAAGGCCCTCTGCCTTGTTGGGATCATAACTAGAACTAGCTGGTCTTGAGTGAACTCAACCATGTTAGCCTTCTGGTCATGCCAATGCTTGACCAGGGCTTGTCCAGCTTTCAGGTTATTACTAGCTTCTGCCATCATTTGTGACATTCTCCTGCGGAGACCTATCACATAGTCAGTCACTCTGACTGGATTGGGGGAAGAAGCACTCTCCAACCCCTCCTTGATCAGGGCCAATGGACCTCTGACCGGATGGCCATAGAGAACTTCAAAGGGAGAATAACCTACTCCCTCCTGAGGGACTTCTCTGTAAGCAAAGAGAAGACATGGCAATAGAAGGTTCCACTTTCTTTTAAGGGGATCCTCTAAAGCACCTATCATGCTCTTCATGATTCTGTTGATCCTTTCAACCAACCCATTTGTCTGAGGGTGGTAGGCGGTGGAGAACTTGTAAGTAACTCCACAGGTTTTCTACATGGCCTTCATGAAGTGGGACATGAAATGTGACCCCCTGTCAGAGATTACTTCCTTAGGAAACCCAACTCTGGTAAAAATACCAAGGAGGGCCTTAGCCACAGCCTGAGCTGTAACAGTCCTCATAGGAATTGCCTCAGGGTACCTAGTAGCATGGTCTACTACAACAAGGATAAACCTGTTGCCTGAGGAGGTTGGGGGATCAAGGGGACCAACAATGTCAATCCCTACCCTCTCAAATGGGACTCCGACAACTGGGAGAGGCACTAAAGGTGCCACATTCTTGGACCCAACCTTACCAGAAGTCTGGCAGGTATGGCAGCTCTTGCAAAACTTATCTACCTCAGCCCCCATTTTTGGCCAATAAAAGTAGAGTGAGAGCCTTTCCTTGGTCTTCTTGAAACTCAAGTGACCAGCCAAAGGAATGTCATGGGCCAGTTGCAAGAACTGTTGTCTGTTTTCTTGAGGTACTACAAGCCGCTTGTAGTCTCCAGGTGCAGACTCAGTTGGTTCACTGTAGAAGAGGCCATCTTCCCAGTGCAACCTATACTTCCCAGGTTCTTGCCCATCAGCCTGAGAAGCTGCCTGTTGGCGAAGACCTTCCAGAGTTGGACATTCTCTTTGTCCCTTACTGAAGTCTGCCCTGTTGGGTCCACCTTCTGCCAGTAAAGACTGCAGCTCAGGATGGTCAACTGGATCCAGATCTCCAATGAGTTCTTGGCCTTCCACTAGCTCTTCTTCCGAGTCTAGTTCCACCATACAGCGTTGTACCTCCCTCTCAGCCTCAGCTGGAGGTGGAGTTACAGGTGTAACTTTGGACAACCTCGGGGAAGTCCTTGTTGGAAGCACTGGAGTGCTTGCTGTTGGCTGTTTCTTGGAAGTCTTGGGTTTCCCCTTTGCTTCCTTTTGTTCCGTGATAGCAAGTTGTAGTTCAAGTGGAGTAGGAGTGATATCTTTCTTCATCATCTACTTGGGAGTACCTCTCATGGTTCTCTCCCTTGCAGGTCTGGTGAGCTCCTGTAACCTTTTACTAGGAGGCCTGGAGGTATGTGACACTACTCCAAGAGTTTTCAGGTCATTACCCAACAGAACCCTTCCTGGTACCTCACTTTGTATGCTGACAGGTATCTTCACAGTCATGTCATTACACTGGATGAGAACTGGTAATTGGGGAAGCATCTGCACAGGCCCTCCAGCTAACTTGGTGAGGCGTTTGGGTGCCTTAGCAACATCCCCAGCCTGGAAAAATGATTTATCCATCACAGTTATGCTGGCCCCAGTGTCCCTAATGGCAGGGGTCTCCTGACCATTCACCTGGACACTGTCCTTATAATACTCTTTAGTATTATCTGGGATAGAATTATAGACATCTAAGTTCTGTTGTCCCACAGACCCAGAGACACTAAAGAAACACTGGCTGAGACTGCAATGGGTTCATCAGCCAGCAGTAGAAAGTTTCCACTTGCCATTGGGACATCCTCCTCTGGAGCGAAGGCTAAGGAGACAAGCTGGACCCCTGAAGGTTTACCCTTACATCTGGGATCTCCTTTCACATGGTCAGGTGAGCCACAAACAAAGCATTTACCAAATGCTTTCTGGAATGGTGGCTTGCTCTGACCGCCTTCTGGTTTACCACCAGAGGGTACACTACTCTGATTTGGTTTCCCTTGTGGTTTCCCCTTATTGTTCTGTTTGGGGCCCTCTTTGGGATTGGAATTATTAGAATTCTCTTTGGAGTCCTTTTTTGGCTGTTTCCCCTCATCCTTTTTCTGAGTTACCCCAGAGTCTTTGTGAGTAGCCCTGTTGGCAACCAGCAAGTCAGCAGCCTTAGCTAGTTTCCTGGAATCTAATTCCTTTGAATCAGCCAAGTGCTGTCTGAGCTCACGAGAGCAGGCATCATAAATTGACTCCAACATCACAAGATTCTTCATTCCCTCATAAGTGTTCACCTTGTAACCCTTAATCCATCCCTCTAAGTTCTTCAAACTTTCCCTCACCCAGGTAGCCCAAGGGGTACCATCATGCTTTTTGAGGGTCCTAAACCTCTTAAGGTATTGGGAAGGGGGCTTCCCAAATCTAGCTATCAAAGCTAGTTTCACACATTCATAATCCTTCTTATCCTCCTCCCCCAACTCCATTACCACATCAGTTGCAACAGGGGGAGCCTAGAGAACAACCAGGAAAGTAACTCATTTCCTGTAATGTTCTGGAGCCCATGATTATATTCAAACAAACTCAACCAGCCCAACACATCCAACTTAGGTTCATACATACCCACCAACTCCTTAGGCATCTCGGGTCTTTTGGGACTAGAACTCCTAGAGGATTCGGAGAGAGAAGCACTTTCCACAGACAATTTTTTCATTTCTAGCTCATGGTTGAGCTCCATTTCTCTGAGCCTTAGTTCTTGGTGCCGTTCTGTTTGAGCATTAATTCTTTTGAATTCTAATTCAAGCTTTATTTTTTCTAGTTCCATATATCGAGGATTAAGTGTCGGACCTGGTAAGGGGTCCAGTAGGTACAGCTGCCAGGGCAGGTAGAGGCCCAGGGGGGACAACTCTAACATCTTCCCTCTCCTCTTCTGCTTCTGACTCAAAGTTATCAATACTACCATTCATATCAATATCATTGCTGTTATCTACAGTTGCTGGAGTGGTAGGTTCCTCTGAACCACCATCCAGACTTTGGTTTGCTAACAACCTTTCTATTAGCTCCATTTTCTTGTCTTTAGTCAGGAGATTCTTATGCTTACAAAGAACTCTTAAACAATCAGCAGTTTTTGTAGCATGGGACTCTTGACTATAACTTTCCATAGTTGACATGTTTTAAGAAAATACTTCTTTTAGTGCTAAGCTTTGTGGTTAGTTGCACTAAGGTATCTATAAGCACACTAAAATGTATACTCAATACAAATCCCACCGCTGCCACCAGTGTTAGGCAGAAATCTGTGTAGTTCCCTTAGGGACCACTGCAAAAGATTTAAGACTACAGGTGTTTGGCAGTAAACCCACTTGGTAGCAGTCTGTACCACACAGATTCACTTGGTAGCTGTGGCTGAGCAGTCAGACTTCCCTCAAGAAGAGTTAGGCAGTATGTAGAGTATACACAATAGGTACAGAGACACAGTAGCACAAGCAAACAGTGACCAGAGCTTTGGGGTAAAAGTACATAATTATTTATTTAAAGACACACTTGTGATTTACACTAGCAAAAAGAGGTAAGTAAATTCAGCACACAGTCACTATCATATATATACAACCCTATTCACTCATTAGACAAGTCTTAGTGAGAAACACCACTTATTTTCAGACAGAGGTGAGCGCTTAACATAAGATGACACTCTAATAAGTTATAAAGAAAGGGAGGGAAAAAGGTAGAGTTAAGGAAGCACACAAGTTTCAATACTTTTAAAAGAACCACAGTAAGGCAGGATAGGCAGGGTTCTACTGGAGAGCAAGTAAGTCAATTGCAAGGCCCACACTTAGAGAGAGCAAGCAGAAGGGGTCCAGGATCACACAGTGGGGTTATGCCCAAAGATTCTTGTAGATAGTTTGCACAAAAAGGATGAAATTCAAGTCAGGAAAAGTAAGCTAGGTTGTCCCAGGCTAGCCCAGGTTAGAAAGTCGAGGCTTTACTGTCACCTCGAACGATCTGTCGCAAGGGAAGCCAGGCCGGACACAGTACCTTAAGTGTGAAGAAAGCTCCAGCGGGGGCAGTTTTTCCTGGCAGCAGGTGCAAGTCGGTGTTTCGTCCAGAGGAAGAGGAGGTCTCGCCGTGGAGGAAAGATGAAGGTCGTTGTACTGCCAGGGAAGAAACCAGCAGCGGAGTTCTTCGGTTAAAAGGTACTACCCTTCTCTTCGCGGTAGTGATAAACCGTGGTATTCCGGTTGCCGGGGTGTTTGGCACGGGCAAGGCGGACACGAGATGCTCCAGGAGGGTGAAAAGAAAGCAAAACTGGTTATCCCCACCAGTCAAAGGAAGAAGACTCTTTGGACTGGAGATCTCCTCTGTCGTCGGGAAAAGTGGTGTGACGGTTCAGCAGGGCTCCACCGGTGGTGTCGTCGTTGCAGGTCGGCTCAGCTTCTCCCTCCACGGATTCTTAGGTCCTGTGGCGACTTCTGAAGTTCCAGTCCCCAAAGCCCTGCTTTTATGCAGCACACCCCCTTTTACTCAGCCTAGCTGTCAATCAAACATGCTAAGTGGTGGGCCAATCACACAAGAGAGCGACTTGAGTTACCAAGGTAACTCAGTCCAGGGTGCCTAAACCCCCTCCCGCACCCCCTGTGGTACCCAGACAGAGTGGTACCACTTTTGGAGGCTTCTGTGGAGAAGCCCGCCAAAAGGTGGAACAAAGGGCTCAACTTGGGTTGGAGTCACAGAAGAGAACACAAACGCCATTTTAGAATCGAGTTCTGGCAAAAAATACCAACCGGTGAATTAATATTAAATAAATATACCAGCGGTATGTTCGAGGCTATAAAAATTAAATAATTAAAGTTGGTAGCCTCGAACAATGGGAAAATCCCATAGAGATATATTCGCGGTCGAATATAAAAAGTAGTATCCACTGCCACCAGCCAAAACTCGATCAGGGGGGACGGAGACGTGCCCCCTCGAACAACAGACCCCGGGGCAATCGAATTGCCCCGACCAGTACGTCCACAATATGATGGTTTGTACTGGTTTCTGTTCATAATTTGGGACTAGTAAAGCCAATGGTGACTTTACATGTCCTGGGAGACAGTAGTCAGTCCCAGGGTATGGAGTCTATGTTGGGGGGTCGCTACGACACCCCTGGGTTACGGCACGGAGGGTGCTGTGTAACCCACATCAAAAACACATGAAACCCTATGGAGTAAAAGACCTCATAGCCCATAAAACACATTGAAAGATAAAGGAACACCTCACATCATGTCTAAGAGTGGGAGTAAAAAGAATCTCACTCTTAGCAGGAGAAAAAAATAAACCCCAAAAATCCAGAAAAAGCTGCTGGGGGACTCACTAGGTTTGGGAAATTAGCCTTTACAGAGAATTCTCCCTACCACCTGGGATAATGGCTGATGAAATGAGCGTTGGCTCCCCTCTATTATTAATCAACATGGATATTTTGTTGTATATTTTCGTTGTCCCCATGATGTCTCAAGATCTGCTTGTGAAACTAGATCGGCTCTTACACCGGTTTGTTTGCTTCTGGACTCTATTAGGGCCTTTACCACCTTTCCGTTAACCACAGCCGTTTCAAAGGTGAATTCTGTTGGTGATTGACAAACATATGCTAACTTATTCTGTAATATTTTCTGGATCTTCCCATTCTTCCCCTCTCAGACATCCTATCTCCATAGGTTCTTCCCTTTGCTGTTTTGGACAGTGTCTTGACATATGACCGGATTCTCTGCATGAGAAACAGATAGGGGGAGGAGGTTTAGCACTTTTTGGTTCCTCTCTCCTGAACTCCTCTCAAAGTTTAGGTTCCAGCCTTTTTAATTCTACCCTCTCTTTTATCATGCATTCTTTTGGTTTAGAAAAGTTCCCCCTCACTATGATGTGTGTGGCATAGAGCGGTACGATGGTTTTTGATCTTTTCTGTCCTCTCCTCTATGCAGGGTATGGACGTATTTCAGGGCCTCCGAATGGGATTGAGCAATTTCAAGGGATAGCGTGAGAATTGGTCTATTTAGCTGCAACACTGCCTTTTGTAAATATGGAGGCAAAGAGTTAACAAATTGTTCCAGGGTTATCATTTCTATCAGTTCATCCAGATTTCTTTTAGTCAACCATAAAGTTATTGTATTTGTAATTCGTTCTCCTAATTCTAATGGGGTTTCTCCTGGATTCTGTTGGATACTTCTTAATTTTTGTCTATAGAAGTTGCTGGTTTGACCTTCTCTTTTAAGAAGTTCCTCTTTAATCGAGGTAAATGTGGCCCCCACTGGGAGATTGAGTAACTGGTAGGTAGTTTGTATTTCCCCTTTCAAAAATAGTCCCAGATAACACATTTTTAGATGTTCAGGCCATTCGAATTGCTCTGCTACTGGGTCAAAAATCAAAACGAAACTACCTAGATCTTCTCAATCTTGATATGGTTGCAGTACCCCTTGAGGTAATAGGGGTTTGGTCTGAAAAGACATTGTTCGAAGCTTGATTGGAGACAGTTTTCGGCTTGTATCTGATGGGCTGGCAGTTGTGCTAACACATCTTCTATTGAGGCCATATTCTCAGGGGGTGGGGGGCCGAGAGTTCCCTCTGTCATACTTTAAAATTCTAAAAAATATAGAAGATTCAGAACTTTCTAGACTTTCAGGGCTTGATTCCAATTGAGAAGGAGACCTCGGAGCATCAGGATTCACACCCGACAACCCTGATCCAGAGGGAAATTCAGCTCCAAAGAAGAAAGGTTCTGGAAACGGGGTGCTCAATGCACTAGGTCTAATAAAAACCTGAGAAGGTCTTACTTTTAGGATTATTCGACCTCACTACTGTATGCGGTAGTGATAAAGAGGAAGGGTATATAGTAAAACCTGACCTTGAAAAAATAAAACTTGTTGGATGATGGGGATATGGATTTGGGAATACAGAGCCTCTTTAATGCTGTAAATTCGGTCAGAACTCTAAATTTCAATAATTATTTTCTCCCCTTCAGATGGAATCACGATAAGCAGCATGGGTTTTCAACTTTTATCAATTGAGTAGTATCCCACTTCTAACACCAATGTAAGGGAGGCATGGTATCACAATTATGACACTGACAAGTTACAAGTTTAAAAACCTTTATTCAATTTGTGAGGCATGGAAAAACTTCTATTTTGCCCTATTGCTAAAATGGGAGTAGTCTCTACCATCAAATAATAAAGAAAACACAGTCCTAGTCAGTCTTTGTCAAATCAAAATGGCCTATACTAACAAAACCTAATTCCTACCCTATCTCTTATACCAAAAGTATATAAAGGGGAATATGTATGCAAAGGAAAGTCAGTGTTATAACAAAGGATCAATGTGAATTAGTCGGCTCCCCTCCCCACGCTGGATAGCACAGAGTAAGACGGCCCCCCTAAACGGGATGACACACACTGGCTCAGGTTGTCTACAAAAGGCAGTTCAAAATGTGGGTCGAGGCCCACTTGACCTTCCATGTTAAAGTCACTTATTCCAGCTTTCCAAAGTTCCTACACAGTTCAACAAAAGTTCACATAGGTTTGCCTCTGTCGGCTCGTACCTTTCAACCAAACAGTACCTGATTCAATGTACATCTCCCTCAGCCAGGATTAGACCTCGTAATCACAGCACTTGCAGCGGTTCCTTCCCCAAACTGAATCCACTCTTTAGGTGTTCCCTTCCCCCATCTTATTTCATATTTTCGGTCTCCCTTAGTCAGGCTCATACCTTTCAGTGATGTCAAAGACTTTCGAATCTGCAAGGCTTTTACCATAGACCTCTGCAGGACTACATCAACGTTCACTTTAGCTCTTCCTTAATGTTATTCACTGCAATGTCACCTGGTATAGGTAGTTCTATACCATAATCAGAAAAGTTAAAAGAAATCTTCCTCTTCAAGCAATCACCTTTTAACTTCCCCTTTCATCGAGGTTAATCTTGACCATTCCGCATTTCAGAGTTTGTTCACTTTGCCGCTGTATAACAAGACAACAAACATTTCGCAGAGACTTTTGAGGGGGTTACTTCCTTTTGATGGACTGCTCCACTACTCTGTATCACTGGCTTTACTGTTATCGGCAACTTAAAAGTTAATTACTGGTTTCCTTTCTTTCGTGTCTCATCAGCACGTGCGCAACCTTCAATCGTGTGATACACTGTTGCAGCTTCAAACTTTCCTTGACACAAACCCACCTTTTGTGTCTTTCACCAACTCACCGGTTGTGTGCACTCCTTTCTTGTTTCTGCGGCTTTGATCCACAAGTTAAGGTTGATACCACAGGCTGTCATTCCCCCAGGAGGGTCGCTGGGGTCCTTCAAACACAATACAGGTTTTTTCTTGTCTGCGATTTGGCTTTCTCTGCGTCTCCTGCATGGTTTCCCAAAGGCAACAACCTCCTGCAGGGAACGTCAGGGTTCCTCTATCCCTTACTCTGGTCCCTCAATCGGTCGTCCTGCTCCAGTGGCTTAGCCTTCGCTGTGGAAGATCTGCTCCTTCTTGTGTCTTACCTTGCTCTGAGTCTGTCTCTATATTGCACCTTTTATCCGTGTGGGGGGAGCTAATGGGCATCAGATGATTGTGATTAAGGTCAAGTGCCTGACTTTGCCTGACCTGAGCAGCAGAACAAGTCCAATGAGATATGTAAGTGTTAGCCTCTTTACTCTCAGTCACTCTTTACTCTTAGTCGCCCTCTTCCTCGGCCAAGTGTTTGTGTAGAAGAGGTATGGAGGTATGGGGGGCTGAAGAGTTGGGAAGTTGGAGAATCCTACAAAATAGAATGGGGTACGGGTAAGGTGGGAATACCACGTCTCACCATCGGTTGTCTCACTCCCACTCCCCGAAGACCTCTCACCCAGGTGATCCTCCCGCACTGGTCCACCCCCAGGGACTGGCTCCAAAGGCGATGGCCGTGCCCTGGCCTCCTAAGAGAGAGATCCCCAGGGACTAGTAAGTGAGATGAGATACCCTTTAGTTTCTCACAGAGGGCATTCTTTAGAATTGTCTTAACACCACAGCGCAGAACATTTTAAGAGCTTCCTATGCATGATTAAGCTTTGGCCGCACATGTTGTTTGCCTTTAAGACAACTTTGTGTGTTGAGCGCTTGCTGCAGTGTGTGCACCCTGCATCTTACAGGTATTGATTCCATTTTGAATTACTCCGCCCTTGTTCCTTCCAAAGTCAAATCGCTGAGTTACATTTCATTTTGTAATAATACATTATTACAGAGTTTAAAAACAGTTGAAGATCGCACGCAGGTGAGAAAAATACACACAATTAAAGATTTTACTTGTTTATTATTATTGTAAAAACATACTATATACTTTTATTTCATACTAGAACATACATTGTATTCTATACCTTACTACTTGCAATACAGGCAAGATACATCAAAATACATATTTAATACAAGATTTATCACATCTCAGAGCTATTAAAGGAGCTGGTGACTGTGAGCTCTTTTAGTTAGCAATTCATCTTTTTAAAGTAGGAAGAAAGTAAGACAATAGAAAATAAGTTGAACTCCAGCTACTGAAAGCATTATGACAGTGTTTGAAGTTTTTAAGTAAATAAGTACCACTGTTTATCTGATAGCAAAAGGAGCCAATAAAGGCTGAGGTATATATAGCTGGGAACAAACGACAAATGACAATGCCAGGAATGTTGAGAGGACAGATTAAATGTAATATTTCCCTCTGTTTCCACCATGGGTTTGAAACCTTTGGCTATCCAGATGTTTTGTACTACACATCCCATTAGTCCTAACCAGCCAAGACAATGGTGAGTTCATGGGAGTCATAGTCCAAAACATCACACCTGTGCACTTTACCAATAGGTTTGGCTACACAGATGTCAAAGATGCAACAAATATGACCTAAAGCCTAACTAAAAGATAAACTTTATCATACTATGCTCCAAAATTTAGAAACTTTCAACTTTCCACCCATCTACTTACAGCGCACCCTCTGTACAAACCTTCAGAAAATAAATAAAAAAACATTCCCCTTTACCCTCACTTGCGTGCCCCAATCTAACAAGACCACCCAAAATAAGAACCCAGGTACTCTTCTGAATCCAACTCTAAATATCCTAGTGTGCATCTGTAAACCAGCATCCCACTGGATTATAATCCCCTCTCTTACGCTATGTAAAGCATTCTGCTGACCAGAGGCCAGGTCTGCACTATATTAACACCCTTAATACAATGAAAGAAATAAACTGAATTATTTCCTTTACATGATCAACTCATGACCTCTTGGCAACACACAGTAACTCAGATTTCAGGTTCCTTCTCTGCAATATCAGAATGAACATCTGGTAAGTGAATCTCTTATAAGGAAATATGTAATGCAGTGCATGGTGATGCGTACATGTGTACTGGATGCATTTCTTTTAAGTGTACAGGGTTCCAGTCTTGCCCCTTCTCTACATTTCAAGTGGGTTCTGAGACTAGGTATATGGGATTTAATCATGTCTCCCAAATTTAAGGAAAACCGGAAGGTATTGAGGGTACACACCTGATTTCCTGAGCATCCTGCAGTCCCTTAACAGAGCCAAACATGTCTTAAAATGGAACCCTGAAAATATGCAGATTTTACTACTTTCCTAATCTTGAATGCTTTGAGATGAGTAAATTACGAAAATATTATATTTTAACTATTCAGGAAAAGCTGTATGCATGATACAAATGTTGACTTTGCTTTCCATTGGAAGGTCTCACCTGTCCATCAGCAGATCCGATGACTAGCTGTTTACTTTCTTCATCAACGTAGATACTCAGCAGTGGAGAGGCTAAAAGATAAAACTTCATTATGGAAATCTGATAAAGATACTACTAAAATTGTAAAAGCTCAACTATATCAATACAAAAAAGTACATGTTAGAATTTTACAAAGTCAAAACTGGTCAGAAAACTTGGAAGCAGATTGGACAGAGCATTTAATTAATTCTCTTTGCATGTCTGAATTGGGAGCTGAGCACAATTGCAACAAAACTCTTCTGAGTCTACTGCACTGTTATCGAGTAAGAATATTCTTCCTTTCAAGTATATCCAATTATAAGACTTTTCCTTTAAATTATAGGGGCCATCAACGGGAACGTGCCAAGTTTGTATTTGTATTTGTATTTATTTTTTTTATATAGCGCTTTACTCCAAAATGCTGGAAGTTAAACTGGTCATGACTTCCCACCTCCGCTGAATTGCAAGGGTTTTGTTGGATTAAATCTCCTAAACTATGTTTTTTTAGTATATTTCAAGGGTTTTGTTATAACTGTTTTTTACGGGCCAGGAGCCATGGCCTTTGGCCGTGTTCACTGTAAATGTTCCCCCAATATGTTTCTTTTGTACCCACTAGGTGGCCATGGCATGTCTTTCAGGTCCAGCACAGCCGTGCCCACTGCATATGTTAAAACACTACCGGCCCAGGGATGTAGACTAATTGACCTTTTCACAATTGACCTCGGGAGAATTGACCGAATCTAAAAGGTCAATTAGGACATATATACAGGGGGGGAACCCCCCGCAACCTCCCACCCAATACAAAAACCCCTGCAAGCCCCCACCCAATCCCCTTATATTATTTATAATCCAAAACCAACGCAATACATATATAGAATAACTACAATAATATAAAGGTCAATTGTGCAGAAGGTCAATTAGGACCACTATAATTAGGTCAATTAGGACAAATGGTGAATTGTAAAAGGTCAATTTGAGTAATACCCAGGGGGCCAGTAGCCATGGCCCTTTTTATTTCTGAGAATAGGAGTCTAGTCCCAAAGGTTCTGGGTGTAGTCCTTGTTTGAACTCGGATGTTGACTTATCTTTGTATGAGTCAATAGGTAGGGCCACAGAAATACAGGGTATAGGCCGATTTGACCGACAAAAAATGGTTGCAATGACCAAAAGTTCTAAAAATGCTACCACCAAAGGTTCGAACACCAAATGTTCGAACCTTTGGTGGTAGCATTGTAAAAAAAAAAGTGGCTGCGGGGGTGTCATCCGCATTGCCCCGCTCACTACACTTCATGGTATAGTGAGCAGGGGTTGCGGGGGACAACCCTGCAGCCTTCCATTTAAAAAAAATAAAAAAATAAAAAATAAACGTGGGCTGTGGGGGTGTCCCCCGCATCACCCCGCTCACTATACTTTATGGTATAGTGAGCGGGGGCTGCGGGGGAACACCCCTGCAGCCTTCTGTGTAAAAAAAAGAAAAGCACCCTGTGGCGCCGGTTCCCGATCACGGAAGTGAAAGGGAACTGGTGCTGCAGGAACCAGCGTGTAGATGCAGGTAAGTGGGGTTTGTTTATGTTGAGGGAGTGGGTGCGGGTGTGCTGAGGGTGTGGGTGGGGAGGTGTTATGGGTGTGTTGCGTGTGAGTATGCATGTGTGTTCGCATGAGAAAGGTGCAAACTTTTGGTAGTTCGCACTTTCTCATGCGAACGTTTCGGCCGCAGTAGTTTCTACCACGGCCAAATCACTTAGATTCAAATACAGGCTGTAAGTAGAGTGAAGCATAGTCGCAATGTTAATCCTCTTATGGATTCACTTAAGGCGGCGGCTGTTGGACCTGCTGATCATCTGAAATGCATGTTGTTTAATACTAGATCACTGATAAAACATGCAACAGATGTGTCTGATTATATTTTACCTCATCAAATTGATATTTGTGTCATTACAGAGTTCTGGTTACACGAGGATGCTGGCCCTTCCCTCTCATTAGCTATTCCAGAGGGCTATGTTTTTTTCACACTGATTTTCCCACTGGTAGTGGGGGTTGGGTGGCTTTTATTTGTAAATCTTCGTTAGATGTGCATGAAGAAATACAGGGTCCTACTGATTAGGGTCCCACTGATTGTGATATTAGTCATACAAAAACTCTAACTGATTCTAATACCACATTTAATCTCTTGTTTTTATAAAGACCGCCCACCACCATGCCAGATTTTCTGGAACAAATCTCAAATCTTAAGTATGCTGTTACCCTTGTTGAAACCATCTTCGAAAGTCACCATCATGGGTGATTTTAATCCTTAGTTTTCAGATGGTTCTGATCAGGTTGCACTGCGAATGGATTCTGCATTTAGAGAGTTGGGCTTCTCTCAGCAGGTACCCCAGGCTACCCATATTAAGAGTATGTTGGACTGGTACCTTACTCTGAATATTCATATCAGAGAGTTTTAAGTTCTACTTTGTCCGTGGTCAGATCACAGTCTATCCTTCATCCTGGTTTTGCCATCACGAATTAAGGGGAGTAAACCAGCTAGGGCCAATTTAACATCTAGGAGCATGCGCACATTTTCATTGAAAGCCATGGGCCCTTTGATCTCTTCCTTTGATCAGATGTTGTGCAGTCTTGATTCTGCAGATGATATTGCCTTTGATTACTAGAAGGCTCTTTCTGATGCCGTGAATCAGCTTGCATATTTAAAGACTCCTTCTTTGACAAATAAAAAGTGGAACACATGGTAAGCTCCTGAGATACATAAGCTGAAGATCATTAAAAGGTTTTAATAATTGGCTAGAATCTAGATCAGATTAAGATAAAAACCCTATATGCTATAACGGCTAAGAATCAAAGTGACAATTATTGATGCAAAAAAACGCTTACTACAATATGAGAATTCTGAATGCTGGTTCAAACACTAGGGAGCTTTTTAGTGTTCTGAGAGAACTTGAGAATCATTGTCCCAGTGAGTCAAACAGAATTGTAAAGGACAGTATATGGTGTACTTCAATACAGGAAGCCATGTTTCAGGAAATATGTGGTATCAGGCAGGGTACTGAGGCCACAAAGACACTGTCTGGGGTGAATTTATCATGTAAGCAAATGTGTACACCTTTAAAGCCTCTTATGTCTTCTGAGTTCAGATCAACGACAGAGGCCCAAATGCTTAAAATTATCTGGCAGCTCAAGCCGACTAGTTGCAAGGAAGATGTTTGGCAGCGGTAGTTGTGAAGGACTGCTTTTCGTTGTTAATACCATCCATAACGAAATGTGGAAATCTGTCATTTGCAGAGTGCCATGTCCCTCACTGCATCAAGCATTCCTGGATATCTCCATTGATAAAAAATCTAAGCTGGACCCCTCTGTGCCTACTAACTATAGGCCGATTACGAGCGTGCCCTTTCTCCTTAAAATCTTGGACAGGATCGCCTATTTGCAGGTGCAGGATTACCTTATTTGCCAATAACATCTTGGGCAAAAGGCAGTTCGAGTTTCGTGCAGTGCATGGCACCAAATCAGCCTTATTAGACTTAAGAACAATCTACGCTATATGGACAAAGGGCAGGTCGTTCTGCTGATGTTACTGGATCTTACCTCAGCATTTGACCTCATTGACCATGCTTTGCTTGTAGATAGACTCTCGCGGGTAGCAGGCTTCTCACTATCTGCTTCAGCCTGGGTTAATTCCTTTCTTGGTAATAGATCTGCTAGAGTCTTCAGCTGGGATGCGGTTGCAGATCCGGTAAAGATCCAGTACGGTGTCCCTCAAAAGTCATGCCCATCACCAACACTATACAATGTGTATACAATGCCTTTGTTACAGCTACTAGATGACAGAGCGATCAGTTATACCAAATAAACTGATGATATGCAGAGCCTAATCACTCTGTCCAGTGCTTATGAAAAAGATCTTGAGGTGATACATTTGGCATACAACTTGATGCAGCAATGGATGATGTCAAATGGTCTGGCATTGAACGATGCTAAAACTGAGCTTATGGTCATAGGCACATCGTATAAGTTCAATAAGCTGGGATCTGAGTACCAAACCTTTGATACTGCGGGATGTAAATTGAACAATTTATCTAAAGTTAAGACTTTGCAGGACGTTTTCGATCAGCACATGGACACGAGATCTCATGTGAGCTTCCTCATCTCCTCAACAGCTTATTATATCAAGCTTCTGACCCAAATTCAACCTTTTATCACTAAGCAGAACTGTGTCATGGTTGCTAGAGCCATTATTGGTACAATTATTGGTACAAAGCTTGATTACTAGGTCAGCCTCTTGCATAGCATCTGCAAGAGCAATATGAATAGGCTCCAGGTACTTCAGAACAGTGCAATTCATGTGGTAGCTGGGCTAAGGAGGCATGGTTTGAGTGATAGCTGGGCTAAGGAGGCATGGTTCGAGTGATAGCTGGGCTAAGGAAGCGAGATCCTGTCTAGAGGGCCAGAAGCAACTTGCACTCTCTTTTCAGCTTCTAACAATAACACATAAGTGCTTGTCTGGCATTAGCCCTGCATATTTATCCGAATGTCTAAATTGGCTCCCGAATTGTAGTATGTTACGTTCCAATAACAGCAACCTTTTGGCGGGTTGCCAGAACCAAGCTGACTTTGGTTACTAAAAGTACCTTTTTTGCTGATGCTCCCATGCTTTGGAATGCACTGCCACACGATTTAAGAAGTATCTCTTCATTAGATCTCTTTTGACGGTCTCTGAAAACTCATGTCTTTGCGTGGATGCCTACTTGGCTTTGCTTGTTTCTGACCTGTATTGCGTCAATTGACCTGTGTCTGCGCCCCTATGCCTTTGGCCTTTTTTTTGGCACTATACAAATAAAATACAATTCAATACTGCTGCAAAGCACCATGGGAGATATAGCCATACTTTTGGAGGAAGGGAGTACCCCCTTTTTATGTCAAACATTTTAACAACTACTGTATGGAATAACCCCAGATCCCTCACGGAAATCGAGTCAACTTTTCGTGCAAATGTTGTTTTGAACCTGGTCCAATACCGTCCAGCGGTGTTTCCTATGCAGACATTTTGACTTTCTCTATGGCAAATGAATGGGAGTAGGCCAAAAAGAGTGTTTTCTTTGCTTTCTTAACTCTCATTTTCTAACAAATCTTTCCCAAGATGTCCAGTCTGGGGAGGCCAGTGAGAAACCGTTTGTATGCAAAATATCAGCAAAATCCATCATGCAAGTCAAACGTTATTAGCAATTCAATTCTGAGGTTTCCTATGGATATTGAGGTGGCATATAGGTCGATATAAACTTTTATTTACAAAACCAAAAGGAAAATAAAAGCCTTTCTTGCCCCATTTACTAGAAGGGGTTTCCTTATCTTAACAAAAATACTGAGGAGCCAGTCAGGATGTCTGTAAAGTAATATGTCCACCATCCTGTGTCTAAACCTATTTTTGTCCTTTACACTTTCAACTAGCTAATGAAAACGGGATATCTTATTCACCCAGCAGGAGGCCCCTCTCACTCTGGATGTAGACTCCGGGACAGTTCCTGTGCAAAGAATATATGGTCAAATGTTTATTGCTTGTATGTTCAAACCAACAAAACACTGTTCCTTAAACTCATGGGAGGAACATCTTCCTTGAATCTTGCTTCTACTTGTGGACACAATACATTTCCTCAAACCTTCTGGCGGAATCCTCTTCCTCCATCCGTTTAACCAAACACAGTCCTCCCGTCTGGAGGAAACCTCTTTCTCCACTGAGTTTCTAAATCTTAAAAGAAAACAGCCTCCCTTCTCTTGAAGGGATCCTTTTCCGTAAGCAGTACACTGTTTCTTCTGGAGGCAGGGAAAACCTTTTTTCCTGTCCTTTGAACAAAATTAACCTTTCCAGTCTCCTGTCAGGTCTGGTTCACTAACATGCCAGACCCGACGTCACAACTTTTAGACCCCAAAAGATGTTTGCTTTGTCGCTGATTTCCTATTTTATTTCTCTTTTTCTAGTCGGGGTCTCCCTGACTGCTTCTGGGCTCCAGCCCACTGGCTGTAGTTATTTCTGCTCTGATTAACTTCCAACCCTTAGATATGTTCTTGATGGGCTTTGCCCGATTCCATTTGGGTCCCAGACACTGTTGCTCTGCTTCTGCAGGATTTCCTTCCCTCCTTTGCTTAATGTCCACTTGGACTGAACGGGTATACTCTCCTGCCAGGTCCTATCCCATATAGGTGTTATCCTACTGTTGGTTTCAGCTTGAGTACTCTCTGTTATCCCTCTGTGATCTTTGGGATGAGTTTATCTGTTTTACAAAGTTCTTGTCACTTTGTGAAAGCTGCTTTCATCCCCTGATCTCCCCGGGATGTATTTACGTAGTTTACAAAGTTTGTATCAAATATAAAGCCTATTGTATCCCCTTGTGCTCTTTGGGATATGTTTGTGTGGGTTTTCGGTTTCTCCAGCTCCCTCAATACCCTAGCCAACATTCCGACCCTTTCCCTACCTTTGGGAATCCTCTGGCGGTCTCTTCGTGTGGCTGAGCAGAGCTTCTCTGCTGCTGCCGTGCTCAGCTTTCTCGTCCATGTGGTTCCGCAGCTCTGGGTTCTTTCTCACATCTCTGGTTGCCTGTGAATACCTTCCTGCTCTGCTTCTGCCGGTCTGGCTCTTTTCCTTCCTGTCGCCGGCCAGGTCCACCTCGCCTGGATCTCTCTCGTCGCCACCACTCCCCGCGTCCTGGCTCTCAGCCTTCAGGTCCCCTGCCATGTGACAAGCATCTCATTTCCTATTCCTCCAGGGCGGGTTCGACGAACCATTGAGTCCTTATTCCCTTTTTACCATCAGGGCTGCCTCTCGACAGCTGTACCACGTGTGTTGGTTCTGCGGTGGGCATGTGCATCCTTGTTCAATCTTCTTTGTCTCAGTATGATTTTACATCAAGCTTGGTTAAGTCTACCTCTTCCTCATCCCAATCTTATCAAGGATACCCCCTACTTTACTGCAACATATAGTGGTATGGAGAACCAGAGGCACCTGAAAGGGGGGTGGGGGGAGTGAGTGGGGACACCACAGAGGTAAAATGGATACTGCGTTCTGCCAGGACCATTGTCACCAGTCCCATGAAGGGTTTCCCTCCCCATAAGATCCACCGTGAGTACCAACCCCTGGGGGAATATGGGGTAGTGGCCTCACGTCCCTGGCCACCTGGAAAGGGGCCTCCCCCATAGAAGCAGTGACTATACACTAGGATTTGTAAATATATATACACAATATATATATACACATATATATATATATATATATATATATTCAGTGAAAAACTTTGTTAAAAGGGACATTATGGTTAAGTTGCGCTACTAAAAACCTATCAAATTCAGTGAAAAAACGTTGTTAAAGGGACGTTATGGTTACAAGTAAAACTGAAAAACCCCTGAAATTCGCCAGTTATGGTAAGCTAAGCAACCATAACTCCCGCCACCACCGTGCACTGCTAAGAATAACACACATGATATCAAAGATGACATCACAAATTTCATTAATGACATCACAATCGTGAGTGGGGAATGGAAATGTAAATAGTGTACTCCAACTCACTTCCCCTTTGATGGTGGCTCTGAAAAGACCCTTTTTTTTAAAAGTGCTTCTAAAAAAACACCTTTCATTTTATTTATTTTTAACTTATTTTCTTCCTGATGTCTTCACATCTGTAAAGCATTCCTTATATTTTGAAATAACATAGCATTTACCAATATGGATAAAGAAATGCCATCTGCTTTGAAATAATCACCATTAACAAAATCAATATTCTCATTATTACAAGACAACATCCCAGCTCTAAACAAGAAAACAGACATGCCTTTGTTAACCAAACACCTTGCACCATTTTGCTGGGGACAGAAAACATTACAATTGTCCCATACTACCCTAGGCAACATTTCGGAAAAAATCACCTTGGCATTTGGAAGAACCACCATCACTGCCTGAACCAAGTTTTCAAGAGCATCAACAAACTAGGAGCACTGATGTATCCCAAATGGGCAGTACCCCAATGCAGTACCACTACTATATCTGGACTGTTCCAAATGGAGAAACTCTTACAAACTCCAACCACTGCCTGCATATTGGAACCAGGCACAGTTGACCACAAAACCTCTACTCCTTCAAAACCAAAACTGGCAGCCATATGTTTAAACATAGCATACTGATAAAATCTCACCGTACACAAGTAAGTGTATTATACGTATTTATTTACGAGACCCCACCAGCCTGCTACCCAGCCTCCTCCAGCCAACGGCCACGTGGAATCCTCACTCCGAACCATCATAACATTCCACGAGTGCCCCTGCACGAGCCCGTGCACATTACGACATATCCTCTTCCCTTACATAACACAATTGTTAATAACCTGTGACAAATACATCGCACACATTTTGTACTATGAAAACATGAACATAAAATATATACATATATAGCTTATGTAGGGGAGGACTGGCCGCGAGGCCCTCCTCACCTGCAGCCTTCTCCCCAGGTGAGGACCATGACTCGGTGGGCGTCCCCTCATGCCACCCGGGCCCAGGTGGAGGAGGGTTCACCCGCCGACGACATTGCCCACACGTATCCGTTCCCTGCATATACCAAAAATCAGTTAGGCCTAGAAGCCATCTTGTCTAGCAAAGATGGCGTGAGTTCAGCGCACTGTAGCGCGGCCCCCACCTTTGGAGGGCCTTTCATGCATCTCTGCCGCCGCAGCACCATGGCAGCTCCGCTGCGAGCGCGTTCCCATGAGAAAGTTGGGTACGAGCTAACACCAGATAGTAACACTGTAACAGTCTGTTATCCACAATGTAATACTGCATCCCGTGTGACCTGGTCCGCGAGGCCAGGGCGACGCAGAAATGAATTCAAGTAGTGGTATTAGTGAACTACTCTTCTTAAACAGAATCTGCAAACCATGAATTAGTCATAAAAGTGAAATGTTTATATGACTTCACATGTGACTGTACTAATGCTGCTAGATCACAGAGAAAGTGTCTTTAAGTCATATGTAGACACATGAACCCCTATATGTCTTTTGAGTCACCCATAGTAGCAACCGTCAATCTCTGTGGTCCATAATATAGTTCTACCTCATGTACCGTCGAATGTATACAAATATTTAAACACTGTAGTAAATATAATACCATGTAATGAAAAGGTACTCGGACCGACTGTATTAAAGAAATGTGTAACGAAATTGAAATATATATGTGTGTTTAAATAACATCAAAATAAGGCAGAACATTATAAAAGTTCTGCATTCAAAAGTCAGCAACGCACGAGGAAAAAACCTTTGTGAATATATGCAAGGCCATTCTCCCTCCCACCCTACCAAGCCTGCCAGATAAAGAAGCTAAGGCATGTGCCGCGCTCCCTCACCTCCCCCAACCAAGCTGGAGCCGCTTTAGAGAGTCAGAGGCCCCGGTACCGCACCCAAGGCCACAGCCCGCCACCTGTGTTATTTACAGCACGGTAATAAACCCACGTTTGAATCCACTGATCTACCAGCACCCTCTCGTAAATCCCACAACCCCCCTAGACCACCCCAAGAATCATGACCCCGTGCAAAGACGACCCCCATCACTGGGACAAGACACAGAGACCCATTTATATAATAACTTCTAACGCAGCAGACAGACATGTATCATTCGGCTCAGGCCCCAGAGCCCAGCCCCTCGACCTAAAATACCGGTCAATAGGACACAGGTAAATCTCACCCCAACCGACAACCACCAGACCTCTCACGAGGTGCATTCCTCATGTGTTGCGTTTATTTTATAAGATAAACTGCTGAGCGATTTATTGATGAACTTAAATGTCGTTTCTTGAATAACTGCAGTGTGCATGGCCTAGGGCAAACGAGTCAGGAAAGGTATTCATCTTTGTCACAGGCTGCCCCAGCATACCAACACCGCTCGGATGACCTCAAGCTGGCCTGCCAGGCCCAACCCAACCCACGAGGCTGACCAGTGACGTCCTCACGCCAAGACCAACCACGCTGCAGCAACACCTATAGTTAGTCGACGCCACCCAATCCCAATTAACTTGTGCCCCCTATAGTGTGTAGGTTCTGATGACGTTTTTTGTATTAGAAATACGCCTGTCTTTGCTATTGTCAGACAGAGCGCTCTCGGAGGTTGCAGAGTTCTTTGCATGCCCTATTCTTTGGATAAACTCCCACTTACGCTCACCCGCACTCTGTCTTGGCCTTATTCCCATTACGGGAGAGTCCCTTATTGTCTCTCATTGCGGGGAGGATCGTGCTGAAATTGGGGGCGCTTCCTTTCAGTGGTGACCCCGATAGCGTGATATCTCCAAATTATTTTTCCTAACTCCTTTTAACGACCCCCTTTTGGCACGAGAATCTCCGGTCGAAAAGGGATACGTACGGTGAGCCGGCTCCGGGAGGCTGCCCGCCAACGGCGACCGGCACACTAAGAAGTGCGCACTCAATGAGAAAGGGTACGGGATCCCGATTGGAAAAAAATCCCCTTTGAGTGCCGCTCGCCGGAGCCAGGGGCTGACCGTTGAGTTACCGGTGACACTGCCTGGACGGACCCAGTTTCGGAGACTATCGGTTCAAGACGGGCACGTGAGTACTGAGTGCGAGCGATCGTAAAGGGGAAGGGAGGGGAAATTGTGAACAGAAGAACGGGGACAGGTAGAGGAGAAGAATAACGGGGGTCTACTAAAGACGGGTCTTGAAAATTTCTTTATCTTTTTCTTTGCATATGGCCATTAGGAGTAAGAAGTAAATGAAGAAGTAGAAGTGACGGAAACCTAGCTCCGAAAGGGGGTGGAAGGCGGCGCCGCATAGTGCTATCTAAACTAGTACTGGGAATATATAAAGAAGTGAAAAATAAGTTATTAGTGTCTGGCAAGGGAAGACACGGAGTATATTTTAGTATTTGCTATTTCTTTCTATTCTTTTGCTCAGAGGGTAAGGGTCTGGACTAAAAGTGAGCCTGGGGTGAACTGATTAACATAAAATACCAAGACAGGGGGGAAAACAGCAGAAATAGGGATCAAAAATACTGGCACATGCAGGCGGGTATCTAGTTACCCGAGTAGAACAATAGGGACAGCTGGACAGGAAGGAAAGGGAGGAAAAAAAAGCGAGGTGTGAGTGGGAAAGCATTGTGAGGGGTGCGCGCACCGTGTGAATAGTGAAGAAGAACGACTGATCGCGAGGGGGTGCTAGAGAGTGTGGACCATAACTAGCAGGTGGTTGATTGTGAATGAAAATTGCGCGGGATTGAACAGGGATGCGAAGACAATGAGGAATGGCGAGTAAGAAGGAATGTTAGTAGTGAATTTAACTTGCGTGATATCACTGAGAAGTCCGCTCTTGTCTGGGCCATAAAAATATACTTAGACATATCTATACGTAATCAAAAGTAAAGGAGGTAAACACGGTCAGTGTTATTGATTTAGAATATGGGGGCAGAAACTCCCTTGTCACATATTTGTACGAGCTTACCGGGATACGCTGAACGAATCAAGAAATACCACGATCAATGGGTAACAGAATTAAAAGGGGAAGGATTGCCCCAGATTTGGCCTGAGGGGGGGTCTTTTGAAAAAAGCGTTCTAGATATGGTACGAACGTGCATTCGCCTCAAGTATAAGGCCAAACAGTGGCAAAACAGGAAGGAGATATTAGATCTCTGGAGACTATTTGAGGAAATACCCCCACCCAAAGCTCCGGCACCAAATATTGATCTACCTTCCACCACAGATAACCCACTGATGATTCCAAGAGAGGAAAAGGAACAGCTAAATACAGAACAACCTGCGGAGGTGATTAGTTTGTACCCGATATTACATAAACCAGCCCCCGCAGCAGGGTATAGTGATCCTACTTATGTGCCTCCCCCTACAACTACTACACCCCTAAGACCAACAGCCCCCCCACCATACGAAAGCACTAGAGAGCGTGCCCAGACAAGCACGCAGAGAGGGGACATAGAAAAGCTAACGAGCAATTTAGAATCGAGGCTCTCGATAGCAAAGGATGAACTGTCAAGAATAAAAGACATATGTGAGCGTACAGCATGCACTCCCACTCAATCAGGACGTGTATCCAGACCATCAAGTGAAAGCAGACAAATTGAGGAAGGATGGAAAAAGGGTGAAATATTGTTCAGAATTGAGGAAGAACCGACAAGAATAATACAGGTGGAAACACCAGAGGGGAGCATCGGTGATGTATCACGGCAGACAGGGATCAGAGAGGACCTGCTCTGTGATGTCCGAGGCGAAATAAATGAGAGTGATAGGTTGAGTATGGCAATAGGAGGGGAAAGCGAAGAGCTGGACGGTGCATGCTCGCTAGGAACAATAGATGACGAGTGGATGGGACGACTAAGGAATAGAGTGGGGAGGATGGCGTCATTGGGGTCAGCAACGACCAAAGTGGGTGAGGGCGCAACGTTAAAAGGAAAATTACAACTTCCGCTAATACACAGAGGGGGAGGAAGACCAAACTATATACCCTGGGCCCAGATGGATAAAGCTAATTTGATGAAGTTATTGCCCCCGTTGTCCGGAGGGGCAAGCAAGTGGATATATGCATTCGAGAAACATACTGCCGGCATACCGCTGGCAGTAGGCGATGTGAAAAGCCTACTAGTATCAGCAGTAGGAGATCAAGCAGACAGAGTATGGGTTAAGGCTGGTTTCCCGGCCGTGACATTAGATTGTGACCGTCATGATGGAGCGTCCTTTAATACAGTGCGGGCACGGGTTTGGGATGCGCTGCGGGAGACGTTCCCAGATACTCCAGATTTACAGTCAGTAATGCAGTGCACAATGAATGACGGGGAGGATGCTATGGATTACATTATCCGGGTGCAGGAGATGTGGAGAGCGGAAACGGGCACACCCTGGCACCAATCCACATCTCTATTCTATTTTATCATTAAGAGAGGGCTCCCAAAAGAGGTGCAGAAGGCACTCGATAAAATAGCGGGCGTTGAGGCAAAGGGGTGGCCAGAGATCCAAAGTATAATAGTGCACCATTGCAAAAGGATAAAAGAGAGAGAGAGGGAAGTAGCACAGAGAAGGTTGGCAGACGAGGCAAAGTTGGTACAATCAAAACTGGTGAAGGTTGCAGCAGCGGTAGCAGGGCTCCCACTCATGAGGGAGGGAGACGAAGGAGAGGAGGGGCAAATAGCAATACAAGGAAGAATAGCAGCAAATTGGGCAGGACAAGGACAACGACAGTGGACTGAGCAGGAGCAGAACGGAGGTCCAATGTGGCAAGAGTGGGCCCCACGAGGGGGTAGAGGTGGGTACAGGGGCCGAAGAGGGGGACAAGGGTATGGTGGAGTGGGAGGAAATGGATGGCAGGGTCCCCGAGGTCCACAGGGGAGCTGCTGGAACTGTGGGAGGTGGGGACATTACTCGAGGGAGTGCAGAAGCAGACAAAACAACGGGTTCCAGGAGGCAGAACAGTACGGTCACCCACACCCAGGGAGCCCATACGGCCTCCCCATGGGACAGCACCAACAACAAGGAAATGCAGGGCAAGGAGGTAACGCACAACTACACGGACATCAGTACAGAACACAAAATCACCCACAGGATGATGACACCAGACAATACATGCCAGGTAACACTTTCGCTACAGTAGCGAATGGAGCCCCCGCACCCGCGCCCTACAGCGGAGTATCAGTAGTTTCGGGGAACATTTTTGATCAGGGAGGGGCAATGAGACACCCCGCATAGGACAGCCCACAGAGAACACTTGCGTGTCCAGTTCTGTCTACGACCCACAATGCATCAGAGGAACCATTGATAGGGGCGCAGATAGGAGACAAGCAATTCATATTCATGGTGGATTCCGGAGCGGAGAAATCATGCATTAAAGAGGGCCGGTTCCCGCTATCTAATAGGACGTTAGAGACGCAGGGGTTCTCTGGGGCTGTAATTGAAGAAGCATTGGATGTGACAGTGGGGGGGAAAACAGTGAGGGCACCCTTGCTGTATTATGAACGCTCTCCAATTAATTTGCTGGGGAGGGATCTCTTGAGCAAACTAAACATGACCATATCATTTACAGAAAGTGGTATAGTATGTTCAACATCGGGCATATGTCCTCTACGCATAATGGCAGTAATGCAGGGCCACGCAATCATCACAGAAATTAGAGGATTACCAAAAAACGAGGAGGTGTTTATTGAGGGCATGCGAACATTGGCCCTCATAGTACCAGAACTAAAAAGAATGGACTGGAGGATCCCAGCTGAGTTCCTCTTTCGCCCCATAGTGTGCCCCGACACAGCCACTGGGGCAGTGCTATCATTGGATTTGCACGCAGTACACGTGTCAGCAAAAAGAATATGTATAATAGGGATTGACATGGAAGGATGCGAATGGCGTACAGTACTGTGTACAAATGCAAATATCCCACTGCGAGAGCTGTCAGATGAAGAGCTCTTTTCAGACGCCGAGACAGACGGCGAAATAGTAATGGAACTAGCAATACCATGTGACATCGTGATTACGGCCAGAGAAACTCCAATTGAATTAATGGCAGTAGTTGGAGCACCACATACCTTTTTTGATGATGACATGAGGTTAATACCAACTAACATATGGACGAACGGCCCCCATGATGTAGGGTTATTACATGGAGTTCAACCTGTGGTGATAAAACTGAAAGAAGGGGCAATTTTACCCCGGGTGAGACAATATCCATTGTCTCGCGAGGCAGAAGAGGGAATAAAGGAAACAATAGAGGCACTGTTAGCGCAAGGAATAATAGTGCCCTCAAATTCCCCATGCAACACATGCATTTACCCGATCAAAAAGGTGAAGGGAGGTTCCTGGAGGATGATACAAGATTTACGCCCACTCAATGATGTGATTCAGAAAGAGTTCCCTCTAGTGCCGAACCCGGCCACAATACTATGCAACATCCCAAAAACAGCATCTCATTTCACAGTTATTGACTTAAAAAATGCGTTCTTTTCGATCCCCTTAGCAGAAGAGAGCAGGTACTTAACAGCATTTACACTAGGGGGGAGGAGATTTGAACACTGCAGACTACCACAAGGATATTGCGAAAGCCCAAGCATATTCAACAGGATATTACATGAGGATCTAGGGAACCTATCTGTAGAAAGTACAGTGATTCAGTACGTTGACGATTTATTGATTTGTGCACAGAGCGAGGAAGAGTGTAGAAAGGATTCAATAACACTCCTGACATTACTGGCCAACAAGGGGTACAAGGTGGATAAGGGTAAGTTACAATACTGCCTAACAGAGGTCCTATACTTGGGACAGCTAATATCAAAGGATGGAAAACGGATCATACCAGACAGAGCAGAGGCAATTAGAGCCGTTGGAGAGCCCAAAACAGTAAAAGAGATGCAAAAATTCCTGGGCATGTGTAACTACTGCCGAGCTTGGATATTAGACTACGCAGCATATACAAGGCCCTTGTTACAGGGACTTAAAGAAGCACAACAGGAAAACAGACACATAGAATGGACAGGAGAAATGAACACATCATTTAACTCACTGAAGGAGCTAATATCAAGCGCTCCAGTCCTGGCAAACCCAGATTATGGACGCGAATTCTTCTTATTTTCACACTGCAAGGGAACACTGATGACCGCAGTACTGACACAAAACACATCGTTGGGTCACAAGCCACTGGCTTACTATAGCGGCACTCTGGACGCAGTAATGCAAGGACATTTCGCGTGCGAGCAATCTCTCGCTGCTGCCGCGTTCGCCATTGAAAAAAGTGCCACAATAGTAATGGGCTGTCCAGTAACACTGTTTGTGGAACACTCACTATTTGCAATATTAGAGCGATCAAAAAGCACATTAACAACACAACGCGCCACAGCATATGAGATAATATTGTCCAGTGCAAACATCCATATAGTAAGATGTAAAACTGTAAACCCAGCCACATTCATCACGGAGGCGTGCACAATAGAAGACATGCAGAACCACAACTGTGCAACATACACCGGTGACGAGGGTCAGGATCAGGTGGTTTTTGAGAATGCCCTGAACGAGGGAGAGGTGTACTTCGTGGACGGGTCGGCCTCAATTGACATGGAGACAGGAGAGAAACATGTGGGTATGGCAGTGGTACGATTAGAGGAAGGTGAATATGAGACACTAGTGCAATACCGCCTCCCATCACACTATTCAGCTCAAGCAGCAGAACTAATAGCACTAATTGAAGCATTGCATGCAGCTAAGGGGTGCGCAGTAACAATATACACAGACTCAGCATACATGACTACCACAGTACACGGAGGGCTGGCACGGTGGGGGCGGAGAGGGTTTCGACGAGCAGATGGAACACCTGTCCAACACGCAGAATTGTTAAAAGAATTGATTGAGGCACTGCAAGACCCCACGGCAGTGGCAATTGTGAAATGCCAAGCCCATACTACAAACACAGATCTTGTATCTTTGGGAAACGCGGCAGCAGACGCCGCCGCCAAAGAAGCTTCGTACTTTCAGAAAGGTGAGGTAGGGGAGTACATGTTGCACCACACAGTAAGCCCAGAGGTCCCCGCAGGATATAACATGATGCTCACACAAGAAATACTAGAGCTACAAGAGGGAGCTAGTGCAGAAGAAAAATTGCTATGGACTAAGAGAGGATGCAGCAAATCACCAACAGACTTATTGTGGCGACAAGAGAGTTCAGGAAAAGCAGTGATGCCAGTTACGTTGTTAGAAATAGCCTTTCAACAGCTACACTTCCCTGCACATAATGCTAAGCAACACATAGTGGCAGAGATACAAGAGGATTGGTTTGCACCTTGCCTCCAGGAACACATCACTAGGCTGGCATTGGAATGCACGACATGTCAAATTTACAACTCAGGAATGACATTACGCACACTGAGAGGTACAATACCAAAACCCAATGGCCCATTTAGAGAGCTCCACATCGATTATGTAGATATGGGAGAAAGGTGCAATGGGGCTCGTTACATGATTGTGGTCGTATGTCCCTTCTCAAGGTGGGTGGAAGCGGGCCCCTGTGCACGTCCTGACGCGAAAAGCGCTGCAAAGTTCTTAGTGAGGGAAGTATTCCCGCGCTGGGGAATTTGCGACGTGATTCGCTCAGACAACGGCACTCATTTCGTTAATGAACTGTTCAAGGAAGTGACTACATTATTGGGAATAAAACACAAATTATGTTCAATTTATCATCCTCAAAGTAATGGCGTAGTGGAAAAAATGAACGGCCTGCTGAAAAGCAGGTTGTCAAAACTATGTTTTTCCCTTAAAAAGAGCTGGATGTACTGCCTACCTCTGGCCCTGTTCGAATTGCGCAATCAGCCAAGCAAAGACCATCATTTATCCCCACACGAGATCGTCACGGGAAGGAGAATGCACACAACACATTCGCCTCTCCGCGAACGTTCTGATGCACACAGAAGCGCTGCGGTATTAGGTGAGGAGTTTACCGACTACTTGAAAAAATTAGCACAAGCAGCGCGTGTCATTGCAAAACAACTTGCCCCGCCCTTCACAAGAGAGGAAGGAAATGAAACAGAAGCAGTAACACAGCCGGACAAACAGTCGCAGCTGATGCCAGGCGACTACATATATGTAAGAAGTTTTGTGAGAAGGTGGAATGCACCACGTTTCCATGGCCCTTATGAGGTAGTGTTTTGCACGCCCACGGCGGTAAAGGTGAAGGGCCTGAGATATTGGGTGCATTTGACAGATGTACGCAGGGCATATAGCGCCGTGGAAGGTGAGGTACAGGACGAGGCACAGGCAACAGCGGACAATGAAGTTGTGCAGAATGAATGATGGGAATTTTGTGCGCATTAAGTGATGAACATTGAACGCGACTGGCGCATGGCAAGTGTACTATAATAAATATGTATATATATATATATACTTTTTACAACTTTTGAAGGTTTTTGTGGGTTTTTTGGTTTTGAAGAAGTTTTTTTTTTCTCTCACTTTCCTTTTTTATATATGAAATAATGTACGGATAGTAATGATTAAAAAATTACCTTGTCTGTGGACACACCCCCTTCCCCACCCACTCCCATACTTTGTCGAAACAACGTCACAACGTTAGAAATGTTTACATGCTTGTACTTAATGCACTTTTGTGTTTCAAACAGGATCTACCATGGCATCCAATGGGCAGCCTGCAACTAATAGACGTGTTAGATTTAGAGAAATGTTAGTAGATAGATTTACATATTCATACGAATGTGGTTTATCAATGTGTGTTATTGTGTTCTTCATATCAATATTTTGCCTGGTGACATATTGGTTCATAGCGTTCATCTCTATCGAGATGAACGAGGGGGGAGGGGGGAGTAACATCACCCTGGCCCCTGGGACGAATTCAACTACAAGTATGAATATTAAAGAAGGTGATTTTTTGGTCTGGGATGGATCACACTTTGTATGGGGTTACTATATTGCAACACCCACTGCTGCCCTGTCACAATCAAGAAATTTCCAAAAAGAAATGGAAAATGACACAATGTCCATACCTGAAATATATAACAGCCCCACTACCCTTCCCGCCCCGATACAAAACAGTGATTTGTTGTTTATTGAGGAAAATGGAAAAGTAATTACGATGACAGAACACAAGTTCCTATATGAGGAATTGGAAAAGGGGGGTGGGAGGGAGGAAGGAGGGCCCATTTTTTCACCTATCGAAACTAAAAGGTATAGGAGGAGGGAGAAAAGTAGGCAAAGAAGAGAGACAAGTAGGAGGGGGTATGATGAGTATTATGGGTTAGGATTAGACAGGATGGAAGACCCACGACACCCCCACCAAGCAAATAAATGGTATGCAGATATGAGTGCAACTGCTAAACAGACAACCAATGAAAGCTGTTATGTCTGTTCGCTCATCCCCCATGCATCAGGCACACCCAAAGTGTTGTTGCCAAGAGAATTGCCCATTGTGGATGCCCAATGTCTCCTTCATCTCACACTGTGTAGAATAAAGAACACCTTCCAAGCACACGATGTCTCTTTCAAAATGATACAGAACGACAAAACGTGCTATCCAAAAGCGACTGGAGTGGTCTGTCTTAAAGAACCCTTTTTTGCAATACAAGGGACACTGTTTTCCGAGAACAGATGGAAAGATGAAGAAGTACTGTGCAAAGCGGAAGTACTGAGAGGTGTCCAACCAGACAAGCTGCGGTGGATGGAAAAAACGTGCACACCAATATGGAAAGAACACATCTCTAAACTAACATGGGTAACAGCGATGGAGAAACCCTTCAAGCTACAAAGTGAAATAAAAAACGAACTATGTTTCAAGGGAGAAGGAAAAGTGGCAATGGGAACGAATAAAAACTGTAACAAAACTCTCACCATCCCAGACATGAAAAAAGGAACAGCAGCACTAATGGACACATACTGGGTATGCGGGAATAAGGCTTACTTGCACCTTCCCCAGGCATGGAGTGGCAGCTGCTCAATGGCCACTTTGCATTCGGCCCTAATGGTGATTCCAGAAAGTCACGTCGACGAAAATAAAAGGACGCAAGGAAACGTGAACCAAGGTGCAACTTCTCCCACTGCAAAAACACACCTCTATGTCCTGTCCTCCGGAGGGAAGGAAGAGGAGCTATCACGGAACAAGCGAGCATCGAACTACATATCACAAGCATCATCCGATTTATTGGCACAAATCCCAGACAGGTATCGCCTGTTCAGCTCCGTGGAAACATTTTTTGCCTCACTAGTTTCGAGTGTCCAAGCAAGAGCAAATGCAAAATGGCTCCAGATCACACGGTGGGAACTGATCCAGCTGGCCAATGACACTGAAGAAGGGTTCAACATAATAAAGGTGGAACTACGAGCTCTGCGACTGATGACCATGCAGAACAGGTATGTTCTGGACCTGTTAACAGCGATCGATGGAGGTGTTTGCCGAAAAATAGGAAGTGCCTGCTGCACGTTCGTACCTTCTGAAGACGCAGAAAATGGGTCCCTGTCCCACGTCATTGAAGCAGTACATAACCTGGGAGAGAAGATGAAGATGGAAGGTGGGGCTAAAGATAGCTCATGGTTTGACAATATCTTCTCCTGGGTTCCCTCATGGCTTGGAATGGCAATGAAGTTCTTGATACCAGTTGTGGTGGTCCTCCTCGTGGTGTTCTGCCTGTGCCAGGTGGGCCTCCGATGTTGTGCTAACGCAGTCCCTAACGGTGCAATGATGATGGTGACAATGGGCAACTCTGGTGGTACAATTAAGGCGACACAAGAAGTACATGTACAGACAGGAACAGATAACACTCCCAGGTACCAGTTAGTGCCTATGTACCGTGATAAGTACATAGTAGACAAACTATGGCACACCACTATCAAAGAACCCCGAGACGTGGAACTGGAATGGTATGAGGAGGTCTGGGTAGACTTGGAAGAAACTGGTGACTGTATATATTTAACATGTACACCAGACGAGTATGCTAGAAGAGGTGAGAGCTTGAGGGGGGTATGTAGAGCATGGATGCCTAGAAAAGGAACACCTGCATGGGATGACGCAGTGATAGAGGAACAAGAATGTAGAAGATTAGAAGAGCTAAAGAATTCGTTACTTTAGTAACGAAAGGGGGGAAATGTAGGGGAGGACTGGCCGCGAGGCCCTCCTCACCTGCAGCCTTCTCCCCAGGTGAGGACCATGACTCGGTGGGCGTCCCCTCATGCCACCCGGGCCCAGGTGGAGGAGGGTTCACCCGCCGACGACATTGCCCACACGTATCCGTTCCCTGCATATACCAAAAATCAGTTAGGCCTAGAAGCCATCTTGTCTAGCAAAGATGGCGTGAGTTCAGCGCACTGTAGCGCGGCCCCCACCTTTGGAGGGCCTTTCATGCATCTCTGCCGCCGCAGCACCATGGCAGCTCCGCTGCGAGCGCGTTCCCATGAGAAAGTTGGGTACGAGCTAACACCAGATAGTAACACTGTAACAGTCTGTTATCCACAATGTAATACTGCATCCCGTGTGACCTGGTCCGCGAGGCCAGGGCGACGCAGAAATGAATTCAAGTAGTGGTATTAGTGAACTACTCTTCTTAAACAGAATCTGCAAACCATGAATTAGTCATAAAAGTGAAATGTTTATATGACTTCACATGTGACTGTACTAATGCTGCTAGATCACAGAGAAAGTGTCTTTAAGTCATATGTAGACACATGAACCCCTATATGTCTTTTGAGTCACCCATAGTAGCAACCGTCAATCTCTGTGGTCCATAATATAGTTCTACCTCATGTACCGTCGAATGTATACAAATATTTAAACACTGTAGTAAATATAATACCATGTAATGAAAAGGTACTCGGACCGACTGTATTAAAGAAATGTGTAACGAAATTGAAATATATATGTGTGTTTAAATAACATCAAAATAAGGCAGAACATTATAAAAGTTCTGCATTCAAAAGTCAGCAACGCACGAGGAAAAAACCTTTGTGAATATATGCAAGGCCATTCTCCCTCCCACCCTACCAAGCCTGCCAGATAAAGAAGCTAAGGCATGTGCCGCGCTCCCTCACCTCCCCCAACCAAGCTGGAGCCGCTTCAGAGAGTCAGAGGCCCCGGTACCGCACCCAAGGCCACAGCCCGCCACCTGTGTTATTTACAGCACGGTAATAAACCCACGTTTGAATCCACTGATCTACCAGCACCCTCTCGTAAATCCCACAACCCCCCTAGACCACCCCAAGAATCATGACCCCGTGCAAAGACGACCCCCATCACTGGGACAAGACACAGAGACCCATTTATATAATAACTTCTAACGCAGCAGACAGACATGTATCATTCGGCTCAGGCCCCAGAGCCCAGCCCCTCGACCTAAAATACCGGTCAATAGGACACAGGTAAATCTCACCCCAACCGACAACCACCAGACCTCTCACGAGGTGCATTCCTCATGTGTTGCGTTTATTTTATAAGATAAACTGCTGAGCGATTTATTGATGAACTTAAATGTCGTTTCTTGAATAACTGCAGTGTGCATGGCCTAGGGCAAACGAGTCAGGAAAGGTATTCATCTTTGTCACAGGCTGCCCCAGCATACCAACACCGCTCGGATGACCTCAAGCTGGCCTGCCAGGCCCAACCCAACCCACGAGGCTGACCAGTGACGTCCTCACGCCAAGACCAACCACGCTGCAGCAACACCTATAGTTAGTCGACGCCACCCAATCCCAATTAACTTGTGCCCCCTATAGTGTGTAGGTTCTGATGACGTTTTTTGTATTAGAAATACGCCTGTCTTTGCTATTGTCAGACAGAGCGCTCTCGGAGGTTGCAGAGTTCTTTGCATGCCCTATTCTTTGGATAAACTCCCACTTACGCTCACCCGCACTCTGTCTTGGCCTTATTCCCATTACGGGAGAGTCCCTTATTGTCTCTCATTGCGGGGAGGATCGTGCTGAAATTGGGGGCGCTTCCTTTCACTTATCATTAATACCAATTGCATTCATGGATAAATAAATATTGACCACCAGGATGCACTGCACCATAAAATGTAAATTTCATGTTTAACAAATATAATCTCTCAACCTTATAGGGGGGCCACACCTCCTGGCCAGACGACCCCCTTCTTGTCCCACATGATGTTGTTGATCAGAAACATTTTGACCCTCCACATTCCTTTCTGCACCCACAGGACGTGGAAGTGGAACAACCTCTTCCTGTTCAAGGTTGATCACTTGTGAACTCACAGGATCATAATCCAGCCCAGTACCGTGACATTCCCAATCAGACTCCACCTCTGCCCTCTCCCCGCGTTTGCAACCATCCACCACCACCCGTTTCTTACTCCAAACAGAACCATCCTCCAATTGCACATGGCCCTTTCCAACCTTAACCACTCTCCTTGAGGGCAAAAACTTGCTGTAACCTTTTTGAACCATCCTGGTATTTCGTATGTACACCTCATCCCCAAGCTCAACATTCAACTCCTTTCTAAACTTTTGTGAAGACCCCATGGCCTCCTGGCGCGCCAAAATGCTGCGATGAATAGCTTGCAAATCCATATCACATGGCCCACCACCACCCATAGCCAAGGTTCTCAACATTGTACCTGCTTTCCTGCCCCTCATAAGCTCAAATGGAGATCTACCTGTAACTATAGCTGGCGTTCTGCGATATGCAGCCAGATATTGTGTCACCACTTCCTGCCAATCCAAACCATTAGCCAAAGCTAACTGTATAGCTGACTTAATAGTACCATTGGCCCTCTCCACTAATCCATTGGCAGAAGGATTGTACAAAGCTGTTCTAACATGGGTAATAGCATGCTGTTCCAAAAACTCTCTCATCGCTCTGGAAGTGAACTGCACCCCATTATCTGTGACTAAAGTTGCAGGTAATCCCTCGCGATCAAAAATTTTCCTCAAGACAGCAATAACCGAATCAGTTGTGACGCAGGAACACGCCGCCACCTCGATCCACCTGGACGTATAGTCCACCAACACCAACATATATCTGCACTCAGGCTCTAAACACTCAAACGGACCCATGATATCTAAAGCCAATTTCGACCAGACTTGTTCTGGCACCTCTACAGGATGTATAGGTTGTGGATAGAGTACCTTGCTTTTATCGCTAACAGAGCATGCCTGACAGTCCTTCACCACCTGTTCAACATCCTTGTCCATAGCCGGCCACCAGTACTCCTCCCTGAGTCTCCTCTTAGTCAAAGATCGACCCAAATGACCAACATGTGCTAATTCGACTATTCTCCCTCTCAAACTCACAGGAGGTATCAACCTACTTCCCCTAGACACACCCCATGGACCCTCGGCCAATTCATGTAAAACTTGGGCATAACCTTTCCCTTCCGGCCTGTCCTTAACCGTGTGCCAACCTTTCACTAGACCTTCCTTAATCCACCTTAACTCAAGATCAGCCTCAGACTCCTGATCCCACAACGATTTCTCCACCGCAGACGTCACACAAGCAACCTGACATTCCTGCCAGTCTTCCTCTTTCATTAAAACTGTCTGACTGCCCTCTTCCACCATAGGCAACCGGGACAAACAGTCTGCCACAACATTAAACTTCCCCGGAAAATACTGCAATGAAAAATTGTAATCCTGTAGTTGTACTGACCATTTCGCAATCCTCGGGGATACTGCCATAACTCCCTTGGTAGAGAACACTTGCACCAACGGTTTATGATCCGTTCTGACAATATAAGGTATGCCCCACAAAAACGTCCTAAAGTGTTTTGAAGCCCATAACACCGCCAAAGTCTCTCTCTCAATTACCGAGTATCTGGTTTCCACATCTCTCAAAGTCCTCGAAGCAAAAGCCACTGGCATCCATTCACCACTTATGCACTGCTCCAACACTGCCCCCAAACCCACATCACTTGCATCCACAGTCAAGGCCGTTTTATTTTTCGGGTCAAACGATTTCAGGCAAGGAGCATTTTCTACATCCCTCTTAACCAACTCAAATTCCGCTGCACACTCCTGAGACCACGCAAATCTTACACACTTCCTCATGAGCGCTCTCATGGCTACTGTTTTTTCCGCATAATTGGATATAAACTTAACATAGTACTCCGCAAGGCCCAAAAAGGCCCTTAGCTGATCCTTATTGACCGGAGCTGGTGTATCCCTCAACACCTGCACCAACTCCCTTTTTGGACTCACACCTCGTGAACTCAATATATGTCCCAAGTATGTGACCTCCTCCACCCCTACCTGACACTTGGTCAGCTTTACGGTCAGACCTTTGTCCTTAAGAATCTGCATGACCCTCCTCACTCTAGCATCATGTTCCTCCCTGCTACTGCCCCAGATCAGAATGTCATCTTGAAAATAGCTGACTCCCACCACCCCTCCAAACATCTGTTGCATCAACCTTTGGAAGACAGCCGAAGCCGAAGCAAGGCCAAATGGCATGCGACAAAATCGGTATGCTCCAAACGGAGTCACAAACGAAGTAAGTGGTCTAGAGTCAACTTGCAGGTCAATTTGATGGTACGCTGTTGACAGATCAAACGTTGAAAAATACTTGGCATCTCCTAATGTCAACAACAACTCATTAATATTCGGCAATGGATGCCGATCCACCCATATGCTTCAATTCAGCTCCCAGAGGTCTACACACATTCTGATGCTCCCATCACCCTTTTTAACCAAAACCACGGGAAACAACCACTCTGAGGACTCAATGGGCTCAATTATCCCTGCTGACTGCAATTTAGCCAATTCCTCCTTGAATGCCTCCCTCGCCGCTACTGGCACTCCCCTCACTTTATGTACTTTGGGAACCGCACCCTTCTTCAAAACAATACGATGTGTAAAACCTCTGAGCCTACCCAGAGTGTCTGAAAATACCTCGGGAAATTCACTCATGAGCACCGTAGGAGTAACCATTATATCATTTTGTCCAGCTCCCTCCATGACACTGAGAACCGGTTCCTTCTCACCCGGGTGAATCTGAATTTTAAGTGCAGCCTGCTCATCCCAACCCAACACATTTGTGCCCTTTGAGGCCACATACAATTTACCCAAGGTTTGCCTCCCTTTGAAAGAAAAGTTCGACCAATTGTAGCCCAGTAGGTCGATGGGACTCTGACCATATGCACATGGTTTGATGTCTGCAGCCAATAAAGTAGAAATATCCTTACCCAACACGTCTTGATACACATCCGGGGCCACCAGTGTATAAGGTGACCCCGAATCCACCAGCATATCCACAGGGTGCTGATCCACCAATACCGACACCCATGGACCCTTCCGCCCTCTTCCCTCCACATGTAATATGACGCTTTGATTAGAGCCACCTGCTGATGTCCCTTCTAATACCATGGTAGAGTCTTCTGAAGCCACACTAGCAACCAACTGCCCCTTACACATACGTGCAAAGTGGCCCAAACGCTTACATTTCCTGCCTTCAACATTGCACGCAGGACAAGATTTAGAATCAGCCGTATGACTTGACCAGCCACAATTCTTGCACCCCTCCTTACTCTTAGGTGCTCTAGTCCCTTGCACCCCAGCCCTATCCAAAACTTTCTTGTTCCTTGCTACTACAGCATGCACCATCTCCCTATTCATATCCCTCTCAGTAACAATTTGTACACTGGTCTTAGAAGCTTCAATTGCTCTGGCAATCTCCAACACCTTCTCAAGTGAAGGATCACTCTCTATCCATAACCTTTCTCTTATTTTCTGATTAGATGTCTTCATCATAACCTGATCCCTTATGTGTTCCTCGCCATTGCCAGGAAACCCACATGTCGCCATGAGTGCACGTAGTGCCGTAACATAAGTATCTATGCTTTCCGTAGAGCCTTGCGCCCTAGAGAAAAACTTATACCGCTCTAAAACCACGTTAACTCTTTTACCAAAACGCATTTGTAGCTTCTTTAAAGCTGTCTCATACGCACTAATAACCATTTCTCCCTCACCTCCCCCTTGAACCATTACATTCTCCCCTGGCAGGTGACGAAAAACTCTCAACCCCTCAGTACCAATGCAATTCAGCAATGCAGCCTCCTTTTCGTCATCATTGAACTTTGCCCCACCAGCAGCCCTCAAATATACTTTGAAGGCATCCACCCACTGCTCCCAAGGAGCAACAGGCTCCCCAGGATTTGGCAGAAAAGCAGGCGGAGGTCTTGCAGCCGTATGTAACATTGCTGGGCCAAAAATCCTTGTTCCTCAAACCCTCAACAAGACCTTTTCCCCACCCTTGTGAGACCCTCCAGACTTCTTGTTCCCTTGGGATGATCCCTCGCTGTCACCTTGTGCACGTGCACCCACACGTAATTGCAGTACAACCGTCAATAGGTACCGGGTGAGTCACATTCAATCCACGGATTTAAACTCCAACTTCCCCAATCACAGCCCAAACCGTATACACTTCACTTGCCAGTGCTCCACAGCAGTCATATGCTCGACCTTACCACCAATATTCCGTCTGGTGGCCTGTAGAAAATGCCTTGTGGCCACTCAAGCTCCAGGTGCCCGTGTACAGCGTTTGTATGAGGCTCCGGCCTCCTGCGAACAACTGAACCACAGCAGTCAGCTGATTCTAGGATACGCCTCGCAGCGCCACCGCAGCCCCTCCTTCCTCCGTCAAGCGGCAGCGGTGAACAGCGCGATGCTCATGCGCTGCCGGGGGCGGAGCTGTCAGCTGACACACGGTGTATTACGCCGAACACAACGCAGGGATGCAAACCTGCGTACGGCGTATAGCTCGCTGACTGCTCCTCCTCCGAGGCACCGGCAGGACCCCCAAACAGCGATACTTGATGGCGACTAGTCAGCCCACGATGTCGCCCTGCTGCCACGGCTTCTTCCCCTCAGTTCACACGATGGCCAGTAACCGCCTCCAGAATCGACTCGCGATGCCCCTGGTGAGCTCCTGGCAGCCACTCGCCACGGGAAACCGCACGCCCACCAGCGGAACCCACCTGTGGCCACCTCCGCCCCGCCAAGGGGTAGACGGCAGGCAACTCTGATGAATTCCAGCCTCAATCCGCGTCCTCAGCGGCTTCGCCGGGGCAGGCAGGCAGGCAGCAGGATCAAACAGCCGGCCAGCACACACGTGGAACGGGGTCACGTAAAATCCTCGTCGCCACTGATAAAATCTCACCGTACACAAGTAAGTGTATTATACGTATTTATTTACGAGACCCCACCAGCCTGCTACCCAGCCTCCTCCAGCCAACGGCCACCGTGGAATCCTCACTCCGAACCATCATAACATTCCACGAGTGCCCCTGCACGAGCCCATGCACATTACGACACATAGCTCTCTAAAACATTTACAAACAGATCCCCAACTACCAACACCCTCACTTTCTTCACCTCTGCCATCTTTACTACACACACTGCCTCTCTTCCTGCAGAGAACAACTTCAACACCTGATTGGCAAATCCCCACAGTCCCCTTTCCATGCTAGATATGCTGAGAAACCCAGGATGTGGCACACAGTGTCCGCGGACCCCGCAACAGAGAGGCAACCCTTTTTCCCTTTCCACATCACTGTCTGCACCACTCTCTCATTGGATACACATAAACAGTCACACAAACATCCACCAATCACATCCAAGAACTCTACATCTAACTCTGTCATCACAATTCAGCACTTTAGATGAACTGTTAATCACTCTGAGTACAAGTGTCCTGTGATTGCAGAGCATTTACAGCTAAAACTACTGTAAAACTATTCAAGATTTCTCCTTCCATATTCATCCACATCTACATACATCAATACAAACTACAGGTATGAATATTTTGTTTACAGTACATTTGCAACTCTTTTATAAATGCATATGAACAGGGTACCTGCCATTGACCCTGCATAATCTGCAAAAAAAAGCATACTCTAATTTCTCCCATCTCTTATAATCAAGTTCACTTACAAATCTGTCTGCTTTCCAAATTACACATTGCAATGTCTAACCTATTATTCTCTTATTTCCTTCTGTCATTTTCACAGCCACTTATCCCTCAACACAGTATTATACATTCCTAGAATGCACACAAAACAGGAGACCAGCTTCTATCTTACAAAAGCATTGCAAGTACATAAAATGCATTTATTTAAACAGAATGCCTGACACTTGCAATACTTGCAAGACCAAACAAATACAAGTGTACATTCATAACAGTGCTAATAGGAATGTGGATAACAAAGTCAAAGAACTGAAAGGTTTCCAGCACTCATGTAGGAAACATCTACACACAAAATAATGTATGGAATTACACACACAAAAACATTCTCCTTTTCAATCTGTACATTTTTCCAAGCTTTTATTCTCGCCCTACTACAACTTCCACTAATCTATTACCACATTAAACAGTGCAACAGCAACACATACTTTCGAAAGTGCACCTCATAGGACACACCTATAAATACTCCACAAACCCCCTTAGCAATGAAGCTGATGCACCAAAATCCCCATTCATATACAGTACCTCTTCCTAGAAAGAATTATTTTTGCAATTAACACACATATGTACTAACTTCCTTCTTTCACAATTGCAGTGAAGACCACACTCCTGAAAACCAGTAGCGTCTGAAGTACAAGACATAACCCAGAAGAAACCTACTCTTTGCATCTAACAAATTAAGTGCAATAATGTCATAATGTTCTAACTGTTACTCAAACACTGTAGTATTTTAGTATTGTAGAACAAACAATTGTATCAAACCTACAGCATTAGATTTAGTATTACTGATTGCACCTCAGCAGGCGCACACTTTGTATTGTCATCTGAACATCCGTATAGTAACACACAAATATAAGAATAGCCTTCCCAACCTGAAGTAACAGCCCATTCAACAATCACACACCTCTACATACGTGCCTACCATCATACTCAGACGCTCATGCACAATGCACACATATATTGCACAGCGTCCCAACCCACACTTTCTTTTTTTTTTAAACTGTGTTTATTTTTGCAACAGAGCAGAGTGAAAACATTACAAGCAAAATCAGCACATGGCAGTCGGCCCCCAACCCCTCCCGCACCCTCCCCTGCCCAGCCCCCCTATGCTGCTTCTTCTTCCGCTCGTTTAGTTTCTGTCCCTTCCAGAACTCTCGCGGTGTTCCGGGGTAAGAAGGTTATGGCCGGGAACCTTCGGTTATAGTCTAGAAATGGGACCGAGGTGTCCTGGTAGTGGTGCAGAGTCCCGGCTCTGGCCGCTGTTATCTTTTCTGCGATCAGAATGTCCCACATTTTCCCCCACCACAGCGCCATCAGTGGTCCTTCAACAGTCTTCCAAGTACGAGCCACCACATTCCGCGCTGCCAGGAGGCATTGAGTCAAGAGTGTGGCCTTTCTTCCTGATCTTGAGTAGCTTCCCGGGACTGGGGCCCCTAGAAGGATGGTTTCAGGTTCCAGTGGGATTGTCTTCTCGGTGATGTCTGCGAACGTGGTCACACATTGGGACCAGAAAAGTTGCACCTTCGAACACGACCACCACATGTGGTAAAAGGAACCTGGCTGTCCACATTGTCTCCAGCAAGCGAGGGTCAGGGCCTGATTTATGTGATGAAATCTTAGGGGGGGTAATACCACCGTAATAGGAGTTTGTATGCACATTCTCGGTTTGTGATGCAGGAGGACGCCGAGTGAGTTCGTGACCAAATATCCAGCCAGTTCTGGTCAGTTAACGGGTGCCCTAGGTCTGCCTCCCATTGGGCCATTGCTCGGGTTTTGGAGCTGAGGAAGTCTCCTGAAAAGCGTTTATATATGGCCGAGATCCTTCCCCGGGTCGGGAGATCTTGCAACGTTAGTTCAAGTGGCGTTGGCGTGCGCGTTGTTGCTTCCCGGGTTTGTGGGTGGGAGCACCAGTGTGGAAGTTGAATATAGGTAAACCTGTCTGTTTCTTTCAGTCGAAAGATCTCTTTACATTGTTGAAATGTTTGCGGTGACCTTCCGTTAAAGGTTGGTCCAGTTACTCTAAGCCTCCCCTTATCCAATTCTTAAAAGTTGTGGGGTTGGCTCCGGGGGCAAAAGAGGGGTTCATAAAGACCAGGGAGTAGGGGCTAAAGCCCTTCGGGATCTTTTGTCGCCGGTGCGCCCAGTCCCATGCTTTTAACGTGTGTTTGGTGGAAAGTAGGAGTTCGTCTCTGCTTTGTCGGAGATGGGGTGGTGTGTGTGGAAGGAAACGTAGAGGAAGAGGCAGCCAGGATTGTTCTATTTCCACCCATCGGGGACACCCCGAGGACAGTAGCCAGGCATAAATGTTGGCTAGTTGGGCCACTATTTGGTAGTTCTGAAGATCGGGGACTCCCAGTCCTCCCAGGCGAGCGTTTCCCAGCATTGTTCTTAAGGGGATTCGGGCCTTTTTGCCTTTCCAGTTGAATTGGAGCAGTTTCCTCTGGAGTCCATCGACGGCGGCCGGCGGAATTGTCATGGGGAGAGCGGAGCATGCATATAGGAATCTAGGAAGGAGATTCCTCTTGCTCGCTGTGATGCGCCCCATCAGGGAAATTTCCTGTGTCGCCCATCTCTTTAGGTCTTTTTCAAGTTCGCGAAAGAGTGGGGGGAAGTTTGCTTGATAAACCACTTTAGGATCCGCCGGGATCTGGACTCCCAGGTAGGGGATAGCGTTTTCACTCCATTGTGCGGGGCATAGTGAGGAGAGGGCCTCTCGGTCGCTCAGCGACAGACCAGACCCCAAGGCTACTGACTTGTGGTAGTTAATGGAGAAGCCTGTGACTTTCCCATAGTTGTCTATTTCTGTCAGGGCGTGGCGTAGGGAGCGAGCAGGTTCCGTGAGAGTAAGCAGGACATTGTCTGCATAGAGGGCTATTTTGTGTTGGGTGAGGCCGATCTGAGGGCCTTTGATGTTGGGGTTGGCTCTGATCCTTTGGGCGAATGGCTCCATCACCATGGCAAAGAGTAATGGGGATAGCGGGCATCCCTGCCTGGTCCCGCAGCCAAGCGATATCGGGGTGGAAAGGGCACCATTGACTTGAAGGAGGGTTTTTGGAGCTTGATAGTTCGCTAGGACCATCTTCTGGAACATGGGTCCGAAGTGAAAGGCTTCCATGGTTTGGCTCATAAAGGTCCAGTCCACCCCGTCAAACGCTTTGACAGCATCCAGGGCCACCAGGACTAGTTTCTGTGATTTCCAGGTTGTAAGATCAATCAAGTTCAGGGCTCTGCGGACGGTCTCTCCCGTAGATCTGTTGACGATGAAGCCTGATTGGTCTGAGTGGATTATTTCGGGCAGGATTGCTGAAAGGCGGTTGGCCAGGATTTTCGAATAAATGTTAGCGTCAATGTTCATCAGGGCAATTGGTCTGTATGAGGCTGGGTCTTTCCCGGTTTGGGTAACAAGATTGTGATGGATTCTGCCATCGAGGTAGTGACCGTGCCCGAGTCCCTGAAGGAGTTAAAGAGGGCGACCATAGGGGCCACCAGTTGCAGTCAGAAGATTTTATAGAATTTTGCCGAGAACCCGTCGGGCCCTGGGGCCTGTGCTCTGAGGGTTTTAATAACTTCCTCAACTTCCTCGTTCGTGATAGGTGTGTCAAGGTTTATTTGGGCCGTCTCCTTCAGGTGGGGTAGCGTCGCTTTTTGTAAGTACTCCCTTTGTTTGCTTTGGTCTCTAGGAGTAGGGGACATCACCCGGGCCAGGTGGACCACCGCCAATTGTTGTTTTTCCCGCTCTGCGTAGTGGACCATACCTTGAGAGTCCCGTAGCCGGTGATGGTGTTGGTCTGTCTTGCCTTGGCTAGTTTGCCCGCCAACATTTTATTTGCTTTATTATTTTTGGCATAATAAAATTGCTTCGCCTTAGCCAGGAGATGAGCTGTGTGTTCGGCTGTGTGTTCGGCGTAATGCGCCTCGATTTTGTTTTGGGCAGTGCGGATCGCCCGCTTCGGGGACCATCCCTTCAGCTTGTGGGTTTTTTCTGCTTGTTGGAGTTCCTAGGTTTGGCGCCTAGCTTTATGGTATGCCGCTCCTTGGGCGGTGAGTTTCCCCCAGACCACCGCTTTTATAGCATCCCATGTGTTCGCCGGGGAGGTGTCTTGATTGCGGTTTTTCTTGAAGAAGTTACGGATCGTGGAGGCGATTGCGTCTCTCAGGGGCATATCGTTGCGGATTGGGTCAAATAAAGCCCAGCGGCACGGTGGAGGGGGTGTAGCCTGGTGGGCTCGCAGTTCCAGGGTTACTGGTGCATGGTCTGAAAGGGTGCGTGTTCCAATCGAGATTTCATTGGCATAAGCCAGAGTTTGCGGAGAGGTTAGGAGGTCAATTCTGGAGAAGGTCCTGTGGACGTATGAATAACATGAAAAGTCCCTTTCTGTAGGATGGAGCACCCTCCAGGCGTCCACCACCTACAGGGTCCTGAAGAGGCGCAGGATTCCCAGGGCTGTGTTAAGATCTTTGGAGGAGGGGGGTGTGACTTGTCTTTGGTAGGGTCCGGGACTCCGTTGAAGTCACCTCCAATTAACTTCAACCCTTCTGAGAAGGCTGAGAGGGTTGCCCCAAGGAGTCGTAGAAGGTAATTTGGCCCACGTTAGGAGCGTAGGCAGAGACCAGCGTGTAGAGTTGGCCCAGTAGGAGGCACTTGATTGCCACATAGCGGCCCTCTGGATCTATTTTGGTGTTTAGGATCTGCGGATCTAGGCCCCTTCTGAAGAGGATCGCCGTCCCTCCTTTTTTGGTGCCATCCGAGGCCAGGAACTGCAATGGGAAGTCTTTAGATCTAAGGCGGCCAAAATCCCCCAGGAGCAGATGGGTCTCCTGTAGCAAAGCCACACCCGTGTCTACGTCTAGGAGTTGCTGGATGATTGATTTACGTTTAGCCGGGGAGTTCGGGCCCTTGACGTTGAGGGAGATAAATCGGAGAGTTCGAGAGCCCAGGGGTCCAAGGCTGGGGAGGGAGGACTAGCTGCCATTATAGAGGAGTTGCGACTGGTGGTCACTCTGTCTCTGAACTTTTAAATGGGGCCTCCAACGGGAGGGCCCCAACTTATACAACGTGGGAGGGCCTGGGGTTTCAGGAACAGACCCCACCTTGGCCAGTGTGGTCATAGCCATGCACTCCGCCAACGTGGCGGGGTCTGGCAACTGCATGAGAAAGCCATTCCAAGGACTCATTGATGGTCTGTGCCTTGAAAATGGGCATTAGCCGTACGGGGCCTGCCGATAGACTTATCTTAAGAAGCTGAGGAGTTTGCGTTTTCGGGAGGGCAATCCGGGGGTTCCGGAGGACCGGAGGAGGGCGAAGGTTCACCATATGCGTGTGGTGAGCATGCAGGTAGTCATTTTCTTTTTCCGCATCTCGGGAATCGTGGATTTTGTTGGGGAAGCTGGAACTTCACCATTATTGTTGGTTATTGTGTGCGCTGTGGCACCTTCTGGGGAGATCGAGTGCAGGATTTTCTCAGCGTCTTCCAGATGGGTAATTCTACGGAGGGATCCGTTGTGGGTGAACTGAAGAGCCGTGGGAAAGAGCCACCTGCATCGAATCTGGCAGTTTTGAAGGAAAAGGGTGAGAGGGTGGAGGGCTTTTCTTTTTTATAAAGTGAGTAGTGAGAGGTTTTGGTAAATTTGAAGAGGTGACCCTTGGAAGGATGTTCGTCTCGGGTACGACTTATCTCTGAGATGGCTTCCTTGGTTGTAAAGAAGTGCACTCTGGTTATCACATCAGGAGGGGAATCTGTTGTCACCCCCCATAGAGGGCGCAGTCTGTGGGTGCAGTCCAGTAGAAGCAACGGTTTGTCTAGGTGGGGGAGGAGAGCCTGAAAAAAGTTCTTCACATATTCGGGGAGATCTTTGTCCGGAATAGAGGCTGGAATACCATGGATTCGGAGGTTGTTGCGACGGGCCCTGTTTTCCAAGTCCTCCTGTTTGAACTCTAGAATCTCACACCTATCTTGCAGGGACTGGACCGAGCGTTGGACCTCCCCCATTGATGTTAACTGGTCCTGAGAACGATCTTCAGTTTCCCCTATACGCTGTTCCACTTCTATAACCCTTTGGTTGGTATGTTCAAGTTTTGTGGTGAGTTCCATTATGCATGATCTGAATTCTGTTTTGATGTCTGCCATAAAGGCCTGGATGTCCTCTTTGGTTGCTAGGGATTCTTTGTCGTCTGGTGTCTTTTGTGGGGCCATTTTGAGGGGAGTATCGGTTTTCTTGGCCTTGTCGATTGCCAGTAGCATTGTGCAGATGTCCGCATTTTTTTGGCCTTTGATTGCTTAGCCATGGTGGGTTCCTGTTGAAACGTAAGGGGCAGGTGTTGAGGCTTTTTTTTTACTAGCAGGAGCAGCCAGGTGAAGGTCACTGGGAACGCCCCTAGCAGCTCTTCAGGTTAGTGGGTGCTCTGTGCCTTCATTTGGTGCTCTCGTTGTGTAGAGTGCGGCTGCGGGAGGTTTTCTTTCCAGCAGCGGGTGGCCAAGCGCTGCAGAGGTAGCTAGTACCCACTGGGTGTCCGATAGCCAGGGGGGGAATAGTTGAATGGGCCGGGGCGCCCCAGGATGAGAGAAGGGGGTAAACCCCTATTTAGGGCTATGTTTCTGGCTGTGTATCAAGGCAGGCCTTGTAAAAGGGGCGTTGGTGGTCAGGTGGAGCTGGCTTACCTTCAGGTGGGACGTCCCCACACACCTGGTGCGGCTCACGTAGGCCTTGTCATTGTGGTCATCAGTGTGACCTTTCCGGGGTGAGGAGGTGCCTGCCGAGCTCCGCTGGTTGGGCAGAGGCGCCCCAGGAGTAGTGTGATGATAATCAGTCTTTAGGATGCGCCATAGATGGAGGCGGGTTGTATTCCGGGGGGGTGAGGATCAAAGCTGGGGCTCACTCCACTCCCCAGAGCCGTTGGGGTGCTCCAGCAGGACCGCTGGGTGGGCCGGGGTGCCCTAGGTGATGGTGAAGGGGGCCTCTGGGTCCCAGGGATGTCCTAAGGCTGCGTTGTGCTGGCCCAGTTGCTTGACAGGGAGGATAGGAGCCAGCAGGCCAGCCCCACTCCATGGCAGCCCCACGCCTCTGTGCCCCGCGGGGCGTAGGAGTCCGGTCCGGCTCCAGCATTTCTTGGGGGTTTGGGCCGAGGCTCGGAAAAGGATGCGGTCAGGAGGGGGGAGCAAGAGGAGAGCGGAGAGCCAGTAAAGCGCCCGCCACAGCGCGAGTCCCCCCAGGCCCCACGGCCGTACCCGCGCCACGGGAGGGGCCGAAGAGTGCCGCTCTGGATTAGGCGGCCGCAGGAGGAGGGTGCCCCAGGACCGGGGCTTCCCTTCAAGCTAGGGCCGGAGGCAATGGGGGCCTCCGGTCGAGCGGCACCAGTGCCCCGCGGGCTAGTTGCAGGCAGGGGGCTCCTCCCCCAGTCCGTTTCGAAGAGGACACCTGGCGAAGCTTTGTTCTTCTATGTCCGGGGACCGCGTCAGTGCGAGTCCCCAGCCGCCATCTTGATTCAATTCAAGGTTCCCCGGGCACCATGCGTCTTCAAACTCGGCCCTCCGAGGTCTCTGGGTCCTCCCACTGCCTGCTGTAGCGGGAGAGAAAACAGTTTACTGCCAAACTCCATTTATTTCTTTTTTACGGCGGGCCCGGCATGGAGGCTCTCAGAGGAGCAGCCGCGGCATCGCGCTCCAAGCCACGCCCCCGACACTTTCTTTTTTTCTCCAATAGACACCAACGAATACCTACCAAAAAGCAACTCTGTACAAAGCAACGCAGAAAAAGAGCAAATCCAAATAAAACTGTACAAAATAAGCATCCCCCTCTAGCAGAATTTATACAAAAAATTCAAACAAAACAGCTAATACAGTCACTAAGCGAAACTAAAGCAGCTTGCAGTAAAGAAACTTTGACTCCTCTTTCAAAATGTAAAACTAAACAGAAAGTTATTAAAAAGACTACTGCTACCACTAGTGCTAACACAGCACCTATACATCTTGATGTAGCCACAAGTAAGCAAACCAAAAAAATTATTTTACAAAAAATGCTCTGCCACAGAGTCCTTCAGAACCTTATAAAAACAGGGGAGAAATCATGCTCTACCCTTAAAACCTACCGCAGAAAACGAATCCTGGAAGCTCTCATAGACAGTGCAATCCTTCTCAAAAGGAAATTAATTATATTAGTTTTAAACAGAATGAAACCACTAACAAAACTAAGTACTAAACTACAACAAGGACTTCTCAACTAACGGAATATCAACAAAGATAGCTTTGCAAACATCTGTGCAGGTGAGTCAAGTCACACCACCAGCACAGAACCATATTTCAATGAAGAAGCATACAAACAAAAGCAAACAAACCCAATTGCCATAAATAGCAGTGGACGAGGGTATGAAAAGGTTAATAATACCATCATGGAACAAGAAATGCTGCTCACAAAAATATCTCCAGCAAACGTAGCATCAACTCTCAATTCCACTGAACCAATACGTCCAGTCTACAGATGGCAGTGCACATCAATGTGTAACATAGGCAAAAAATCTTTCACATCTTTACGCCAGTTCTTCAATCAGTATGTGAAAGGCAAAGACAAATTAAAAATATAACTATTACAAACTATGGACTCCTGTCCAGTGCGAAAATACACAGGACTATAAGGCCTGCATTTCTGGACCTACTTGCAAAAGCACCTTCCACCATATCAAAATGATAGGAACACACCATTCAACTGTAAGAAATCTCATTCATAAACTTTACTATGCCAAAAGTCCTGCTTTAGCACTGGCCAATTTAAATAACATTCTTCTACATGGTACAGCCAAAAAATGAATCGAATAAATAGAGCACATCCGGAGAAAATATTTTGGAAGTGAAACCCACTTACAAAATTCAATGGGCCTCATTACACGGTAGGCGTTAAGGGGAAAGCGATGCCGGTAAAGGATTACCAGTATCGCTAACAGCTTCTGCCAATTACGACCTGTCTATCCGCCATTAGCGGCACTGCTAAGAACAGTGCCACTAATAGCGGCAAGCTCGCGGGCGTGCGACCCCTCATGACGGCATTAGCGGCATGGCGGAAATAGGAGTCCATCACAAGGCATGCGGACATGCTAATAGCGGCATGGAGTAGGCCCAAAAAGCCCATACCGGCAAGGCGGAAATACCGGCATCGCGAACCACCCATTAAGGGACATGTGCAGTGTTCCCAACTGCCACAGGTGGCCACAATCAGCACAGGTGTAGGCAATGGAGACTGGGGCAGCACAAAAGGAGCACACCACACCCCTTCCCACACCCATTCACACACCAAGTTAACTGCAATACTAGCGCATTACATGGGCTGGAGGACATGATTGCATTGCAGCACCAACAACAACAGGCAGCACAGAGGAGACGCAGGAGGAGGAGGAGGAGGGCGAGAAAGGCCCAGCAAGCCCCACCAGTGCACCTAGTCATACCACAGAGGCAGCCACCAATCCCCAGGATTAGAACCAGTCCATTCAACCTAACCCCTGAGCAGATACACACCCTGTACCGTCTGGACCGCGATACCCTCACCACCATTGTGGACATGATACACAACGACATTGTGAGCCTCATAGACATCCGTACTGCCATCCCCCCTCTACTGAAGGTGGTAACTGTCCTCCACTTCTTGGCCACAGGCACCTACCAGCATACGGTAAGTCAGATGCATGGCATATCACAACCAGTATTCTCACGCACGCTGAACCAGGTGTTCGATGCCCTCCTGAAGCACACAAGTGAACACATATCCCTGCCGCGGACTGCCTAGGAGATCTCCAACACCAAAGTTGGCTTCTGTTCACTGGCAGGCATCCCACGTTGCATCGGGGCCATCAACTGTACCCATGTGGAACTGGTGGTCCCACATGCCAATGAGGCAGTCTACCGAAACAGAAAGCAATACCACTCCATCAACGTCCAAATGGTATGTGACTCTAACCTAACAAGATCATCACACATTGTTGTGCCCAATATCCCGGATCAACCCATGATTCAATGGTCCTGCGGAACTTGATGATAACACGCTACATGGAGCGGCATCGCGAACCACCCATTAAAGGACATGTGCAGTGTTCCCAACTGCCACAGGTGGCCACAATCAGCACAGGTGTAGGCAATGGAGACTGGGGCAGCACAAAAGGAGCACACCACACCCCTTCCCACACCCATTCACACACCAAGATAACTGCAATACTAGCAGCATTACATGGGCTGGAGGACATGATTGCATTGCAGCACCAACAACAACAGGCAGCACAGAGGAGACGCAGGAGGAGGAGGAGGAGGGCGAGAAAGGCCCAGCAAGCCCCACCAGTGCACCTAGTCATACCACAGAGGCAGCCACCAATCCCCAGGATTAGAGCCAGTCCATTCAACCTAACCCCTGAGCAGATACACACCCTGTACCGTCTGGACCGCGATACCCTCACCACCATTGTGGACATGATACACAACGACATTGTGAGCCTCATAGACATCCGTACTGCCATCCCCCCTCTACTGAAGGTGGTAACTGTCCTCCACTTCTTGGCCACAGGCACCTACCAGCATACGGTAAGTCAGATGCATGGCATATCACAACCAGTATTCTCACGCACGCTGAACCAGGTGTTCGATGCCCTTCCTGAAGCACACAAGTGAACACATATCCCTGCCACGGACTGCCTAGGAGATCTCCAACACCAAAGTTGGCTTCTGTTCACTGGCAGGCATCCCACGTTGCATCGGGGCCATCAACTGTACCCATGTGGAACTGGTGGTCCCACATGCCAATGAGGCAGTCTACCGAAACAGAAAGCAATACCACTCCATCAACGTCCAAATGGTATGTGACTCTAACCTAACAAGATCATCACACATTGTTGTGCCCAATATCCCGGATCAACCCATGATTCAATGGTCCTGCGGAACTTGATGATAACACGCTACATGGAGCGACATGCTGGACAACGTTCGTGGCTACTTGGTGAGTAGCAGGGCAAGCACGTGGCAGTGTGATGTGGATTGTGAGTGGGTGGGGGAGAGATGCATACTCCAACTGGGTGTGATTGGGGGGGGATGCATACTCCAACTGGGTGTGATTGGGGGGGGGGAGATGCATACTCCAACTGGGTGTGAACTGTTGTCAGGAGAAAAATGGACATACAGATTTACACCACTGTCCACCGAGGCAGCCCACAATGGACCTGACACAAAACCACATGCAAGTTGTAAGCTGCACAACAAAGAAATTAATCCATTATGCCAAATATGCCATATCCATCCACATGCACATTGCACATCATACCATTCCCTCTATAACACAAACCAGCAACATACAGCCAACATGCACATTGGAAATGTACGCTGAACAACATCACAACGGATATGCGCCCTTGAGTGCATACAAATGGATCTCCTGTAGCCATTGTAGTGATCCACACCCGTACACCACTACTGAATTGCCATTTCAGCATGGGGACATCAACTACGGAATGGCAGTACACTAGCAGTGTGGTGTAAATGTTGCCGGGGCCATGAAACATGAATGACATGACCTCACCCAGAACATGGCAATAACTGCCGTAGGCATGCATGGTGCATGTCCACTTGCAAGGACTACCTCACCTTCCCACATTGCAGTTACTCTGATTGCCTCCATGCATGCTTGGATTTGTGGATGTCATTCACAATGCTAAGTTGATTTGTGTGATATGTACAGGTTCCACTTGATGTAAACACTTACACCTACCCATTGTTGCACCCATGCAGGTGATGCTGGCTATCCCCTGAAGAGGTGGCTCCTTACCCTTGTACGGAACACACAGAACAGGCACGAAGAGGAATACAATTGTGCACATACCCCGTGCCCGTGTGGTAATTGAGCAGACATTTGGCCTTTTGAAGACACGGTTCCTGTGCCTCAGCAGGTCGGGCGGGGCACTCCTGTACGGCCATGAGAAGGTGGCCAAGATCACCATGGCATGTGTCATGCTGCACAATATGTGTATCAGACGGAATGTGCCAATGCCCCCTAACATTGAACTGCAACCACCTGCTGAGGATGATGATGGGGATGAGGATGGAGGAGACGGGGCTGCAGGTCATGCAGGTGACGATGCCCAGGTTGAACTTTGTTGAATGGATGTGGGTATTTGGCCACTGGGTTATGTGGTTAAGTGCACACTGGGCCATGTCCACCAATAAAGCACACATACACAATGATAAGGTCCACTCCAGTGATTTATCTTGTCACCAGTGTGTTTAATGTATTATTAGTTAAAGAAGTGCATGGACCCACCTACGCAAACACCCTTTCCCCCCTCCCCACAACACTCCCAAAACACCCTTTCCCCCCTCCCCCCACAACACTCCCAATACACCCTTTTCCCCCTCCCCCCACAACACTCCCAAAACACCCTTTCCCCCCTCCCCCCACAACACCCCCATGAATGGCTTGTACAACAGTGCTGCCTAGCTTTACACGTGTCAACAACATCTGGCTGGCCCTAGTTCCCATCCCCACTGCCACCGTTGGGGGGTTGAGAGGTTGTGCGCCGCATAGCCCGCAAGGACCTGCGCCGGGGGCTGGACTGTCTTGAGCTGGCAGAGGAGGAAGTGCACGGTTGTTCCGGGAACTGTGGGGGGTTCTGTCTGTCCATTGCATCTGCTATGCATGCGAGGACCTGCCTCACAAGTGACATTTCATCACATAGCCTGTTGGTGTTGGCTTCCATGGACTGTCTGATGTCCCTTGCATGCTCCCTGCACTCCTCCCTCAAACGTGCTGCCTCGTCCACATGCTGGCCAACCAGCGCAGTCACGTCCTCCTGCCGCTGTCTGATGATGGCCATGTCATGGGCACTGTGTCTTGCTCGTGGGGTGGGTGCCGCACCTTGTTCTATTGGTCCAGCATCAGGTGATGACACCAGTGGACTCCAGCACCCTGCCACTATTTCATCACCAGACTGGGCATGGCTTCTGGAATGCGATGTGGGGCGTGGGCTCGGTTCTTTTGACTGTTCGGTTCTTTTGACGGTTCTTGTATGGCCAAGTCACAAGTGTCCTCCACATCGGACATGGGTGCTGTGGCTGCTGCCTCGCCGATGGAACTATTGGCAGCAGACAGTGTCCCTTCCGCGGGTGGATCGTGCGTGGGGGGGGGGGATTACTACAGTGGGTGCTGCAATTGGGTCTGGCGTAGGTTCACGTCTTGGTGACGTGGGTGGCTTGGTGGGTTTGGCCCTCTGCGGGAGTGCACTCTTCCCTGTGCCCTTCGACGTGGTGGCGATGTTGCCTGACTCCTTTCCTCTGGGTTGTTTCTTGGCGAAGGAGCCTGCGTTGCAGTGTCCTGCTCATCGCTGTCACTTTATGAGCCTGTGGAGGACAAAGAGGGGAATGGCATTGGTGATTGGTAAACGTGCTTCATGCAGATGTTGTTGTTCATGCTGTTCTATGCATTCGGACTTCATGTTTGGGCATACAGGTCGTAAGACTGTTGGGTGGGTCATTCATGCATGAGTCTGGGTGACAGGTGTCTGTGGTGATTCATGTGTGTGTGTGTGTGTGTGTGTGTGTGTGTGTGTGTGTGTTGGGAAGTGAAACGCATATGGGTAGGGTTGTGTTCATGTATGTTTGATGGCCACATCCATGAGATGATTTAGGGCTCACATTTGGGGAGGTACCTCATCTTTCACAGTGCAGTGTTTGGTGTGGACACTCACCTCCATCTGATGATGTGGTCACACCACACTCCATTTCGCCGACTCCCTCGATAGATTCGACCCCTATGGTGCTTGCACAGGTCTCCTCCCACTCCATCAGTTTAATTGGGGATCCTCCACCGCCTCATGTGCCTATGGCCAGGTTCCGGTTGGCAACTAGGATGCTGCGTACACAGAGGCGGAGATCGTCCCACCGCTTCCTGCAATCTTTCACAGTGCGGGAGGTGGTGCCCACCACACTGACTTTATGGGCCACCTCTGCCCAGATCGCCTTTTTTTTTATTAGGGTGATACGCCGCATGTCATTTGCGAACACCACCTCTGCGTTGGCAGCAAGCGTGTCAGTGAGCATTGTGAGCTCTTCATTAGTGAAACGCTCCTTGCGCTGCCGCTCTGCTCCTTTTTTAATTGCCTTGGGCATTGTCAGTGGGTCTCTGAAGGATTTTGTAAGACTCTGGTGTGGATGCAGGTCCTAGGGGCAGAGGATGGCAATGGATTGTGTTTTTAAAGATGGCCGCGGTGCTATTTCCCGTTCCTGTGCAATGACGCTACTTCCGGTTCCGCTTATTTACAGTGACCGCTAATAACGGTCAATGCTAATGCCGTGTTGTTGGAGGGCAGAGGTGCTATCAGCGCTTTCTTCGGTGCCGCTAAGTGCCTTTACGGGGTCTTTAACGGCATGGCGGTAGGGTCCTTACTGGCATGGCGCTAAGCTTGTGCCCGCGTACTCGTAATGTCACGTAATTAGCGGCCTACTTCCTACACAGACACATTAATACCGCCATGCCGGTAAGGGGCGTAACTTACCGCCTAACGTGTAATGAGGCCCAATATCTTTAGAACAGAGTAGCAACAACTTTACAGATGGCGACCTTCAACTACACACATGCAAAAAAGAAATACTAATGTTTTAAAGCACATCTGCTGAAGTACCTAACCTTGTGTGTGTGTGTTCCGCAGGACTTTTTATAAAGCTAGCACAAAAACTGTAGACATAATGTACAAAATAGAAGACAATGAAGATTCCAAGTGCTCTCTATCTTATAGCAGAAAACAAATACGAAATTACTAACCCCTCAATAATTTGCAGATACTGCACTGCAAAACCTGACAACAACCAAATACCTTCACGGGGTATCACTAATAAATTGGAAATATTCCCACTAGCAAAACCACTGCAACAACTTAACTTGTATGAGAGCATTATAATTCAAACAGTGCACCCATTTCAAGCAATAATACGCCTTCAACCAAAAACAGCAACACTACCTCCCTCTGCATTACTGAAAGGCATTTGTGGCAAAGTAGTTTATTTAACATTAGATCTCAACGAAAATGTACACACTCTGGGAGTGCAACGTCCAATAGATCAATCTTTGATTATCCTAGTAAACGGCATACCTACAAAAGACAAAAAAAATTGGCAGCAACTAGTGGATTTGCATAAAGTTAGAGAAGCCCTGCAATATCTAAAAGACAACAATGAATACTACAAAGAAATAGACATTGAAGAAAACCTGAGGCAAACCACTGAAATAATTCAAGACTCGTCAGAAACTGGCCAATTGCAACTTCTAGATCCTACTACAGAATCCAATATTTTAGACCATTATACAATTCACCCATTGCACTCCAAAGACACCATAGATCAAAGCAGTGGAAACTTGCCAAATGCGGCAAGCCAAAGGAACTCCAAACAGCATATGGGAAAAAAAGTTTAGAAGCACAAGCCTTTCCTCTACTCTTTCCTACTGGAAAAGGAGGAAGGTACGATGAAAGACCCACACAAATAGCAGCAGAATACTGCTCTTTTCGAATGTATTCTTAAGACCCCAGATTCAGACAAAACGTGGAATACATATTCCACCTTCTCTTTGAAATTGAACTAGCAACTCTATGCTACGGAGTTGCATACACATTGAAACCAAGTACCAATTTTCAAAATATGTCTGCTATGCAATTACTACAAAAAGTGCAACAAAAAGATGAAGTTTTACAGTCAAGCATTCCAAATCTTTTAGCAAACATGAGTGGTACAAAAGAATACTGGTTCCGACGACATGCAGAAGTACACTGTATGATAAGAAACCTTGGCCCACCCACATGGTTTGTGACATTAAATTGTGCAGAATATGCATGGGACGATTTGCACGATTTCCTACGCATAGCAAACAAAAACTAAACAAATATAGATATAAAAACACCAGAAGAACTCTGCTCTCTAGATCCTGTAAATGTATCAAGATATTTCCATCATCGCTTTATTGCCATGCTACACTTCATTTGTAATAAAACAGTTCCTCCCCTCGGAGAAGTGCAACACTTCTTTTGGAGAAAAGAATACCAAGCTAGAGGAGCAACACACATCCACATGTTTTTGTGGATTAAAGATGTTCCTAAATTTGGTCAGGACAGTGATGCCATTGTTTTGCAGTTCCTTCAGAAATATGTCACTTGTGAAATCCCTTCACAAACTACACATAGTGACCTACATGCACAAATTTTACAATTTCAAAGACACAAGTGTGGCAAGTATTGTCGGGCAAATATAAAAACAAAGGGAAACACAACACCAAATGCCACTTTGGCTTCCCTAGACCAGTTTCAACAAGAGGACAAGTGAACAACTTCATGTCTTCAGTTAGACATAGTGCCAAAGGTAAATCACCTAAGAACACATACTGCATAAAAAGAACAGAAGGATCAAAGTACATCAATGATTACAATGCAAACATTGCCCTCCTATGGAATGCAAATATAAATGTGCAATACATTGCAGACAATTCACTGCAGTTGCACGATATGTCACAGCCTACTTAACCAAAGCAGAAAAAACAGAGCTCAAAGACCTCTGGGACGACATATCATCTGACAAAACACTGTCACAGAAATTGTACAGTTTAGGCATAAAAATGTTCTCCCATAGAGAATGTGGCTGCTACGAAGCCGCAGACCGTTTAACCGGTACTGCCTTGTATGGAAAATCTGAAAACATAGTATGGCTAAGCCTTGGTCCTGCCAAATCCAGAAAAAGAGTTCTCAAATCATATGTAGACATAGGGGGTCATTACGAGTATGGAGGTAGCCATGGTGCTATTAGCGCCATGGCTACCCGATACCGCATTCCGGGTCCGGGTTCCCTGAATGTGGAAATACCAGGCCATTCCAACCTTGGAGGACCCTGTATTTCCCCATTCAGGGAACCCATCCCTGTTAGGAAAGATTTCGTAATTGTAGGTAATTTTCCTTCCATGTGGCAACCCCTAAACTTTTTGCTGTTGTTTTTCACCTTGTTCTTGACTTTGCCAGAGAAGTGCAGCCTTCTGCCGCACTCCTCTGGGCTTTCGCTCCTTTCTTACAGGGAAACTGACATGCCCTTAAGACAGTCAGTACCGGGGAACGCTGTTTCCCGTAGTTTCTTTTATCGTGTTGCGGCTTTAGTGCAACATGACACAAGAGGGCACTGTAAGCTAAGTTACAGCTCTCTTGGGTCTCTAGCCTTATACAGGCCCTAGATACTCTTTTAGGATGGTATTTGATCGGTGCAAGTCATTCAGGGACTCGAATGGTGGCAGCGATCGTTTTGTTTATTTTGAGCTCCTTTTGGCGTTCTGAGCACGTTTTTCGCACTGAACCCAAAATGGTGGCCTGGCTCCCAAAATGGCCAGACCACGAGGCTCCTTTGTCTTGTCCACTGACCGTCTTGCTCCCTTCACCTTCCCCAGGTCGAGCGACCCGGGGCCTTCCTTATTTGGGCATGTACTTTCCCGCGAAACGTGGTTGCTTTCGCGGGCTTCGACATGTCGTTTGTGTGCCTCCAGGGTGTGGGCTGGGATGTCTGGTCCCAATACACATCCTGGGTGCCAGAGAGTCTAGGGTGGTGTGAATGCCTGGGACCACCGTGGTCCGTGATTGGTCCACGTATGGTATGTGTGTTGATGAGCGGATCTCCCATTGGCTCCCCTCCGTTTTGGCGCGAAGGGAACCGTGGATAAGAGGGGGCTGGAAACACCACTACCATGTCGATCTCCTGAGTTCTCACGAACGAAGGAATACAGGAGCCAAGTATCCTGCAACTACGAGGCTGGACCGAGGAATCGCTGGTGACCCGCTGAAGGAATCCTCCTTTGCACTGCTGTCGTCCGGAGAGCCCCTGTCCTCCTTTGATCGAACCAGAAGGCCTGTACTGGTGCTTCGACCTTTGGAATAGCAGGAACAGCTATTCCCGGCATCTTCAACCATCTCCTGCCAAGTAAGCCTTCGGAAGCGTCTCTGGGCCATCCAGTTGACTGACCAGCTTACAAAGGAGTTTGGCTCTGCAACCGCCGCCAGGTTGTGTTGTATTGCGAGTCCTTGTCCCTCTCCCACGCTTCGTGCACTTGGCGTTCCCAGGTCTGAAGGGAGGAGGGTTCATTTGGCTCGAATACACACGGCCGCTCCGTTGTCCTGTGCGGCAACAAACTGTGCTGGTTTCGTCGATTGGGACGTCTTTTTGCTCTACACGACTACGAGGCGTTCCCTGCTCTTCTGAACCTGCCAGCTGCTGAAACTAACGTGGAGAAGCCTGGGTCTGCTTGCTTCGGGGACCGGTGAGTAGTTTAGCTAGGATCTGGTCGCCCTCCTGCAGTATCCCATTGCTTTTCCCTGCTGTGTAAAAACAGCACCCTTTTGGCCGTACTCGCGCTCTGCTTCTGCCCGCTGTGGAGGCTGCGCTTGAGTTGCGGAACCTGTTCTTCTGCTGTGCACTAACCCGAACTGCCTGACTTCCTCCGAAGAGCTTCCCCTTTTGCCCGTTGGCACCGGCGTGGCAGGTACTTTGAGCACAAGGCTCCACTCTTCGCAGGGCTCGGACTTCCATCTAGTTAGGTGCCTCTGAAGGCGAACTGAGTCTAAAGCGTTATCGCACTGCCTGTTTTCCTTTCCTTTCAGGTGGACTACATATTTCGTGCTTTAAACGCTTGCGACTGTGTATTTGTATATATATTGTGTTGATATGGTATGTGTTGGTTTAATATTGTGATATTCTCGCTACGGTCATTGTTTTAAAGGCCTTAAAATAAATGTGTATCTATTTTTGATATAACAACTGTTTGGAGTAGTTTGTAAGCGCTCTTGCTTTGTGTGCTCATTGCGGGCTTTCAGTCACCCTCACCCCTCTTGAGACCTAGTCTTGACCGCCGCGATCGCTACCTTGATTGGTCTGGCTTGTCCAGAGGTTACCCTGTTCCAAGTAATTAGGTTGGCCTTCTGAACTTCTGCGCCACCAGGACAGAGTTCAGAAATCCGTCTTAACAATCCCCATTCCCATTCAAGCCCCCATAGGGCTCACTGGGAATGGGGAGGGTTAGCTCCCTGGTCCTTTAGCGGCTCCCACTAAGGGTGCCTGGTAAAACCAGCCGCCCTTAGCGGGACCGCTAAAGGACCTCGTAATGCGGCAGTAAGGGTTTAACGGCACCGGCACCCTTACTGGAGACGTTAACCCCTTACCGCCAACCTCGGAATGAGGCCCATAGAAACAATAGCCAAAAATGATCCCAACATCCAAAACATTTTCAAAAATAACTTACTAGACACATAGTACCAAAACAGGAGTACCGCTCTGGAAACCATGTGTCTATACCACGTAGCCCAAAACTTCACTTACAAAAATAATATTAAACCACATGAGAAGAAAGGTAGATTAAGAGGCGAAAATTGTGAAGGCACCCTAGTGAAACTTACCAAACGCAGCTTAATTAATCATATGAAATTGTCATTAAAAACTCCTCAACATAAAGAGCTGTATTACGTGTCCCTAGTACAACTTTTTAAACCATGGAGAAAAGAAGATTTATTAGATACCTATGTCTCCTATGAAGATGCTTTCAAAGCAAATGAAACAACTATAACAGATATGAACTTTACGCAGTACAAAACAATGGGCCTCATTACAACTCACCCGGTATGGAAACAACGGTGGCGATAAACCCGCCGCCACCGTTGTTTCCATACCGGGTGATCACGACTCCTGCAGGCGGATGCGTCAATCCCGCCAGGTCTGACCTGGCGGGTTTAACACAGCCCGCATGCAGGCGGACGAGGAAACACCGGCACCATCACGAGATGGTGCCGGTGTTTCCATGATCCCCATTCCCATTGAGTCCTATGCGACTCAATGGGAATGGGGATTTACACCATTCCGCCTCCGGAATTCCCAGGTCACCGGGGTTGTAATGCCCCAGTAATTCCGGGAATCACAGAGGCGGAATGGTAATACGAGTCCGGCGGTAACCAGGTGGTTTTCCCGCCTCGGTTACTGCCGGACTCCTAATGAGGCTCAATGTTAGACAATGAACAGCAACAAGAAGAAGAACTCCAGGCACAACTAAATATAGACACTCCTGACAGCAGTGAACCTTTTCTAACAGGAAGCCAAGAACCACTTGTACAGCCACTCATAGCAAATGAGGCTGAATTAGTCATTACTGAAGTAGAAAACACCATGTGCCAGTATGAAGGGTCTACAGAAGACTTTGCTATACTCAAATCACAATTAAACAATGAACAACGTAGCATTTTCCTAGAAATAACTAACCAAATTGAACATGGTATGCAGCACGAAACTAAAACTTGTACCTGTCAAGACTACAAACCTATACTGCTATATGTGAGTGGTCAAGCTGGTTCAGGAAAAACATTCTTAATAAAAATCATCAGCAAGTTCCTCCAACAATTGACAAACAACAAACTGTCAGCTGTTGTAACTGCCCCCACAGGTTTAGCCGCATACAACATAGGCGGTGTCACTTTACACCGATTACTACTCCTTCCAGTAGAACACCAAAACAAATTAGACTACTACAAACTTTCTCCAGAAGAGGCAATGGAACTACGCAGAGTTTTGAAACTAATGAAAATGCTGCTAATAGATTAGGCGAGCATGGTCTCCAATCTAATGTTGGCTTTGATTCACCTCAGATTACAAGAGGTCCTCAAAACAGACTACGAAGAACTCTTTGGAGGAAAACACATTATTGTTTTGGGAGATCTTCTTCAATTAACACCAGTTAAAGATGAATCTATTTTTAAAACCTTAGGGCACTAACTATGCCGTAGAACTCTTGGCAGCATAGGAAATGTCAATCTTTGGCAACATTTCCAATACAAAGAATTAACTGAAAACATATGTCAGTATGCAGACCTCACCTATGCCAACATTTTAAAAAGTGTTAGAGTTGGTGTACAATCTAAAGAAGCACAATCTATATTAAATACCAGGCACATCCATGCACTCTACGGGCATAACTCATGTGCTACTGATGTCATGGAATAATAAGCACACAAAAATGTAAACTGTATGTCCTTGATGCCAACTCTTGCAAGCTGTGGATGTTATGAATGCACACAATACTTTACTGTTTAACAATCATAAGTGTCCCGTGTAAGGGAAACATAGAAACAAAGTTCTCTCCCCTGGGGATTTGGAACAGAATAGCAGCTTCGGATGTAGGAAACAAAGGTACCTAGATGGAGATGTTCTAGCTTCAGATGACAATTAGAATTCCCCTCGAGAAACACCCAAAGCCCTGGCACAAAGGCCAGGGCAAGGTGGAGTTTCCCAGGGAAACCCTCCTGGGGAATAAAACCCTGTGGAGCTGCTAGTGAGCGTAGACTCCTGAAAACGTCCCGTGGAGGTAGATTACGCTATCCCGGGAGTATGGTGATGAATAGGCGTGTCTTTAAAGGATAGGATCCAGGGCAGAAGAATCAGATTGGCTAAAGGGAAATAGTGAAACAAAGTGATTAGAAATGATTCTGCCTAGTACTGGAAAAGACACTTCTAGAAACGGAACCCTTACCAAGGGATCTGATTGTAGTAAGACTTAGAAATGAGAGTAACCGACCATCCGGTATGATCTGAAAGACTGGATAAACTGGAAGGTGTAGAACAAGGGAAAATGATGAACAAAACACTCAAGAGTAATTGGAAACAACCTAACCTCCAAGAGGGGAGTAGAGAACAATAGTTACCCTGAATAAACGGAGACCCCTTCAAGCTTGATGAGTGACTGCAGTTCAGAAGGGATGAGCGTACATGGTGTGCTGGGAGATGAAGACAAACTGTAAGTCCGCAGAACAAGAAACAACAATTCTTATAAATGCTTCAGAAGAAAAGGATGCATACCAAAGGAAACCCTAGTAACCAACACCGGTCGAAGGCGGATGTTGGGAACAAATTCTCTCAAGGCGAGTGGCTTGGGCGGCTCTAAAAGAACCCCAGAACGGAAAGGCAACGAAGCGTCCTAAAGTAAACACATATAAACATAACAAAGATAAATTAGTTTCAATAGAAAAGTGGCAATAAGAATATATGCCCCAAAGGTAAGTCTGAGTAGAAAGAGGAACAGAATTCCCTGACACGGACTCACGTAGCGTTCGCAAGCTCCTTGGAGAGTAGCAACGCGTCCTTGTCTGGGAGAAGCAGACAGATAAGCTGTCGGCACGTTGGCCTGGAAACGTTGCAAGGCATTCTGGGGCACGGCAACTAGACTGCTGCACATACTGCAGTGGACTGCAGGAGCCGCCATGTTGGGTTTAGGCATCGCGTTAGGATTAACGCTGATAGTCGTGACAGTGCACAATTCAATGAAACAATGTTGAAAAAAGAAATGCAACCAATAGTTCAAATGTACTCAACAGACAAACTGGACGTGCACGGTCTGACACTACCCATGTGTGAACAAGCGACAGCATGACTAAATACCTTAGAAAACTATCTCTAACACAGCTGGTTTAGAGAAAATATTAAAATTATCTTTAAACTGTAGAGTAATGCTCAAACATAAACGTGACGTGGAGCAAGGACTAGTTAATGGAGCACTTGGTACAGTTGTTGGTACAGTTGTTGGCTTTCAAACATACCCACGTGACAACAACATTCAGTTTGTCAATATTCACTTTGACAAACTGTCAGAAGTTAAAAGGATAGGATGCTCAACAGCCCGGTTCCTTCTTTTCAAAGACATGTATGTATGCAGAGAACAATTTTCTAGCATACACAGTCACCATTCACAAATCACAAGGTTTTACCCTAGATCAAGCATTGAAAGATATTGGCAGCACAGTGTTTAAAGAAAGCATGAGCTATGTAGCACTATCTCGCCTACGTACACTTGAAGGACTATTTCTAGTCAACTTTGATGCAAGTAGAGTAAACGCTGATATTCCTTGCATTGTAGAATACAATAGACTACGTGCACTCTATGCACCCCATCTCAAAACCTATCCTGTTCCTCAAAAAGCAAAAGTTTGTAAAAGAAAACTAGTTCAAACTCAAATATTCAGGATCTCACAACAATACCTCCAAAGAAATTAAAAGAAGCTAATACTTCATCAATGACCACAACCAAAGAAGGATCTACTGCACAAACAAAACCAACTACCTCTTCAAAGAAACAAAGCGCACTTCAAACAAATGACTTCGACACAGAACTGTCTGGTCCATTCAAATTTTCCAATCCAACTGGTGTAAATTGCTAAAGAAGGCAGAGATCCGTAACTATAAGGCAGCACTCATCTTTCTTTTGAGTGCGGACACTTTCTATACTGCCTGGGCATTGCTCTCTTTTTTGAAAAGAGCAATGTATTTCAGAAAGGGGCTGATGAGACTCCAGGGAGATGGAAGCTCTTAATGTAATGGTGGAATAGAAGGGGATGCGCTTCCTCAGCGACTAATTATTTTTTCTCATTAAGGAGGGGAATATCGGAACAGTGGTTTTATTAATGTCATTTTTTCACTATGAACAGATTTATCAATGTATTTTATGGATTTTTGCACTTGACGTTTAAGAAAAATCTTTTAAAATATGAAATTGTAAAAAATTTTTGGGAGAATGTAATGTGGTTTTACCTGTATGTTTAATGGATATTTGTATCCGAATAAACTTTTTTGACTGACTGACTGGCAATGCAAATGTAGCAATCAATATTCTATTCCAATTGCCACCAATTGTTTAAAACATTTACTTAAACGGGATAGACCAATTATGTTTGCAAATGTTAGTCCTTCACAGAAATGCAACCAACAATCCTAACACTTACAGTGTTTCTGGAATAAGGCAGGAATCGGACTACTGTCCTGGAATGGTCAGATTCACCATAAACACACAAGAAGATCCACAGGAATTTCTAATGTACTTACTACAAGCACCGGAAAACAAACACATACCTATACATGATATCTTCCAGATTTCATACATGTGGAAACATACATGCACTCTCTGCAGCCATGTGACACAGGAACAAGTCCCTAATGAACGCTTTGTGTGTGTATCCATACCTAACTGTGAATCCATTCCATTTCAGCAACTTGTACAAAATGCAAACCATGGCAGATTATGTACTACTAGCAATTCCGATAATCGTTCCACCTTACAAATACAGTCACATAGTGAATACGTAATAGTAATGCTTTTGCGTTACAATGCAGATGGTACCAAAAACAACTGCAAGCTGACTGGATTCACACATGGACAAGTATCACTTGGCAAGAAAACCTTCACAACAGTAGGCATAATCTACCACGAAGTAGTCACAACCAATGCAGGTCACGACACTGCACACATAAAAAAGAAATGTGGATGGTTCGAATGTAATGATACTTCCATTACTGTAAAACAGAGATTACCAGCAAAACTTGTAAACGCTTACTTAATATTCTTAAAACCAAAATGTATTCACTAATCTCTGTATGAACATCTAAAAAATGTCTTCAATAACCTTTAAATCCATAAACTAATAGAGTAAGGCAACAGCTATCTAACAGTGAAAAACTATAAACAGTTAGAATACGCCAGGTGGTATCTAACTACAACCAGAAAACTGCAATATATATTTTTCTAAGGAAACCCTGCAACACTTATGTATAAAAATACCGTCAACAACTTCAAAACTATGAACAGTTAGAATACGCCAACAGGTATCTAACTGCCCCAAAATTCTGCAACAACCAAACAGATAAATGAATACTATAAAATGCAACACAAAATAACCAATTTGAATACGCCAACTGGTATCTAACTGCAACAATAGTACCACTACTTCCAAACCAAAAACCATAGACCTATTCAATTCCTCCTACTGAAATCAACAACCGAAAAAGATTGTACCATAACATAGAAAGTTTTTTTACTTCTGCATGGATTCTTTTTCCCAGAGACCCAATGATTATACGAAAAAACACAGGAACTGAGCAAATTGGACAGTACACTGGTTTGAAACATAGTACTTGTAAAGTACTAACTACACTCTGTGCCACATGGCTGCAGAGAGTGCATGTATGTCCCCTCATCTCTCTTATTTTACTGATTTGTGATTTTATACTGTGTATTTTTAACTTCATTGTTTTTATTACTCCTGAGTTTCTTTGCCGTGTTATTCTCCTTCTGTGCTCTTTTGATCTGTACAAACTTTACCTAGGCTTGTCATGGTTTACGAAAGCGGTTTGAAACAGAAACTATGCGTTTCTGCACACTTTCGTGGGTAATATAAACTACATTACTCAGCATCCGTGTAGTCTTCATTCGCCTACTTAATATCCATCTCAACGCGTGTTAGGCAGAAACCTGTGCAGTTCCCTTAGGGACCACTGCAAAACGTTTAAGACTACAGGTGTTGGCAGTAAACCCAATTGGTAGCAGTCTGCACCACCCAGATTTACCTGGTAGCTGTGGCTGAGCAGTCAGACTTCTCTCAAGAAGAGTTAGGCAGTATATAGAGTATACACATTAGGTACAAAAATACAGTAGCACAAGCAAACACTGACCAGAGTTTGGGTATACAAGTATATAATTATTTATTTAAAAACACACTTGTAAAAATACACTGGCACTAATATGTCAAGCAAGTTCAAACACTCACTAGAAATATATACACCTCCCTGATTAATTATTCGACAAGTCTTAGGAAAAGAACACCACTTATTATCAACACAGAGGTGAGCGCTTAACCAAGATGGCACTCCAATAATGATTTAAAAAGGGAGAGAAAAGGCAGAATTAGGAAAGCACACAATACCAACACTTTTAAAAGAACCACAGCAAGTCAAGAAAGGCAGAGTCTACTGTAGAGCAAAAAGTTAATAGGCCAGACCCACACTTGGAGAGCAAGGCGGAATGTGCCCAAGATCACACAGTTGAAGTACACTTTAAAAGTCTTTGCAGATAGTTAGAAAAGGAGTTGGATCAGTTCAGAAAAGTTAGTTAACAGGTCCCAGGTCACCCCAGGATAGAGAGTCAAGGATTTACGGGACACCTTGAACAGTCTGTTGCAAGGAAGACCAGGCGGGACACAGTACCTGCAATGGTTAGAAAGCTGCAGTGGGGGCAGTTATTCCTGGCAGCGGGTGCAAGTCAGTGCTTCGTCCAGGGGAAGAGAAGATCTCGACGTGGAGGAAAGCTGGAGGTCGTTGCACTGGCAAGGAAGAAACCAGCTGCGGAGTTTCCCAGTTAAAAGGTACGACCCTTTTATTTGCGGTAGTGGTGAAGCGTGGCTATCCGGCCGCCGGGGTGCTTGGCACGGGCGATTCGACCACGAGACGATCCAGGAAGGCGAAAAGAGGGCAAACTGGTTATCCCCACCAGTTCAAAGGAAGAAGACTCTCCAGGAAGAAGATCTTCTCTGTCGTTGGGAAGTGGTGAGTTGGTTCAGCAGGGCTCCACCGGTGGTGTCGTCATTGCAAGTCGGCTCAGCTTCTCCCTCTTTGGATTCTTTAGGTCCTGTGGCGACTTCTGAAGTTCCAGTCCCCAAAGCCCTGCTTTTATGCAGAAAACCCCCATTCACCAGTCCTAGCTGTCACTCAAACATGCTAAGTGGTGAGCCGGGCGGCTCACCACTGGGCCAATCACACAAGAGTGCGATAGGAGTTGAAGAAGCAACTCAGTCCAGGGTGCCTATTCCCCCCTCGCACACATCCTGTAGACCCAGACAGAGTGGAACCACTTTTGGAGGCTTCTGTGCAGAAGCCCGCCAAAAGTGGAACAAAGGGCTCGACTTGGGTTGGAGTTACAGAGGCGAACACAAACGCCATTTTAAAACCGAGTCCTGGCAAAAAGACCCAACCGGGGAATAAATATTAAATAAATAAGCCGGCGGTATCGTTAACATTGCACCAAAAAAGTGGTGTGTTTAAAATGAATGAGAAAATCCCATAGGAAATATTCTGGTGGAATATTTTGTGTGGTAACCACTGCCACCAGCCAGAAACTCGACGAGGGGGGGGGGGACTGCACAGTGCCCCCTCGAAAAACAGACCCAGGGGCAATCTAATTACCCCTACCAGTACTTCCACAATATGATGGTTTGAACTGGTTCTGTTCACAATTTAAGACTAGTAAAGTGAATGGTGACTTTACATGCCCTGGGAGACAGTAGTCAGTGCCAGGGTGTGGAGTCTATGTTTGGGGGACACTATGACACCCCTGTGTTACTGCACTGAGGGCGCTGTGTAACACACTTACCAAAAACACATGAAACCCTATGGAGTAAAAGACCCCATAGCCCATAAAACACATTACAAAGCCAAAGGACATTCTCAAATCATGCCTAAGAGTGGGAGGAAAAGAGTCTCACTCTTAGCAGGAGAAAAAAATAAACCCCAAAAATCCAGCAAAGCTGCTGGGGGACTCACTAGGTTTGGGAAATTCTCCCTAACAATGCAAATGCGTCGGCGCGCAAGCGTGTAGCCGGTCTGTGCCGGTCCGTGACGCTCCGGGCCCGCGGTGCCACTCTGCCACTCTATCGTTATTCCTGGCACCAAGGTAAGCGTCATAGGTATTACGGACGTATTGGCCCTTATTGAAAAAGAGAGAAATGATTCGAACGAAGGTCCGCCGACCTTCTGAATCAGATGTCTGTTGCTAACTCTCCCGCACAAGTAAACCAATTACAAACTTGCCTATTGCTCCAATCTGACACCAATCTGAAGCAGGAAGTTGCTCATATATATTCAGCCATTGATGATGCTACTACCGTTAATTCTAACGGTCCTTTGACAGTATTGAATACTTTATCTAGCCTACCAGCACAAAACAACACAGTGCAGAGTACAATTTGCACCCAACAAGTCCTGACCCTACCCAAGCTGAGAGTGATGTCAAATGTAAAAATACCCTGAAATGTCTACTTCTTAACAGCTGCTCTCTGTTAAAACATGCGATAGAAGTCGCCTCTTACATATGCTCAAATAATATAGATATACGTGCTATTACAGAGACGTGGAACCATACTGCCTCTGGCCCCACCCCATCCCTGGCTATACCTAAAGGATACAATACTTTTCTTCAAGATAGGCTAGAAGGGATTGGGGTGGAGTGGCCCTTATTTTTAAAGAATCTCTCAACGTATGGAAAGCTGATATATGTAATATAGCTAACTGTGATATACTCCATGCTAAAATTAGTATGCATGCAGAAAACACACTCAACATTATTCTTATCTATCGGCCTCCTGATTTCATGAAGGATTTTAGTAATCTGTTATCTGATGTACAATTATCCTTCTTAAAACCACTATCTAAAGTCCAATTATTAGGCAACTTAAATTATTAGTTAGGGAATAATGCTGATCCATAAGCCAAGCAATTAGACGGAGTTCTGTCAAATATAGGTTTTCCTCAATTTATTGACGTGCCCACCCATGTGAAGGGACACTCCCTTGACTGGCTGAGCTGTCTCAACACTACTCCAAATAGCCTGAACGTGAGTACCTGCTCTTGGTCGGACCACTTCTTTATTCATTTTGAGATGTTATCGGACAAAGTCATCCACAACAGGAAACCTGCAACTAGTATTACGTGCAGTAGAAACCTTAAAAAATTGACACCTGTGGCCCTTGATCCTTGGATCACTACCCTGAACAGTCTGATTAAAGACGACTCCTCGGTTGAAGATATCACTGCTGCCTACCAAGATACTCTTTGAGAGGCAGTCAACACCCTAGCTCCCACCTCAAACAAAAAAATAATTCATATGGAACCTAAGTCATGGTTCACTCATGATTTACAAGAATTAAAAAGCACTAAAAGTAAGGCACTCTATATATAAATAATAATAATAATAATAATAATAATAATAATAATAATAATAAATGGAAGAAAATGTTATCAGAAGCTGATAAAGATTTATATAATAGACATGTTAGGGTTTATAAAAAAGCGGTGATCACTGCTAAAAGAGCTCACCTTGATGACCGGATTGCCAAAGCACAGTCTATACCCAAGGAGCTTTTTTAAAGTGTTTAAAGAGTTGGAAACAACTAAGAATACTGTGCAGGACTCCATTACGAAAGATACCAAATGGTTCAATCAAATACAGGAGGCTATGGACGCTAAGCTCACTAGGATCAACAGAGGCATTGCTGAAGCTAGAGCTACATTATCACTTAGGGGCTTTAAGGACACTGGCACACCCTCTAAATGCTGGAAAGAAGAAGAACTCTTCTATTTCAAGCCCATTACGGAGTCTGACCTTACAGTGATAATTCAAAATCTTAAACCATCTAACTGTAAGGGTGACGTCTGCCCGGCCCCAACAATAAAAGCTTGCGCTTCCTTGCTCATTCCTACCCTCTGCAAGTTTGTTAATGCTTCCTTTAGGGACTGTGCTTTGCCTACATGCATAAAACACTCTTGGGTGACCCCACTATTAAAAAACCTGACCTTTCCCCTGACGATACATTGAACTACCACCCCATTTCTAATTCTCCATTTTTGCTTAAAAGCCTCGACAGAGTTGCTTATACTCAACTACTGACCCACCTGAGAAATACTGACATCTTGAACAAAAGACAATCTGGCTTTCGAGAAAAGCACGGTACTGAGTCTGCTCTGCTGGATTTAGAATCCAGGCTCCTTCGCCATATGGATCAAGGCGACCCTAGCATGCTGATGTTGTTGGACCTTTCTGCCGCCTTCGACCTGGTAGACCATGTTGGTCTCCAGGTTGAGGGAGGTGGCAGGCTTTTCGGCATCGGCAGCTGCCTGGGTTGCATCTTTTCTGAAAGATTGCCAATGGAGAGTGAGCAGCAACCTGGCAGGGAATCCCACAGGGAGCTTGTCTCTCTCCGATTTTCTACAACATCTTTACGGTGCCCTTCCTGGATTTTCTGGATAGTAACAACATAGAGTTTACCAACTACGCTGACAAAACCCAGTGTATTATCCCCATCACGGGTGTCTCCTCGGATAATGAAACTAAAATCAATAGGATTTATTCTCTCATCCAAAGTAGGATGTGCGCCAATGGACTGGCCCTTAACACTAGCAAGACGGACCTCATGCTTGTGGGCACCGATCCTAAAATCTGCAAACTAGAAGACCAATACTCCCAATTTGTGATTGATGATTGTGCCATAAAGGTTAAGAAAAAAGTAAAGACAGTGGGGATTTATCTTGACTGTAATCTCAACATGAAGGCTCAGGTCAGCAGTCTGGTGGCTTCGTCCACATACTATATTAAACTGCTATCTCTATCACAAACTAGTAGAGAAACGTTAGCTAGTGCACTGATTAGTTCTAGGATAGACTACTGCAGCAGGCTCCTGATTGGCCTTCCAAACTGCAAAGTCAACAGACTGCAGGTGGTGCAGAACAACGCTGTCAGGGTTGTTATGGATAAGAAGAGATTAGATCATATTTCCTTGTCGAGAAGGGAGCTTCACTGGCTCCCTATTAAGGAACGTATTCTTTTTTTACTACTATCTATTGCTTTTAACTGTTTGAAAAACTCTGGTCCTATCTATCTCAGTGAGGAATTTAGGCCTAAAATGAGTAACTACAGTCTCAGATCTAATAGTCTTCTCCAGTTAACTGTCCCAAGCGCGCCCGTTGGCTTCAGTTATGTTTTTTCGTGTATCAGAGTCCATGGATTGTAGTTAAAGGCGTGACTCTTTTGACCCAAGCTTAAAAAAAGAATTTAGAGTGTAAAGCACATAAACTGTACTGCGGGGTAGGCTGGGAGGGTCGATGAGGAATACGTGGGAGGAACATTCAATCGAAAGAACGTTACAGTTGGTAAGTAACTTGTTCTTCGAATGGATTGTGTCCTCCCACATATTCCTCATCTTAGATAGACTCCCAAAGCAGTTTTGTATTGGAGGTAGGAGTACAGACATTCTTTAGTCATGTACTGAATGAAGTACTGATTTAGCAAATAGACCTCCTTGAGAGGTAGTTGAGTCCAGAGCATAATATTTTATGAAAGTATGCATGGATGACCATGTGGCTGCTGCACAAATATCTTGTACAGGGACACCCCTTTGAAGTTCTGTTGAAGTTGCCATGCCCCTAGTTGAATGAGCTCTCAACCCATCAGGGGAATCTTTCCCAGCCAGCCTATAACACTCAGTTATTGCTAAGATTATTCATCTTGATAATGTTTGTTTGGTTACAGCTAGTCCTAATTTACGGCCAGTGTATCCTACAAACAGTTGGTCACACTGACGTATTTTCATCAATCTTGACATATAAAAGCTAAGAGCCCTTATAGGATCTAATCTATGTAGTCGTTCCTCTTCCTTACTTGTGTGAGGAGGGTAGAAAGTAGGTAGTATTATTTTTTGTGACAGGTGAAAGTCTGATACGATCTTTGGCAAGAAAGAAGGTTTGACCCTAAGGACAACTTTATCTTCATAAAAGATGGTGTGAGGAGGACCACTAGAAAGTGCCTGCAACTCACTTACCCCGCGGGCTGATGTCAATGCAATTAGAAGTATTGTTTTCAGAGTAAGAAGCCTTAATGGACAAGAATTTAAAGGCTCAAAAGGAGCACATGTAAGGAACTTTAGTACCAAGTTTAAATCCCACACAGGAACTTGAAAAGGTATTGGTGGAAACACATTATTTAGACCTTTTACAAATTGGGTTATTAAAGGTATCTTAAAGTAAGATTCTTCCTCTGACGAGTGCTTGAAGATAGATAGCGCTGCTACGTATCCTTTAATTGTACTAACCTGGAGCCCCAGATTAGCCAAATGTAACAGAAAAGATAATACTCTAGGAATATTACATTGAAAAGGGTCCACATTCTTATCCCTGCACCAGTTACTGAACTTGTTCCAACGACACAGGTACAGAGATTTAGTTGTTGGCCTTCTTGTCGAAAGCAAAATCTCCATAACATCATCCGGAAGGTCCCAATCCTTGTATCTCAACCTCTCAGAAGCCATGCGTGAAGGTTGAGTATGTTGACCTCTGGATGGAGAACGTGACCTCCCTCTTGCGAGAGAAGATCTTCTCTTTTTGGAAGACGTATTGGAGGACAGATGGACATGTCGAGAAGGTCCGGGTACCACGTTCTCCTGGCCCAATCCGGGACAATTAGGATCATGGTTTTCCTGAACTTTCTCAACCTCCTGATTACCTGAGGGATCACAGGGACTGGAGGGAACGCATACAGAAGAGGAAACTCCCACTCCATTACGAATGCATCTCCTAGAGCTCCTCTCGGGGGAAATTCCCTTGAGCAGTACAGTTCGCCCTTCCTGTTGACAATGGTCGCAAACAGATCCACTTGCGGGGTTCCCCAAAGGGTGAAGATCTCTTGAAGGACTTCCTGAGCTAGTTCCCACTTGTGAGAGACTGTGCTCTGCCTGCTCAGAGCGTCTGACGCTGTGTTTTGCTCTCCTGCTAGGTGAATGGCAGATAGAGAGATCCCTTCTTGTATTGGCCAGAACGAGAGCTGCATTGCTTCTCTGCACAGTGGTAGTGACCCTACTCCTCCTCTCTTGTTGAGGTAGTACATGGCCACTGTGTTGTCCTTCATTATCAGGACATTCTTTCCCCGTACACAGGGCAGGAAGGCCTTCAGTGCTAGTCTGATTGCCCTCAGCTCTAATAGGTTGATGTGTAGTTTGGACTCCGATGGAGACCAACGACCGCTGATTGTCAACTCGTTGGTGTGAGCTCCCCAACCCGTGAGTGAGGCGTCCGTTACTACTGTTATCTCCGGCCATGGTTGCCAAAAAGATTCTCCCCTGAGGATATGTTCCCTGCAAGCCCACCATTGTAAGTCCTGTACTACCCTGGTTGGAACTTGTAAAAGATCTGTCATTTCTCCTGAAAATTGGGACCATTGAGTCCTGAGGGCCCAGTGAAGTGATCTCATCCTCAACCTGGCTTCTAGCACCAGAAAAATGCAGGATGCCATGAGGCTGAGTAACCTGAGAAAATCGAAGGCTGGTAGACACAGGGCATTCTGGAATTTTATTACCATCTGCAGAATGTGGTGAGCTCTCTCTTCGGGAGGCAAGGCTTTGCCCGAACAAGAATCCAAGACTGCTCCGATAAACTGGAGTTTCTGTGATGGTATCATGTTTGACTTTTCTAAATTCAGAGAAAACCCTAGTTTGTGAAGGAAGTGGCAAGTCTTGGATAGATGATCCTGGGCTTATTCTGGAGAACGTGCCCTGATCATCCAATCGTCCAAATAGGGGTAGACGTGAATCCCCCCTCTTCTGACTCGCTGCCACTACCGCCATAAACTTGGTGAAAACACTCGGGCGGAGGTCAACCCGAATGGCAGAACTCGAAACTGATAGTGAGAATTGCCAATCGCGAACCTCAGGTACTTTCTGTGTTTGAGATGTATTGGCACATGAAAGTAAGCATCCTGAAGGTCCAATGATACCAACCAGTCTTGAAGTTGGAGAGCCTGAAGGATCTGATAAAGTGTAACCATTTTGAACTTGTCCTTCAAGATGGGCCTCAATTGTCCGTCTTTCTTTGGTATGAGGAAATATGAAGGAATACCAACCCTTGTTCCTCTCCGCTACAGGTACATGTTCTACTGCACCTTTCTGTAGCAGGGTTAAAACTTCCTGCTACAGGAGCGGGTCTGGATTTTTGGCAGAGTTGTATCCCGGTGGGTGATTCCGAGGTTTCTTTTGAAAAGGAAGGCAGTAACTTTGGGATACTGTTTCCAGAGCCCAAGCATCTGAGGTAATGCCCCACCATTCCTGCAGATGCGGCGAGATTCTGCCTCCCACTGGGGTCTTGTGGCTCAAAACCTCAGAGTGGTTTTGCGGCAGCTGCAGCAGAGGCTGAAGGGACAGATGTTCCTCCTCTTCCTCGCCCCCGAGGATATCTCTTTTGTCCTCTTTGACTGGCCCGCCCCCTTCCTCTCCCAAATGAGGAGTAAAAACGAAAGGGACAACCCCGCCAGGAAGATGAGCCTGTGTAGGGGCGTTGTTGAGGTTGTCTTATAGCGGCACTGAGTGATTTTGCCGCTGCCTTGGAGGTTTGCAGCTTTTCTAAACTTTCATCCGCTTTGCTGCCAAACAACCTCGAGCCGTCAAATGGCATATTAAGAAGTCTGGATTGTACATCCGGTGCAAAATCTGACTTTCTTAGCCATGCAAATCTGCGTAGCACTGCGCTAGATGCCATGGACCTACTGATACTGTCAGCTGTGTCCAAACCGGCTTGAAGGCATTCCCCCAAAGCCTCCTTTCCATCCTTTACTATGGATAGGAACCCATCACGTTCCTCACCTTCTGGGATGTGTTGAGCTGCCGCTGACATGCAGTCCCACAGGGTATATGTAAATCTCGCCAGAGTGTAAGATACATTTGTGGATTTTAGAGCCATGCTCCCTGATGTAAAAATCTTTTTAGACCATGCATCAATCTTTCTATCATCCCTATCAGGGGGAATTGTGGGGTATGCAGCATTCCTAGTTGATGTAGCTGCTTGAACTACCGGACTTTCCGGAGATGGGTGTTTACTTCAGTATTCTGGGTCAGAATTACAGGGTATATACTTTACAACATATTTTTTATTTACTGTTGTAATAGTTTCAGGTTTTTCCCAAGCAGTATTAACCCTCCTTTGTAAAGCTATATGAAAAGGAAGTATGGGGTCTGGCTGAGGTCCTCCTGACAGGATATCAGTCATGTCATCCTCCTGATAGACAGGTGAGTTTCTACCCCATCCCATAAATTCTGTAACTCTATTAATTCATTTTCTATAACCTAGATCAGCATGTTCTGCTGGGTCAGGTTTTTCAAATTCATATTCTGGAGAAGTATCCAGTCCACTTGCTGATTGCAAACATTCATAGAGATCTTGCATCTTAGATTGAGGATCAACTAATTCCTCAGGGACTTGTCTTGTACCAAATTTAACATCTGCAGATGAAACCTCTTCTTCATCTTCCTCTTCTCCTGACGACATTCCTTCATATATAGATGCCATGGTTTGAAAAAAATCATGTCTACTTTCTGGTTGAAACACCTTTTCAGGTATGGGTTTTAACATTGGTGTTGATTTCACCACTGTAATGGGTGTCGACATCGACAGAAGCGTTGATGGCGTTGATGTTGTAGTTTATACCCTTGATGTTGTCGACGTAGTCTTCAATGACTGATGGAATCATGAATGTCGTTGAAGGAGTTGTCGAGACTATCAACGCCGTCGAAGAAGTCTTCAATGTCATCGATTGTGTACTCGGCGTAACTTTTTTCGGTTGGGTCATCGACCCCTTGTGCTCGACAGCATTCAATGGAGGCTTCGGACATGTTTTAGACAAGGACTTCGATGACATATCAAAATCTAACGTCCTTTTCTTAAGTTCTAACTCCGGTTTATGCACCGGGAGGCTTTTCTTTTGAGGTGTTTGGGAAGATTCCCTGGAAGACACCCTCAACAATTTCTTGTTGGAATTCCTCGTCTTAGACCTTCCCCTGTCACTTTTTTTGTACGTAGGGGCATGGTCTTCATCAGACATTTTTGAGGGGGTCTGGGCCGCATTCTCAAAAATGTTCATCATAGATGCTCTAAAAGCTTCCCACTTTTTAGGGGAGTCATGCTTTGTATGTAGTAGAAGAAGAGGGAGATCAGTGTCATCTTTTCTTCGCTTTTTTAGACGAAGAAGAAGAAGAAGAGGACTTCCTGGATCTACTCCTCGACCTAGATTTTTTTATGACGTTTTGTCGAAGACTCAGCCGAGTCTTTTCTCCCTCTCGGAGAAAACTTCGAGGATTCCTCCCCCACCACCAGTTTACCTCTTCTTTCTTTTAAGGCCTTATGGGTCGTTGACTGACAGGAACCGCAGTCATCAATTCGATGGTCGGAAGCGAGGCACCATAGGCAATTTCGATGAGGGTCGGTCAGCGACATCTTTCTCCCGCATTTCTGGCATTTCTTAAAACCAGTTTTCGGTGTGGAAGAGTTCGATGAAGACGATGTAATCGTTTGACTGAAGCGCCATTTTATCTCGATCCGAAGCAAAGCTAATGGAAAAACGGAACTGAAGCCACCGAGCGCCCTCGAGGCATTTAGACAGCGGATGACGTCGGTACTCGACGGATGCCGCCGAGGGACATCGACGCCGCCGCCTCGAGTGGAGCGCCCTATGGTGGAGAGAGAAAAACTTTCCGAAGCAGCAAAGCTGAAGGTAAGGATATATCTAAGATGAGGAATACTTGGGAGGACACAATCCATTCACAATATCTGCCATACAATGCAATAACTAATTATAAACTACCTACACTAACATCTGATCTTTTCTTTTATCACAGAGAATGAAAAGAAAATGTCTGCTCCATTTTCCGATACCATGAAAAAAAATGCATACAACCTCAACAAAGCAAACAGTAAGTATACAATGATTGCAGTCACAACCACTGTAACATAACACACCCATGCAAGCAAACACCTGACCACTGACAACAACCCAAAATGTTTGCTTGCATTGATATGTTATGCTGCAGTGGTTGTGACCAGGACCTAGAGTCTTGACTGCATGTCCTGGCCAAAACACTGCATACCAGCTAAACAAAGCAAACAGTAAGTATACAATGATTTAAGTCACAACCACTGCAACGTAACACACCCATGAAACCAAACACCTGACCACTAACCACAACACAAAATGTTTGCTTGCATGGGTGTGTTATGCTGCAGTGGTTGTGGCCAGAGCCTAGAGTCTTGTGTGCATGGCCTCCAGCTACGGCCTTCGTCCATGCACCCAAGACTCTAGGTCCTGGCCACAACCACCGCAGCATAACTCATCCATGCAAGGAAACACCTGACCACTGACCACACCCCAAATTGTTTACTTGCATGGATATGTTATGCTGCAGTGGTTATGACCAGGACCGAGTGTCTTGACTGCATGGGCTGGCCAAAAACTGCATACAACCTAAACAAAGCAAACAGTAAGTATACAATGATTTGAGTCACAACCACTGCAACATAACACACCCATGCAACCAAACCCATGACCACTAACCACAACCCAAAATGTTTTCTTGCATGGATGTTTTTATGCTGCGTTGGTTGTGGCCAGGGCCTAGATTCTTAGGTGCATGGCCTGGCCAAACAACTACATACAGCCTCAACAAAGCAAACAATAAGTATACAATGATTTGAGTCACAACCACCACAACATAACACACCATGCAAGCAAACACCTAACCACTAACCACAACCCAAAATCTTTGCTTGCATGGGTGTGTTATGCTGCAGTGGTTGTGGCCAGGGTCTAGAGTCTTGAGTGCATGGCCTCCGGCATACAGCCTTCCACCATGCATCAAAGACTCTAGGCCCTGGCCACAAACATCGCAGCATAACACACCCATGCAAGCAAACACCTGCCCACTAACCACAACCCAAAAACATAACACAACTACCTCAAGACCTATCCACTTCAATTAACATCCTAAAACAATAAGCCAATGCACACACTCTTCAATACATACCCTCTTCATCCAATACTCTACTAACTACCCAAAACCAATACATCAAGCATAGTAAAATACCCTGCAGTGTAACCAGTGTTTAGTATGCCCGCGGACAACAACGGTGACTGCGGACAACCGCGACCCCATCACAGCCTTCTTCCACCTAAACAAATACAGCAATTGACCCATCTCTCATTTCCCCACCCTCTCCAGCCATTCTTCCACACCAACACACTCCTCAAAATTACATTTCTGCTGTGTTCCACGCCGCGCTGTCTTCGGATATCTGCTGATACAACATGGCGGTCACATCCGGAAAATGTTACGCACCTCACGCTTCACTCCAACCAATCAGCGAACATGTTGATTGTCCGCAGACATGACGCAGCCCCACTAGCCAATCAGTGTCTGCTCCACGGAGCAAACAGGGAAGTGTGTCCGCGGAGCAGACCCAGATATCACACATTTTTTTGGACCTACTTTTAAAAACAACTACTCGACGGATTTCCACCAAATTTACAAAAGCACGCTTTTGAGACCAAGCCGTCGCTCCTGCCGCACATTTGGTGAAAATCCATCCAGCGGTGTCGGCTGTAGGCGTGAGCAAAGTTTTTCTCCATTCAGTCTGAAATAAAATGTTGGGACCCCCCCTATAACTTTGCCCCCCCTTGACGAAAGCTCACCAAACTTTGCAAAGTTTGGTGAGGATTCGTCCAACGGGCGCGGGCGCTACCGCGGGCGTGTCATATATATATGGGATACATTACTCACCGTAATCGTATTTCTGATGCTTGTATCTGCTTAGATTCACATGCTGTGCATAGGCCGACATCTAGTGGAAGCTGCGGAGTATTACAGTTTGTTTTTCGAAACTCGAAAATGGGCGTCGACACAGGCGTGCCAGTAATACTATCCCTAGTGTGACGTCCACTGTACCCAAGATCCCTCACGCGTCTAGGATCCTCAGATTGTATTTTTTCTGACATGAGGAAGCATGAGGAGTAGCGTGAGTACAGATAATCCAAGCAGATAGACAGAAAAGTAAGACTACAAGCAATCATGCGCCTTCTCTCGGAGGGGAGGAAGGGTGGGTCGATTGTGAATCTAAGCAGATACAAGCATCAGAAATACGATTACGGTGAGTAATGTATCCCTTCTGAGGCTTGTGGAATCTGCTTAGATCACATGCTGTGCATAGATTAGCGAGCAGTACCAGAAGAAGGAGGTGGGATGTGAGAAGGGTCATGAGCAAACAGGTGTCTTAGAACCGCTTGTCCCACTTGTGTATCTGTCTTGGAATGAGTGTCAATGCAGTAATGCTGAGTAAAAGTGTGAATAGAGCTCCAAGTAGCTGCTTTGCAAATGGTGTCGAGGGGAACATTTGCAATGAAAGCCAGAGTGGCCCCAATGCCTCTAGTAGAATGGGCCCTTGGCGTAAAAGGCAGAGTTTTTTCAGAAACAGAGTAACACAGCTGTATACAGTTGATAATCCACTTCGAGATTGCGCCTTTAGAGACGCGATCCCCCTCTCTGCCTGTAGCTACGGAGACAAACAGTTGATCTGTTTTCCTTAGCGGTCTGGTTTTATTTACATAGTAGAGGACCGCCCTACGCACATCAAGGGTGTGTAGTTTCACCTCAGCTGAGCTTTGCGGGTTCTGGAAGAAAGCCGGAAGCTCGATGGACTGGTTTACATGGAACTTAGATATAAATTTAGGTGAGAACCTAGGGTGTGTGCGTAAAACCAGTTTGTCTTTGTGGATAGTAAAGAAAGGATCCTGCACTGACAGAGCCTGAATTTCACTGACCCTTCTTATAGAGGTAATGGCTACTAAGAAGGCCGTTTTATAAGTCAGGTGTTTGAGACTACTTTTATGCATGGGTTCGAAAAGGGGGCCCATGAGCTTAGCTAGCACCACATTGAGGTCCCATCCTGGCGGTGGGTTCGAAATAGGAGGGTGAAGTCTCTTTACTCCTTCCATGAAGGCTTTAACTACTGGTACTTTCCACCACGATACTTTGTTATGGGATGTGGTGTAAGCCGAGAGGGCTGCCAGGTGTACCTTCAGAGAGTTAAAAACCAAACCTGCGTCCAGCAGGTGGAGCATGTATGTTACAACGTTGGAAGGAGTGCAATCAACTGCGTTGATTTGTTTGTTCTGGCACCAAATAACGAATCTCTTCCACTGGTCAAAGTAACAGTGCCTTGTGTTTGGTTTCCTGGATTCTTTTAGGATGTCCATACACCTCTGTGGTAAATTGAGATGCCCAAACTCTATGACCTCAGGAGCCATGCTGCCAGGTTCATTGAGTTGGGTTCCTGGTGCACTGTTTGACCTTGTTGCTGGGACAGTAGGTTGTACCAGGCTGGGAGTTTGATGGGCTCGCACACCGCCATCCTGCGTAGGTGTGGAAACCATGGTTGTCTCGCCCACATGGGAGCAACTAGGATGAGCGTCATCGATTCCTTGTTCATCTTCTACACCACCTTCCTGATGAGAGGAGTTGGTGGAAAAGCGTACGCAAACATCCCTGACCAGTTCATCCACAGGGCGTTCCCTTGGGAGTCTGGCTGGGGGAACCTGGATGCAAATCCTGGGCATTGTTTGTTTTCGCTTGTGGCGAATAGGTCTATAGTGGGGAAACCCCACTGAGAGAAGAGATCTCCTACGATATCTCTGTGAAGGACCCATTCGTGTTCTTCTGGGAGGGAGTCTCTGCTTAGGGCATCCGCTAGGGAATTGAGCTCCCCTGGAACATGTTGTGATGACAGGAAGATGTTCCGTCTGAGTGCCCATATCCAGATTTTCTGGGCAAGCTTGGACAGATTTGGCGAACGAGTTCCTCCTTGTTTGTTCAGATAGAACATGGCTGTCGTGCTGTCCTTCCGGATCTGCACCGACAAGTTTAGCAGATGGGGCTCGAACGCCCGAAGCGCTCGGAATACTGCCAGAAGCTCTAGCAGGTTGATGTGGTTCTTGGCTACTGAGTGAGACCAGAGACCCTGAGCTGTGTGGTGGAGATGGTGAGCTCCCCACCCAGTCAGGCATGCATCTGTAGTCACCACTGCCTGTACTTCGGGATGGTAAAAGGGTTTTCCCCTTGCGAGATTCTCTCTTGTCCACCAGTGTAAGCTCTGTACGAGTGTTGGCGAAACGACCACTAGATCGTCCCACTGACCACTTGCCTGAGACCACTGTTTCGCCAACCATTCCTGCATGGGACGCATGCGCAGACGCGCGCGTGGGGGACCAGGTAAATGCATGACGCCATCATGCCCAGTAACCGCATTGCTTTGCGTACCGTTATTTGTTGACCTGACTGATAATGTGGAATTTGCAGTAGTATATTCCGAATTCTCTCTTCCGAAGGGAAGGTCAACCCTTTCTGAGTATCTAGGATTGCTCCTAGGAACTGTGTTGAGGTGCTTGGCACCAGACTTGACTTCTTCTCGTTGATAGAGAAGCCTAATTCGTGGGGGAGGTCGATAGTCCTCTGAATGTTTGACCTGCAAATTCCTGGGGTTTCCCCCGTTATGAGCCAGTCGTCCAGATAAGGGTACACTGGGATTGCCTCCCTGCGTAGGTGTGCAGCTGCCACCGCCAGTACCTTGGAGAATACCCTTGGTGCTGAAGCTATCCCGAAGGGCAGTACCTTGAATTGGTAGTGGCGACTGTCCACCTTGAAGCGCAAGTATTTTCTGTGCGCTGGGAGCATGGAAATATGAAAATAAGCGTCTTTCATATCCAAGGTTGCCATGTAATCCCCCTTTTTTAGGAGGGGGATTACCTCTTGTAGCGTGGTCATACGGAATTTTTGGGGCTTGACATACTTGTTGGCAGGCCGTAAGTCCAATACTGGGCGCATTGTCAAATCTTTCTTTGGCACAAGGAAGTAAGTTGAATAGATACCCTTGTTTACCTGGTGTCCTGGGACGAGTTCTATCGCGTCCTTTTCTAGCAGAATGGCGATCTCCTCGAGAAGGATCTTCTGATGTTCTAAGGAGTGTATTCTTTGTCGTGGAGGGTGGTTCTGGGGACGCTGCAGTAATTCTATACAATATCCTGTGGACACTGTTGACAGCACCCATCTGTCTGAGGTGATCCCTTCCCAAGCCTGGGTGAAGTTGGAAATGCGTCCCCCTACTGGGGTTGCGTGAGAAGGGACCCTGAACTGAGCGTCACTGCTTTGGTGGAGGCGTGCCACCTCCCTTGTTGGGGCTGCCTCTGCCTCTTCCACGACCTCTCTTGTTACCCCTGCTGTAACTTTGGGTAGACTGCTGGTTGTTGTTCCATTGTGTACCCTGTCCTTGGGCATAGTTGCCTCTTTGTGAATTTTGGCCGCGTGGGCGACGAAAATTACTGTTCCCCCTCTGGTTAGGGGGTTTGTTGGTAAGCTGGCCAAGGGATTTGAGAGTCTCGTATTCGTCCTTGGCATTCTTAAGTGCGTCTTCGACCGCTTTCCCAAACAATAGATCGGGTTCCACCGGCTTGTCTATTAAAGAAGCCTGGGTTTCTGTTTTGAACCCCGACTGCCGTAACCACGCATGTCTCTTGATAACAGTACCTTCCGCTATCAATCTTCCTGCGTTGTCCGCGGCGTCGAAAGTTGCTTTTAATATGCAACCAGACACGGCTCTCCCTTCTGCCGAGATCCGAGCCAACTGGCCCTTTAACGGTTCAGGAGCAGAGGCTATGAGCGCCGCGACCTCTTCCCATTGATGGCAGTTGTAACTTGCCAACAGGGTGGTGGAGTTTGCAATCCTTGCTTGGTAGGCGGACGTTGAGGCTACCTTCCTGCCAAACCCATACAGTTTTTTGCTCTCCTTGTCGGGAGGAGCTTCTGACGACGATAAGGGTGTCCCAGCCCTCTTCCGAGTGTTGGTAACCACTAGGGAGTCTGGTTTAAGATGTCCTCTTATATAAAGAGGGTCAGACTGGGCTGCCCGAAAAAGTTTTTCGACTCTGGGGTTGACGGCTCTGGTGAGGTTGGGATTCACCAGGGATGGATCTATTCTACGTTGGATGGATTTAAGGATAGGGATGGTCTGAGCGACCGGCCTCCTCTCTCCCACCAACTCTTCTGCGAAGTCCCTTTCCTCCTGTACACCGTGGGTGTCGATGTGAAAATGTTCTGCTGCGCGAGCGAGAACTTCATTAAGGAGGGGCTGGTTATCAACTGGCGAGTCGGTAACTGGGGCTTCGCTCTCTACCGGGGAATCTACTCTGTAAATTTCCTGCTCATCTTCTACCTCCTCCAGGTCCTCATCATCCGCATAGTATTCAGTCCCGGTTTGTTCCTCCATAATGTTAAACTCCTGGTCCCCTTCAGGGAAAGGCTGTCCTTGGTATCTGGGGTGTGGAGTAGAGTATGGAGTAGAGTAAGGCTGCACCTCGAAGGGTTCAGGTCTTTCGAACCGGGCCTTTTTACTTAGGGGGATAGGATCAGAGGAGCCTGAGGGTGTGGCCCCTTGAGGGTCATACAAAAGGAAATGTTCTGGGTTTTTGTCATAAAAATCAGCTAAGGAAGACATCCTTGACATGACCCTGTCTATGTCTTCACTGGACCATTCCTTGAAACAGGGTATGACTTTAGTAGGCAACTTAGAGGACTTATCAAGGGTACCCTTGCTGGATGTTAATGTCCCAGTAGATTTGTGTTTGTCTGTCTGCTTAGGGTGGAAGGATGGTCTTACAGGAGTGGAAGGCTGTGCTTTCCGCTGTTTCACCCCCTCCCCGTGCGTGGAAAAATGTTTTCCCTGCCCCTTGGAGGCCCCAGAGACTTTCGACGCCTGGCGTCGAGGGTCGGGAGAGGTATCTGTGTGTTTCGAGCGTGGGGCCTCGCTGGTGTTAACTGCGGCCTCGGTCTCCTGGAGCGCGGCCTGGGGGTGGAAGTCGTCTTCGTCTTCCGACGATCGAACTTCCATTAATCTAGGGAGCGAGGCACTCTTGGCAAGAGTGGATGATTGCCTTGCGTCATGAGGCGATCTCGATCGAGAGCGCCCAGAGGACACCGAGTCGGACCGTTCTATCTGTGCCTCTTTCCGAGAAGTCGACGTCGTCGAGGTTCGGTTGGACTTAGTGTGCTTAGTGTGTGTAGGGTGTGTAGCGCTTGCGTCGCCGGGGGTCTTCCCCATAGCCGCCCTGCCGGACAACCTTCCGAGGTCGGGGACCTGCGCTCGGCAGTCTTTCGACGCCGTAATGCCCTCGCCGTCCGAAAGTACGGCGTCGCTGCCATCGCTGAAGGCGCCCTCCGCTGCCATGGCCGCCTGCCTGGCGTGGTGGGCCCAACGCTTTGTCGAACGGTCCTTAAGTGTCTTAGGCTTAAACCTACTACACGCTCTGCAGTTCGCTTCGGGATGGTCCCTCGGCAAGCAGAGATTGCACGTGGCGTGCCTGTCGACCCAAGGGTATTTGCGGTTGCACTTGGGGCAGAATTGGAAAGGGGTACCCTCCATACGCACCTTGAGGCAGCGGGCTGGTAAGTGTTGGAAATATATAAGGTGTACCTATATACCAAGAGTGAAGAGTATGTACCACCCCCCACTCTCCCTACTTGCAGGGCCGAGGCCAGCGGCCTACTAGGCCCGGGCCGAGGCCAGCGGCCTTCCGAGGCCCAGATCCGTCGTGCAGCAGCCGACGGTCGATGTCTTCTCCAGCCGTCGTCGAGTGTCGAGGGTCGACGTTGGGGTGGGGAAGGATGTCAATAAATAATTTTAAACTTCAATAATTAGCAAAAGTAAGGCTAAGGCCAGGGGACTCCGCAAGATGCTTCCGACCAGTATGGCGGAAAAAAACAATCTGAGGATCCTAGACGCGTGAGGGATCTTGGGTACAGTGGACGTCACACTAGGGATAGTATTACTGGCACGCCTGTGTCGACGCCCATTTTCGAGTTTCGAAAAACAAACTGTAATACTCCGCAGCTTCCACTAGATGTCGGCCTATGCACAGCATGTGATCTAAGCAGATTCCACAAGCCTCAGAAATATATATATATTACATGGCTTGCGGTAGCGGCCCTGTAGTTATGGTTAAGTTGCTAAACCCATAGGAAGAGCACTTTTTTGGGTGGCTACAATGCATTGGCTACACTCAAAATTCAATTAGATTCAATACATTGGCTAAACTTTCAATTCACCTAGATTCAATGAATTGGCTACACTCAATCAAAAATGTACCCGGATTCAGTACATTGGCTACACTCTAAAATTCACCTAACTAATCAAAATGTTACTGTAAAGCATGGAGACAATGCAGTGTATTACAGTAGCAATACTGTAATTACGCATTACATAACTTAAAATGTCATGAATGGAATTCTATGACTGTCTTTAAAAAAAAAAAAGTTAACACATACTGGTCTTTGCCAGTCAGGATATGGTTTGGGTAATAAAAGTACCATCCCGATTACTTCTGGATTGCAATTATTTGAAGGGAAAAAGAATGTTGCTTCGCACTCCAACATGAGCCTTTGGTACTTGCACAGTGGAGGAGATGATAATTGCTGCACTCTTTCTCCATTAGCCACTTTGAAATTGCAGTGAACAGAGAAAAGAAGGCGCAGAGAGCCCCGAGGTGAAGCGAGGAATACAGGATGAGCTGTGCTTTCATGGAACAGGGTAACTTAACTAAATTTGCTACACAAGTTTCAAATTAATTAGCAAACCTAGGGAATTGTATAGCAAATTTGATATGCAACACTGTGTATTTTATGCCTTGTCTTGGATGCTCTCACAGTCAAAATGGGAATGAATATCCCGGGTACTGTGACGGCCACACTTTGTGACTCGCATTTTATTAATTTATTTAGAGTGTTTTTAATATGCCAAACTTGCCGTAAAACTACTTTGTAGCGCTGAGAGAACTTCCCTGATGGGCCATGCCTTCCACTCCTCCCTACGTAGCCTTCTACGTAGAATAGAACTTGGGGTGGGTGTATAGCCATATAACAACGTGGGAAGACTGAAGGTTTACACTCGTGAAATGCCTATCTTGAGGGAGGACTGTCTTCTTAAATTAATACGTAGTCCACTGGACAACCTAGAAGAAGAGATGAAGACTTCAGATAAAACATGCAGCTGTGGGAGGTACGTGAGGTTAAGTTTAGGTTGGATGGATCCAGGGACACATCAAACTGCCAAAAGATATGGGGAGTGGACACGCCTGTGAAGCTGTTGGCATTGTCTATTAAGGCTGAAACAGATGCTACTAAAATTGACAGCTGGAGAAAGCAGACAGCAATTATGTTCTTGATCATGTGAGAATCCATAATTTGTTAAACACAATCAGAAATCTTACTGATCCCAAGTAGCCTGTACTACACCAGATACAGTGCAATTTGATCCGGTTGAATTTGCCTTGCTTGTGAAGGAGCAGAATGATGTTCTAACACCCATAACAGAAAATGAAATAAAGGCCACCATAAACTACTGAGCCAAATACATACACCAGATTACACAACACACAGGGATAGTTCAACGAGTATTTGGGAGGAATGTTCAATCAGGGGTACAGGGATGCCAGGGCTAGGAAGGTGAAACACCAAGGAGAGATGAAACTGGAATGGTCTATAGTTTGCCACTCTCCCGCCTGCTGCCATCACACCATTGTGCTATTTGCAGTATTTGAAATAAAACACCATTGAACCTATCTCTGTAGTTTAGGTAATCTTAAGGCCGTCGGCAACAGTTTAGAATGGTTGGTTTGTTGGGTACTCAAAGGCTCTGTTGGGCTTCCTATAATCACTGTGGATTGTGGCGAGTCAGAAGCTTTCATCGCCCTTATATGGGGAGAACTACAAGTCCCAGTTATCATTATAGACTTGCAGCATTTTGTGTCATAGAGAGGACCCTGCTCGACCAACCGGGCACAAGATACACAACTGGATGATAGTCGCGTTTTAGGCAGACAAGCGTCAGTGTCTCGCTTACCTTGCGAGGGGTGCCATCCATGTATGTACTTCACTCAAGAGCAGAGCCGCATGAAACCGCCGAGCAGTGACCAAGGAAAACCAAAATTGGCACAAGCCTTTTTGAAGCTTTACCCAAAGGGAAGAAGCTAACAATTTCAGGCTCAATTGACCCTTACCTAATTAACCAATCAAAACTGAGAAATTCAGGAGGCTACGGAAAGAGCTGATCAGAAGTCAGCTTACAAGAAAGCCTACAGCCTCATGGGTATGAAAAAAAGTCTGGCAGCACTGATTTGGTCACTTGGACCTGGAGGAAGTAGACGTTCTCATGAAAAAAGGGGAGGCTGCTGGGGAGAGGAATACTGGAGGGACTGCTGCATAGGGGAGGACAGTGCAAGTATTGTGGCGGGGCTGGGAGGAGAGTTAAGAGAGCTGTGAGTCTTAGAAGCCCTGGAAGTGGAAAGCTCACCAGAAGGGCACCACAGCCCCTCTTAACTCATTGGGGCAACTGGAAAGTTAAAGCGAGGGCTCTCCACTGGCAACCACTGGGAAAAATAATCAGAGGTACCAGGCCCAAGGGTCAAGGCCGATGATTGTCACCTACTGGGAGTTCTGTAACCCATGTCCTAGCCTGTCCTGTATCCAAGGTCCAGAAGGGACTAGTTGTGAAACTTGAAATCCAAGGCTCAGGAGGAACCTGCTGTCAATACTGAATCCCATGGTCCAGAAAAGGGACCAGTTGGTTACTTTGAATGAATCCAAGGTCCAGGAGGGGCCCGTTATAAACCCTTACAGAACCAAGGTTTCTGAACATTTTGCTTTGTCTGAATCCTGAAACTATGTTATTAGCTTAGGGTATCCAGGATGCTATGGATGTATAAAGGTTAGGTTTAAGACTTTTCTGTTTGCCAACTCTTTGAAGCTTTCTTTATTAGAAGTAGGGATTTACAGTCTTTCTAGAAGAGGTTTGGATTTGTATGTGTAAACACAAAAGAATCATTTGGAGCACAAAGGAATCGCCATTTAGTTTAGCCCTTCTCTGCACCATTTTATTCAGAAATGCCTCTTTAGTTTTAGAGTTTCCCCAAATGGATGTAAGGTGTTGATCTAACCCTGAACCATTTTGTTATTATAATAAAGATCCTGTTGGAACCACATAGAGCGTGTACGAGTTCCCCACTGGATGACATATTGCCATAATTCATGAGAACTGTTTTTGGTTCCCTGTTTTTTATGAAGACTGTCTCTCAGGGAAGTCACCTTGTTTTAGTAATTAGTGAACAAGATCCCTGTGAGTTTCATAATAAATAATTTTTCACAGATAGTCGAGCATGGATCTCTGCAGTATATGACAGATAAAAGGCCAATTCTCAATGTTGCAAGTCTAACTGTTAGAATATCACGCGACTATGTGGGTGCAAGTAGTCATTTCAGGTAGGGTAAGTGTGCTGGAATATTAAACAAGGTCCTAAACTGATGGTGTTGGAAGCCTTATGTGGTGTACAGTTTATCCAGAGGGTCTGGTTTATATAGGACCACTGGATCACCAGAGGGAGCAGGCCATTATGCTGTAAAACTATTATTAGAGGGTTATTATGGATGGGGGCTGCAATATGTCAGCTAATCTAATGTAATGAAATTGGTTATTTATAACCCGCTCAATACCCACAGGTTTCTAGGCACGGACGCGGAGATTGAACCTGTGATGCTTTCTTGCTTCCAAGGCAAGTGTGTTGCCCCTGAGCTATCCTCCCAGCTAAGAGATTAGTTCAAGCAAGGGGAGACAATATGGAGGTCCTAATGTGTTTTGATTAACACTGTTCTTTCCACAGACAGCACAGTTATCATTGTGTTTGGTAAAGAAGTACATTTGAATCTTCTGCTGGGAGAACGAGAGCAAGGATAGTTCATGGGTCCCTTAAGTGGACACATGCAACAAGAGATAGGTGGCATTCTAATTTACAAGTCACTCCTGAGTAAGGCCCTAATTCTGCTGAATTTTGTGCCGGCTATACCCCTGAGGTAAGGGTGTTGTATCCTCCGGCATTGGGACAATCGATCCACTAAGCTTGTGGAGTATCTTTAGAAGTACGCTATGGTGGTTTTGCATGCCAACAGAATAAAGATTTTAAGTGTTTGCTGCTTGCTTGAAAAGTGTCATTAAAGAAAATAGTTGACATCTTTTCTTTCTTTTTTATTGATTTGTTTCAGCATAGACACAATCACATAATATCATTTAAGAACTACAAGCAACATTCAAATCATAATTGGAAATAAAAAGTGCATCACATTACATATTCAGTCAATTATTTGTAGATCAATAAAAATCCCATTTGTCCTACAACAGTAAGAATACAATTATTCCGGGGTTGCAGGAAGGCACTCTCCCTAGGTGTCTGTTCCTAAGCCATGCTCTCTTTAGGTATGGACTCAATGCCCACAGTATAGAGTAATTTTGGGTATGAAATAAACAATGTATACCTGTTGTACAGTATAAATAACTAATTTTCTGTAGAGCGGAAATAACTTTTTTCCCATCTTAGAGTACAGAACGCAAAATAGCAAAATACATGTCCGAGCTCTCACATTAGAGCAGTTGCAACTCCTTCTTACCACTTCTCTGCTATCACTGCTAGCGGTAGAGTACCCAGTCAAAGTTTCAAATACAACACTTTGGCTTCTCTCTACTCGATCATATCATATTTAGATAACTTTCAAATCCAAAAATAGGTTTTAAGCCCTAGATAGCTTGCTACAAGACGTAGACTTGCTCTCATCTATTTTCGTTGCATAATACCATTCTTTATAGCTCTGAATAATTTCAGATTTGGTTATGGCAATCAAATCATTTGAAGAGAAATGGTGGATGTTTGTATTTAGTTTAGAAGCTAATTATCGGACATGGCTAACACATGGAAGATTTTTTGCACCACTTTGTGCTAAAACATCATCGAGCGCTTTCTGGTATGATACCAAGTGATTGGAGCTCCATAATTTACGCCATTACAACAGGGGTTTTAGTTTGGCTTCGTATACCATGCCATTTAACGCCAGTTCTAAATGCTGGGTCAAAATTGGGGTGTTCTTCGACTTCGTTAATGTCTCAAAATGCTTATTTCCTTAATCACTAGATTATTAAGGTTGGTATAACCCCAAATCTCTGCTCTATAGAGTGCGGAAGAGTTTGCACAAGCCCCCAGGACCTCTGGTGGTTGGGAAGTGGTTTTAACTTCATATCTTTTACAGAAAGTATCTACTGCCCCCCTTTGTCTTGCATAAGCGAGTGTGGCACGTTTACTTGATTGTCTAATAGGCCTTTTTCAACATGTCTCACCCCCAGATAATCATTGTGTTCTACTCTCTCGATTTTGCAATCATTAAAATAAAGGAGTGACAGTCATTTTTCTTTTTGACCAGATTAAATATATAGTTTTTTGGAAATGTATTTCCAAGCCCATTTCACTGCAATTAATTGTGAATGAATTAAAGGACTTTTGGATGCCTGAGGTTTGCAAATTAGAACTGTCACGTCTGCAAATAGCAGTATACCTGCCTTTCTGCCACCTATGGAAGGTGCATCCGTCTCAAGTTTTTCTATTATATTTACTAACATGTTGATGTGAAGGTAAAAAAGGGGTTGGCTTGAGGACACAGCCCTCACTGACTCCTCTATTAACCGAGAATGACTAAGTCAATTGCTCTCCCAGTCCAAAACGAACTTGGGCCTCATTTTCAGGGTAAATATTTAATTTAGCTGCCAACAGATTTGATTGCACTCCTATTTCTGACAGCAGATTCCAAAGGTGTTCTCAAGCAACCCAATAAAAAGCACTGAGCAAATTGAAAAAGGAAAATGAAAGATTTTGGTTTCATACTCTTGTGTATTTCTCAAAGAGGAGAAATAGCCTAAATACCTGATCTAGAGGACGAATACACATTCTAAAGCCTGCATGAAGGTCAGATAAAGCATTCTATTCATATATCCAATCTTCCAATTTCGCCAGGAATATTTTACCGTAAATATTGGCGCTGGCATCAATTCATGAAATTGGATGATAATTGGAAAGATCTTGCTGGCATATTGTTGAACAATTTTAAGAGAATGGAAACCCATTTATTCTTTTAGGATTAAAAAAGGTCGGAAGATATTGTATCTAAACCTGGAGCTCGATTTCTTTTTTAGAGAGTTAGAGCCAACTCTACCTTTTTAGCTGTAATATTTAACCTATAGGTATCCGGAATAGCACTTGTAACTCTATGTTGCCAATTTTCGATAGAGTAATTAGATGGATAATAATATAAAACCTACTTAAGTGTGACATCCTCATTTCAGACATTATATGTATTTATTTTAAAAGGAATATTGGTACTACGGCTCGGTGTCAGCGGTGCGCCCAATGGAAAAGAGGGGAAGGGCACGGCGGCTTCGAGCAGATGCCCCGGACACGGTTCCCACTGTGGCAGCGCTCCCCGCCCGCTCCCTCCGCTGGAGGCGCGCGGAGGTGCGTAGCTGGTCGTAGACGGTGCCGCAATGAGCCTGGCTCCCAAGGAGCTGTCCAGCCTACTGGGGCTGCTCTCGGAGGAGGCATGCACCAGCAGCTTCGAAGCGCTGTCTACCGCTTTCCATCACTGCTTCTTAAAGGCAGAACACTTCTGTGCCGGGTCCGCGTGGGTGATGTTGCTAGCTCTGCACAACGGCTTATCACGCTTTACCTGCTCTGGGAGATGTACCGCACTGAGCCGCTCGCCGCCAATCTGTTTGCCGCCATCTTCGCTCACCTGCTTAATACGCCTCCTCCCGGGCCAGAAGAGCACAAACGGCTGCTCTCAGGATTTTTGCCTCCGATAACACCACCTGAAAGGTTTTTCCTGTCTCAGCTGATGTTGGCACCACCAAGGGACTATCTAAAAAGACCCCTCGGCAGATTGCTGTAATGGAAGTCCCAAACATGCCCCAATCTGTGGACATTAGTGGACTTCAACTCGCCCTTGCAGAACGCCAATCTGAGCTTCCAACGCAGAGTAAGGCAAGCTTTCCCAGTGACCCCGATCCCGACTCCTCAAATTCTGTATTTGATAGCTCGGTTACTTCTCAGATTACAGAATCATTAGTCAGTGGACCAAAGCCACCAATAGAAAGCCACTTTCGACCAGAGTTCGTCGGGCCTCCTCCTCCACTTCACATTTGTGAGGACGAACTGGCTTGGCTAAACCCCATCGAGCCAGTTCATGCCATCCAGTGGGACAAGTCAATGTGTGTGAAGAATAGTACCGGTGTGAAGATCAAACGAATCATGGCAAAGGCCTTCAAAAATCCTTTATCTTCCTTACAACAATCACAGCTGCTAGGAGAATTGGAAAAAGACCCCAAATTGGTGTACCACATTGGCCTCACTCCTGCAAAGCTGCCTGATCTAGTGGAGAATAATCCATTAGTGGCTCTTGAAATGTTGCTGAAATTGATGCAGTCTAGTCAAATCACAGAGTACTTTTCTGTCTTGGTCAATATGGACATCAGCAGTGGACCTTCCTCCGGAATTTATTCACCTTTATATTTCAAATTGTATGTCTACTTGTGAATAAATTAAAGATAAATATATGCAGAACCGTCTGGTACTTCTTGTTTGTGTTTTTCTCCATTAGTAATCCGAAATAAAATTATTCATGTACAGGACTTATTTATAGAGATGCAGGCATTTTGTATCAGTTCAGCCGGATACGAGAAGCAGCTGGACTTTTCAGATTGTTGAAGACCTTGGACACTGGGAAAACCCCACGGCAAAATAAGCCTTGCAATAAATAACTTTTCTGGATTAACCTGCAAATAAAATCACCATCAGTGGATGGAGTTTTGTAAATCACGTTGTATTTCTTTTGTATATTTTAATTTTAAAAACTATTGTTTGGAACATTTTCCTTAGTCTGATACAGTGTAGAAAACAAAGCAATAAATATTGCTTTTTGAATACAAAAAAAAGGAATATTAATGGTGTTTGAACCCACTGACAATTTGCCAAAATGCTGTAGTATCTTTTTTGCTCCTTACTTCATTTAATTCAATCTATTTAGCCAATTCACATTATTTCTTTTTCTCTTTAATTAGTTACTTATAATCAGTTCATATGATAATGATTTTCTGACTACCTCTACTCTTTTTGTTTCAGGGCCTTTTGAATTTTGTTATTACACAATCATGATTTTATCACCCCCGCAGATGGAGGTTAGCCGCTTTTTATTGAGTTGCAGCTTCTTGTAAAAGAATTGTGTCAATGCTCTGCTAATCAATTCCCAGATTATGTTAAATGAGGTAGTTGCTCGCTCACTGAGAAAGTTCTCAAAGATCGTTGTTAAGGGTACATAGATCTAAGGAACTTTATCCTGGTTTACTATATAATCCCAAATTACTCTCTTTTTCTTTGATGACAAATTAATGTTAGTTGCATAGACTAACTGGGACTCTTGAAAATCTTTTGCAATTTGTAGGATTAAAAGGAGGGGAATCATGGTCGTTTTCCAAATGCTGGATGATCTCGAAATCTCAAAAATTACACCAGCCATCAGCTGTGGTTAAATATAGTTGTGGTAAGCCATCAGAGATGGACAGGAAGACATGATTAAAACAGACCTATATCAGAAACCTTAAAGAATAACCTTCTCTTGTCCCTATAACTATGACAAAATCCCTAAGCTACAAAACAAGCATTGGCAATACCAACACTTTGGGCTTTTGTGTCGACGGGTTAGAATGCCACCAGCTTATTCCCTTGGCTTAGGCACCCATCTTTGACGCCATGCACATAAAAGAGTGGGGCAATCCAGACTTCAAAGACAACCACCTCATCATAAACCAACCACTCACATTCCATACAAACAGGGTGACCTGGGCTTAAGAGCCAACAGTAGGACAACCAAAATTCAGTAACACCATGATGCAGCCCAACATAGTTTAGAAGTGTAAACTTCTACGTGTTGCACTAAGCAAATTAGTGTAAATACCAGTGGAAAACACTTTGCTTAGTAAAGAACCAACACTATTGGCATTATCTCTCTACTAACATTTAGCGGCTGTTGTCATCATATGAGTAAGTAGTACCACTAGGTCAGTGCCAGAAATAAAGCGTCTATACACTTCAAAACTATTGGCTTTTCTAATGCGCGTTTACTGCTAGCTATGGAGAACATGCACGCCTCCATGAGGGCGAATATGAGGGCGAATACAAGCTACTGTAGTTAATTAGCATGCAAGGAAGATTCAAAGCGGAGGATACTACTGTTGGGACTCATTACATTACACATGGTTGTGGTATACAGAGTGAGCAGTCGAACAGGGAGGCGCCATCGAAGAGCAGATTGTCATATGGGGGAAGAGTATAGACTAAAATGTGGGCTGTCATGCGAGTATCATGTTGCAGTGCTAACAAACAGAGGTACACTATAGTAGTGCTTACTGGGAGAGGAGGATACACTGAAACGAGGGCTGTCATGCAAAGATTATGTTGCAGTGCTTCCATGCTGACTGGAGGTGTTCGCACAAGTTATTAGACAGAAAGTGGGGTGCACTACAGTGATAGGGAAGTCAACACCATGGGTCGACCAAAGGAGAGAGGAGTACACTACAGCAAAGGATGTCGGACCAGGAGAAGGAAAAGTGTACTACAGCGCAGCGTTGGGTGTCAGATCAAGAGAGGGAGGCAGGTCACTGCAGCACTGGCAGGCACTTTGAACGCAAAGTCTGATGGTAAGGTTTTTTTTTTTTTACTTTATTTAATGATTGTGGTACACAACATTGCAACAACACGACATTCCATACATATCCATATCAGAGACGTTCAGTTCAGTTATATAACATAATGTGCGCTATTACAGAATAGACGTATTACTGGGCCCTGCGGGGCTACTGCTGGTCGAGTCCATTTCTCATATATATACTCTGAACGGGGCCCAGATGTCCTTTGGTTTACATGAGTTCGGGAGTGACATTACATAGTGTTCCTCACATTCATTAACATAGATCAGTTCCTTAAGAAAATGGTTCACTTGTGGTGCGCCTGTGCACTCTTTCACTTTTGCAGAATGCACTTTTTGGCCACCACGCATGCAATATTAAAGAGCCTTCTGATTACCTCAGACCGTTTTCCTATATCCCGAACAGATATGTTTGTGGTGTGAGGTCTGCCGGTATCTGCGTGACTTCTTCCAGGATTTTCGCCACCTCCCCCCAGAATACACATATGTGTGGGCAGCTCCAGTACATGTGTAACGAGTCAGCCTGATCCGCCCCACATTTCTGACACCTGCCGGGACTGTTTTGTGTGAATTTCGAAATTTTTGGGGGAGTATAGTGCAACTTATTCAACACCTTAAATTGGATCAGCCGGAGGCCCGCGTTCATGGACACCCTCTTGGTCAGTTCACAGTATCCCTTCCAGGATCTGTCAGTTATGGTAGCACCCAGATCCGTTTCCCAGGAGGTCTTTATCATGTTTACCGTTGGAGTGTTGGCTTGCACAGCCGTGTAAAGCCCCGAGACACTGGTTCCCGACCGGGTTGACAGAGCCACCAGGCACAGATATGGTGGGGGCCCATCTGGGAACAGTGACCACCTAGCCTTAAATGCCATTCTCATTCTGTGATATTGTAATATCATCAATTGGTCTCTTCCCATCCCTATTTTGAACTCTTCCAATGTTATAAATTTGCCGTTAGGGAATATGCCTTTGATTTTAAATTCTCCCTCCGGGTCCCATGTCTTTTGCACATCTGGATCGTATGTGGGTGCTATAACGGGGAAGTTCCAGAACGGGGCCTCAGAGTAGTATGGTGTCTCCAACCCTACGGTAAATCTTGGACCATGCATGCACTGGATCGAATGGACACTCGTTTGTGTATTCCTTTAAAGATGACTGACCTTAAGTCGGTTGGGCATGCAGCGTGTTTTTCTAAACAAATGTGGGGTGAGGTATCCTGCTCATTATACCAGTGTTTAACAAACTGGGCCTGTGCCACTAGGTAATATAATTCAAAGTCTGGAGCTGCTATGCCACCTTTGTTATAGGGTTCCACCATTTTTTCCCACTTCATTCTGGCCGCCCCCCCGCACCAGAAACTCTACAGCCATGGATCTAAGAGTATCAAAGAACCGCCTACCAGGCCATATCGGGATATTAGCAAATATATAAAGCAGCTTGGGGAGAATAACCATTTTAAATATAGCGACCCGGCCGATAAGTGAAATGGGAAGTTTGGCCCAGAAGCGGAGTTTAGTAGAAATCGTGTTCAATAGGGAGTTATGGTTGTTCGAGAATAGGGATGCTCTGTCTCCCGACACAATAACACCCAGGTATCTTATCTTAACAGGGGACCATTGTAGGCTGTGTGTGTTGTTTGGACATCTAGTGGCAGGGGTCAGAAGAAAGATTTCAGATTTGGAGCGGTTGGTTTTCTGGTATCCTGAGTATTCTGCAAATTCATGCACGGTCTCCATTGCTGGCCCCAGGTGTGTGTCTGGCTCTCGGATGTATAACAGGGCGTCATCTGCATAAGTGATATTGATTGGGTCAGGCCCGACATCCATATACCCCTCTGTCCCTGGTGTTCCCTAGTTGCTGCTGCGACTGGTTCCATAGTAAGAGCAAACAGTATAGGGGGAGAACGGGCAACCCTGTCTTGTACCCCTTCCCAGCTCAACCCATTCTGACATGGTGCGATTAGTCAATACCCTGGCTCCCGGGTTAGTGTATAATACCTTAACGCAATTTAGGAAGTATGGGCCTAGTCCAAATTTTTCAAGCACCATGAACAGGTATGTCCATGACACTGAATCAAACACCTTTTCGGCATCTAGAGATACAGCCACCGCCTGGGCTTCTGGCTTAATCTGGGCCATGATACCAAACAACCTACGTAGATTCAGTGCCGTCGATCTGGTGGGGATAAATCTGCATTGGTCCGGATGCACCAACACTGGCATGTTGGGTAGGAGTCTCAAGGCCAGAATCTTTGCAAATACCTTGGCGTCACAGTTTATAAGGGATGGGGGCCGGTACGAGGACATCTCATTCGGCGGGCGCCTGGGCTTGAGGAGCACCGTTATTATAGCCTCTCTCATGGACGTTGGGGAGCTCCTTGTATAACTTAGCCCCCAGTCCGTCTGAGCTGGGTGCCTTTCCGCTGGCTAGCGATTTTATCGCTTCCTTTATCTCATCGACCGTTTGGGCCTGGTCTAGCAACAGTCTATGTTTTGTTGGCAACGTCGGGAGCGTGATGTTGTATTCTCTAATGTCATTGGGTGTTTTCAGGTCAGGATTGGCATACAGTTCTGTATAGAAATGGGAGAATTCTCTGTTTATGCCCTCCTCACTTGTGGTTACCGTGCCGTCCCCCGCTACTATGCTGGAGATCGCTGTATGGTATTTCTCAGCCTTCAGCAGGTTGGCTAGGGTGCAACCCGCCCTGTTCCCCTCACCATACCAGTGTGCTCTGACTGGAGTAGCCATATACAGCAGTTACCTGGTAGCTAGTCTATTGAATTCTTGTAGGTTACTATTGATGTTGTCTTCATGTGCGGCTGTATATCGCTTTTCTAACTCACCCAACCGTTTCTCTATTTCCGGCAGTTCCACCCTGACCGCCCTCAACAGCCCGTAGATTTGGAGATCAGGATCCCCCTCAACCATGCCTTAAATGTCTCACATAGAGTTGCATAACTATTGACTGAGTTTTTATTAGTTTCAAGGAAGAATTCTACCTCTGTATGTAGTCCCTCTGCCACTGTAGGATCCTTAAGAATATCGGATGGCATTCTCCATCTTCTAACCGGGGGTTTTAGATTTCCTAGTGTCATGTCTAAAAGGATAGGGAAGTGATCCAATAGGGTACGGGGAAGTATTTCACTATTGTCGATTTGGTTCATAAGAGATGCGAACACCAGCCAGTAATCTATGCGAGATTCGGTGTCATGCACCCAGGAGTAAAACGAATACTGTCTTTTATGGGGGTGTAGTGTTCTCCAGGCGTCTACTAGTGTTAGTTGCAACATGATATGTTGAAAAATAACAGCTTTTTTTGTGGGATTCCTGTGTTTGGAGGTGGAGCGGTCTAGGGTAGTGTCCAAGATGGTGTTGAAATCCCCCCCACAATATTTGCTCGCTTCCAGAGAAGCCCATCTCTTACATTACATTTGTATAAAAGTCAGGGTCGTCCACGTTCGGACCATACGTGTTTATTAATATCAGTTCTTCCCCAGCGATGCTGCCCCACACTATTACATAGCGACCCAGAGGGTCTATTTTACTTTTCCCGAATTGAAACCCAACGGAGGGGTGGATCAGGATGAGTGCTCCTCTTGCCTGTGAAGAGTATTCGGTATAGTATCTATGCTGACCCCACCCTTTCAAGAGCTCAGTGTTGACTTTCTGGAGTGCATGAGTTTCTTGCAACATGATTATCTGGGGATGGTGTCGAATGACATAGGCTCCCACCTTGTTCAACTTGGCTCGGTTGTTCAGCCCCTGGACGTTCCATGTGAGAAGTTTTAGTCTCAGCCCTCGGGCCTTCACAATAGGATTAGCCATATCTGTATACCCTTGTTGCGTCTCTTGTCTTGCTGTTACTCAGGAGAGTTCCATGTGCTGCAATACCACCACGATTTTTAACTTGTAGGACTCCTCCAACTGAGTCCCAAACCCTCAACACCCCCACCCATTCCCGCATTGCTCAACGGAGCTGAACATCTTGTGATAATTTGGTCCCCCACCCACATCATCTCCCCCAACTTGACGATGCTGCCCTGTAATTTTCATTCCCTTAAACTGGTGGAGCTTTCCTGAGGGTCGCCCGTTGCAGTCACCTGGCTTTCCCCGACGGAGGCTCACGGCTCGGTTAATCATAAGTCTTCATTCAGTCCGTCCATGTTACAGAGTTTTCCTTTCTTTTTGGCGGTAGGCAGCTGGCTATCATTCTCTCTTTCAGTCTGTGGTGTCTCGCCTCTCATCTCTCGGCTGTGGTCTCGCATTTTGGTCAACTGCTCGATTTCCAGGAGGTAACGGAATGGAGGCTTCCACATATGTCATGGCTTCTGTGGGGTTCTCGAAGAAGTGAGCTCTTCCCCCATGTTATATTCTCATCTTCGCCGGGAAGATAAGAGCATAGGGTACATTGCGCATCCGTAACTGCCTTTTCACCCCTTCATAGGATCTCCATTGCGTTTGTAGATTAGCTGAAAAGTCCGGGTATATGTGGATTCTGTTTTGATCATGATGCAAAGTTCCTTTCTCCCTCGATAATCGGAGTATGATGTCCCTGTCCCTGTAATTAAGGAGCCGTGCAATTATGGTGCGAGGGGGAGCTCCTGGTTTCGGGTGTGGTGCTAGGGTACAGTGGGCCCTTTCAATTAGAAAATGTTCCGAAAAGGAGTCGGCTCCCAGGATGTCTCAACAGGCTTTCCACTTGTTTCTCCACGGGTCCTTTGCCAAAGGTCTCTGAAACCCCAACAATCCGGATGTTATTCCTCCGGGATCTCGATTCGAGATCCTCGCACTTGTTTTGAGTTTTGTGCAATTCCGTTTTTAGGTGGGCTATGTCCCGACTGTGTTGTGATATCGTATCCTCGTTTGCGCATATCCTGTTTTCCGCCTCCGTGATACGTGCGCTCTCTTTTTCCACTTGTGCTTTCAGGGATCTGATTGTCGCCACTATATCATCCAGTTTTACATTCACGGCCATAAACCCATTTTGCACCAGCGTCACTAGGCGATCTATAGGATCATTCTCCTGCCTATCAGGTGTCGGTGGTGCCCCCCCCAGTCGCCCCATGTGGCTGCGAACTGGCGAAGGTATCCATCGGGCCGATCTTTTTCCCTCCTGTACCCTTCTTCTCGTTGCGGCCCATGTGTTGCAGTTTACAGTTGAGGGTGGAATGTGTTCTCTCATGTATTGTCGCCAGATGCACCGCTGTATGGCTCAAGATGAGGGGGGGATGTTTCCCTGTATGTCCACTCTTAGCTCATGATATGCTGCATGTATATAGGAGTGGGTTTTGCAGATCTGTGTTGGCAAGCTCCCCACTGGCCGACCTCCAGGCCTGTTTGAGTGAGGGGCGTGTGGCGGCGCGCCTTTAGCAACAGGGACGGCCCGTGGGGTGCCTGTGTTGTTTAGGGCGTTTTAGGGTTGCGGGCGGTTATTCCGCGCCTGAAGATTGGTGTTTATCTCCCCCGTATTCGTAGAGGTTCAGCCTGGGGGGCTGTCTGGGACAGCAGCTGCAAAGGATGATGTGCCCCCCCCCAGCGGTTACCACCGTGGGCCGTGCGTTGGAAAAAAGTCCGCCTCAAGGATGTCAGAAAAGGCCAAGAGGACCTCCACCCCCAGCCCGGTATCACTCACTTGGTGCGTGGGGGGGGTTCCTTCCCCGTGTGTCCTCAACTCCAGCCCGCTCTCCTCAGCGGAGATCGTGGGCAGCGCCGCGTGGAGACGCGGCCCGGAGGCAGATCCGCGCAGCAATCATAGCGTCTCCAGCCGTGCCCTCGGTGGTGTCCGGGTGTCTCTTCCCCGCTTTCTCCACATCCTGTCACCTTCCTCGGATCGCCGCAGTGTTCGCTGGCACCACTGCAGTTGCCTCAGGGCAGGATGGCCACTCAGTTCTTTCCTTGAGGCTCAGGATATTGCAGGCAACGTGGCGCCCCTCCCCCTGCATGGCTCACGGCCTACGTGTTCAGGGAGCCACCAGGCCACACGGGAGTCTCTCGGCCACCGAGAGTTTCCGAGGCGATATCTCGCCGATGCCGCCACGGAATTTCACTGTTTCTTTTTCAGGTTGTGCCCTTTGTCTTCCGCCACCGGATTCCAGCTACTTGATGTGTCTGGAGCGGTCTGAGAGAATCTATTTTGTATCAGGATTTCTTTCGAGCGGGAGCTCTCCCTCTAGGCAGCCATACATGACGCGCGCAACAGCGCCCCCCCCTCTCTGATGGTAAGGTTTGATTAAAGCGAGGAGGAGGTGCTTTGGGTGGGCGGGCAGAGGCAGGAATGGGTGGGAATGTCCATAGGGATTAGCAAGGCCATGGTCAGATAACGGGTGGGCACATAACCAAATAACGCCTGCAGTGTGTGTCCCTTCTCGTAGGTCATTCCTCACTCCAGTACAATAGTTTCGGCTTATCCAATAGTTTCAGCTGGATAAGTACAATGGCAAATCCAAATAAGGTGTGGGAGGCCCAGCTAAATGTGAACCCACAGGCCTCACAGAGAAATGTGTGCCCACAAATGTGAGGCCTCTTACTCATCATGCACTTGAGAAGATGAGTATGGCTCACTTTGAAATGTACACTTTGTACAGACGTCTTAAAAAACAATGACAGCATGTTATTTATTGCCACATACAACTTTCTTTATGCGAAAATATGCCTGTGTTCAAAAAGGTCAATTCTTAAAAACAACTGTGAGGCCAGTGTCTTCCCTTCTCCTGTCTAGGGGTGCTGCTAGTAGGTCCAGTGAACTACATGATATGTGTTGACTGATCCTTTTTTGTTGTTTTTTTTAAACAATTTTTATTTTCAACAACAAAACCAAAATAACACACCAAACAGTGAACAACAATTATACGTTCCATGTCTCGTGTACAATATCATCATGTGTTCACCGCCCTCCCGTTAACCCCCCCTCCCCTCCCCCAAGCCTACTCCACATCACCACCTTCCACCACCCCTTCTGAGGGCACCTCCTTTCCCTCTCCCCCCGAAGAACCATCGTCTTCCGGGCCTGTCTGGTCAGGCCCAGACAATGTGGCTACTAGTTGCCTCTAGGCTGTTAACATCTCCACTTCTTCATCCCCACCCCCATTTACTGCTTCGCTCCACACCACTGTTTCCGCATCCTCCCATTTCCAAAGATCCTGCCACCAGGTTTCTGCTTTCGGTCTACTGCTTGCTTTCCAGCTCATAGCAATTCTATGCTTAGCGAGTATGTAAGCCAAGTCTTTGAGTTTGATTATGGGTTTCATTCTACGCGGCCTAGGGAACCCCCCTACCATGCATGACCACATAGATTCCACTCCAAGACTTATCGCTTTCCCCGCCAAGAGGTGGGCTACCTGCCTCCAAAATCTCCTTATTTCCGGGCATGCCCAGAACATATGCACCATTCCCGCATTCTCCTCCACACATTTAGGACATGTTTGTATTCCTGCATTCTTAAACTTAGCTATCTTCTGAGGAGTCATATACGCTCTATGGGTAACATTTAACTGGATTTGCTGCAATCTCACGTTCCTGGACACCTTTTTGTGATATCCCTGTACCCTCACCCACAGCCTGTCATCCATAGGTTCTTCAGCCTCCTCTTCCCATTCCCATCTCAACTGGATCACCTCCTTCTCAACCCTTGACATCAGTAGTTCGTAGATTCGGGAGACCTCATGGCCTCCGTCTGACACATCATAAAATGTTTCTATGACCGTGTCGGGCTGACTCTCTAATACTATTTCTAACCAAGTGCCCTTTATCTTTCACACCAACCTAGTATAAGTGATGTACTGTCCCCGTTGTAAACCGGTGTCTTCCACTAGAGTGTGAAATTCCACCGCCTTTCCATCCTGCCACACATCCGCCAGCGTTGCTATACCGATCGGTTCCCAATACTTTCTTGACTGTCTTCCTCAATTGCTCGTCCACTCCTTTCAGTGCCACTACCGTCATCTGTGGGGAGCACGGCAAGCCCTTCGCCATATATTCCATCCCAAATCTAACATTCCTGTCCCCCCATCTCGTTGTGACATTGGTAACCATATCCATTGATTCAGGAAGAACAGGCCAGATTCAGCCTTCAGCAATCTAGACTCCGACGGGGAGTCATCCGACAACCACCTCGCCACATATTGTAATTGGCTGGCCAAATAGTACATCTTGATGTTGGGCAATTTAATGCCCCCTCGATCGTCCATGTTTTCCAGTTTCCATAATGCAATTCTGTTTCTAGAGTTGTGCCATATGAACCCTCTACATATACCTTCGAATTTTAACAAAGAATCGCCTAGCTATCATGTATGGTATATTCACGAAAAAGTGCAACAGCCTAGGCAGCACCACCATCTTTAACAGAGCCACTCTCCCCATCATGGTCAAAGGGAGCTTGGTCCCGAACTTCATGCTATTTTCAATGCTGGCCACCGCCTTCTCTGTGTTCTGTTTGTGTTCAACCTTAACACTGTGATGTACATCAATCCCCAGGTATCTAAAAGTCTCTGTCTCCCATTGTATTGGTAATACCGGCAGTTTCTCCCGTGGTATCCCCCTATACCTACCGAGGGGAAATATACATGATTTCGTGAGGTTCACTATTGTGTTAATTGATCCTTGTTTGTTTATGAAGAGGGATATGCTTTACCAGTGCCATGGAAATCACTCTGCAAGGGAGTACCAACCAACCCCAGTGAAAAGGACCAAGCCAGTGTAAGGGTGGCCATGAATATAAGGGTGTCCCCAATTACGCTCACACCAGAATAAATACACACAACAGAAGGTTCACAGACACACTACGCCAAGAAAGTGCAAGCATTAACTGTGGTCTGATATTTATTCAGAAAGATCAGAACAGCCTCAATCTTGATACTGCATCATATTTAGCCTGATATGTGTATATTCTGTTATCACGATAGTCTTTGTCATCTCGTGAAAATTTGCGAGATTTCCTCATCTTTACTTCATCTTGATGTTTACGAAGAATATCGTTTAGGGTTTTGTCATTTTTGTCTATGGTAGCACTTGGTGCATCAAATAGGTTAATTTCTTCCTTCATTTTATCAATTTCTACAATTGTAGGTGCATGCTCCCGTGTTGCATGCTCCACTAGAAGTTTCATCATATTGTTGGAACTAGTGGTAAGATTCTGTTCCCATTCTGAGACCAGGTCTATATCAAGTGGGTCTTCAAAGTCAGGAGGATTAGGATTCTGAGGCCCCGAGGGATTTTTTGTTCAAGTAGGTAGTGACTCAGAGTAGTTTTTTCCCCAGAATGTATTGATTTCTTTGATGCTGTGAGTGACCTCCCAAGGAAAAATATGGTGCTTGTAGACATTTGCTGTATTTCGTACTGCCATTGCATAGTGCTGGGTCTAGATCAATGCTACTCAACTGCACGCTGTGTGCCTGGAATATGTCCTTTATCCTATATAGTGCAAGATGTACCAGGCATTGTGCCTCTATAATTGGGACTGGATGTGGAACTAAAACCCTAGGAGCCCCTGATGCGTGCAGCATAAGTGCACACATGTAACAGCTTTCATTTATCACATTCCTTCCTGCAGTACGCATATTGGAATACCAGCTGTTCGATGATTCTGAATACTTAGTATCAGAAATGGCGTCAAAGCACAACCCCTTATATAAATCATACGTCATTCATACTTCCCGTTTTATTCTTCTAAGAAAACATGTCGGGGTGGCCGGCAAAAAGTGAGACATTGTTTGATTCTTTTTGATCGTAGACATATTCATACTAACATTATCCTTTATATGTAACATATTCCTTCATATGGACAGCCAATATAACAGACATACCTTTATACACTCCAACAACCAATATAATACATAAAAAGCATAATACATAATTCCTAGAACAAATGACATTCATTTTAACCTTATCCCTACATAACAGAGAGGTTTGAACACATCGGTCAGGCATCCTTGCTTATTCCTGGAGAGGAGTAAAAAGGTTACCAAGAAAGAGAGACAGAAAGAGAGAAAGAGAGAGACAGAGAGGGAGAGAGAAAGAGAGAGGGAAAGGGAAAGGAAGAGAGAGGGAAAGGGAAAGGGAGAGAGAGGGAGAGGGACCCTTTTCCCACTAGGGCCGACCGGGTTCTGGACCTTCAAAATGTAAAATAAATCCCCAAAAATTACAAAAAGATAAAAAATAAAAGAACAATAAAAAATAAGTATAAAATGAAAAAAGAAAAATCAGGGGTGTTCCACTGCACACCACCCTGGCATTGATCCTTTACTAAAGTCTTCTTCTTTAATTATGTTTTTAATCTATCAATTGAACTTTCCATGCTCTCAATCCCTTGATGAGAGTGACAAGTTCTGCTGACTGCGCTGAATAGTACATAGGTAATCTTTTCATGACCAGAGCTTCATGCTCCTCCACCTTACCGCGCACCACTGTTGCCCCTGTGTGCCCCCGTCCCGTCTCCTGGTCAATTGTTGATGACCCATCAACATATACATGGTAATTCATAGAATTTCGCACAAAAGTGGCGCACGCCACTGACGCACAGTGTGCGCGTGCGAATGTCTGCACCAGCCGCGTGCGCTAAAATCGATATCCGCGCACAGCGTATTCATGGATTTCAGCCTCCAAAACCAGCCGTGGCGCAGAGTGGCGCAGCGACCCTGCAGCTGCACCAGTTACGCCCCCAAGAACGCCCTTGCGCAAGGAAAAGCCATCAAAATTCACAATTCATCGCAAAGGGCTGCGCTAACCCTGGACCAGTATACAGGGCTGCGAAACAGCAAACGGCGAGCGGGGAACGTGTATTACTGGGGTGCGCGGGAAGTTCCACACGCGATTTCAGCAGGGTACCTGCATTTCTGGGGTGCGGGGAGGTTTGACACGCGATTTCAGCAGGGCACGTGTATTACAGGGGTGCGCGAGAAGTCACACACACGATTTCAGCAGGGTACCTGTATTTCTGGGGTTTGGGGAAGGTCAACACGCGATTACAGCAGGGTACGTGTATTACAGGGGTGCGCGGGAAGTTCCACACGCAATTCCAGCAGGGTACGTGTATTACTGGGGTGCAGGGAATGTTTACACGCAATTTCAGCAGGCTACCAGTATTACTGGAGTGCGCGGGAAGTTCCACACGCGATTCCAGCAGGGTACGTGTATTTCTGGGGTGCAGGAATTTTTACACGATATTTCAGCAGGGTACCTGTATTACTGGGGTGCGGGGAACTTTTACACGCGATTTCAGCAGGGTACGTGTATCACAGGGGTGCACGGGAAGTCCCACACGCGATTCCAGCTGGGTACGTGTATTTCTGGGGTGCGGGGAAGTTTCACACGCGATAGGCCCTGTGCGAGTGGGGTACGTTAATTTCGGGGGTGCAGGGGAGTCCTACATGTGAATTGACAGTGTGGGTCCTCCCAGGTGTTCCGTCTCCAACCTCCATGGCCCCTGCAGGCAGACCACACCATAGCGGACTACCCTGCACCCGTGGTCATGTCCCGCAGGCAGCCCATCCACCATGGGCATGCCCCCCCAGCCAAGCCACATGTCACCTTGCACTAGTGATCACCAACGCATTACCCCCTTGCACCCCCACCACACAGCAGTGCAGGGCACCTGCCAGCAGGCACACACTCATCTCCCCCAGCACCCCCACCCACCAGCAGTGTGGGGCACCTGCCAGCAGGCCCCCACTCATGCCCCACCCATGCCCCCTTGCACCCCCACGCCCCAGCAGTGCAGGGCACCTGCCAGCAGGCCCCCACTCATGTCCCCTTGCACACCCACACCCCAGCAGTGCAGGGCACCTGCCAGCAGGCCCCCACTCATGTACCACTCATGTCCCCTTGCACCCCCACCCCCCAGCAGTGTGGGGCACCTGCCAGCAGGCCCCCACTCATGTCCCACTCATGTCCCCTTGCAGCACCACCCCCCAGCAGTGCAAGGCACCTGTCAGCAGGCCCCCACTCATGTTCCCATGCACACCCACCCCCCAGCAGTGTGGGGCACCTGCCAACAGGCCCCCACTCATGTCCCACCCATGTCCCCTTTCACCCCCACCCCCCAGCAGTGCAGGGCACCTGCCAGCAGGCCCCCACTCATGTCCCCTTGCACCCCCACCCCCCAGCACTGAGGGTCACCTGCCAGCAGGCCCCCACTCATGTCCCCTTGCACCCCCAGCACTGTGGGGCACCTGCCAGCAGGCCCCCACTCATGTCCCCTTGCACCCCCACCCCCTAGCAGTGCGGGGCACCTGCAAACAGGCCCCCACTCATGTCCCACCCATGTCCCCTTTCACCCCCACCCCCCAGCAGTGCAGGGCACCTGCCAGCAGGCCCCCACTCATGTCCCCTTGCACCCCCACCCCCCAGCACTGAGGGTCACCTGCCAGCAGGCCCCCACTCATGTCCCCTTGCACCCCCAGCACTGTGGGGCACCTGCCAGCAGGCCCCCACTCATGTCCCCTTGCACCCCCACCCCCTAGCAGTGCGGGGCACCTGCCAACAGGCCCCCACTCATGTCCAACTCATGTCCAACTCATGTCCCCCTGCACCCCCACCCCCCAGCAGTGCAGGGCACCTGCCAGCAGGCCCCCACTCATGTCCCACTCATGTCCCCCTGCACCCCCACCGCCCAGCAGTGTGGGGTACCTGCCAGCAGGCCCCCACTCATGTCCCACTCATGTCCCCTTGCAGCACCACCCCCCAGCAGTGCAAGGCACCTGTCAGCAGGCCCCCACTCATGTTCCCATGCACACCCACCCCCCAGCAGTATGGGGCACCTGCCAACAGGCCCCCACTCATGTCCCACCCATGTCCCCTTTCACCCCCACCCCCCAGCAGTGCAGGGCACCTGCCAGCAGGCCCCCACTCATGTCCCCTTGCACCCCCACCCCCCAGCACTGAGGGTCACCTGCCAGCAGGCCCCCACTCATGTCCCCTTGCACCCCCAGCACTGAGGGGCACCTGCCAGCAGGCCCCCACTCATGTCCCCTTGCACCCCCACCCCCTAGCAGTGCGGGGCACCTGCCAACAGGCCCCCACTCATGTCCAACTCATGTCCCCCTGCACCCCCACCCCCCAGCAGTGCAGGGCACCTGCCAGCAGGCCCCCACTCATGTCCCACTCATGTCCCCCTGCACCCCCACCGCCCAGCAGTGCGGGGCACATGCCAGCAGGCCCCCACTCATGTCCCACTCATGTCCCCCTGCACCCCCACCCCCCAGCAGTGCGGAGCACCTGCCAGCAGGCCCCCACTCATGTCCCCTTGCACCCCCACCCCCCAGCAGTGCGGGGCACATGCCAGCAGGCCCCCACTCATGTACCACTCATGTCCCCCTGCACCCCCACCCCCAGCAGTGCAGGGCACCTGCCAGCAGGCCCCCACTCATGCCCCCCTGTCCCCCTGTGCAATTTGTAGGATTAAAAGGTGGGGAATCATGGTTGTTTTCCAAATGCTGGATGATCTCGAAATCTCAAAAATTACTCCAGCCATCACCTGTGGTTAAATATAGTTGCGGTAAGCCATCGGAGATGGACAGGAAGACATGATTAAAACAGACCTATATCAGAAACCTTAAAGAATAACCTTCTCTTGTCCCTATAACTATGATGAAATCCCTAAGCTACAAAACAAGCATTGGCAATACCAACACTTTGGGCTTTTATGTCGATGGGTTAGAATGCCACCAGCTTGTTCCCTTGGCTTAGGCACCCATCTTTGACGCCATGCACATAAAAGAGTGGGGCAATCCAGACTTCAAAGACAACCACCTCATCATAAACCAACCACTCACATTCCATACAAACAGGGTGACCTGGGCTTAAGAGCCAACAGTAGGGACAACCAAAATTCAGTAACACCATAATGCAGCCCAACATAGTTTAGAAGTTTAAACTACTATGTGTTGCACTAAGCAAATTAGTGTAAATACCAGTGGAAAACACTTTGCTTAGTAAAGAACCAACACTATTGGCATTATCTCTCTACTAACATTTAGCGGCTATTGTCATCATATGACCAAGTAGTACCACTAGGTCAGTGCCAGAAATAAAGCATCTATACACTTCAAAACTATTTGCTTTTCTAATGTGCGTTTACTGCTAGCTATGGAGAACATGCACGCCTCCATGAGGGTGAATACAAGCTAATGTAGTTAATTAGCATGCAAGGAAGAATCACAGCGGAGGATACTACTGTTGGGACTCATTACATAACACATGGTTGTGGTAAGCAGAGTGAGCAGTCGATCAGGGAGGCGCCATCGAAGAGCAGATTGTCATATGGGGGAAGAGTATAGACTAAAATGTGGGCTGTAATGCGAGTATCATGTTGCAGTGCTAACAAACAGAGGTACGCTATAGTAGTGCTTACTGGGAGAGGAGGATACACTGAAACGAGGGCTGTCATGCAAAGATTATGTTGCAGTGCTTCCATGCTGACTGGAGGTGTTCGCACAGGTTATTAGACAGAAAGTGGGGTGCACTACAGTGATAGGGAAGTCAACACCATGGGTCGACCAAAGGAGAGAGGAGTACACTACAGCACAGGATGTCGGACCAGGAGAAGGAAAAGAGTACTAAAAGCGCAGCGTTGGGTGTCAGATCAAGAGAGGGAGGCAGGCACTGCAGCACTGGCAGGCACTTTGAACGCAAAGTCTGATGGTAAGGGTTTTTTTTTTTAACTTTATTTAATGATTGTGGTACACAACATTGCAACAACACGACATTCCATACATATCCATATCGGAGACGTTCAGTTCAGTTATATAACATAATGTGCGCTATTACAGAATAGACGTATTACTGGGCCCTGCCGGGCTACTGCTGGTCGAGTCCATTTCGCATAGATACACTCTGAACGGGGCCCAGATGTCCTTTGGTTTACATGAGTTCGGGAGTGACATTACATAGTGTTCCTCACATTCATTAACATACATCAGTTCCTTAAGAAAATGGTTCACTTGTGGTGCCTGTGCACTCTTCCACTTTTGCAGAATGCACTTTTTGGCCACCGCACATGCAATATTAAAGAGCCTTCTGATTACCTCAGACCGCTTTCCTATATCCCGAACAGATATTTTTGTGGTGTGAGGTCTGCACGTATCTGCGTGACTTCTTCCAGGATTTTTGCCACCTCCCCCCAGAATACACATATGTGTGGGGGGGGTATAGAGCAACTTATTCAACACCTTAAATTGGATCAGCCGGAGGCCCGCGTTCATGGACACCCTCTTGGTCAGTTCACAGTATCCCTCGCAGGATCTGTCAGTTATGGTAGCACCCAGATCCGTTTCCCAGGAGGTCTTTATCATGTTTACTGTTGGATTGTTGGTTGCACAGCCGTGTAAAGCCCCGAGACACTGGTTCCCGACCGGGTTGACAGCCACCAGGCACGGGTGCGGTGGGGGCTCATCTGGGAACAGTGGCCACCTAGCCTTAAATGCCATTCTCATTCTGTGATATTGTAATATCATCAATTGGTCTCTTCCTATCCCTGTTTTGAACTCTTCCAATGTTATAAATTTGCCGTTAGGGAATATGTCTTGGATTTTAAATTCTCCCTCCGGGTCCCATGTCTTTTGCACATCTGGATCCTATGTGGGTGCTATACCGGGGAAGTTCCAGAATGGGGCCTCAGAGTAGTATGGTGTCTCCAACCCGAGCCTACGGTAAATCTTGGACCATGCATGTACTGGATCGAATGGACACTCGTCTTTGTGTTTTCCTTTAAAGATGACTGACCTTAAGTCGGTTGGACATGCAGCGTGTTTTTCTAAACAAATGTGGGGTGAGGTATCCTGCTCATCATACCAGTGTTTAACAAACTGGGCCTGTGCCACTAGGTAATATAATTCAAAGTCTGGAGCTGCTATGCCACCTTTGTTAAAGGGTTCCACCATTTTTTCCCCACTTCATTCTGGCCGCCCCCCCCGCACCAGAAACTCTACAGCCATGGATCTAAGAGTATCAAAGAACCGCCTACCAGGCCATATCGGGATATTAGCAAATATATATAGTAGCTTGGGGAGAATAACCATTTTCAATATAGCGACCCGGCCGATAAGTGAAATGGGAAGTTTGGCCCAGAAGCGTAGTTTAGTAGAAATCGTGTTCAATAGGGAGTCATGGTTGTTCGAGAATAGGGATGCTCTGTCTCCCGACACAATAACACCCAGGTATCTTATCTTAACAGGGGACCATTGTAGGCCGTGTGTGTTGTTTGGACATCTAGTGGCAGAGGTCAGGGGAAAGATTTCAGATTTGGAGCGGTTGGTTTTCTGGTATCCTGAGTATTCTGCAAATTCATGCACGGTCTCCATTGCTGGCCCCAGGTGTGTGTCTGGCTCTCGGATGTATAACAGAGCGTCATCTGCATATAGTGATATTGATTGGGTCAGGCCCGACATCCATATACCCCTCTGTCCCTGGTGTTCCCTCATTCATGATGTGACTGGTTCCATAGTAAGGGCAAACAGTATAGGGGGAGAACGGACAACCCTGTCTTGTACCCCTTCCCAGCTCAAACCATTCTGACATGGTGCGATTAGTCAATACCCTGGCTCTCGGGTTAGTGTATAATACCTTAAAGCAATTTAGGAAGTATGGGCCTAGTCGCAATTTCTCAAGCACCATGAACAGGTATGTCCATGACACTGAATCAAACACCTTTTCGGCATCTAGAGATACAGCCACCGCCTGGACTTCTGGCTTAATCTGGGCCATGATACCAAACAACCTACGTAGATTCAGTGCCGTCGATCTGGTGGGGATAAATCCGCATTGGTCCGGATGCACCAACACTGGCATGTTGGGTAGGAGTCTCAAGGCCAGAATCTTTGCAAATACCTTGGCGTCACAGTTTATAAGGAATGGGGGCCGGTACGAGGACATCTCATTCGGCGGGCGCCTGGGCTTGAGGAGCACCGTTATTATAGCCTCTCTCATGGACGTTGGAAGTGTCCCTAACTCCATGGCCTCCTCCCAAACGGACAGTAGTACCAGGGCCAGCTCCTCATGGAGCTCCTTGTATAACTCAGCCCCCAGTCCGTCTGAGCCGGGTGCCTTTCCGCTGGCTAGCGATTTGATCGCTTCCTTTATCTCATCGACTGTTAGGGGCTGGTCTAGCAACAGTCTATGTTTTGTTGGCAACGTCGGGAGCGTGATGTTGTATTCTCTAATATCATTGGGTGTTTTCAGGTCAGGATTGGCATACAGTTCTGTATAGAAATGGGAGAATTCTCTGTTTATGCCCTCCTCACTTGTGGTTACCGTGCCGTCCCCCGCTACTATGCTGGAGATCGTTGTATGGTATTTCTCAGCCTTCAGCAGGTTGGCTAGGGTGCAACCCGCCCTGTTCCCCTCACCATACCGGTGTGCTCTGACTGGAGTAGCCATATACAGCAGTTACCTGGTAGCTAGTCTATTGAATTCTTGTAGGTTACTATTGATGTTGTCTTCATGTGCGGCTGTATATCGCTTTTCTAACTCACCCAACCGTTTCTCTATTTCCGCCAGTTCCACCCTGACCGCCCTCAACAGCCCGTAGATTTGGAGATCAGGATCCCCCTCACCCATGCCTTAAATGTCTCCCATAGAGTTGCATAACTATTGACTGAGTTTTTATTAGTTTCAAGGAAGAATTCTACCTCTGTATGTAGTGCCTCTGCCACTGTAGGATTCTTAAGAATATCGGATGTCATTCTCCATCTTCTGACCAGGGGTTTTAGATTTCCTAGTGTCATGTCTAAAAGGATAGGGGAGTGATCCAATAGGGTACGGGGAAGTATTTCACTATTGTCGATTTGGTTCATAAGAGATGCGGACACCAGCCAGTAATCTATGCGAGATTCGGTGTCATGCACCGAGGAGTAAAACGAATACTGTCTTTTATGGGGGTGTAGTGTTCTCCAGGCGTCTACTAGTGTTAGTTGCAACATGATATGTTGAAAAATAACAGCTGTTTTTGTGGGATGCCTGTGTTTGGAGGTGGAGCGGTCTAGGGTAGTGTCCAAGATGGGGTTGAAATCCCCCCCACAATATTTGCTCACTTCCAGAGAAGCCCATCTCTTGCTTTACATTTGTATAAAAGTCAGGGAGTCCACGTTCGGACCATACGTGTTTATTAATATCAGTTCTTGCCTAGCGATGCTGCCCCACACTATTACATAGCGACCCAGAGGGTCTAATTTTACTTTTCCCGAATTGAAACCCAACGGAGGGGTGGATCAGGATGAGTGCTCCTCTTGCCTGTGAAGAGTATTCGGTATAGTATCTATGCTGACCCCACCCTTTCAAGAGCTCAGTGTTGACTTTCTGGAGTGCATGAGTTTCTTGCAACATGATTATCTGGGGATGGTGTCGAGTGACATAGGCTCCCACCTTGTTCAACTTGGCTCGGTTGTTCAGCCCCTGTACGTTCCATGTGAGAAGTTTTAGTCTCAGCCCTCGGGCCTTCACAATAGGATTAGCCATATCTGTATAATCTTGTAGCGTCTCTTGTCTTGCTGTTACTCAGGAGAGTTCCATGTGCTGCAATACCACCACGATTTTTAACTTGTAGGACTCCTCCAACTGAGTCCCAAACCCTCAACACCCCCGCCCATTCCCGCATTGCTCAACGGAGCTGAACATTCTGTGATACTTTGGTCCCCCACCCACATCATCTCCCCCAACTTGACGATGCTGCCCTGTAATTTTCATTCCCTTAAACTGGTGGAGCTTTCCTGAGGGTCGCCCGTTGCAGTCACCAGGCTTCCCCCGACGGAGGCTCACGGCTCGGTTAATCATAAGTCTTCCTTCAGTCCGTCCATGTTACAGAGTTTTCCTTTCTTTTTGGCGGTAGGCAGCTGGCTATCATTCTCTCTTTCAGTCTGTGGTGTCTCGCCTCTCATCTCTCGGCTGTGGTCTCGCATTTTGGTCAACCGCTCGATTTCCAGGAGGTAACGGAATGGAGGCTTCCACATATGTCATGGCTTCTGTGGGGTTCTCGAAGAAGTGAGCTCTTCCCCCATGTTGTATTCTCATCTTCGCCAGGAAGATAAGAGCATAGGGTACATTGCGCATCCATAGCTGCCTTTTCACCCCTTCATAGGATCTCCTTTGCGTTTGTAGATTAGCTGAAAAGTCCGGGTATATGTAGATTCTGTTTTGATCATGATGCAAAGTTCCTTTCTCCCTCGATAATCGGAGTATGATGTCCCTGTCCCTGTAATTAAGGAGCCGTGCAATTATGGTGCGAGGGGGAGCTCCTGGTTTCGGGTGTGGTGCTAGGGTACAGTGGGCCCTTTCAATTAGAAAATGTTCCGAAAAGGAGTGGGCTCCTAGGATGTCTTTCAACAGGCTTTCCACTTGTTTCTCCATGGGTCCTTTGCCAAAGGTCTCTGAAACCCCAACAATCCGGATGTTATTCCTCCGGGATCTCGAGTCGAGATCCTCGCACTTGTTTTGAGTTTTGTGCAATTCCGTTTGGAGGTGGGCTATGTCGCGACTGCGTTGTGATATCGTATCCTCGTTTGTGCATATCCTGTTTTCTGCCTCCGTGATATGTGCGCTCTCTTTTTCCACTCGTGCTTTCAGGGATCTGATTGTCGCCACTATATCATCCAGTTTTACATTCACGGCCATGAACCCATTTTGCACCAGCGTCGCTAGGCGATCTATAGGATCATTCTCCTGCCTATCAGGTGTCGGTGGTGCCCCCCCCCCAGTCGCCCCATGTGGCTGCGAACTGGCGAAGGTATCTATCGGGCCAATCTTTTTCCCTCCTGTACACTTCTTCTCGTTGCGGCCCATGTGTTGCAGTTTACAGTTGAGGGTGGAATGTGTTCTCGCATGTATTGTCGCCAGATGCACCGCTGTATGGCTCAAGATGAGGGGGGGATGTTTCCCTGTACGTCCGCTCTTAGCTCATGATATGCTGCATGTATATAGGAGTGGGTTTGGCAGATCTGTGTTGGCAAGCTCCCCACTGGCCGACCTCCAGGCCTGTTTGAGTGAGGGGCGTGTGGCGGCGCGCCGGGAGCAACAGGGACGGCCCGTGGGGTCCTCCTGGATGTGCCTGTGTTGTTTAGGGCGTTTTAGGGTTGCGGGCGGTTATTCCGCGCCTGAAGATTGGTGTTTATCTCCCCCGTATTCGCAGAGGTTCAGCCTGGGGGGCTGTCTGGGAGATCGTGGGCAGTCCCGCGTGGAGACGGGGCCTGGAGGCAGATCCACGCAGCAATCACAGCGTCTCCAGCCGTGCCCTCGGTGGGAGCAGCACACGGCCTCCGGGTGTCTCTTCCCCGCTTTCTCCACATCCCGTCACCTTCCTCGGATCGCCGGAGTGTTCGCTGGCACCACCGCAGTTGCCTCAGGGCGGGACGGCCACTCGGTTCTTTCCTTGAGCCTCAGGATATTGCAGGCAACGTGGCGCCCCTCCCCCTGCACAGCTCACGGCCTACGTGTTCATGGAGCCTCTAGGCCACACGGGAGTCTCTCGGCCACCGGGAGTTTCGGAGGCGATATCTCGCCGATGCCGTCACGGAATTTCACTGTTTCTTTTTCAGGTTGTGCCCTTCGTCTTCCGCCACCGGATTCCATTCACTTTATGTGTCTGGAGCGGCCTGAGAGAATCTATTTTGTATCAGGATTTCTTTCGAGCCGGAGCTCTCCCTCTAGGTAGCCATACTTGACGCGCGCAACAGTGCCCCCCCTCTGATGGTAAGGTTTGTTTAAAGCGAGGAGGAGGTGCTTTGGGTGGGCGGGCAGAAGCAGGAATGGGTGGGAATGTCCATAGGGATTAGCAAGGCCATGGTCAGATAACGGGTGGGCACATAACCAAATAACGCCTGCAGTGTGTGTCCCTTCTCGTAGGTCATTCCTCACTCCAGTACAATAGTTTCGGCTTATCCAATAGTTTCAGCTGGATAAGTACAATGGCAAATCCAAATAAAGTGTGGGAGGCCCAGCTAAATGTGAACCCACAGGCCTCACAGAGAAATGTGTGCTCACAAATGTGAGGCCTTTTACTCATCATGCACTTGAGAAGATGAGTATGGCTCACTTTGAAATGTACACTTTGTACAGACGTCTTAAAAAACAATGACAGCATGTTATTTATTGCCACATACAACTTTCTTCATGCGAAAATATGCCTGTGTTCAAAAAGGTCAATTCTTAAAAACAACTGTGAGGCCTGCGTCTTCCCTTCTCCTGTCTAGGGGTGCTGCTAGTAGGTCCAGTGAACTACATGATATGTGTTGACTGATCCTTTTTTTTGTTTTTTTTAAACAATTTTTATTTTCAACAACAAATCCAAAAGAACACACCAAACAGTGAACAACAATTATGCGTTCCATGTCTCGTGTACAATATCATCATGTGTTCACCGCCCTCCCGTTAACCCCCTCCCCTCCCCCGAGCCTACTCCACATCACCACCTTCCACCACCCCTTCTGAGGGCACCTCCTTTCCCTCTCCCCCCGAAAAACCATCGTCTTCCAGGCCTGTCTGGTCAGGCCCAGGCAATGTGGCTACTAGTTGCCTCTAGGCTGTTAACATCTCCACTTCATCCCCACCCCTATTTACTGCTTCGCTCCACACCACTGTTTCCGCATCCTCCCATTTCCGAAGATCCTGCCACCAGGTTTCTGCTTTCGGTCTACTGCTTGCTTTCCAGCTCATAGCAATTCTACGCTTAGCGAGTATGTAAGCCAAGTCTTTGAGTTTGCTTATGTGTTTCATTCTACGCGGCCTAGGGAACCCCCCCTACCATGCATGACCACATAGATTCCACTCCAAGACTTATCTCTTTCCCCACCAAGAGGTGGGCTACATGCCTCCAAAATCTCCTTATTTCCGGGCATGCCCAGAACATATGCTCCAGTCCTGCATTCTCCTCCCCACATTTAGGACATGTTAGTATTCCTGCATTCTTAAACTTAGCTATCTTCTGAGGAGTCATATACGCTCTATGGGTAACATTTAACTGGATTTGTTGCAATCTCACGTTCCTGGACACCTTTTTGTGATATCCCTGTACCCTCACCCACAGCCTGTCATCCATAGGTTCTTCAGCCTCCTCTTCCCAGTCCCATCTCAACTGGATCACCTCCTTCTCAACCCTTGACATCAGTAGTTCGTAGATTCGGGAGACCTCATGGCCTCCGTCTGACACATCATAAAATGTTTCTATGACCGTGTCGGGCTGACTCTCTAATACTATTTCTGACCAAGTGCCCTTTATCTTTCGCACCAACCTAGTATAAGTGATGTACTGTCCCCGTTGTAAACCGGTGTCTTCCGCTAGAGTGTGAAACTCCACCGCCTTTCCATCCTGCCACACATCCGCCAACGTTGCTATACCGATCGGTTCCCAATACTTTCTGGACTGTCTTCCTCAATTGCTGGTCCACTCCTTTCAGTGCCACTACCGTCATCTGTGGGGAGCACGGCAAGCCCTTCGCCATATATTCCATCCCAAATCTAACATTCCTGTCCCCCCATCTCGTTGTGACATTGGCAACCATATCCATTCATTCAGGAAGAGCAGGCCACATTCAGCCTTCAGCAATCTGGACTCCGACGGGGAGTCATCCGACAACCACCTCGCCACATATTGTAATTGGCTGGCCAAATAGTACATCTTGAAGTTGGGCAATTTAATGCCCCCTCGATCGTACATGTTTTCCAGTTTCCATAATGCAATTCTGTTTCTAGATTTGTGCCATATGAACCCTCTACATATACCTTGAATTTTAACAAAGAATCGCCTAGCTATCATGTATGGTATATTCACGAAAAAGTGCAACAGCCTAGGCAGCACCACCATCTTTAACAGAGCCACTCTCCCCATCATGGTCAAAGGGAGCTTGTCCCGTGGTATCCCCCTATACCTACTGAGGGGAAATATACATGATTTCGTGAGGTTCACTATTGTGTTAATTGATCCTTGTTTGTTTATGAAGAGGGATGTGCTTTACCAGTGCCATGGAAATCACTGTGCAGGGGAGTACCAACCAACCCCAGTGAAAAGGACCAAGCCAGTGTAAGGGTGGCCATGAATATAAGGGTGTCCCCAATTACGCTCACACCAGAATAAATACACACAACAGAAGGTTCACAGACACACTACGCCAAGAAAATGCAAGCATTAACTGTGGTCTGATATTTATTCAGAAAGATCAGAACAGCCTCAATCTTGATACTGCATCATATTTAGCCTGATATGTGTATATTCTGTTATCACGATAGTCTTTGTCATCTCGTGAAAATTTGCGAGATTTCCTCATCTTTACTTCATCTTGATGTTTACGAAGAATATCGTATAGGGTTTTGTAATTTTTGTCTATGGTAGCACTTGGTGCATCAAATAGGTTAATTTCTTCCTTAATTTTATCAATTTCTACAATTGTACGTGCATGCTCCCGTGTTGCATTCTCCACTAGAAGTTTCATCATATTGTTGGAACTAGTGGTAAGATTCTGTTCCCATTCTGAGACCAGGTCTATATCAAGTGGGTCTTCAAAGTCAGGAGGATTAGGATTCTGAGGCCCGAGGGATTTTTTGTTCAAGTAGGTAGTGACTCAGAGTAGTTTTTTCCCAGAATGTATTGATTTCTTTGATGCTGTGAGTGACCTCCCAAGGAAAAATATGGTGCTTGTAGACATTTGCTGTATTTCGTACTGCCATTGCATAGTGCTGGGTCTAGATCAATGCTCCTCAACTGCATGCTGTGTGCCTGGAATATGTCCTTTATCCTATATAGTGCAAGATGTACCAGGCATTGTGCCTCTATAATTGGGACTGGATGTGGAACTAAAACCTTAGGAGCCCCTGATGCGTGCAGCATAAGTGCACACATGTAACAGCTTTCATTTATCACATTCCTTCCTGCAGTATGCATATTGGAATACCAGCTGTTTGATGATTCTGAATACTTAGTATCAGAAATGGCGTCAAAGCACAAGCCCTTATATAAATCATACGTCATTCATACTTCCCGTTTTATTCTTCTAAGAAAACATGTCGGGGTGGCCGGCAAAAAGTGAGACATTGTTTGATTCTTTTTGATCGTAGACATATTCATACTAACATTATCCTTTATATGTAACAGTTCACCCCCCCTTCATTTGGACACCCCATATAGCAGACATACCTTTATACACTCCAACAACCACGACAATATAATACATAAAAAGCATAATACATAATTCCTAGAACAAATGACATTCATTTTAACCTTATCCCTACATAACAGAGAGGTTTGAACACATCGGTCAGGCATCCTTGCTTATTCCTGGAGAGGAGTAAAAAGGTTACCAAGAAAGAGAGACAGAAAGAGAGAAAGAGAGAGACAGAGAGGGAGAGAGAAAGAGAGAGGGAAAGGGAAAGGGAGAGAGAGGGAGGGAGAGGGACCCTTTTCCCACCAGGGCCGACCGGGTTCTGGACCTTCAAAATGTAAAATAAATCCCCAAAAATTACAAAAAGATAAAAAATAAAAGAACAATAAAAAATAAGTATAAAATGAAAAAAGAAAAATCAGGGGTGTTCCACTGCACACCACCCTGGCATTGATCCTTTACTAAAGTCTTCTTCTTTAATTATGTTTTTAATCTATCAATTGAACTTTCCATGCTCTCAATGCCTTGATGAGAGTGACAAGTTCTGCTGACTGCGCTGAATAGTACATAGGTAATCTTTTCATGATCAGAGCTTCATGCTCCTCCACCTTACCGCGCACCACTGCTGCCCCTGTGTGCCCCCGTCCCGTCTTCTGGTCAATTGTTCATGACCCATCAACATATACAGGGTAATTCATAGAATTTCGCACAAAAGTGGCGCACGCGGCTGGCGCACAGTGTGCGCGTGTGAATGTCTGCGCCAGCCGCGTGCGCTAAAATCGATATCCGCGCACAGCGTATTCATGGATTTCAGCCTCAAAACCAGCCGTGGCGCAGAGTGGCGCAGCGACCCTGCAGCTGCACCAGTTACGCCCCCAAGAACGCCCTCGCGCAAGGAAAAGCCATCAAAATTCACAATTCATCGCAAAGTGCTGCGCTAACCCTGGACCAGTATGCAGGGCTGCGAAACAGCAAACGGCGAGCGGGGAACGTGTATTACTGGGGTGCGCGGGAAGTTCCACACGCAATTTCAGCAGGGTACGTGTATTTCTGGGGTGCGGGGAAGTTCAACACGCGATTACAGCAGGGTACGTGTATTACAGGGGTGCGCGGGAAGTTCAACACGCGATTACAGCAGGGTACCAGTATTACTGGGGTGCACGGGAAGTTCCACACGCGATTTCAGCAGGGTACATGTATTCCTGGGGTGCGGGAAACTTTTACACGCAATTTCAGCAGGGTACCTGTATTACTGGGGTGCGCGGGAAGTTACACACGCGATTTCAGCAGGGTACGTGTATTTCTGGTGTGCGAGGAACTATTAGACCCGATTTCAGCAGGATAGGTGTCTCACTGGTGTGCGCGGGAACTTACACACGCGATTTCAGCAGAGTACGTGCATTTCTGGGGTGCGGGGAAGTTTGACACGCGATTTCAGCAGGGCACGTGTATTGAAGGGGTGCGCAGGAAATTACACACGTGATTTCAGCAGGGTACCTGTATTTCTGGGGTGCGGAGAAGTTCAACACGCGATTACAGCAGGGTACGTGTATTACTGGGTTGCGGGGAATGTTTACACGCAATTTCAGCAGGCTACCAGTATTACTGGGGTGCGTGGGAAGTTCCACAAGCGATTCCAGCAGGCTACGTGTATTTCTAGGGTGCAGGGAATTTTTACACGCGATTTCAGCAGGGTAGGTGTCTCACTGGTGTGCGTGGTAAGTTACACACGCGATTTCAGCAGGGTACGTGCATTTCTGTGGTGCGGGGAAGTTTGACACGCGATTATACCAGGGTACGTGTATCACAGGGGTGCGCGGGAAGTTCCACACACGATTCCAGCAGGGTACGTGTATTTCTGGGGTGCGGGGAAGTTTCACACGCAATAGACCCTGTGCAAGTGGGGTACGTGTATTTCGGGGGTGCAGGGGAGTCCTACATGTGAATTGACAGTGTGGGTCCTCCCAGGTGTTCCGTCTCCACCCTCCACGGCCCCTGCAGGCAGACCACACCATAGGGGCCTACCCTGCACCCCTGGTCATGTCCCGCAGGCAGCCCATCCACCATGCTCCCCCAGCCAAGCCACATGTCACCTTGCACTAGTGATCACCAACGCATTACCCCCCTTGTACCCCCACCACACAGCAGCGCAGGGCACCTGCCAGCAGGCACACACTCATCTCCCCCAGCACCCCCACCCACCAGCAGTGTGGGGCACCTGCCAGCAGGCCCCCCACTCATGTACCCTTGCACCCCCACCCCCCAGCAGTGCAGGGCACCTGCCAGCAGGCCCCCCACTCATGTACCCTTGCACCCCCACCCCCCAGCAGTGTGGGGCACCTGCCAGCAGGCCCCCACTCATGTCCCACTCATGTCCCCTTGCAGCACCACCCCCCAGCAGTGCACAGCACCTGCCAGCAGGCCCCCACTCATGTTCCCTTGCACACCCACCCCCGAGCAGTGTGGGGCACCTGCCAACAGGCCCCACTCATCTCCTCTTGCACCCCCAGCACTGAGGGGCACCTGCCAGCAGGCCCCCACTCATGTCCCCTTGCACCCCCACCCCCCAGCACTGAGGGGCACCTGCCAGCAGGCCCCCACTCATGTCCCCTTGCACCCCCACCCACCAGCAGTGTGGGGCACCTGCCAGCAGGCCCCCACTCATGTACCACTCATGTCCCCTTGCACATCCACTCCCCAGCAGTGCAGCGCACCTGCCAGCAGGCCCCCACTCATGTACCACTCATGTACCCTTGAACCCCCACCCCCCAGCAGTTTGTGGGGCACCTGCCAGCAGGCCCCCACTCATGTCCCCTTGCAGCACCACCCCCCAGCAGTGCACGTGACCTGCCAGCAGGCCCCCACTCATGTTCCCTTGCACACCCACCCCCCAGCAGTAGGGGCACCTGCCAACAGGCCCCCACTCATGTCCTCTTGCACCCCCAGCACTGAGGGGCACCTGCCAGCAGGCCCCCACTCATGTCCCCTTGCACCCCCACCCCCCAGCACTGAGGGGCACCTGCCAGCAGGCCCCCACTCATGTCCCCTTGCACACCCACCCCCCAGCAGTGCGGGGCACCTGCCAGCAGGCCCCCACTCATGTCCCACTCATGTCCCCTTGCACCCCCACCCCCCAGCAGTGTGGGGCACCTGCCAGCAGGCCCCAACTCATGTCCAACCCATGTCCCCTTGCACCCCCCAGCAGTGCAGGGCACCTGCCATCAGGCCCCCACTCATGTACCACTCATGTCCCCTTGCACATCCACCCCCCAGCAGTGCAGGGCACCTGCCAGCAGGCCCCCACTCATGTACCACTCATGTACCCTTGAACCCCCACCCCCCAGCAGTTTGTGGGGCACCTGCCAGCAGGCCCCCACTCATGTCCCCTTGCAGCACCACCCCCCAGCAGTGCACGTGACCTGCCAGCAGGCCCCCACTCATGTTCCCTTGCACACCCACCCCCCAGCAGTAGGGGCACCTGCCAACAGGCCCCCACTCATGTCCTCTTGCACCCCCAGCACTGAGGGTCACCTGCCAGCAGGCCCCCACTCATGTCCCCTTGCACCCCCACCCCCCAGCACTGAGGGGCACCTGCCAGCAGGCCCCCACTCATGTCCCCTTGCACCCGCACCCCCCAGCAGTGCGGGGCACCTGCCAGCAGGCCCCCACTCATGTCCCCCTGCACCCCCGCCCCCCAGCAGTGCAGGGCACCTGCCAGCAGGCCCCCACTCATGTCCCACTCATGTCCCCCTGCACCCCCACCCCCCAGCAGTGCGAGGCACCTGCCAGCAGGCCCCCACTCATGTCCCCTTGCACCCCCACCCCCCAGCAGTGCGGGGCACCTGCCAGTAGGCCCCCACTCATGTCCCACTGCACCCCCCAGCAGTGCAGGGCACCTGCCAGCAGGCCCCCACTCATGTCCCCCTGCACCCCCCAGCAGTGCAGGGCACCTGCCAGCAGGCCCCCACTCATGTTCCACTCATGTCCCCCTGCACCCCCACCCCCCAGCAGTGCGGGGCACCTGCCAGCAGGCCCCGACTCATGTCCCCCTGCACCCCCAGCAGTGCAGGGCACCTGCCAGCAGGCCCCCACTCATGTCCCCTTGCACACCCACCCCCCAGCAGTGTGGGGCTCCTGCCAGCAGGCCCCCACTCATGTCCCACCCATGTCCCCTTGCACACCCACCCCCCAGCAGTGTGGGGCACCTGCCAGCAGGCCCCCACTCATGTCCCCCAGCACCCCCACCCCCCAGCAGTGCAGGTCACCTGCCAGCAGGCCCTGACACATGTCCCCCAGCCAACACGTCATCACAATCTAGATCCCTGGCCCTTATAGCCAGCCTCCACATGCCAAAGACCCAGCCAAGTATTGCACCCACCCACATAGAAATGCCAATTACATGACACAACCCCAATGGCAAGTATGTAAATGAAGACATGTCCCTCACACACACGCAAGTGAATCTCAAAACCCATATCATGACATGCATGAAATCAATGAGATAATACCACACATCGAAGTTTGATGAAAAAAATGTATTAAAAGCAACATGAATGGAATTAAAATCAAACAAACGACAATGGAAATTAAAAAAGAAAAGCTGCATGTCTGTTAAATAATGAAAAACAACAAATCATAATCCAAAGGAAAGGTGTCCAAAGTCACAGTTCCAAAAATGAAATCCAAGGGAAAAACAAAAGTGAAAACCATTGCTCCATGGGGAAATCCAAACAAAAAAGTAGAATCCAACAGTCAACTATACACAGATGAACAATCCAGGGTCCATGATCCCAACTAAAGAAATTAAACCTATCAAAAACTCCTACCTAATAAAAAAAACTATATACAAAAATGTGGTTCATTGTCCAAAAGGTCCAAAATAAATAAAAAAACAAAGGAAACCTAATACTAACTAAATAACTATTTACAAGAGCAGCGGGCAAGTCCAACGGCTCACATGTTGATGTTCCAGGCCAGGGCATCATTGAACTCCTGCTCGATGTCCCGGAGGCGGTCCTCTTCCATGGCCCCGTGGGTTCGCAGGGACGATGACATCTGGAACTCCAGGTCCCTGCGAATGGCCTCCAGGCACTCGGCCCGCCTCAGGGCCCTACGCATGGAGTTCTCCGCCCTGGCCATCGTGAGCCGTGCCTCTTCCGCCCGCTGCCGCTCCGCATCTATCGCATGGCCCAACCACTGCCACACGGAAGACACTTCCCGTCCAGGGTCCTCCTGCCCTCCGGCCGATGTCTGCCCCTCCGATGATGAAGGCCCCGAGCCATCATGGCTCCCACCTTGTTGCTGCTGCTGCTGTGCCGCTGCCTGTGCCCTGGCTCCTGCTGCCTGCACATCCTCCTCCAGCTGGGGTGCAGTTGTTGAGGTGCCCACCCCTGCTGGACGTCCGACTCCCGACTGTGGCAGGGATGTGTCCTCCACCAGCCTGGCCGCAGGGTCAGAGGCAGCTCCACAGGGCACCCAGGTGACACATGGGTGGGAAGATGGCACGGAGGACGACTGGCGCATAGGGGGTTCAGTTGAGGAGGGGGTCGGAACAAGGTCCACAAAACTGAGGAATCCGGCCATGGTGAGCTGTCCCAGTGGGTCAACGCGGTCAACGAGCCATGTGAGAAGACGTGCAGTCTCCTCATGAAAAAACTGCAGGTCAGCTTGCATGGCACGTTGACGCAACGCCACCCCACCCAGGACAGGCTCAACCCGGTGCCGGATAGCCACATCCGCAGGGAGAGGAAGGCCAGTTGGTGTAAGCCAATCCCCTCCCTGTGAACGGGTCTGGACGTAGGTATCCCTGCTGGGGCAAGATGATGCAGTCACAGGATGGGGGACAGGATTACACACAGGCACCTCCGCGGCGGCCTGTGCTGCCTCCTGTCCCTGCCCCTGCACTGCACCACTAGCACCAGTGGAATCCCCACCTCCAGACCCCGTCTCTGTCCCTTGCACGGCCTCCTCCTCCACCAAACCCCCCACCAACCTGGATGACTCCGTGCCATCTTCCTCGGTTGGGCCCTGTGGGGTCTCAGCTGCCCCTTCGGCTGCCGAGGAGTCCAACTCCAACCTCCGCCTCTTGGACCTCCCCTCGGCAGCTGTGACCTGGGACGCGGCACCGGACTCCTCACTCCCCGACGAGATGACAACCTGGGAGGGGAGCCGGGCCTTGCATCTCCAGCTGGCGGTGCGATCCCTGCCGCTGTGCTCCACAGCACCTTCTCCGCCCTCTTCATCAGTTGATGCTGCAGACAGGGAGAGATAGGAGACAGGCATCAGGGCACTGTACAATGGACTCATACACACGACAGTTGTACATGAGTGGCATTGTCAAACTTCAGACATGGCATCACAATCCCCAACACACATGTCATTGCAACTCACACACATGAGCTATCCCACAGCCATATTGCAACAGCCGGCACCATCCATACACATACAAACAGCATGAGCAGCCAAAGGTGAGCCAGACATCACATGAAACACAGGGAGTGCACTAGACATGCACACATGCCACCACAATTACATGCATGTGCACACCTCCGCCAACTGTCGCAGTGATGGGATGGGCATCCATGTCACATCTGGCAATCAGTCTTCTACATATCAGTCTCACATGCATCCATGTTGCATCACTGTTGCACCCATGTCAAATACACACACATGCACATGTACACGGTGCAGATACATGCAGCTGGTACCAACATCCATGTGTGACACCACAACCATGCCAACTTACATACACAGTAATCAAAACATGTGTGCTCACACATCTGCATTTGGCCTGCATGCTTACCCACACATACACCATACATGTGTCCAACACATGAAAGGACTTGCATGTGTCAGCCTCACAGCCCTGTACATACACATCCATACATGGCCCTACAAAACCACATGTACAACCTGCACACTACTGGCACACCACCACACGCACAGCTTCCAATCAGTATGCATGTACACTTACCGCTCGACTCCAGACGGGTCTGCCTCTCAAGGACCTGGACGTGGAGCGCTGGGCGTATGCGTTCCAGGACCCTCATCTGATGTTCCGACAGGTGGCCCCGGCGCCCCTTAGCATCCGCTGCCTTCAAGAGGCGCCGGGCCTTGTTGAGGGTCCTGGACCTGAAGTCCTCCCAGCGCTTCTTGACATGTTGGAAGTCGCGGACTGCCATCCCCTCCGCGTTGATGGCAGTCACAATGTCCGTCCAGATCCGAGTCCGTCCTTCCTTGTCGGCGGCCGACCTTCTAAAGAGGGCATTATACTGCCCCAGGACATGCTCCACCAGGACACCAACTTTGGTGGCAGTGAAGCTGGTGGCCCTCTGCCTCTCTGGCTGGGGTTTGCCAGTGGTGCCAGATGGTGTAGTGCCTGACATGGCAACCCCAGAGGCAGGTGTGGGTGGGCAACTGGGTCCTGGGGCTGGGCTGTGGAGCGATGGAATAGCAGTCGGGAGTCTTCGGTTCCAGCAGGGGTGGTCACAGCAACAGCACCCCGGGCTGACGTGCAGGCAGCAAATGGCAGGGCACGTGGGCAGCAGGCAATCAGGCAGCAGCAGATGGCAGGTGGGAGCGTGCCCGGGGCTCTGGGGGGCAGTCATTCGGCCTTCTGGGCAGGAGCATGGTCTTCCATGTGTGAATGCGTGGCCAGCTTGATACGGAGTGATTTGGCACGTGAAAATCTAGCACATCAGCGTGTAATTCGAGGAAAGGCCCTTAGCGCGTAAGCGCGTTAGCACGCGTACGCGATTTCATTGGACCAAAGGTCCTTAGCGCGTAAGCGCGTCTGTGACGTGCGCACGTGCGTTTCCCTGAACCCGGGTGCATGTTACACGTCCAAGAACTGCACGTCCGAGTGTCAGCTCGTGTAATTGGAGGTTAGGGCCTTAACGCATATACGCGGAAGTGACGTTGGACGTATGGGCCGGTTCAAAAGGTACATGTAGGACGTCATTTCCTTGTACGTGCTTTTCGTGGAGAGCGGGTGGGTGAATTCTGTACTTCTTGTCGGTTCACACGCAATTTACTTCACAGCGTTTCTAGTTCGTACTCCCGGTTACCTCTGAAAGCTTTTTTCTGATTTTCTGTTGGGCCTGTTTCCTCAAACAGCGTTCACTTCTTCTTTTGTCCTGTCTCCTCAGACAGTGTACAATTCTTATTTTGGCGGGGGTGTTGCCAACGCGCACATGCGTGTATTTTTCACGCTCATTTTCCAGGCAGACGGTGAGTCGCGCACGTATTTACCAACTGTGCTTGACCCGTGTGTCGCGTACCCCTTCAGAGGTCATTGTAGGCTGTGTGTAACACGCGTACGTTCATTTTTGTGTTTCTGGGTGCCACAGCGTAGTGCAGGTTCATTTTTCCACGCACGTGGTCTACGAGGGGTTGCGAGCACGTTATTTCCTGTTTTTGGGGTGCCTGTGCGTTGCGTGACCCGTCATCTTTCCCCAGGGGTCACATACAGCCTTGCTAGAGCACTAGGGTACGAATTCCATCTAGTACCCTACCCCTTTGACACCCAATTTCCCAGGACAATAGTTTACTGCAACTCCCATACGCACAACAACATCAGTGCCATGGTTGGGAGGCGACCAAGCGGTAAGGGTGGCAAAGGTGGCCGAGCCTCAAGAGGTGGCTGTGGAGGGCGCGGTAGGGGACGTGGCCGGGATTTGCAGGGTACCCGTAGCCCCCCATGTGTGGAGGACCAGTCAGGGACACTCATGCCCCCCCCCGCCCCCCTAGTTGAGGGAAACGTGGCTGACACCATCTCTGCTCAGCCCTTGTTGGACCGGCCCATTGTGGCACCTGACCTGGCAGAGGGTGACTCCCAGGCTGACTTCCAGGTCGCCAAGTCTAGGCCACGTGTGGCGGTGCAAGTTGGTGTCACCAGGCCACGTGGATCAGGGGCAGCTATGTCATCTGCTGCCCCGAGTAGGCAGAGTGGGGAGGCTGCAGGGGCAGCTGCAGCTCCATCCACCCCAGCTCTGACTCTCCCAGCCAGGGCAGTGTTGGTCCCAGTCCATCTTGCTAACGTTACTCCTGACTACGTAACACTTCAGCCAATGCCTGCACCAAGTCCCATGCTCGGTGTGCATTCCCACACTCCAACTACCCAGTCAACCGGTGCTCCTGCCCCTAGTGGCCAGAACGGCGTAGGCCACTCAGGATCCCCACCACCTTCCAAAAAAAAGAGGAAGAGTGCTTGTCCACTACAGGCTGATACCCCAGACACGGCTACGCAGTCCGGCACGCAAAGGAAGCCTAGCTTCAATGATGCAGAACGTGATTCACTTGTGCAGTATGTGTCCGCACATGACAGCGAAATGTTGATCACTTCAGGGTGCAAGACCACACCTGCCCGACGTCAGGCACACTGGCAGACCGTCGCGGACATCATAAGTGCCCTTGGATCAGTGAGGCGCACAGCTGGTGAGTGCTACAAGCGCTGGAATGACCTTAAGCGCAGGGCAAAGAAAAAGCTGGCCTCAAGTCATGCCGCTACTCTGGTGACTGGAGGTGGGTCTCCACAAGAGGACATTGAACTCACTGTACATGAGTCTGTTGCTGGGACCTACGTCACAGAGGAACAGATCCAAGGTGTGGGAGATCTGCCAGATTACGAGGCATTGTCCGGTGAGTGCACATGCATGTGTGTGTGATCCATGTGTATGTTGTGTGTGTGAGGGGTTCTGATTGAGTGCCAGGTGAGGGTGTGTGTGCCTGAGTGGTTTGGGTCACCCATGTGCTTCATCCAAAACATTCTGCGCCCCTGGATTTGGGTATTACAGTATCCCTTCTGCCCACAGTAGACTTTTTGTGCAACATCGTGCCAGTTGCCCTTGAAGTGGCATCTTGCAACAACATTGTTCCGTATTTCTCATTGTTCATTCAGGCTGATTGTTTCGATCCCCCCACTTTCACTACGCATTTCTCAGCCCCATTGTCAAACGATATGTGACATGCCAATGGTACATGCCATCTGTGTGATGGCATGTGTCATGTATGTGGATTGGAAATGCCACTCACAGGCCAATGTGTGATGGCTCTGCTAGCCAGCATGCAGCTAATGTGTTGCTCTTCCATCTTGGTGTCATCAGTGTCTGACATTTTCCTCCCATTCAAACTCATTGACAGTGCATGCATGGGAGGGTTATAGTCATGTGGGATATGTGTCAATCAAGTACTGGTTCTGTACCTTGTGAGGCCTAATTGTGTGCCATGGTGCTAATGCCTGTTTCCATTTTTTTTCTTTCATGTTTCTGCAGGGGATGACACACTTGATGCTGTTGAGGATGAGGAGATGGTGCAGACCCAGGAGGGATCTCGGGCACGACCGGGCACCCGTGGGGGACGCGGTGTGGTGGTGGGTAAGAACCCACTCTTGCTGCAGACCGTTCTCTCCAGGGGTGTCTCTGGGTGCACCTCCCCAGACCTCTTTTCGGGTGTTGATTCGGATGATGAGACCTATGTGGCTTCGCAGGTAGGTGTTTCTGGGAGGGATTCTGTTCTGCCCGACCCACCTGCACCAGGGGTACAGCCCACTATGGGGATGTCAGTGTTGGTAGGTCCGCCTTTGGTGGTTACGGATGCAGGGCCACACTCCGCAACATCTGATCCTGTTCCTGGGCCAGCAGATCAGAGGGGGAATGCAGTTATGCAGCCTCAGGCAGTGCTGACACAGCAAGGCACAGTTTGCCTTGCCCCAGACAGGTGTGGTGCCCGCCAATGCGGTGGCCGTACGCCACCAGGCAATACCGCATGGGAGAAATCTATATCCGGTATGGCAAACCAACAGGCAGCAGCATCTGAGATGATGGCTCAAGCTATGGAGAGGGTGGCCACTTCCATTGTCCCCCCAGAAAGGCAGATGGAGCAACTACAGCAGGCAACAGACTCCATTTGCCAATCACTCAGGGAGGACATGTTGGCGTCCAACAGGGACAGACGGCGGCCCTGGACACTCTGCGGAAAGCCATTTCTTTAGAGTCCCAGGGCCAGAGGGAAGCCCTGAGGGTAGAAGTCTGTCACCCCAGGCAGACTCTTGTGGAGCTTGAGGCTTCCACTGTCACGAGGACAGAACAGCTGCTGGAGCGGTCACACGTACGCTCTCAGCAGAGATGCAGGCAACTCGGGAGGAGGTCCGGGCAACACGTCAGGTGGTGCATGGGGATCTCCGCACCATAATCCTCCAGAACGAGACCTTCCACACCCGCATGCTTGCTGCCATGGAGGACCAGACCAGGGCTTTGCGTGGGCTGCCTCCCATAGCACCACCACCTCCTGTGGCGGCAGCAGCACAGGGTGATGAGAGCGACCACAGCGATTCTGAATCTCTCACGATAGCGTAGCCGTGCAGGCCATGAGCCCATGGAGGTGTTTTTTTTTCGCAACATCCACACAGGTGGCTGTTGGTGTGCACCTTGTCCTCGGACCTCCTGGGTGGCCTCCCCCACTCCACCTGACCCCACATGGCCATTTTTGATTTTTGGTTTTTGACTTTTGAGTTTTTGTTGAGTGTGTTGCCTTGTGTGGCTCCCGTGGGCATGCACTGTATTCCGGCTGGGCACATGCAGGCTTGTCCTGAGTTTGGGTTAGATGCTTGGGTTCATGAGACACACCCCCCTCCTGCTTCCCGTTACCATGGGCTTGCAAAGGGTGTGCCCAAGTGACAGTAACTTACACAGTGACGTTGGACTCCCATGACATGTGTGGGCCGTCTGTAGTCAATACTGTGTATACATTCCTAGTGCATTTTGTTGTAGTATTGTACACTGCATGGTGTATTGATGTGTGCTTGTGCATCCATGTCTCCCTCCTAATTTGCAGGTTCATTCCTCATGTCTTCACAAGGCCGTCTACTTTGGAGATGGAGTTCATGTTGTAAGCAGTGCACTTCCAGATTTGCGTGGCACCAACACTGTACAGTTGGAAGTGGTCGAAGGGCTAGCATCACCAGGTTCTAAGTCTACGTATCCTTTAACTTAGTACTGTCATGTGAATGCTATGTTTGGGGTGGCTAGCTGCATTGTATTGTGGTAAGTCTTTGGTCATGTGTGTTGTCAGTTCTACATTAATGGGAGCATGTTGTGGGCGGCCATTTTCCATTCGGGACACTGTACTTTGTGACACTTGTGTCATGTTTTGGGGATTCCTTTGTTTACCCTCACATAGCATGACATGCCATGGTGCGTTGGGTGGCGGTGCTGGGGAGGTGTTGGGTGACATGCCACTGTTGTGATGTTGTATCTTGCAAGGGGGTAATGATTTTAGCAGCATAGAAGTGTGTCTTTTGATGACACAGCACTGGTGGTGTTTGTGTAGGTAGGGATGCACACAATGGAACACTACCAGGTGAACAATCTCAGGCTGGTATGGTTGTGACAGTTGACTGTCAGTTGACTCATCATCATTGATAGTCAGCTGGTATGTGCCAGGGCTGTGTGCACTCCACAGGGGTGTGATTTTAGGTGAAGTAATTAGCCACCAGCTGCGTACGGGCTGCCTCACCCCGTGCCCTTTTCCCTCCCATGCGCAGCGGGGGCGTGCATGTGGTTGGGGATGTGGGGGCACGACCATGTCCACGGGCAGGCCCCGGCGTGTTGCAACGTTGTGCAGGACACATGCTGCCACTATGATCCTGCACACTACTGGGGGAGCGTATAACAGCTGCCCGCCAGAACGGTCAAGGGAGCGAAAGCGTGACTTGAGCACTCCGAACGTGCACTCCACTATGCCCCGGGTTGCAATATGGGCTGTGTTGTATCTTACCTCGGGTGGCGTGGTGGGGTTCCGAATTGGCGTCATCATGTGGGTGCTCAGAGGGTAGGCACTGTCCCCTGGGGAGGTGCTGATGGGTATCATTAGTGGGATTGTGACATTACTCAGTATCTGACATGCATGTATGTGCTGTGGCATTTATACTCACCAATCAGCCATGTATCGACCAGCTTCTAGGTCCCGGTTTAGGGTTGACATTCTGTAAATGAAACTGTCGTGGGTGGACCCTGGAAAGTTGGCATATACTGAGGTGATGATTCCCTTGGCATCACATACTACCTGGACGTTGATGGAATGCCAGTGCTTGCGGTTTCTATAGATGTGCTCAGATGCACTGGGGGGACGTAGAGCCACATGGGGGAAGTCAATGGCACCTAGCACTTTGGGGAAGTGTGCCACCCCGTAAAAATCCAGGACGACAGCCTGCCTTTCTGCAGGTGTTCTGGGCAGGTATATGTGCCTGCGTACTGATGGGCGTGCAGTCATGATGGCCAAGACCTGGTGTAGGCAGCGTGACTGCGTGGCCTGTGACACCCCCCCCACTATGGCACTTGTCCGCTGAAATGCTCCAGTGGCCAAGAAGTGCAGTACATTAAGGACCTTCACCAGGGGGCTGAGTGCTTGGGAGCAGAGGGTGGGTGATGTGAGGTCATCCTCCCACTCACTGACCAGGTCGAGTATTATGTGAGGTGGAAACCTGTACCTCCCATACACGTGGTCATCAGGCATCCCAAAAAGGCTGGTTCTGGGTGTAAAAATTCTGGCCCTGGCTATCCTCCTCCTCCTGCGGTATCCCACGGCCACTGCTGCTAGGAACGGTATATTCATCCTGGCGTCTGAGCTTGTTTGTTTTTTGCACGCACTTTTATGCTGCGCGGGTCGACGTACGCCTGCTTCCTGCTTGCGTATGTGTTTCCGGATTAGTGCGTCTTTTTTGGCGTGTGCGTGTGGGCGTTTCGCGCATTTCCCTCCTGTACTTCCACGCCCACCACAGTAATACACGTACCCCGCTCGCCCAGGCCCAATCGCGAACAAAACTTCCCGCGAGCCCCTGAAGTACACGTACCCCGCTCGCCCAGGCACAATCGCGTGTAACACTTCCCGCGAGCCCCTGAAGTACACGTACCCCGCTCGCCCAGGCACAATCGCGTGTGAAACTTCCCGCGCACCCCCGAAATACACGCTATTTTTGACACAGCGGGTGTCCGTGTTTTTTGCGTACCCCTTTGCACGTCATTTGTCCTAGAGGGCCACAGTATGGGACATTCATCAGAGCTGTATATACGGCTTTTTGTTAGCGCACATTTTTTTAATGTGCAGGGACGCTACCGCCTGCCTTCATGTGGTGGACATGTTTTGATGTACATAGTTGACTTTTGGTTTGTGTCGTGGGATCGCCATTTCACTGCTGGGGGGTGGGTGTGCAAGGGGACATGAGTGGGGGCCTGGCAGGTGCCCCGCACTGCTGGGGGGTGGGTGTGCAAGGGGACATGAGTGGGGACATGCTGGCAGGTGCCCCGCACTGCTGGGGGGTGGGTGTGCAAGGGGACATGAGTGGGGGCCTGCTGGCAGGTGCCCCGCACTGCTGGGGAGTGGGTGTGCAAGGGGACATGAGTGGGGGCCTGCTGGCAGGTGCCCCGCACTGCTGGGGGGTGGTTGTGCAAGGGGACATGAGTGGGGGCCTGCTGGCAGGTGCCCCGCACTGCTGGGGGGTGGTTGTGCAAGGGGACATGAGTGGGGGCCTGCTGGCAGGTGCCCCGCACTGCTGGGGGGTGGGGGTGCAAGGGGACATGAGTGGGGGCCTGCTGGCAGGTGCCCTGCACTGCTGGGGGGTGGGGGTACAAGGGGACATGAGTGGGGGCCTGCTGGCAGGTGCCCTGCACTGCTGCGGGGTGGGGGTACAAGGGGACATGAGTGGGGGCCTGCTGGCAGGTGCCCCGCACTGCTGGGGGGTGGGTGTGCAAGGGGACACGAGTGGGGGCCTGGTGGCAGGTGCCCTGCACTGCTGGGGGAGTGGGGGTGCAGGGGACATGAGTGGGTCCTCCCAGGTGTTCCCTCTACACCCTCCACAGCCCCTGCAGGCAGCCCACACCACAGGGGACTTCATGTTCCACAGGCAGCCCATCCACCATGGGCATGCCCTCCAGGCAAGCCACATGTCAGCTTGCACTACTGATCACCAACGCATGACCCCCGTGTTACGCCTACTTTTGTTATGTGCGCCGCGCTATGTGCACTTTCGCTGTGGCCTTAGCGCACGCCTTTAGATGACCTGTGCGCCGGCGTGCGCCACGCACTTTTTCAGTGCACATCCCTGATTTTACTCGCGCACGGACTTCCATGAATAGATGTGCGCTGGTTTCCCTGCGATATTCGCACTTGCACTGCGATTTTCGCTCTTTCACTGTGAATCACACGTTTTCGCACGCTTGCGCCGAAATTTTCGGCGCACATTAATTTCATGAATCGGCCTGACCGTATCTCTCCTTCTGTCAAAGCACTGTCTCTAGTTTTAGATTTACCCTCCTCTTCACCCTCATATGTAGCACAGTCATGCATTTTTAGGTCATCATCAGTGGATGCCTCTGTCACAAATGTGGTAGGATTCACAGTCCTACATCTGACTATATGAATATGAGGTTTGGATATTGTAATCTCATATGCAGAGGATCTCTGAGTCATCAAGGTCGATTTCGATCTTTCCAAAATGACAAATAGTGAATTTTCCACAAACAAGGTAACAGAACACCCCCATAACAATCGTGGAACTTTTCTCTATCGCAAATGCAGCCGCTGTGAGTGCTTGTTCGCATGTGAACCTTCCCTGCATGACTGAGTTAAGCATCCCACTATAATAAGACAATGGCCCATTGTGCTCTTTTTCGGTCAATATTGCTGTCATGAGCCGTCCATCAGAGTGAGAAAATAAATAAAACTCCTGTGTATAATCTGCAGTTGCTAAAACAAGGGCCATACAAATAGCTTCTTTCAAGTCCTCAAATTGTCTAGTCATTTCTTCAGTCCATTCCAATTTATAATTTTTTGTCTTCTGTCCTTCACTGAGACTTTATAACAGTGGCCTTGTGTAGGCTGTGTAGTCCAGGATCCATGCCCTACAATAATGTAACGCTTACCTGAACTCTGCGGGAGCACCACTTCTGAACTATTCACAAAAGGACTCTTCTTAGCTAGCGATATATTCCTTCTCAAGATTTTTCTACTGCTGTGATGTTCCTATAGTGATACACAGAAATTCCTCAGTAAGATGATTTCAAGTTTTTCTGAATTATTGCAAGGGTGAGCTTGAATTTTGTATTCTCATTAGACACTTTCACTTTCTTTACCTTCTGTTCTTTTATGGTGGGCTCTCCATCCTGCTTCTGCGCAGGGGCGCTTGTTCTGAAGATCTTAAATTGGATGGAATTCTTAAATGGTAAGTATGGAAGATTGAATCTTTAATTATATTTTTATTGGCAAGGTGACTACACTAGCACTTAACCTGCAGGAGAGAGTTAAGAGAACTGCGAAGGAGGAGCCTATCAGGAAGCGGGTATGCGCTATGCTGTGGGGAATGAGTGAATGAAATCAGCGTAGAGAGTGACCTCAATGCTATATCCGTGATAGATGTAGCTACTAGATATATATATGACACCTTTCTCAAAGGACACCTATTCCTAGATTGCGCAAATAATTATTGAAGAGCATTCATTAGTAGTGATACACTACATATTAATGACTGGAGAAAAATGACTAACACGAACGTAACACGGAGGAGGCTACCATGTGAGGTGGTGTGTTCGTGACTGAAAATGTTCAGGAAAAGGAAAAATAAACACCGCTGACAGCGTAGCTCCGTGTGCGGTGACGTGAATGAATGCACGAGGAAGGCTTTGGTATATGTTCGAATCGCGGAGCAGCTTACAGAGTGCTGACCGCGATGTGAACGGCATCCAGAAGTTCTTGGTAATAATACCCACTGGAAACAACAACTACAAGCGCTAATAGAATGGCACTTCTGAGGCGACAACAGTAAATGTCAAAAGATACTTGCTGTGACTGCAGGCTGACAGGAATTCTGCTCGGATAAATGGCAAGTCTGAGGAGACGTTAATATGGTTCAGAGACTGGAAATGAAACTGGACTACGTTTATTCTTGCTCTTGGTGGAAACTGTAGGTGTGCTCAGCAGCCGAAGCAAAACAGGAAGTGAAACTAACATATGTTTTGGAGGAATTACGGACTTGTCAGAAACAATAGAAACAAGGCGGTGTGCGGCACAGTGTGTCTAGTGAGGACTGAGGACAGACCTCTGTGCATTTCGTTCCGGATTCCAGCGATCCCTGTGACAGTCTGTTTACCATTTCCACAAAGACTCTTCAAAATCACTGCGCACGCGCGGAGCGCGGCGCGGTGTGCGGCACAGTGTGTCTAGTGTCCAGTGGCCTAAGGCCGAAGAGCGAAAAAACGGAGACAGACAAACGGAGCCAAACGGAGCCTGAAGCAAAGAGCGGTGAGCAGCAACCAAAGCTTTTCCCTCCCCCTTTCCCCCTCCCTCCTTCCCTCCTCTCGCCTCTCCTCCCTTTCTCGCCCCTTTTCTTTTTTTATCCCCCTATCTCTTTCCCGTTTCCCTCTGCTCCCTTCCCTTTTCCCCCTTTCTTTCTTTCTCCTTCTTTTTCCCTACTTCTAGTCCCTTCCTGCACCCTTTCTCTGCTGTCTCTCCTGCCACTCCGCTCCGGGGACACCTGTGAAACAAGACACTAAGGCACTGGAAATATCCCGATCCTACGCAAGTCTCGCTTAAAGACTTTCCGCCTTACTTGAGCGTCCACAACCCCCGTTCGCGTTTCATTTCGGCTATCCAAAAATATCAAAAAAGGAATGGCGCCGCTCTCACCGACAGAAGTGGAGGCCGGGAGGTGGATGCGCAGCGACAAAACACAGTTAGATCATGGCCACAGGGTGGCCAGCAAGCAGTCCAACAGCGCTACGCTAGAACACAACAGCAGCATGCCAAATGCCTCGCAAGAGGGGCTAGAGGGGCAGTCTTCAGATGCTTTTCCACTGACCTCAGGAGTAAAAAACACAAGCATCATGACCCCAGCGAATCCTACAGCCACTGTAAGGGGGCTGAAAACTGGAGACCAAATAGATCTAAACGTGCCACCCGAGACCTCCCTGCAAAAAGCGACCGTAAATAAACAGAAAGGCTATCTAAACCTGGAAAGAACAAAAGGCCCTGCCCCTGCCCCTTCCACGGATTCCACACAAACGCCCCGCCAGCGTACCGCCTCGGTGAATGACACCAGGCCTGAAGCTGTTGGAGGACGGCCTCGGCTGGGGTCTGCATGGCTAGGGTCTCTTCAGGTGGAAGGAGACATGGGGCAACCCACGCACCAACGGCATCTTACACCAATGCCGAGTGAAGACATGAGGAAAGGCTCGGTAGGCACAGGTGAAAAAGATGCCCTAGTCCAGAGCGGAGAGGGGGGAGGCCTGGCAATGGCCATTGTACATAACAGTGTCAGAAAAAGGGCCCCAATCGCGGCGGCCAAAGACAGAAACATGCTGGACAAAGACAGAAAAAAGCAGACCATTTCGCCGTCGGAAAGGCCTCCCTCCCCGAAGACACTCGAAAACGAAGAACGAGAGGAGCCAGGGCCGGGGGACGACGCAGATGACTCCGTCTTCATAGAGTCAATGTCGGATGGCGGAAACATATCCAGCCAAGACCCATCAGCAGATGAAATAAAAGCCCAAAGAATTCAACTAGAAAAAGTACAACAAGAAAAAGAAGATCTCTTACAAGAGTCAAGGGCCAGAAATCCAGAGAACAAAGGGCCCAGGGATCAAATTGTAAATTGTGAGATGACGGTGTCATCTGATCAGTCTACATCACAGGACGAACAACATAAACAACTTAGAGATACAACTATAAGGAAAAAAATCTTTAAAAAAACCAAGAAGGCTGGAGGCAAAGCCAGGGCAGGGAATGATATGCCACCTAAAAAGAAAGGCCGGAAAGCAGGCCCTCAAGCGGGTGAAGTTTCGAAAAGACAAGATATAGTGTTACTCTCAGCTTCCTTGAGGGATTACTTTATAAAACAAACAAAGCAAAAACAAGCCACAGACCAAGAATTGTCAGACGCTGAAATTCTGGCGGCTATCCGAGAGCCTCCCTCACCGTGTAAAGCCCAGAAAATTGATCAGCCACAGGAAAAATCATTACCAAGAGTCAAATGGCACGCTCGTACTTCACCAAACAGAACGCATAATATTGAAGTCGTGAAAGGAAAGCCCCCGGCAGAAATGAGTGCGAAGGACCTTATGACATCAGAGAAAAATGCAGAACAATTAAACATCCTAAGGACAAATGCTGAATGCATTAGTGAGCCAAGTGGGGAGACACCTCACTCAGGAGATTCAAAACAAAAAGACAATACTCAAATAATAAAAACGGTAACAGACCATCAAACGTCAGACCCATCAAATGTAGTCAGTGAAGGCCCACACAGCTTATTGAGCAAAAAAGACACTTTAGACCAACCCGAATGCCAAGCACCCGCAGCCATGGCAAATCAAGAGACTCAGACAAGACTAAAACCAAGCGAAAGACAGTCCTACGTCGAAGATCAAGCGGCGCGGACGAGATCGCATAGCCAGGCACATAGTAACACATCATGGGCGGAATCTTCAACCAGCTTACAAGGCGTGATTGCAGGAGGGGACAAAAGATTCTCTGAAAAATTCAATCAGCTCCATAACGAAAAAGAACTCTACACACCAACCAGAAACAGGAGGCCAAGTGACATCCCGGCAGGGTTTGAGAAAGAAACACCCTCAGAAAAGAAAAAAAAGGCTGACTTACTATCAATCATGTCAGCCTTTTCAATAGCGCTCAACCCCTTCAGCAAACTGTATGAGGCGATTCATGAGGCCCTAAAGGACAACACGTCCATGATCACCTCACTTAAGGATAAATTGACCTTTATAGAAGGATACCTAACAGCAGTAGAAAGGAACTCAAACACCATACAAAAGAGCCTCGAAACCAAACTAACGAATTTCGAAAACAAGCTGCTCAATATGGATCGACAAACCAGGCAGACACTAGCAATGACCTCTCAAAGTACTCAAACGGAAGAGATGGCCAGAGTCACAGAAGTGGCTCCGATTTTCACGAAAGCCCGTGTCAAATTACCAAGAGATGTGCCGGATCAGAGTCGAGCCTTACAGACAAAAAACATGAGGAAACAGGCAATGGAGAGCCCCCTCCTGTGTGTTCCTCCAAAGAGTCTCCCAGACACTCGAGTGACAGCATCCCTCACCTCCGCGGTGGACCCCCCCGTCGACAGATCCGACAGAGCCATTCCCAGCAAAGAAAAGCGCCAGGCGACCACAGTGGGAAATCACTCACAGCAAGATCGCCCCGAAACCGCGCAAAGGTCCCCCACGCTGATCCACGCCCTCGATTCATCTAACTCTTCTGACGACTCGGCCTGCGCTGAAGAGGAAATCTCAAGCCCGCAGCAACCAAGAATAACTACCCCGCCGGCTTGCGTTAGGACGCGATCTGGAGCAAGGAGGGTTACACATGTGGAGGCTCCAAGCGACCAGGGTAGATCTCGCTCGAGCACCCCCACCACTGGCTTGGAGGTTATCCAAACCTTAAAGAAAATGGAAGAGAAGCCAGTCCCTAAAAAAGAGACAGACCGTCGCGATGAACGGATCCCTAATCGCGAGCATAGAAAATATAGGATTAATTCCTATAAAAAAGACCACGGTCGATCAAAACCGGCCGAAAAAAAACTCCTAAAACTCGAAGGGACATCGCTATTTAAATTAGAGCAATCTTCATCTAAAGATAGATACATGGTCCTAAATAGAAGGACAGTCTTAAAAATCACAGCAAAAATTGACAAATTGCGGCATCTATCCACAAGGGACCTGGTTCTGGTGGAACCCTACCATAAAGACCATAAAGCTAAAGCATATCTACACATAAGGTCGAAAGCCCTGCATGAATGGCCCCTTGAAATAGCAAAAGAGCTACAGTGTTTAGGCCTAAAATTAGAAAAACTAAAGGAAAATGAAGATACGACAGGCTCTCAAAGATACGCCCCCTCGAAATTTGCTAATAGAAAGGAGGAGTTGGACGCTGGCCAAGTCAGAGAAGAAAGCGGGAATGGGGAAGACTACCCCCGGAAACGGGACAGAAATCATCACATACCACTTACTACGCCAAGGCGACGAGTGGAAAGCTTGCGTAACGCCTATATAAAGAGGGACCAGGCGACAGAGATCAAACCAGCTCAATCCCCTTCCACGTCAACCAAACCTTGGAAATGGATTGCAGACACGTTTGGCCGTAAGAAGAAGGCCTAGCAATCAATCCATGACGCCGTCAATAACAAGATCCAGGTAATGATCCCAGACCAATTTAAGGAAAAGACCTCACTTCAGATGGCGTCGTGGAATACAAGAGGATTCAGCCACCTAACTAAGCCCAGCGATGTAAAATTGAACCGCTTCGACCTAATTTGCCTGCAAGAAACATGGCTAACAGAGAAACCTACTCTCGAGGGCTACAGTATCGAAGTTTCGCCAGCTCAGAGACCCGCATCAGGAAGACCCTCTGGAGGGTTGTTAACAGCAATCCGGTTAGGCTCAGGAATCTCACCTAAGATCAAAATCTGTGAAAAATATGGTATGCTGGCAACCCTAACAAAGTGGAATCCCCAGGCTCAAGGGAAAAATGTCCAGATGAGCCCTGATCTGGTCATAATAAACCTTTATTGGAATCCCGAGAAAACAGCTACAAAAACATTCTGTGAGCAAGTTGCAACAACAATAGACGAAATTAGAGTAAACTTCGATACCCCCAACATAATCCTTTGTGGGGATCTCAATGCAAAATGTGGAACCCAATCGATAGGCAACACGATGGCAGTAGCATTGAGGAAAAGGGACAAAAGAGGTCAAGCATGGATGGACTTGATGAAATCGAGACAATTTCACAACGTCGCCTCTCTCCAAGAACTCGAAGTGCAGATACCAACCTGGGAGAGAGCGCCGGCAGCGGCAAATCTCGACTACATCTTTGTTACAGAAGGTTTGATTCCATACTTTGTGGAATTCCAAGTGGAAAGAACCAGAGAAAGTGACCACAACCTTCTATTTCTGTCGTGGAGGGGGGAAACCAAAGAGCGATCATTTTATCCCTTTGTAATTGGTGTCAACACGCAACAAAATCGAATTCGGCTGACCTCCGGCAACATAAACATATTGGAGAACAAGCTTCGCAAAAACCACATGGAGATAAACAGCGCTAGGGAAGCGTCTCAACCTGAATATGTCTCTTTACTGATACCCCACAAAGTAAGCTTTGGGGGAAAGAATGGAACTCAACCCATACACAAACACACGTTTAATGCAACATTGGTCGAAAAACGTAAAGACCTTACAAAATTGAAAAGAGCGGCAAAAAAAAGCAACACCAAAGAAGCCTGGGCAAAACATCAAGAAGGGAAAGTAAAGTACAAAGCATGGCTTAAGCAAGAACGACAAAATCTCTATCAGAACGATGCAGAAGCAATGATGAAAGTCTGTGTGTCCAAGAACAATCGTGACTTCTGGTCACTACTCAAAACCGTTAATGGACAGAAACCAAATCAGATCTTGTGTGACGTCACAGAACAGCAGTGGATCACCCATTTCGCGAAATTATACGCACTTCCGACCTCTGGCACCCTCTGCTCTATGCAAAACCAACCCCCAAAGGAGGAAAACGGGGGCTGGGCGGATATCACCAGTCTAGACGAGATTCTAAAGGCAATCAGAAGCTTGAAACAATCCAGGGCCCCCGGCCCAGACGGTCTATCTAACATAAATCTGAAACAACACCCTGAAGCATGGGCGAGGGTGATTAAAGAACTGTTCGAACAGTGTGTACATCAAAAACAGATACCGACTAACTGGACAGAGGCTGTACTTGTTCCCATCTACAAAAAGGGACCAAGAAACATACCATCCAATTACAGGCCCATAGTCCTATTAGACATTATTGGAAAAATCTTTGCGTCACTGATACTCACCCTCTTTAAGAAATGGGCTAAGAACTCGCCGGCTACTGACACTTTTCAGACAGGCTTCCAAAAAGGAGCGGGAACAGGAATCAATCTTCTGATCCTTAATACAATCAAAGCAAAGGTGAAGGAAGGCGCCCCCAATGTCCATATGGCCATGATCGACCTATCTCAGGCATTTGACATGGTGGATCGTCAAAAACTTTGGTCGAAATTAACAAACTGGGAATGTCCAAAAGAGATCTTGGATCCTATCATGTCCCTCCACACGAAGACTTCTCTAAGAATTCGATTATGCCAACAAGGAACACTCTCAGACAAGATTGAAACCAAGAGAGGAGTGAAGCAAGGCTGCCCGTTGGCTCCAGCTCTATTCATAGCCTTCATTGGCGATTTCCAAACCACCGAGGAGCTCGTGCGAGCCTTCCCACCTAAGTTGGGAGAAGTCAAAATTTCAAGGCTATGGTACGCGGACGATCTAATTCTGTTGGACCAGACTGCCATAGGCCTCCAAAGACAGTTAGCTAATCTGTCAGTATACATGGAGAGCAATAATCTAAAGATAAACACTACAAAAACCAAAATTATGTCATTCTGCAAACATACAAGAGGAGTTCAGCAATCTCACTCCTGGTTTTTGGAGAAGTCAAAAATTGAGGCAGTAAAAGAATTTAAATATCTGGGTGTGCAGTTAGACAACTCCACTAAAGACACTGCCTTGCAGCACACACTATGGGAAAAAACTCGAAGACTCACAGCTCAAACCCGTGCTGTAGACAAGAAATTCGGAAAATTCTCCTGGATACCGGCAGTGCAGTACTACAAATCCAAAGTAGTCCCAGCTTTAACTTACGGCATGGCGTCAAATTTACACCTACCACCTGAAATTTGGGCGAAGTTGGAAGGTCACATATGGAGATCAGTGTTATCCTTACCAAATTCCGCCCCCATATCTGCCATACGGAGAGACCTGGGCTTACCTTCTCTAGCCTCAGTGATATTACAAGGTGCCGTCCTACTGTACAGAAAAATTCTGTTACCCAGCTCGTTGCCGATATTTCGCATTATGGAAGCGGAAATTGTAAAAAAGTCTTGTAAACCCTTATGTGATTGGGAAAGAAAGATTCTTGAAAGCCTAGAAGAAGTGGCCTGTTCAACAAAAACGCTCCTGAGCAACCCGGGAAAAGTAAAGAAAAAACTGGAAAATCAAGACTGGATACGCACTACGGAAAAAATTCTTTGCTATAAATCATTAAAACATCTGCCACCTACTACAAATCGTCTAAAAGTCCCTCTGAACTATTGCGAGAAATTTCCAGAGAAGAACCTGAGAAAAATTTTCATGAGAGCCAGGCTGAACTTATTGAATACAAATGAAATTATGGCTATCAGAAGTCCAGGAACCAATGCGCATTGCCGGCTCTGCGCTGATCATGCCAAAATAGAAACAATCCGACACCTGCTCTTGTTTTGTCCAGCTTTAGCAGGAGAAAGAAAAACGTACTTAGCACCACTCACTTCAGATCTGACAATAATGGATGAAGAGACCTTGTGGTTCCGTCTGATCGCAGGAGATTCTCCAAGATGGGCTAGGTCGACAGCCAAATTCTTGGAGGGAGTGTTAAAGAAAATCAACCCTCCGACGACAGCGCCCTCTGATAGTAGTACAAGAGAAACCACAGCCAGAGCAAAGCCCGGTGTGGACTAGCATGACACATCGAGAGTGGTGTCCTAAGTACAAGTACAAAACTTAAAGCAAAACTCCAAGCATAGCGAAGCATCTTTTGTTAAAACCAATAGGTTAAAGCAATAAAGGAAAAAAAAAAAAAAAGAAACTGGACTACTACTTCAGCTACAGGGAATCTAAGTCAACAGAAACTAACGCTATGAGTAGCGATTAGGAATATTTTAACTTGAGTCAAGCTGTGACCAAAACGGACCCACGGTAAGCGTTAACTGCAAAAGCGAGTTCACGAGGGGAGGGGCTTAAATAGGGAATGAGCAAGAACGCCTAGACCCACACTGTAACTGCCAAAAGAACAATTAGGCGGCCATGTTTGATAGTCAGGAAGTGACTACCTCATTGCCTTTTTTTTACACTGTAATGTCTGCACACTATCCATGAATGGTAGGCAGAGGACCAGGTCTTCTTGGAGACCTTTCTGGCAGCTTTCTCAGTGATTATGATAGTATTCCCCCCCAAAACCCCTCCTAGGTTGGAATTCTCCCTTCTTGATTTGTTAGGGTTGTTCTGATGTAAGGTTTTTTAGCAGTCTAGGAGCGTGGATATTCTCAAGGGGTTACCAAGTTCTATCCTGCGGCCCATAACCCTTCCAGTTGACTAAATAGAATAACTTCTTGCAAACCATCTTAGAGTCCAGAATGGCCTTGACTTCATACTTGGGCTGGTCATTTTCCACTTCTACTGGAGTGGGGGGGAGGGAGGGGCTTTTGAATTCGAGTGTCTGGACTGACTGGTTTCAATAAGGACACATGGAATACCGGGTGGATCTTCATTTTCTTGGGAAGTTTCAATTTCATAGCCACAGGGTTGATGACTCTTTCTATTGTAAAGGGTCCCAAAAACCTTGGAAGGAAGTTTTGAGCTCCTCTCAGTGCAAGATTCTTAGTAGCTAACCAAACGGAGTCTCCCACCTTGTATTCTGGGATGTCCCTTCGTTTGGGATCAGCAAATTTCTTCTGAGAATCATTTGCTAAAGACAACTGTTCTCTTGCCTTGACAATGGCAGTAGCAATATTGGCGTGCAGAGTCTTCACTGCTGGCATTTCCAAAGATTCAGGTGGATCTTAGACTGAGGTTCTTGGATGACGACCATTCAAGGTGAAAAATGGGCTCAATCCAGTGGAGGAGTGCACAGAATTGTTGTAGGCATATTCAGCCACCCACAAAACATCTAACCAGGTATCTTCTGTCTGATGTAGCATACCCCTGAGGTATTGTTCCAGAGTTTGGTTTGTGCACTCGGTCTGTCCATCAGTTTGTGGATGATGGCTGGTGGACAAACGTACATCAATCTTAGCTAACTCACAACATTTCTTCCAAAATTTGGAAACAAATTGACTTCCCCGGTCGGAAGCCACAATTGAAGGAAACCCATGTAGTTTTACAATGTTCTCCAAAAAAGTACCAATGCTGAAGGGAGTCCTTTTAAGGCCACGAAATGCGCCATCTTGGAAAAAAGATCCACCACAACCAAAATGGTATCAAACCCTTCACATTTAGGTAGATCGTGATGAAATCCATTGAGAGTGTATGCCATGGATTGGGTGGCACACTCAACGGTTGGAGGAGACCAGCAGGTTTCCTCTTCTGAGATTTATTTTGAGCGCAATTTCCACAAGTTTTGATGAATTGTACTACATCTCAACGCCAAGCTGGCCACCAATAAAATCTCTTAACCTTTTCCATAGTTTTGGTTACTCCAGGATGGCCTTCCATGGTGGCACTGTGGTAATTGGCAATTACTTGAGTTTGCAACTTTTGCGTAGGCAAATATAAGCGTCCTTGATAAAATGGCAACCCATCCTGCACACTACATTGTTCTTTTTCAGACTCCCATTTCTGCAACTATGCCATAGTCATGCTGACTTTAACTTCATCTCTCAATTCTTCAAATGCTGAATCTGTGGTGCCCATGACTCCAAGCATCTTTTCTCCGGAAATTATCTCTACAGGGGTAGGGGCAACATAGGCTTCTTCTCCGTTGCCAATTCTTGACAGGGCATCGGCCTTTCCATTTCGTACACCAGGCCGAAATTTGATGATGAAGTCATACTCTGCAAAGAAGGGGGCCCATCTTAACTGTCGTGAAGATTGTGCTTTGGCAGAAAGTAGATATTGCAAATTTCGGTGATCGGTGAATATGGTGACTGTGTGCCTAGCCCCCAGCAGATGATGTCTCCACTCTTTCAATGCACTTTTGATAGCCAACAACTCTTTATCTGTGACCATATAATTAAGTTCCACAGTGGAGAATTTTTTAGATCAAAAATCCACTGGATTTAACTCTTTGGAGTTTGGATTGCGCTGGGATAAGACTGCCCCCATGGCCACATTTCACGCATTGGTTTCAACCACGAAGGGAAGATCTGGTCTCGGGTGTTGGAAGACTGGGGCTGCCCTGAATCTTTCCTTTAACTTCTGGAAGGCCTCATCCGCCTCTTTTGTCCAATGAAAAGTTTTGTTTTTTCGGAGCAAACAAGTGATGGGATGAACTAACAGAAAAATCTGATACAAATCGCTGATAGAAGTTTGCAAATCTCCAAAAACTTTGAACTCCTTTAATAGAGGTGGGTGCTGGCCAGGTAAGGATTGCATCAACCTTTCTGTTGTCCATCTTCACTCCTTGTGACGACAAAATAAATCCCAAAAATTCGACTTCAGGAACATGGAAATGGCATTTCTCCAACTTCACGTACAGGGAATTTTCTTTGAATCTCTGAAGAACAGATGTCACGTGCCTTACATGTTACAGAGGATTAGCGGAAAAAATGAGAATATCATCCACGTAGACCACCACTCATATCCAATAGTTCTCGGAAGAGGTCATTCATAAAGGACTGAAAGGCCGCCGGGGCATTGCACAACCCAAAGGGCATCACTTGGTATTCAAAGAGCCCGTACCGTGTTCGAAAGGCCGTTTTCCATTCATCTCCTTCCTTGATGCGGATTAAGTGATAGACCCTTCTAAGGTCAAGCTTCGTGAAGATTTGTGCCCGTTTCACTTGGTCTAACAGAGTAGAGATGAGTGGAAGTGGGTATCGGTTTTTCACAGTAATTTGATTCAAGGCTCGATAGTCTATGCAGGTTTTTAAATTTCCTTCTTTTTTGGGAACAAAGAAAAGGGGTGATGCTGCCGGGGACTTAGATGGTCTGATGAAACCATTGGCCAGGTATTGATCAAGATATGTTTTCAGATGACTATTTTCTTTTTCTGTTAGTGCGTGTATTCTACTGCAAGGAAGCTGGGCTCCAAGAACCAAATCAATCTGGCAATCATATGATCTATGAGGGGGCAAAACTTCAGCTTCATTTTCCTCCTGAAAAACATCCTGGAATTTCCAGTACTCAGATGGCAAAAAACCTGTGACACCTAAGGTGATTTCAGTAGTCTGTTCAGGCTGCACGATCTCCACCGAACATTCCATTAACCGGCATGAGTTCTCATGATCTGCAGCAAAGGTTAAGGTTCTGGAACGCCAATCAATGACTGGGTTGTGCCTTTCCAACCAGGGAATTCCTAAGTTGATCTGAAACTGTGGGGCTCGAATAAGGTCAAAGGAAATCCTCTCCCTGTGTCCTTCCTGGCAAAGCATAATAAGATTGTTTATGCACTGTGTTACCAGGCCTGACACTAATGGAGTGCCATCCACCCCGAAAACATTCTCGCCCTTTAACTTTTCCGTCAAGGAGAATCCTAATTTGCTAGCCAGGTGAAGATCTATATAGTTGCCAATTGCCCCACTGTCTATGTAAGCGTTCAACGCATATCTTCTCGTGGGATGCTCATGACTACATAGGATAATAGGAAACACAAAGTGTGAGGTCACAGAAACCTTTTCCACGCTCGACAAGCTGACCTCTATACTTGTCGGGCACTTGAATTTTCCGGAACCTGTTCCTTCTTGTCTTGATTAAGTCCTCCCAACGCTTTTCTTGATGGTTTCACTGGACAATCCTTTAGAAAATGGCCTGCTTTTCCACAATATAAACATAACTGTTGTTGAAGTGTCTTGTCTCTTTCCGCCTGAGAAATTGGGTCTCGTATTCCACCCAACTGCATGGGTTCAGGATGAGTTTCTGTTCCAGGTCTTCCCACTGGTTCCTTAGTGCGAACAAAATATGCTCGACTCTCTGGGCGAGCACGATCAGTTCTTCGGTCCTGTAAACTATGATCTAATTGAATAGTCAGGTCTATGAATTCAGTGATACTCTCTGGCGGGTTTACCACTTGTGCTAAAACATCCTTTAACTCGCTTCTTAAGCCACGATAAAATAAGGTTGTTCTTTTTTCCATTGGCCAGTTGGTTTCAGCCACCAACCTGTTGAGGGTCGCCACATATGCCAGTAACTCTTGATTGCCTTGTCGAAGTGACAACTCATTATCTAATGCCTGTCCTTGAGAGTGGCGAGCAAAACGTTTTTCCAATTCTCGCTGAAATTCCTGAAATTCCTCAACACAGGATCATCTCTATTGACAAGGGGAACAGACCAGTCGGCCGCATAGCCTCCCAGGTAAGATAATACAAAGGCCACCTTAGATTGGTCTGTAGAGAAAACTCCAGGTCTGCACAAAAAATGTAATCTACATTGATTTAGAAACACCGCAAATTTCTTTGGATCTCCTGTGAAACGCTCCGGAGGCGCCAATGGAATATTCCCAGGTGCTACCACTTGAACAGGAACTGGAGCTGTTGAAGGAGCTGACACCTGCGGATTACTTACAGGCAATGGAACCTGTCCTGCTTGGGTCTGTAGTAGCTGGCGGGCTAGTTCCTCTGTTCGATCTCTATTCACCACTAACTCTCTTCGAAGGGCACTGGTCTCTGAACGGGCTGCATGGACTTCAGCCCTTAGCTCCCCCAACAGTTGTGCCAATTGATCAACTTCAGGAGTTCCCATGGAGTTCAGGCAGAGTATTTTCAGCACGGCTTTGCGTTCTGTAACGCTTACCTGAACTCTGCGGGAGCACCACTTCTTAACTATTCACAAAAGGACTCTTCTTAGCTAGCGATGTATTCCTTCTTAAGATTTTTCTACTGCTGTGATGCTCCTATAGTGATACACAGAAATTCCTCAGTAAGATGATTCCAAGTTTTTCTGAATTATTGTAAGGGTGAGCTTGATTTTAGGATTCTCATTATACACTTTCACCCTCTTTACCTTCTGGGGCGCTTGTTCTGAAGATCTTAAATTGGATCGAACTCTTAAATGGTAAGTATGGAAGATTACATTTTCAATCATATTTTTATTGGCAAGGTGACTACACTAGCACTTAACCTGCAGGAGAGAGTTAAGAGAACTGGAGGAGGAGCCTATCAGGAAGCGGGCATGCGCTATGCTGTGGGGAATGAGCGAATGAAATCAGTGTAGAGAGTGACCTCAATGCTATATCGGTGATAGATGCTGCTACTAGATATATATATGACACCTTTCTCAAAGGACACTTATTCCTAGATTGCGCAACTAATTATTGAAGAGCTTTCATTAATAGATACACTACGTGTTAATGACTGGAGAAAAATGACTAACACGAACGTAACACGGAGGAGGCTACCATATGAGGCGGCGTGTTCATGACTGAAAATGTTCAGAAAAAGGAAAATTAAACACCGCTGACAGCGTAGCTCCGTGTGCGGTGACGTGAATGAATGCACCAGAAAGGCTTTGGTATACGTTCGAATCGCGGAGCAGCTTACAGAGTGCTGACTGCGATGTGAACGGCTCCCAGAAGTTCTTGGTAATAATACCCACTGGAAACAACAACTACAAGCGCTAATAGAATGGCACTTCTGAGGCGACAACAGTAAATGTCAAAAGATACTTGCTGTGACTGCAGGCTGACAGGAATTCTGCTCGGATAAATGGCAAGTCTGAGGAGATGTTAATATGGTTCAGAGACTGGAAATGAAACTGGACTACTACTTCAGCTACAGGGAATCTAAGTCAACAGAAACTAACGCTATGGGTAGCGATTAGGAATATTTTTACTTGAGTAAAGCTGTGACGAAAACGGACCCGCGGTAAGCGTTAACTGCAAAAGCAGAACAACACGAAGCGCGTAGCTCACGAGGGGAGGGGCTTAAATAGGGAATGAGCAAGAACGCCTAGACCCACACTGTTACTGCCATAAGAACAATTAGACGGCCATGTTGGATAGTCAGGAAGTGACTACCTCATTGTCTTCCTTTTACACTGTAATGTCTGCACACTATCCATGAATGGTAGGCAGAGGACCAGGTCTTCTTGGAGAACTTTCTGGGAGCTTTCTCAGTGATCATGACAAATAGTTACATAATACCAAAAACCGATGCATTTCCTTGACAGTACTGGGCCTAGGGGTGGCACATAGTGCCGCCGCCCTTTCTGATAATATTTTTTTCCCATTTGTAGAAATGAGTTGCTCCAAGTATAGTACCTCCTGTTGGCAGTATTGTAGCTCCTTTTTATCTGCCTTGTACCCTTTGTGAGCCAGCAATTGCAATAATGCAATAGAATCCCTCCTGCCCTGATGTTCATTTTCATTACATACCAGCAGCTCATCCAAATACTCGATTGTGCTAGGCACCTGAATATTTCCCAAGTCAGCATGCAGTACTCTATTGAAAATACTTGGACTTTCACAGTACCTTTGAGGCAATCTCGTGTGCTCGAAGCATCGTTGACCATTCGTAAATGTAGTGAGATACCATCACTCGGTGCAGTGGAATTGAGAAGAACGCGTTCTTCAGATCCACCACTGTGAAGTATGTCACATCATGTGGATCAACAGTCCATAATTGTGCTGGCACATATCGCATGTCCTCCTCAAAAATTAAAGACAGGCTCACCACTGCCATCAGGGGCACAGTGCCTTCCTATACTGCACCATGACATCACAGGGGATGCAGATTTCCAAAATAATCTCCACATTTTGCTCACTATCCTCAAATAACTCCTCATCATCATCATTTAATTCAATTGTACTGTCGAGACTACACATAGTACTGTGTGCCACTCGCACCCGTCCTGATCTGTTCCAATAAGGACTACTCTTTTGTCTGACACTACTAGGCCCTGCAAATCTAATGACAATATTGTCCCTGCCACCATCTCAGTGGCACCATGGGTCGTAAAATAAAATCTGTGGGCACTCGCCAACATTTTGTCGCAATTTGAGGCACTGCTTTTGCTAGTACCTTGATGCCATAGACAAATATGTCTGGGACCACTGGAATTCCATGGACTACTGACTCCCTTGCCATTGTTTTGATTAATACCATTGCTCGAGCTACACACATTCCTGGAGTGGAACACATTACCCCATATCTGTCAATGATATAGTTACATTTAGTTTAGTTTACTGAGCAGATCCCTACCCAAGTTAACAGGGGAACTGTCTGAATATAACAAGGAGGCTCGTACTACCTTCCCTCCCACTTTTATATCCAGCTTCTCAGTTTATGGAACCGTAGAAATAGCCCCAGAGAATCCCTGCATGTCAAGAGTTTTACCTGATAATGGAAAGTTCCCCTCCATAATGCATGATTTAGTTCCACCTGAATCTACCTTGAATATAAATTGCTTGTTTCCTATTTCCACCTCCACCAAGGGCTCCTCTTCACAGTGTGCGGTTGTCAATAGGATTGGACATGCAAGTGCTCTCTGTGGGCTGTCCTAAACAGAATATGCATTTGTCCCGGGGAATGAAAAAGGGCCACCACCCACCATTGTAACTCCTTGGAATGGGGCGCCTGTTCCCCCTGCCACCTACAGGGCGGCCATCTTGAAACACTTTTCCGCCGACAGAAACCCCCAAGAGGCTCACAAAGCAATGCGGGGAAGACCAGGCCCCACAAGAATTTGTGCAGGAGCTAAAACGTGCCTTTGCACAAAACAATAGGAGGGTGCGCACGGATAGCAGAGAGTTTATTACTACCTACTTTCAGGCGCTCCCAAAATATATCGTGAGGGATTTCCATGATAAAAGATCTCTGGACTGGGTAATAGAGCAGGCTACCCGCATTTATGAAGTCCAAAAACCTGCCGAAAATAAAAACCAGACCAAAAACCCCAAACCAGCCAACGTCCCTGCTGCTGCTGCTAAGGTGGCAGAGGTGAAGGTTGCCCCCATTTTAGACCTAGAAATGGGGGGGCCTAAAAAATTACCTACCCAAAACCAGCAAAATCAGAGGCCGAGAAGGCCTTCTGGTCAATCAGAAACAGGGGGCAGTCAGGGAGGTAATCCCACCAATGGGACCCCTAACTCTCCTGATTATGTAAGTCCCAGATACAAGGGCAACTGACCTATCTTGGGGTATGTATGGACTCCCCTAACCCAAGGGGGGGGTCCCGCCAGGTCAGTACTCCCTCAGGAAACTTCCCTCCTAACTTCCCTCAGGAGGGCAGTAATCCTCCAAATCCTGGGTTAAGTTTCTTTCCCCAGTATCCTCAAAACCCCAACTTGCAGGGCAACCCTCCTTTCTTTCCCCGGTTTCAGGAACGCAGACAACCCAATTCGGGAAAGGGGAGGTCAAGGGTGGAGGGTTGCCAAAATCCCCAGTACCCAGGGTAACACGGGAGAAGGGATAGTTACCCTTCCCGTGAACCCCCTAGATACGAACAAAGAACCCCTACTAGCCGGAACAGGTGTCCCAACTAGAGTGCCAGGTACAGAACCTCACACAGGATCTGGGTTGCATGTTGAGGGCTCAGCAGAACCCTCAGATGAACATTGCAGCTCAGAACCCCGCAAACCCAGGGTCTGGCAACCCAGAACAATGACGGGGAGAGAACCCTGACAATTCATGGGTTCCCGAGGACGAGGCACGGGGGGATGAGGGGTGTAAAGCCCTAGAGGAAGTTTCCTTCCTCACCTGTGAAAAGCCCCTGGACACCCCAGAACTGGAACTAAAATCTCCTGCCCCTGAAAATCTGCAACCCAGGGAGCAGAGGGTGGGTAGGAGAAATAAAGACCTCAAAAAGGCCCATTTTGGGGAGGAAGTTAGTGTCTTCCAATTTGAAGGGGAAGAATCCTTAGAGTATTCTGGGAAAACAATCTTCTCCTTCAGGGACGGGGCAGGGGTTCCATGTAATAATGTCGCCACAAAAATCTCGCCATGCAAAAATATCGCAGAAAAATGGCCGTTTTTTGTGTCGACATTATTGCATGGAACATGCGGGGGACACCCCTGCAACCCATAAACTTTTTTTTTTCTTTTTTTTAACCCCTCTCCCCATATATATGGTCACCCAAATAATATCGCCACAACATTTTCCCGGCGATATTATTTACGGCGACCATATATATGGCGATATTATTACCGGATACCGACGGGGGAATGACATTTTTCCATAGATCTAGGAAATGAACTGATAGGACCAATCCCCAATGACTGTTTTGACAATGATGGTGACAATGACATACCACCAGAGAGGATCTTCACCTGGCAAGGGGGCAATTTCCTGGTGTACTCTTCCTGCCCTGACCTGTGGCATCAGACAGGATGAGGTGATATTCCAGGTCCACAATGACTGCCTCTCCTACAGGAAACCCTCTGTCCAGGTCAATACTATAACCAGAGACCTCTCCACTCAATTGGAGGAGGCCGCTGAGATAGCAAAACCCAAAGTCTTTCCAGGCTTTAGGCAAATGGTTGAAGAGCGGGTAAACCTAGCTGATGCCTGTGAGTCTCCGGAGCAGAAGCAAAAGTTGAAACAGGTGTTCTTAGATCATCAAGATATCTTTGCTGTGGACTCGTACGACTGTGGTCGCACCAAGAGCCATACTACAACAATTCCCACGGACCCTGGAATGACTCCTGTGTTTGTGAAGCAATATCGCTTGCCTCTCACATCCATGGAGTCCCTGACAGAAATCATCAATCCCGTGGGATAATTTGTCCAGTCCACAGCACCTTCAATAATCCGGTGCTGGGGATTTTAAAACCAAATAGCCAATGGAGACTCTGCGCAGACCTTAGGGAGCTAAATAAACGGGTCCACATGTCCCGATGACCTCTCCCCTACATTGGTCAGGGGCTGGCCCAAATCCAGGGGTTAAAGGTATACACTGCCATTGACCTGACAAATGGGTACTGGACCATGCCTGTCAGTAGGGAGGACCAATACAAGCTGGCCTTTACCTTCGGGGGGGCAGCAGTACACATGGACCCAGACTCCCTTCGGATACATAAACTCCGGCAACAAATTCAACATCTTCCTACATAAGGCCATGCACGACTTGGGTGAAAGGGGTAACCTGGCCTATGCGGATGATGTCTTTATAAAAAGCTCAACTGTGGAGGAACACATAGCGGAAACACGTTATGTTCTCACCCAGTTGAGGGTTCCCGTAGCAAAACTGTCCTTCCAAAAGGCGCAGTGGTGCAGAACCCGTGTCAACTTCTTGGGACATGAAATAACTCCTGAGGGTCTCTGTCTCCAGGAGAAGAAAGTGGAAGCACTCCTAAAACTGAAAGACCCCACAACTCTGCGTGAGCTAAGAAGCCTCCTTGGACTGACTAATTATAGTAGGAAGTTCATTGAGGATTACACAGAGATCACAAGACCCCCGATCCATCTGTTGAAGGCGAGGGGGTCAAGTGGCAGTGGGGTCCCGAACAAGCCGAGGCAGTAAAGCAACTCAAAAGAAGTCTCTCACAAGTGCCTTGTCTAGATTACCCTGTCAAAAACAAGGAGTTCTTGGAGACAGGGTTCTCGAAAACATGCTTGACAGCAGCATTATATCAAAAGCATGACAAGCTCAATAAAGTCATCTCCTATGCAAGCAAGACTTTATCCTCTGTGGAGGAACAATTCAACGATTGTGAGAAGGCACTCCTGGCAACGGTGTGGGCATTGAAAAATGACCACCGGTTCATCCAGGGGGAAGACATCATAGTGGAGACTCCACACCAGCCTTTGCAATACCTCCAAAGCGACAGAATCCGGGCCGGAAATGTGAGTAATTCCAGAATTACTTCCTGGATTCTTGCAATGCAAGGTTTTCCTGTGGAGGTCAGATATGGCCAAAACAAGAAGAGTCCTCTCGCGCAAGGTCTCGCTGACTTGCATGATTGTGCCAGAGAAAACTGTCTCAGGGACGAAAGTCTTAAAACCCAGGACAGCATGGAGGCATACCTGAATTCCCCGCACAAAGTCTTTGAAGAAGACAAGTGCCAGGGGATGCCCACAGTTTATGTGGACGGGCAATCCTACCATGTTGACAACGGGGAAAAGGAACTAGTGGCCAGCGTTGGGAATGCCTGGGTGGAGGATGCCTCGGAACCCTCCGCTGGGTACAAGATCGGTCCCTGCAGTAGTCAGGTGGCGGAGTTGATGGCAGTTCATCAGGCCATCCTCACTGCTGTCCAACACCAACTTCACAAACTGGTTATAATCACCAATTCAGATTGTTAGGGAGAATTCTCTGTATATGCTAATTTCCCAAACCTAGTGAGTCCCCCAGCAGCTTTGCTGGATTTTTGGGGTTCATTTTTTTCTCCTGCTAAGAGTGAGACTCTTTTTCTCCCACTCTTAGACATGATTTGAGATATCCTTTGACTTTGTAATGTGTTTTCTGGGCTATGGGGTCTTTTACTCCATAGGGTTTCATGTGTTTTTGGTAAGTGTGTTACACAGCACCCTCAGTGCAGTAACACAGGGGTGTCACAGTGACCCCCAAACATAGACTCTATACCCTGGGACTGGCTACTGTCTCCCAGGGCATGTAAAGTCACCATTGACTTTACTAGTCTTAAATTGTGAACGGAACCAGTATAAACCATCATATTGTGGAAGTAATGGTAGGGGTAATTAGATTGCCCCTGGGTCTGTTTTTCGAGGGGGCACTGTGCAGTCCCCCCTCGTCGAGTTTCTGGCTGTTGGCACTGGTTACCACGCAAAATATTCCCGCAGAATATTTCCTATGGGATTTTCCCATTCATTTTAAACGCACCACTTTTTTTGGTGCAATGTCAAAGATACCGCCGGGTTATTTATTTAATATTTATTCCCCGGTTGGGTCTTTTTGCCAGGACTCGGTTTTAAAATGGCATTTGTGTTCGCCTCTGTAACTCCAACCCAAGTCGAGCCCTTTGTTCCACTTTTTGGCGGGCTTCTGCACAGAAGCCTCCAAAAGTGGTGCCACTCTGTCTGGGTCTACAGGATGTGTGGGAGGGGGATTTAGGCACCCTGGACTGAGTCACCTCGGCGACTCAAGTCGCACTCTTGTGTGACTGGCCCAGTGGTGAGCCGTCCGGCTCACCACTTAACATGTTTGAGTGACAGCTAGGACTGATGAATGGGGGTTTTTTGCATATAAGCAGGGCTTTGGGGACTGGAACTTGAGAAGTCGCCACAGGACCAAAGAATCCGAAGAGGGAGAAGCTGAGCCGACCTGCAACGACGACACCACCGGTGGAGCCCTGCTGAACCGCCTCACCACTTCCCGACGACAGAGAAGATCTTCATCCCGGAGAGTCTTCTTCCTCTGAACTGGTGGGGATAACCAGTTTGCCCTCTTTTCGCCTTCCTGGATCGTCTTGTGGTCGAATCGCCCATGCCAAGCACCCCGGCGGCCGGATAGCCACGCTTCACCACTACCGCGAATAAAAGGGTAGTACCTTTTAACCGGGAAACTCTGCGGCTGGTTTCTTCCCTGGCAGTGCAACGACCTCCAGCTTTCCTCCACGTCGAGAGCCTCTCTTCCCCTGGACGAAGCACCGACTTCCCAGGAACAACTGCCCCCGCTGGAGCTTTCTCACCATTTCAGGTACTGTGTCCCGCCTGGTCTCCCTTGCAACAGACTGATCAAGGTGTCCCGTAAATCCTTGACTCTCTATCCTGGGGTGACCTGAGACCTGCTAACTAACTTTTTTCTGAACTGATCCAACCCTTTTTTAACTATCTGCAAAGACTTTTCAATGTATCATTCAACTGTGTGATCTTGGACACATTCCGCCTTGCTCTCTCCCAAAGTGGGCCTGGCCATGAACTTTCTTGCTCCTCAGTAGACTCTGTCTTTTCTGACTTGCTGTGGTTCTTTTAAAAGTGTTGGTGTTGTGTGCTTTCCTAATTCTGCCTTTTCCCTCCCTTTTTAACTAACTTATTGGAGTGCCATCTTAGGTTAAGCGCTCACACCTGTCTGCAAATAAGTGGTGTTTTAACTAAGACTTGTTCAATAAGTAATCAGGGATGTATATATATTAATAGGGACTGTGTTTGAACTTGCTTGCCATATTAGTGTTAGTTTATTTTACAAGTGTGTTTTTAAATAAATAATTATATACTTGTATACCAAAGCTCTGGTCAGTGTTTGCTTGTGCTACTGTATCTCTGTACCTATTTTGTATACTCTATATACTGTCTAACTCTTCTTGAGAGAGGTCTGGTTGCTCAGCCACAGCTACCAGGTAAATCTGGGTGGTACAGACTGCTACCAATTGGGTTCACTGCCAACACCTGTAGTCCTAAGCCTTTTGCAGTGGTCCCTAAGGGAACTGCATAGGTTTCTGCCTAACACAGATTATGTCCGGAACGGGTTCGTGGAGCACCTGGTTAATTGGAAAACTTGAGGCATGCTATGTGCTAATAACAAACCTCTCAAACATGGCAAGCTAATCCAAAATATTGATGATCTGGTCACCTCTAAAGGGATGACCATTTATTGGAAGAAGATCAAGGGTCATTCCAGAATAGAGGGGCCAGACAAAACTGGAAATGTCCTAGCTGATCAGCTGGCCAAAACCAGAGCTATCCAGGGGATCTCCTTGAGATCGAGTCCCTTTTGGGGGAAATCCAAGTCACCGCTGTTACTAGGTCCCAGACAATGCTCACATTGAACTCTCAACTGCCCAATGGAGTAAGGAGACCCCAGATGCTGATTTAATCACGGCACAAAAAGGGGATCTGATTATTGGGAAATGTTATCAACACATTGAGGACCCTGAGAACTTTCCGCTGACGGATACCGATTACATTTGGAAAGAGGCTCTTTAGGGTGTTGATGAAGTGCCCAAAAATGTTCCGAATCCAAGACGGTTTGTTGGTAAGGAGATCCATCTCTGGTTGTGACCAGTTAGTGGTCCCTACCTCATTCCGAAGCCTGATGCTAAGTCACGCCCATGACGCGGCCACAGCCGGTCATCAGGGGTTTCACACTACTCTAGAAATCTTGCGGGAGGTTGCGTACTGGCCACACATGGGGCAGGACCTCAACTAATATTTGAAGGGGTGTCTTGTGTGTGCACAATTTCAGCCAACTTCACTCACACAACGAGCTACCCTCCAGAAGAGGGGGATCACACTGCCTTAGTCAGATTTACAAGTAGATTTCATCGGTCCTGTGATTCGCTCCTCTAGGGGGGAACAAGTACATGTTAACAGTAACATGCTTGTTTACCAAATGGGTGGAATGTCTCCCAGCCCCAAATTGCAAGGTAGAAAGAGCAGCTGCCCTGATGATCAACCACATCTTCTCGCGTTTTTGCCTACCCCAAAGGATTGAGCCAGACTGAGGTAGTCACTTCACCAGCGAAGTGATGACAAAGATGTGGGAGATACTTGGGGTAAAAAGGAAACTTCACATTGCATACCGCATGTCCTCTAGTGGGGGAGTTGAGAGGTACAATAAAACCATTGTGGGCATTCCAAAAAAGTTTGTAGCAGATACTGGGCCAAGTTGGGACATCCGATTACCACTTGTCCTGACGGCCATCAGATCTACACCTTCTTCTGCGACCAAGATGTCTCCATTTGAGCTAATGACTGAGCAAAGGATGGTGCTAGCTCAGCATCTGCTCTACAGAACACAAGAGCAGACACTAATAAATGCCTCCACAACACATGAGTATGTTGAGAATCCAAGAAAACACCTTCAAAATGCTTTCGCGTACGCTCAGCGGAGTCTGGAAAAATCTACAGAGGTGATGAAGACTCAATATGACTTCAAAAACAGCCAAAAAGGATTACCAAGCAGGAGACAGGGTGTACTTGTACAATTTCCAAAGGAACCAGACTAAGGAGGGGACATTTCTACCGAGCTGGCTCGGTCCTTTTGAAATTGTAGAGAAAGTTTCACCTGTTGCCTATAGAATCCGCATTCCCAAAGGAGAGTTGGCAGAAGAGAAATGGGTCCATATTAATCAGCTAAAGAGTTGTCCCCCCAGACATACTTTGCAGCGGATTGAGGAGCCAAGAGAAAGTCAAATAGAGGAGACATCTGGAGAATAAGAACAAGAAAAAGAAGAACAAGAAAAGAACAGGTAGGTTTAGACGTATAATTATTTTACGGAGCATTTTTCTTCATTGTCAATACGAGAGGGATCTCCAAAAATTCTAGTAACACCAGTAGTTATCTGTGTCTTGTGAGTGATTATTTGTCTTTATTGTCTAAAGTACTGTAATGTTTGCAATGCATGTGTGTCCCACTGCTGTCAACCATCCAGGAAGGCAGTCAGTGTCAGGCCGTCTACCCCGGCCTCGTTCCAGCCCACTTACCTGATGCGGCGTGCCACGCCTTGGAGGGTTTACCCCCGTGTTAGCGTTGGAGGGACGGGGCGGTCTTGGGCATCGGTTACTCCCGGCCCTTCAGGACGCGTGGTCTCACCCGTGTGCGGTCGGCCGCTCTGGGTTCCGGGCGCTTCCGGGTTTCCGGGATGTGCCGTTCCGCACATGTGCGGCCGACCGCTTCCCACTTTCTGCGGATGCGCCGTGTACAAAGCCCTCGGCTCTGGCAGGTCTGCAGTTCAAGCCTCGTTTTGGGCCTCCCAGCACCTGGGAAACAACACGGCTTGCGTTCCAAGCCTCCCAGGTGTGGGAGGCCCTACTTAAGGAGACCGGCGGTTCGGTCAAATCGCGTCTCAATGCGGTTTGATCCGGATCGTCTTTTTTCACTCCTTGTTCTTGCCATTGTCCTGATTCCTGCTCTGCCTTGCCTGTTCCCTGTTCATTCCCCTGGTTCCTGGTCCTGTCCTTCCCAGTCCGGGTAGGGGGTCTCCCTGTTCCTTGCTCTTGGCTCCCTCCTTCTGCCTGGGGTGGTTTCCCCCTTCTCTGTTGTTCTCTGGTTCGCCTGGGTTCCTTGGTCCTCCATGGTTCCCCTGTCTCTTCCCTGCCTCCCTTGCTGGTTACACATTCCTGGACTCCTGCCACGGCTCGCATCTTCATCTTTACCCAGCTGTCTTCAGAGAACTTCAAGCCAAAGACTATCAGGCTCCCCCTGCCAGTGCTTGCACTGTCCTGACACCACGCTAATCAGGGGTGAGCAAACCCGTGGCGTTGGGAGCTGGTTCACCTCCAGTCCAGTACCTATTTGGACAGGAGTTGGACTGGTTCCTTGCATCATACATCACTTCACCACAGAATTCCTGGCATTCTGGCATCATCTACAAGGCCGAGTACTGGACGAACAGGTAAGCTGCCCCCAAGTGACGCCATATTTAACAGTCAGTGGGAAAATGTAGTAACCCGTTCTTATTTATTCACTAGATTCATATTGGTTCCGCCATTCACAGACCAAGGAGGATTTCCCCGAGGGCCTGGAAAGGAAAGATCAAAGAAAAATCTGGGGGCGTCGCTCCACAGATGACTGTTCGTGCTGTCGAACCACGTCTCTCCCCTGTACCTCCACACTCTCCTCACCTGAACTTCCTGAGTTGTCTGTGTCCTGTAGGTTCCGCCGACTCAGGTAGTCTCTTTCCTTTTTTAGGGGCACTTGCCTGTCACGGAAGGAAGCCACAGTTACCGCTGAATGGACAGCAGTTCTCGGACTCCTTTTCCGGAAACAAGCCGAAAAAAGGGAAAAACCCACACAGGGAAAAAACCCTTGAGGATGCAGAGTGATCGTTGCAGTCTGGAAGATCCACGCAGGCAAGGCTGGAGAAGACACAGTCCAAAATGCAGGTACGGAGGAGTCCAACGAAGATGAGACCGGTAGCTGAAGGGTCGAGAAGTACTCCGTAGGAAGGCGAGACAGTCCTAAGAAGTAGGAGCAGGCAGCTGGGAAAAGGCGGCTAGTAGGTACTGAGTGGACCAAGGAACACGGCCCAGAGAAAGGAAGCAAACAGTTCCCAGAAAAGGAAGAAGGCAGCGGGAAGAGAAGCAGGAGAACCTTACCGCCGCGGAGAGAGAGAGCAGCCAGGGAGGAGAAGGGAGAAAAGAAAAACGCACGCCGCAGAGGCAGCAAAAGCGAGGGAAGCGGAGGGAGAAAGGGTACCGCGAAGGAAGCGGCAGAGGAGGGAGAAAAGACAGGAAAATAGTATCGCTAGGAGAGCGACACTAGAAGGCACCAAGATCCGCTTCGTAAGCCGAGGCAAGCGGAGGGATCATGCGGGGCCAAGCAGAGCGAAGGAACCAGGAGCACTGGAGCGAAATCAGCGAGAGGTTGAAACGCAGCGACTTCCGGGTAGAGGGAGAAGATAATACCCGGCAGCCCTGCGTCCGGCCAATGGGCCCGGACCAGAGACAAAGGAAGGACTAAAAACCCTTTCGTCCGGGTTGCAGTCTCCAACATGGAAGAAGCCGCCAATTGCGACGGTGGTGGCGGATGACAGTATGCCCTCCTCTCCACCTAACCGCCCCGGGTTTCCCTGGGTGACGGCGGTGAAACAGGGCTAACAATCTCGGAGCATGAACCTGTGAAGACGGTTCCCATGAGTCCTCCGACTCAGGGTATCCCTTCCAGGACAAAAGGCATTCTAGACGTCCGCGATAAAACCTGGAATCGCGGATACGAGATACCTCATACTCCTCTGACTCCTGGGACTGAGTTGGAGCAGACTTTGGGATGGGCCAAAGGTGCAAATCAGGATAGTAAGGTTTGAGAAGAGAAGAATGAAAAACAGGGTGAATACGGCAAAGAGAGAAAGGGAGCCGGAGGCGATACGCAACCGGATTAACCTTGGAAAGAATGAGGAAAGGTCCTAGAAATCGAGGGGATAGATTAGAAGGCCGTGTCCATCTGGGCAGAAACCGGGTGGATAGCCAAATCTGATCACCAGGCTCCCAAGCCCGACAATCCTTGCGGTGTCGATCTGCGCTGGATTTGGACTGTTTTCTGCTAGCCTCCAAACTCCGGATAGCAGAAGTTTGAGCCTCCTTGATGTTTCCTAAGACTTCCTCCGCAGCCGGAGAATTGGTGTACCCGGGAACCTCTGGAAACACTGAACGGGGATGGACCCCATAAGTACAGAAAAAAGGAGAGAGTCCGGTGTCAGAGTGCCTGGTGTTGTTATACGAGAACTCAGCCGTAGGAAGCAAAGAGACCCAGTTGTCTTGGTTTTGGGTGATGTAGCACCGTAGGTATTGTTCTAGTGTAGCGTTGAGTCGTTCCGTCTGACCATTGGATTCTGGGTGAAAACCCGAAGACAGAGCCCTCTCAATGCCCAACCGGTTGCACAAGGCCGTCCAAAACTTTGAGATATACTGGCTTCCCCGATCAGAAATTATCTTATCGGGTAGACCATGCAGCTTAAAGATGTCTCGAGAAAAAACTTCTGCCATTTTGGCCGCAGTGGGTAGACCTGGAAGAGGGGAGAAATGAGCCAGTTTGGAGAAAGCATCCACCGTAACCATGATACAAGTGCAGGACTCAGAGGCTGGCAGATCGACTATGAAATCGGTGGAGATTAGCCCCCAAGGACGAGCAGGCAGTTCGACTTGAGTCAACAGACCTAAAGGTCTACGCAGGCGATATTTGGCTCTGGCACAAATCGGGCAGGCTTTAACATATTCGTAGGTCTCCTTCTTCGCGTTGGGCCACAGAAAAGTTCTGGAAAGGGGCTCAAGAGTGTTATCTGCTCCTCTATGACCGGCCGAGCGAGAGTCATGGCTCCACTTCAAGATCTTAGTGCGTAGAGGACCCTTAGGGATGTACAGTCTTCTCTTGTAGAAAAGCCAGTCCACTTTTTGTTGAAAGGGGGAAGTGGAGCGTAAGGACAATTGAGGTCCTTCCTGAACTAGGGCCGTCTTAACATCTTGAAGGAAAGATCCGATGCAAGCCAGAATCTGATTACGATTAAACATGGACTCCTTCCTGATCGCTGTGTGCTCTTTAATGGAGTCTTTGCGGGACAAAGCATCTGCCTCACTATTCTGGGATCCAGGGATATATGTGACCTGGAATTCGAACTGTGCAAAAAGGTGAGCCCACCTGGCCTGTCTGGAATTTGAACACTCCATCTCTTGAAGAACCTTGAGATTCTTGTGATCAGTTCTGATCAGGAATTGATGTCTGGCCCCCATTAGCAGATGACGCCACTCTTCACAGGCAAGTTTCATGGCCAGCAGTTCCTTTTCCAGCACAGAGTAATTGAGTTGGCTGGGAGAAAGAGTTTTTGACAGATAGGCCACCGGATGTTCCACACCCTGCATGGCCTGAAGAAGAACGGCTCCTACCTCGACTGCTGGAGCGTCCGTTTCCAGAATAAATGGTCGTGTCTGATCTGGATGTTGCAGAATTGGAGCAGAGCAGAAAAGACTTTTAAGATGACAAACTCTTTCCGGCCTCGTCTGACCAGGAAAACGGGAATGCCTCTTTCTTGAGCAGTCGCGTAATGGGATACACCACTTCAGAAAACTTAGAGATGAACCTTCGGTAGTAGTTCGCTAGGTCCAGGAATCTTTGTACCTCTCGTATGGAGGTAGGTGCCGGCCAGTCGAGAATAGCTTCAACCTTGGTCTGATCCATGGCAACACCTTCTTCGGAAAGGATAAAGCCTAGATAGTGCTCCGAAGAAACCGCGAACCTGCATTTTTCAGCTTTGACAAGCAACTGATTCTCCTGGAGACGAGATAATACCTGAGTAACGTGTTTCACGTGTTCCTTCATGGTAGAGGAGAAAACAAGAATGTCGTCAAGGTAGATTATGACAGAGACTGAAAGCAGATCTGAGAACATCCGATCCATGAATCTCTGAAAAGCCACTGGAGCATTCACCAAACCGAATGGCATAACTCTATACTCATAGAGACCGTAAGGGGTACGAAAAGCTGTTTTCCATTCGTCCCCTTCGGCGATGCGGAGCAAATGATATGCGTTCCTGAGATCCAACTTAGTGAATACCCGAGCTCCTTGCACCGCCTCGATGTCGGTTATGAGGGGCATAGGATATCGATCTCTGACGGTCACCTTATTGAGACCCCTGTAGTCTATGCAGGGTCTGAGGTCGGTGCTGTCCTTTTTGATGAAGAATAAGGAGGCTCCGGCGGGAGACTTCGAAGGTTGGATCAGTCCATTCTCCATATTAGTGTCAAGATAGTTCCTTGATACCCTCTTTTCTGATTGGGTAAGGGAGAACATCCGCCCAAATGGAACCAGAGAATTGGGTTCGAGATCAATTGAGCAGTCTTCTGGCCGGTGAGGTGGTAGTCGGGCGTGAAGGCTCTCTTGGAATACTTGAGTAAATTCAGCACAAAAATTAGGGAGAGTGTGAATCCCCACATGATCGTTCGAGAGAATCCTGACAGACTGTGGATCCTTCCTAGCTTCTGACGGAAGACAGTTGGCAGCACAATATGGGGAACCGAAACTCAGTTGGTTCTCGGTCCAGTTGATGTGAGGATTGTGCCTGCGAAGCCACGGGATTCCTAAGATTATGGGAAAATGAGCGGCCCGGATGATGTCGAATTGAAGGACCTCCGTGTGTCTGTTGATGACTAAAGACAGTTGCTCGGTGGTATGAGTAATGAGCCCACAGGACAAAGGGGTACCGTCAACTCCTTCCACTTTCTGACCCTCCTTCCGGGCTATCCGGGTCAGTTTCATCTTATCTGCCCATAGAGTGTCCACAAAGTTTCCGGCCGCTCCGCAATCCAGTAAGGCCATGGTTTCTACAGATTTACCCTTGATGTTAAGGCTAACCGATATTACCATCAGTCTGGAATCATCTTGGGAATCTGATGCTGACACAGATAGAGTAACATAGGGACGATGAAAACATTCTGAATTCCCCCGGACACTGGTCCCTATTGGCGCCGAGGGTAATCGTTTCCCGCCTTCTTCTCTGGTAATTCCGAGCAGTCTTTTAGGACGTGTTGATCCGAACCGCAGTATGCACACAGTCCCTTCTCTCTTCTTCGTCTTCTTTCTGCAGATGACAGTGGTGCTCTTGTGGCGCCGATCTGCATCGGTTCGTCGGCAGGGTTAGAAGAGGAGCGCCCAGAGGATGAGAGCAGCTGCCAGTAGATCTGAGAACGTGGGAGAGCGGGGAGATCTGGCCAACTCATCCTTGATCTCTTCTCTCAAACCCCTCCTGAAAACAGCATACTGCGCCTGTTCGGGCCACCCGGTACCTGCCGTCAGCGTCTTGAAGGAGGAGATGTAAGACAGTACATCTAGAGAACCTTGTCTTACGTCAAGCAAATCTTTGCAGGCAGTGAAAGACAATTCGGGACGTTCAAAGGTCTGCTTCAAAAGGCTCTGAAACCCAGAGAAATCTTGCAGGATGGCATTTCCACTTGTCACCAAGGGAGTGGCCCAGGTTAATGCGTTCCCTGTCATATCGGAGATAAGAAACCCCACCTTGGCCTGATCCATTGAAAACATGTGGGGTCTGAAGGTAAAGTAGATGGCACAGCCCTCTAAGAACTCTCTTACTCTCTTGGGTGAACCATCAAACTTTCCAGACGAAAGAGCCATGGGGGGTAGTTCTGGAGGGTGGGAAGCTTCCCTGGCTGCTACCATCCGTTTATGAAGAGCGTTCTCAGTCTTAACACCCTGTAACTCCAGAAACATTGCTTGAAAAGCCTTCCATAGTTCCTGAACTTGTTCCTCAGCAGACATTCTGATCACCTTTGGCGTTTCAATCTATGACTGTTCGTGCTGTCGAACCACGTCTCTCCCCTGTACCTCCACACTCTCCTCACCTGAACTTCCTGTGTTGTCTGTGTCTTGTAGGTTCCGCCGACTCAGGTAGTCTCTTTCCTTTTTTAGGGGCACTTGCCTGTCACGGAAGGAAGCCACAGTTACCGCTGAATGGACAGCAGTTCCGGGATTCCTTTTCCGGAAACAAGCCGAAAAAAGGGAAAAACCCACACAGGGAAAAAACCCTTGAGGATGCAGAGTGATTGTTGCAGTCTGGAAGATCCACGCAGGCAAGGCTGGAGAAGACACAGTCCAAAATGCAGGTACGGAGGAGTCCAACGAAGATGAGACCAGTAGCTGAAGGGTCGAGAAGTACTCCGTAGGAAGGCGAGACAGTCCTAAGAAGTAGGAGCAGGCAGCTGGGAAAAGGCGGCTAGTAGGTACTGAGTGGACCAAGGAACACGGCCCAGAGAAAGGAAGCAAACAGTTCCCAGAAAAGGAAGAAGGCAGCGGGAAGAGAAGCAGGAGAACCTTACTGCCGCGGAGAGAGAGAGCGGCCAGGGAGGAGAAGGGAGAAAAGAAAAACACACGGCGCAGAGGCAGCAAAAGCGAGGGAAGCGGAGGGAGAAAGGGTACCGCGAAGGAAGCGGCAGAGGAGGGAGAAAAGACAGGAAAATAGTATCGCTAGGAGAGCGACACTAGAAGGCACCAAGATCCGCTTCGTAAGCCAAGGCAAGCGGAGGGATCATGCGGTGCGAAGGAACCAGGAGCGCTGGAGCGAAATCAGCGAGAGGTTGAAACGCAGCGACTTCCGGGTAGAGGGAGAAGATAATACCCGGCAGCCCTGCGTCCGGCCAATGGGCCCGGACCAGAGACAAAGGAAGGACTAACAACCCTTTCATCCGGGTTTCAGTCTCCAACGTGGAAGAAGCCGCCAATTGCGGCGGTGGTGACGGATGACACCACAAAGAAAGACCTAAGGGAAAGCTGTGGGTGTTGCTCCACACTTCAACGAGAGACAGCATGAGGATTGTGGCGTACCGCTCCCTGATGGAAGGACTCCACCTGATGAACCCCACTTTGCCCTACTGATGAATCCCACGTTGCCCTACTTTCCCTCGACAAAAGAAGAGTCGGGGGTGGGGGGATTTGTGGGATACATTGACCCACTCAGCAGAATTCCCATCCATAACCAAGCTGCACTTCAGCAGTTAATGTTAGGCAGAAACCTGTGCAGTTCCCTCTGGGACCACTGCAAAAGATTTAGGACTACAGGTGTTTGGCAGTAAACCCACTTGGTAGCAGTCTGTACCACACAGATTCACTTGGTAGCTGTGGCTGAGCAGTCAGACTTCCCTCAAGAAGAGTTAGGCAGTATACAGAGTATTCACAATAGGTCAAGAGAACACAATAGAACAAGTAAACACGGACCAGGGCTTGGTGTAAAAGAGATATAAATATTAATTTAAAACCACATCTAGAAAAACACACGGGCACTAATAGTAAGCAATTCAAAAACACGGTCACTAAAAGATATACACTCCCTTAGAAGAATATTAGACAAGTCTTAAGTAAAGCCCCACTTATTTTCAGACAGCGGTGAGCGCTTAACGTAGATGGCACTCTAATAAATTTGTTTTAAAAAAAGGGAGAGAAAAGCAGAGAATAAATTGAAACAGATCCCAACACTTTTTCACGAACACAACAAGAGAGAAAGGCAAAGTAACACCGAGTCAGTAGGCCGGATCCGCTTTAAGAGGATCAAAACGAAATGTGTCCAAGGTCACACGGTTGCAGTGCACAAAAGTCTTGTAATGGTTCAAAAAGGAGTTGGACCAAAGAAAGGGACCAGTTAGATGGTCAAGGCAGCCAGCCCAGTCCAGAAGGTTAAGGGGTTATTATTACCTTGTAGCAATCTTTAGAAAGGGAGGCCTGGCGGACACGGTACCTCAAAGTGGTGAGAACACTCCAGCGGGAGCAGTTGTTCCTGGCAGCGGATGCAAGTCGGTGCTTCGTCCGGGGGAAGAGAGGATCTCGTCGGGGAGGAAGACAGGAGTCTGTTACACTGCCAGGGAAGAAACCAGCCGCAGAGTTTCTCAGGTACAAGGAGTGGTCCGTTGATTCGCGGTTCAGTGGTAAGTGGCTATCCGGCTGCCGGGGTGCTTGGCACGGGCAGTTCGACCACAAACCGGTCTGGGGTGCGAAGAGAAGAAGGTAAACTGGTTGTGCCCACCAGTCAGGGGAAGAAGCCTCTCCAGCCGGGAGATCTTCTCTGTCGTCGGGAAGTGGTGAGTCGGTTCCGCAGGGCTCCACCGGTGGTGTCGTCGTGGTAGGTCGGCTCAGCTTCTCCCTCTCGGATTCTCAGGTCCTGTGGCGACTTCTGAAGTTCCAGTCCCCAAAGCCCTGCTTTTATGCAGCATACCCCCATTCACTCAGCCTAGCTGTCAATCAAACATGCTAAGTGTTGAGCCGGCCGGCTCACCACTTGGGCCAATCACACAAGAGTGCGACTTGAGTTACCAAGGTAACTCAGTCCAGGGTGCCTAAACCCCCTCCCAAACCCCCTGTGGTACCCAGACAGAGTGGCACCACTTTTGGAGGCTTCTGTGGAGAAGCCCACCAAAAAGTGGAACAAAGGGCTCGACTTGGGTTGGAGTCACAGAAGAGAAACACAAACGCCATTTTAAAATCGAGTCCTGGCAAAAAATACCGACCGGCGAATTAATATTAATTAAATAAACCGGCGGTGTGTTCGAGGCTATGAGAATTAAATAATTAAAGTTGGTAGCCTCGAACAATGGGAAAATCCCATAGGGATATATTCGCGGTCGAATATAAAAAGTAGTTTCCACTGCCACCAGCCAAAACTCGATCAGGGGGGACGGAGACGTGCCCCCTCGACTAACAGACCCCGGGGCAATCGAATTGCCCCGACCAGTACGTCCACAATATTATGGTTTGTACTGGTTTCTGTTAATAATTTGGGACTAGTAAAGCCAATGGTGACTTTACATGCCCTGGGAGACAGTAGTTAGTCCCAGGGTATGGAGTCTATGATGGGGTGTCACTATGACACCCCTGTGTTACTGCACGGAGGGTGCTGTGTAACACACATAGTAAAAACACATGAGACCCCATAGCCCATAAAACACATTAACAGTCAAAGGAACACCATAAATCATGTCCAAGAGTGGGAGAAAAAGAGTCTCACTCTTGGCAGGAGAAAAAAACAAACTCCAGAAATCCAGCAAAGCTGCTGGGGGACTCACTAGGTCAGAAAATTCAGCCTAAAGAGAGAATTCTCCCGAACATTTAACAACAAAATTGCTGTGCTGGCTCCTTTGAGCACCACTGCCTCACATCAAAACTGCGTTTTGCAGCTACAAAAGGATGGCTGCACCGTTTTGCCAAGCACCATTGGGCAAGCTGGAACCGGGAGCACACCAAGAAAGCCTTCCCGGGTGTGTTCTGGTGTGTATGATAGAAGCGGAGTGAAAAAGTAGCGCTGCTTTGCTGCTAGCCCAAACTTTCCCATTGAAAAAGGGAAATATTTTACATTTATAATGATGCCGCTTGGATGCTCTTTTCATCTGTTCTACATTACTCTGCTTGTATCTGTGAGGCCATGCCATGCACATCCATATTCAGATTGTGCTCCAGCAGAAGAGAGCCTTATTCCTGATTGGCAGGCTGTGTCAGACCAAGTCTGGAAAATCAACATAAGCTTTACTTTCAACTGCACGGAAAAACACTCGACATTTGGGCTACAAAATGTCAAAAATCACTGCTTCAAAAGAAACCCTAGCTCTAAGGGCATACATCAATTTCAGTGGATCTGTGTCTTAAACAGATTACTGTAAAAGTGAAACTGACTAGGGCTGCAAAACAATGTTGGGAAGTCAGAAGGCAGAGATGCGCTTTTGCAGTAAGGAAAAATGCCTGTTTTAAAAGTGTAATGTTGAAAGAAGGCCCTGTCTTGGCCTAGCAATGTAAAGGGGGTTTTGCTGGGAAACATATATGGGAGGTTTTATTTCAACAGGCTTGCTGCTGATTCAAAACAAAATAAAATAAAATAAAGAAATACATGTTTTTGGCTGTACTGGGAAATCAGCCCAAACAGGTTTCTGCCATGGCCCAAGGGACATTTGGGTGCTGATAACAGCAGTGCCCTAACCCCAAGAGAAGCCACAAGGTAGATCTGGGACACATATGTGTTAACTGCCGCCCTTGAAAACTTTGAATGTACCAAGAGAAAGAAATATCACACGCTCGTCAGACTTCTGTCTGGGCTTCAGCTTGAGACAATAGATCTGGGACACCTAAGTGCGACTTTTGGAAGTGAGAACCCCCAGTCACTGAGGCTGGGGAAACTGGGCAGCCCTGTGCTAAAAGGACATTTGGTGGTAGCCTGACCAAAAATATTGTCCCAGTGGAGGACAAATGCTGCCCATTCTGGCTCTAAAGACTACTTTATTAATAAAACTTTGAGAATTTTATCTCTGCAATTGGACAACGCAGAAATGCATAAGTTTCGCAATCCGGGAGAAGCCCGACGCGGTTACAAGGGTGGCATGCGGGACTGTTGTGAGACTGTGGAGCTGGGAGTTAGCTGACAGCATTATCACATCATTGTGTTTTACAGGGTGACCCCCGCTCCTTTGGAGAGAGCAAGGACAGCTCTTATTCTAGAACTGTAAAATGTGTGGCAACACGATAAGTATTAAGAGGGCTGTGTCCCTTTAACCAAAGCCTTCATCATCCTTTGCAAACACGTCACGTGACGTATCAAGTGACCAGGAAGTGCGCTGCAAATAGCGAGTCTGCATCCCCCTTGTGGCGAGAAGCCTGGCGCGTTGACAAGGGCGGCGTGCAGGACTGTTGTGAGACTGTTTGGAGCTGGCAGGAGTCCTGGGAGAACCAAACCTACACCCTGACGGAAGACAGGTCCAGTATCCTGCCATTACAAGTACAGAGTGAAACCTCTGGCAGCAGAAGTACATTGAGGGACCGACGGCAGAACACATAAGGTACCTCTTCCAAATGACAGCGCGCTCTGAATACTAAAGTAAGACTGGGCTTACACTGTAGTGGTATTGTATTGCCACTATAAGATCAAAGCAAACCCAGAAACAACATGCGCGTGCAAGCATATTGATCTTAGCCTGCGGTCTGTATTGTCTGTAAACAGAATCACCATTCAAAAACATTATCAAGAAAAAATGAAGTTGTGCAGTAAGGCTCTCCTAGATGATCGTAGTTGCCCGGGATGGGACGGGTCATATCTAGAGGAGATAGCAACACAAGATACACATTCCACACCATGCCGAGTTGTCACTTCATTATCGACACCCAGTATAACAGCAATAGCCCAGGTGCACACAGAGAGATTGGTTACCAATAATGGAGTACCTGATATCGCGCAACTCTGGAACCATGGTTTGGAATACACGACCACAACCAAAAAAATTCCCAAAAAAATGGATCATTTTTGTGGGGAAAAGCAAACGAAAAGGGTGAATGCTATCCAAAATAAGATCCGGCCCATACCGAATGATGGAGAATATGAGCCCCTAGTCAACCAGGATCATTTACTTCAAGTGGTTACACAAAAAGACACTCTTGCTGAAAGTGCCACGGAGGGTATAACCCTGGAGGAAGATCTTGGCGAGGAGACATCCACACAAGCACTAAATGCTGGGAAACAATCGATTGATGAAGCCTTGGAAATAAATCAAGACTCTCTACAAACACTGGAGGAAGGGGGCACAAAACAAGCGAGCACTGCAACCCTCTCAGCATTAAATTTCGTTCTGAATTCCCTGGTGACAGTTTTTGAACATCTAAAAACTGAAGTACAACTGCAGGCTGGAACCTTGTTAGAACTGACTAGAGAAACATCTAGTAAAGAACCAACTATAGTGGGACTAATAACAAGAATCAACACAGCCTTACTCCTTCCCTTAATGATCTGAGGGTGGAACTAACAAAACAAGGCTTGGATCTCTCAGCAGTCCAAAGTTCCCTCAAATGCAATAAAGAAGAAGAAGACAGGCAAAATGGCCTGTTGTAAGAAATTCTATCTTTACCTAAGGCCCAGAACACAGAAAGAGGTGGGGTCAAAGAAACACATACAGGAGAAGAGATTGATATCAACTGCTTTGACGATACACCTCTCTCTGAATCCGTCTTGGAAGAATTCAGAAGACTGGCACATGCGGTGGAAGAATCAGAGGACAGACCAAGTGAGCCTCAAACAATTGAACAAAATGACCTCCAAAAAAAGAACGTGAACTCTCCAGAATGAACAGAAGCTGGAAATCAACTGTCAAAGGGAAGGAGGAAAGCAAGGAAAAAAGAAGCTAGAAGGAAATGCACAACTGCATTCCCAATTGCTCTCAGAAAAAAACTAAAGAAAATTTTAGCAAATAAACAAAAGGGGAAAGCCTTGTACTGTAACGAACAAATGAAAAGTAAAGATGATGTCATCACAATACAGGAAGACTTACAAGATAAGGAACAGAGGGTCCCAAGTGACAAGAGAGGTAAAGGAGCCTCAAACAAGACTTGGAAAAGTACAGTGGCACAAGCAGAAAGCAGAAAAGTTGGGAAAAATGCAGTAGACCTAACTCAAAACCAGACAGCTCCGAATGACACGAAGAAAAATAGTGTAAGTGTGGGGCTTCAAACTGACTCACCCAAGGATCAAACAGGAGATGCACAGAATAGGGGGCCAGAGACCAATGACCCCTCAAGCCCTCCTCAGTCCGTAGAAGCAAATAAAGGGAAGTCTACCACAAAGACTTGCCCCTCAATAAAAGGACCTCCGTGGGCTCCAATGTTTCTAAAGAGGGGGACCAAGTGCATGCCGAAAAAAAATGTTGTTCCGGCAGTTGAACCTACCAGAAAAATTGCACCCATCTTTTTGCAACATTCCTCGCAAGGAAACATATCTTTGCCCTTCCAGATGGTTAGTAAAAATGGACAAGGTAAAACAAAAGGTACTGGGAGGTGAACACAATGAACCAGTACAGAAGAGTCCACAAAGGGCTTGTCAGGGGGAAACCCCCCAGTACCAGCCTCAGCCCATGGGGGGCAATTCTGACGATCAAGAGTATGCAATTCTAAGATTATGGCTCAAGGCAACAAACAAAATCCTGCAACACACCTCGCTTTGCAGGAGAGCAATTCTTGGTTACATTAACAAGATCCCAAATCTCTTTCTCTTTGGGACAGGAGACATGGAATATGTAAAGTTTCCGAGTAGAAGCAATCCAAAATTGGTAGAGGTGGGATTCACGTCATTGAAGGCATAGAAGGCAATACAAATTAATAGAAAAGAGCTAGAAAAAATCCATCTGCTTGTCCTAGACAACATATTGGAGGAAGAGGACAACAAAAAAGAAAATGGGATCTGCAACGGGAACGCACCAAATACAAGAACAATGGGAGTATCAAAACAGCATGCTTCCTCCGGCTCCAATGAGAATAGTGGGGACCCGAAAGGTAGTACGTTGGCTGCACTTCCCGAGATCCTTACACAGGTACTCCAGAAGCTAGGACTGATGAAATAAAAGTCACAAGCTGGAACACCCGTGGTCCAAATACATTTACCATGAATAAAATGAAAAAAACCCTCTTTGGTAATACTGACATAATATTACTTCGGGAGACCTGGCACACACATCCAACACAAATAGAAGGATTTACGATCTTTACAGTGCCAGCATCACAGAAAGCAATGGGTTGGCCATCAGGAGGGCTGTTGATTGGAGTTAACAATTCACTAAGTAGAGATGTCACACTACTACATAGTGAAAAAGATGGTATCCTTGCATGTAAAGTGGGGATACACACAACAGGAGGACAGGTACAACTCATTATAGTGAATGTGTACTGGAACCCGGCACAAATGAATCTCCAAAACTTCCAGTTGTTGCTGTCTGCAGCAATGGAAAAGATATCATTATTCCACAGAGATGCTAACGTGATCCTAGGAGGCGACCTAAATGCCCAATGCACATCAACACAGAGCAATGAAAACAACTTAAAATGGGCTAAAAAAACAAAGGCAGGATCTGAATGGGTGGATTACCTTAACTCATGGGGTCTCAGCATGCTAAATGGTTTGATCTCAGGTGATAGGCCAGCAAAACCAACTTGGTTGCGTCGTAACTCCTTCTCCACACTGGACTATTTCTTTGCCTCTGAAGTTATTCAAACAAGGGACACATCCATGGAAATTATATGGGGGGGGGGAGGGAATGACCATGCTCGTATAAAAATTAATAGACCAGACATTAATAAAATACAACCTGATCTATATGCCCATGATCTGTCTGTGAGAAAAGGGAAAGCAATGTTGGTAAAATACAAGAGAGAGGGGAAGAAGTTAAATGATAAACTCACTTGCATTCCCCCTACGGAACTAAAGGAAAATTGTAAACCTGAATGCCTCAAGAAATGTATCTGGGCTGTACATCCACCAAGTGCAAGCGGACCTCGGAAAATAACTCATCATCAGCATACATTCGATGAAGAAACCTGGGTGCACAAAAAGGGACTAATAAGAGAAAGTAGACGATTGAAAAAACTCATAGCAAACCGAACAACATTGCACAGAGAGCTACAGAAACTTTCAAGAGCCTACAAACAGTGGTCATGAGCAAGAAATTTCCTGCGTCATCAACAAGATAATGAGCAGGTGCTCAAAGTTTTTTGCGAAGACAACACACGCAATTGTTGGTCCATTATAAACAACTTGGGCAAGAAACCAAACAGTAACAGCAATCAGTGTAATTTAGTCTCGGAAAAGAACTGGGTAGACTATCTTACAAATAACTTTCAAAATACATCAGAGATCCTAGGAGGGAAGAAGGAAGCTGCACAATGGGAGCTTAAATATGATATTAAGCTAATAGCAGATCTAATGCTTCATCTTCAAAGGCAGCGGGCCCAAATGGGCTAACCTATCAGGTTTAAAAAAAAAACGTTAAATCCTGGGCGAACCTTCTATTCAACCTCTACAACGAAATACTAGAGAACCAAACGTTTCACTCCTCTTGGAAACAAGCTGTGATTATACCATTCTATAAGGGGAGAGATCGGTCTCTACCAGAGAACTACAGGCCAATCGCCCTCCTCGATATTGAAAGCAAAATTTTCATGAGAATAATCCTGACAGAGCTAGAGGACTGGGCAAAGCAAACAAAGATAGTTTCCAAATTTCAAACAGGATTCAGAAAAGGTATGGCCACTACATTAAATGGCCTAACATTGTCCCTCCTGGTAGAACACTCAAAAGAGTTTGGAGAAGGCCCTATATATGGAGCATGGATAGATTTCTCCAGGGCGTTTGACTTAGTCAATAGAGAACGCTTGTGGGGGGGAAAATGAGAGATTGGGGAGCACCGAGGGGACTGTTGTCAATATTAATTGAACTACATAAGGATACCTCATTGATGGTACGACTAGATGAGGCCGGACATCTAAGTTACACAATTAATGTTGAACAAGGAGTGAGACAAGGCTGCTTGGGTGCACCATTCTTTTTTAATCTGTACCTGTCAGATCTAGGGCCTTTTTTGCAATCATGGGCAATGGCGAGCTCCAAACTAAATACAACCAAGGTTTATTGGCTCGCCTATGTGGACAATATAGTCCTGATCGACAGAACAGCGGTAGGGTTGCAACATCTGCTGAATGGCCTAAGCAAGTATACTAAAGCAAATGGACTCCTAGTAAACCCAAAGAAATCAAAAATCCTAGTACTGAAGCACCCAAAAAAGCGCTTAAATTACACAAGTTGGTTTCTCGAAGGCGAAGTGATCCCGAGAACAGAAGAGATAGTGTATTCGGGGTATGTGGTACACGCTTCTCCATCAATCAATAAAATCGAAGAAGAAATAAGGATAAAAGTCGAGAAAGCGATGCCACAGATGAAAAGATTCTACAGGAACTTTGTAAATTTTCTATTATACCGCTGGTAAAGTACTATGTTGCAAAAATAACTCCTGTTATACTAAACGGCCTGGAGGCCAAACCAACACTCTGGGAGATAGATTGGCAAAAAGTAGAAGGTCAGATATGGAAAAGATCGTTAGGCCTGCCAAACTGCCTTCCCATGTTGGCCCTAAGGTTCGAACTTGGGCTGAAATCCCTGGAGCAACAAGTAGACTGGAGATTGCTTTCACTCTACAGGCTGATAAAAGAACCACAAGAAATCTTGTTATACGAGGATATAAAACTTCAGATGCAAACAAACAAGTCAAAGTTACTTAAACACCTAGAAGCAAAAGTTCTTAGAATCCTGATGGAAGCAGATTCATCAATAGAAGTTCTGATGGCTAATCCTTTTAAAGCAAAAACAGAAACTGAAACGCTGGACTGGATTAGAACAGGAACAAAAATGAGGCAGATAAGACCTAAAAACAGCTTTCTTATAGTGGAGAAAAAGTTGGGACAGTTGCCAAAATACTTACAAAAACATCCGAATGGGGAGTCACGAAACACATTTCTCAGCGCACGCCTAAATCTAATCCATACAGGAGAAACCTTAAACATTAGGAGACTAAAACACAAAGCCATCATCTTGTGTGACATTTGCGCAGAACCAATCAAACAAAGCCCACGTCATCTGCTCCGAGACTGCGAAGGGACCTGGTATGTAAGAGTAAGTCACTTCTCTAAATTTGTGGACAAAGTAAAATGGCTGTCTTCAGAACATTTTTGGAATCTGCTTATCTCGGGGCACAGTACTGCCCTAACACTAGCAGTTGGCCAGGTTCTAGCAAAAATTGGATTGTTGCCAACAGGAGATTGACATAATGCAGACACTAATCGGAGGTGGAAGTAAAAGAGATGTGGGCGTTTTGAGGACTGATAATCATCTATGATTACACCATCTCTGCATGATTAACTGGTCAGAATATGGAATAGCAAAGGCACGGCCTAGCTGCATGGTTATCCTTTTCCTTTTTCCTCTTCTTTTTATCTTTTTCTTTTTCTTTCTTCTTCTTCTTCTTCTTCTTCTTCTTTCTTCTTTTCTCCTGTGTGGTTACTGTCCGCTTACAATTTTTGTGTGCCTTCCTAAACCAACTTAGCTTTTTATTCGTTTTATTAAATGTAAATGTTATTATCGTTTAATCATGCCTTTGAAATGTTGCAAAACTGTTTTGTAAAGGTCAGAGTTGACCCAAACATATAACAAAAAAAACAAAAAAAGAAAGTTTCACAATCTAGATGCAATTTTGATGGCTGTAATTCAAGACGTGGTAGCCTTCAGTGGCATGTAAGGGACAGAAATGGCAGAGAATTGGATATTCTGAGGAAATTGTATATGGTGCCACTTTGAGATTCAAGATTAACATGCCTTATGATAATATGTACAAATGTATAAAGTTATAGAATTTTAGGTATGACATTTCTCACTGAAAAGGACGAAAAATTATTAGATGGATGAAACAAAATCCTACACACGTGAGAATTGGACTGCCATGCTCTGTGTGAAATATGTAATCTGCCTATGTAGTTTGTTAAAGTGCCACAAATGTACAAATGTGTAATTTATGTTAAGATTGATTTTGGCAAAAATGACTGTGGGAAGGCTTTGCACCTCATAAAAACACTACCCCACAAACGGAGTCCCCCTCCTAGAGGAGGCAACCACATTGGCTGCCCTATCCGGTTCTTGGGGGTAGGTCTAGCTCAGTTCTGCCCAACAATAAACCCAGTGATGCCACCCCCTTTTATATAAAGGGTGGGTGCCCACAGGGACTGGGACTCTCTCCTGAATTTTCCAGCGCCCGCGCATCTAGACATTCCAAGATTCCAGACTCTACTGCTAGGCCAAAGCCTAACTGACCCTATCCAAACAGGGCCAATTATCCAGAAAACCACACAAAAATCCCAATAGCAAAGGGGAAAAGCTGTGGTACCTCGGGGAGCATCCTGTGACCAGACCAGCCTTTTTCTCACTACCTGTATGCCCGCTGTACCCTTGCCATCCTGTGACCAGACCAGCCTTTGGCTAACTACCTGCCTGCCCGCTGTACCCTTGCCATCCAGTGACCAGTCTTGCCCAGCTGCTTGTTGTTAGGAGTGTCTGCCGCTACCCGGTGACCAGAGATTTTGAGTCCAGAACCGGTTGACTGTCCGAATCCCCAGACTCAAGTGCGGATTGTGAGTATTTCCCCATCCCATAGAAACACATAGCCTATCCCATCTGGACCCTTTTTCTTTGTCCTACTCTCCAAGTAATTCTATCCATACCCTGATAACTTGTTTAAAACTGTTTGAATTCTCTGTGCACCCTGTCCTTGATCTCCAAGCGTTAGTGCCATTTTTCTCTTCATTTCTGTCCTGCACAGATCCTTAGTGATATTTGGAATAACTTCAATTAATTCCCACATAGAGTTGAACGCGGGGTGAAAAGGTTAAGTTGCACATTAACCTTGGAGCGTACTGTGTCTTTCTTTAACAATATAGTCTTGACCGATTTTCTCTCTGTAACTGCTTTATTTTACCAAAAACCGAATTTCTTTCATCTTGAAAATCTCATCCAATTCTTTAGCTAGAGCCACTCTTTCACTTCTACATTGTCCCTGTGATGTCTATCTATTCCCCAGCCTAAAAACGGCATTCCGATTCTGTGTATTTCACCAGTTTTTTAAAAAAAAGCAGTTTTGACATTTAAAACTGAAAAAAGGTGAAAATGCAACTTATACCTGTTATTTTGACTGAACTGGGGTTCTCACTTTCAAGTTGCTTTTTGAACTGTATGCCTTTTGTGATACCTTACCTTATAGTTGCTAGTGATATTACATCCCTGATACTGTGATAAAACATATGTATATCATTATTTAACCACACATATAATTAATTACTTGTCAAATTCTGAGTGTCAATTTATGCCATTGCAAAGGGTTTTAAACTTTTTGGCCTCTTATTTTGAGAGTCGGATTTTGATGCTGTTTGCTGCCTCATATTCCTGATTCCCTGCTGCTTCTTTCTATCCACTCAGAATTCGATTACTTGGGGTTTGAGGGAACATTGCAGGAGGAAATCTTAACTCTGGTGCTATCTATCCTAATTGAAAAAGTGCTCCTATTCATGTGTGCTTTGGATATGTTCTTGTAGAAGGTTACCCAAGTGTATTTCAGTAGTTTTCATTGTAATTATCACCCCATTGGTGATTGCTGCCCAACATAAAAATTGTGTGATTTCCTTTGAAATTAAAATAAATAAATATTGTGTTATCACCCACCGGCCTAGTTCATGGTCCATTGTGACCCAGCGTATTTGTAAAAGGGGGTGTGAGACGGGTTGGGTATAAGCTCAATTCGAATTAGTAGAAAATCAAGAAAAAGCATTCTCATTGCGCTCTACATCTAAGGCTAAGGGTGAAGGTCCTGGTCCGGTGTGTGACGCCCGGTTTGAATCCTTTACAATACCCTTGCCCTTACTTCATTAAAGGCTGCGCCATCAAATTCATAATCTGCAAGACTTATCCCAGCCCTTGCCCATATGTCCCAAGCCTGGTCCCCAACTATGTCGACCAGTAAACTCTTAAGGTCTCCTAGTGCAAAAGCTACCCCTGCTGTTTGTTTTTCAAATTCATAGATCCATTTAATGGCTCCAGCTGTAAGTTGGGGGACAGCTTAATCAAATTATTTTTGTCCACTTGAGGCCATGGCACATACTGCGTTATTCCTACTCCTTTATGTATAAGAGGCATCTGCATGTTTCTTTTTTTTTCAACCCCTTTTAAAATATTTTTCTGATCTTGCACTACGACCATTAAATCTGGTCTATTTCTTGGTCTATCCCTTCTCACTGCCTCTGGTGGCAGGGATGGGTTTCTCTCCGCCTTCTCTCCTTGATCTCTTTTCTTGCCCTGCCTCTTCATTATTTCTACCACTTTGAGATTCCCCTTAATTTTCCCTTACTGGTTCGACTACATGTCCCAGGACCGTCCATACCCTCACACCATCATCTTTTTCGACATAAACATTTCTTATTGCCCCAGGGATGAAGCAAACCAACATATATCCTGACTTCCAACCCCCTTGTTACTGTACTGGTACCGTTATTTCTGGTGAGACTTCTTCACGTTCTTGTAACCCGACTAACCTTTCCCGCAATGCTCTTAACTCGTTTTTATATCTGCTTGTGGACCCTCTGGGTACACTGATGCTATGGGCATGTCAGCGCCTGTGGATGGGTTATATGGAGGTGGAGGTGCAAAAGCTCTTGACTCCCCCCCCCCCCCAGTTGCTAATTCTGATAATCCTGTTGTTGACACTCTCTCCACCGTTGGAGGCTTATAGACTGGATTTGAATCCCGTACTCTACTGCAGGTTTAGGCGTTACAGGGTATATCCCCTTCCAGTGGATTTATTTTCCATCTTCCTGATCTTCCATATCCTCACATAATTGCCAGAGATCTAGAATCTCTTTTCTTTTTTGTAATTGTTTCCCTTGATATTTTGCTGCTAACAAGATGGACATTTTTTCTAGCATGTTTCTGTTATGGGAGCTCTGCTCTGGCCAGGAGCAGGACATCCCCCCTTCCTTTGTTTACAATACCCATTGTTTATGATATTTATCTATCCTGTCACCATACAGTGGCAGGGCCCTATGCATGTGTTTTATTGGTGTTTCTTCCCCCATAATGTTGCGTGCGTCGCTCATGCTACACTTAGAGTTTACTACTATGCTGCACACGCTGCTGCTTGTTACACAAAAATACAGATCAACCCACTTTTTCCCCAAACCCATTTATTCTTTTCCACTTTGATTACACACACACACACACACACACACACACACACACACCCCCAAACCCACCCCTCCCACCACAAATCATCCACCTTCCTTCCTTTTTTAACCACAAAAGACAGCAAGAGAAAATATACAAAAATAATTTACTAAAATCCAGGCCCATTCCTTATACCGAGCCACTACTTATTTTCCTTATGTCCTTGTAGTACCACCTTCCCAGTTTTTTTAATATACGGAGGATCCCATTGCTTTTATTGTCATAAAAGAATACTGCATGGTACTACCTTCTCAGCCTATTATGGCTGAGGATCCCTTACTTCTCAGTCTTTTACGCTGATTCTCCCTTTCCTCTCAGTCTTTATATACTGAGGCTCCCTTTTTCCCATTATAAAAAGTAGAAAAACGGAAATACGCGACAATTTCCATACAACCCACCTCGTATCCAATCTACACCTTAACACATCACCTGAAATCCTATTCAATCTATACCATAACACATCACCAAAAGTCCTATTCAATCTATTGACCTCGTACTTCATCCTCATACCTACATGTCCCCTTGTTGTTATCTCTTACAAGAGTATGCTCACATCTGCATGTTCACTCAAGATTTCCTCATTTACGAAGTCCCATTACGGCCTATCTTTCTCTCGGAAGCCACGCCCTGCTTCAGTGAGCAGTGTAACGCTCACCTGATTCTCGCAGAGGCGCCGGTCTTGACTGGGCGACTACCGTATCTTCAAAGGTAGTGTGTAGCACCTGGTTGGCTCTTTGGGCTGGACCTCTGTGCACTGTATGCCTGACGTGTAGAGTAAGATGTCTGCAGATAGAAAATATGGGGTTAATGAACTGGGGTTATTGGGGTGTCCCTATCTCTTTCCTCTTCTCCTCTCCTGTAGACCCCCAAAGGTTAACGCTCTCACCTTAGGTAAGTGAATGCCGAGCTCTCCATCTGCCTCGGGGCAGGGTGCTGTAACCAGTTTCTTCACTGGATAGGTAGCGCAGGCCTCTTGACTTCAGAGGACTGCTGTCCGTCGTTTACTGCACGAACGGTAAGTTTCGAGTCATTCAAATGTCTTTAAAGTCTTTAGTAATGATGTCTCTTGTTTTGCAGGGTTCCGGCGATGGCGGATGACGGGCTGAAGTGAGTTGAAGATGGAGCCCGTGTGATGAATAGAAGCGCCTGGAAGCACGTAAGTAAGCGCTTGTTGCCTGCTTCACGATGCGCTCTAACTGTCTTTTTATTTTGCAGGTACGAGTTCGGAGCGGCTGCAGGGTGCCGGAATTCCCACTGGATTAGATGTGGAAAGGAGTAATGGCACGTGAGTATTAAAGTTCCCCAATGTCTTTAAACGCACCTTGTTTTGTCTTTCAGATGCGGGATGCAGCGCCGAAGGCCTCCGGAGCGTGCGAAGAGTTGGTAAGCTTTTGTCTTTCAGATGCCGGAATGCAGTGTGAAGACCTCCGGAGCGCACGAAGAGTAGGTAAGCCTTTGCCTTTCAGATGCCGGAATGCTAACCTGTTCTTTCTTGTCTTTATAGGTGTTGCTGAAAACTGGATTCAGAATGGTAAGCCTTTGCCTTTCAGATGCCGGAATGCTAACCTGTTCTTTCTTGTCTTTATAGGTGTTGCTGAAGACTGGATCCAGGATGGTAAGCCTTTTTCCTTAGGCCCAGGACCGGATGCAGAAGACACGATGAGCGTCCTGCTGCAGAGGTTGCAGAATAACGCAAAGCAAGATTCATCCACCGGGTGTGGTTTAAATAGCCTCCTGTAGTGCTTAGGTGTCTCCTTCCACAGCCACGCCTAGGTAAGAAAAGAGTTCCTGGTAAGAAAAGAGTTCCTGCCTTCCAGAAGAGTTCCAGTGTTCTGAATCTAGGGAGTGGCTCCAGCCCCACCCAACAGGAAAAGTAGTTCCAAACAGAAGAGGATCAGAGGCTCAACTGGCAGGCAAGTAAGCAGCATGGTCTGCTGCAGGTAAGTCCACCCAAGCATTATGAGCCCGGCGCTTCCAGCGCTGGGACTGGGCATATTTATGAGCCTGGTGCCACTGGCGCCAGGACTGGGTCCAAAAGGTCCCAATTGGGACTGGTTGGCACTCGTAACCTGGGTTATGGATCTGCTTCCAAGGGAGTTGGGAAAACCCTGACCTTTTGGAAGCAGAGATCATGACAGCAGAGAGGATTTCTTTAAAAATGGTTCCTACTAATTTCAGGAAAACACGTGTTTTTTTTTATTTTGGGGGACTGGTCTCTGTAGATGGGTGTGACTCCTTCCTAATGACTAGCCTGGGCCTTCGCAATGTAAGGGGGCGAAACTGAGATCACATCGGGACATCACCACTGTAAGGGTGGCCCTGATTATAAGTGTGTCCCTAATTACGCTCACATCAGAATAAATATACCCCTCTAGAGAAATAAGGCCAAAAGTCTATGTTGTAGGGATAACAAGTTTAATCTTTAAAAAATGAGGATGTTAGCAAAGGACTCTGCTGCCTGAACGGTCTTCTCCTGTCCCTCATCCGTTCTTTTCTCCTGCCAAACTGGTGCCAGGCAGAAGTTTATATAGTCTAATCTTGCTGTAGTAGCATCACTGGATACGGGCTATGGCTTCATCCCAATCCATCCTTCTTCCATACAAGGGATGCTCCAAAGCCTTCTTTTCTTCATTGTCAGCGTTTTCTGTCAGACCATGCTGCTCTACATTTTACTACCTGACATAGAAACACACTGCAGCTCTGCAGACTTTTACAACCCTTGAGGCCTAGTCCCAGGAAAAACTAAACTTTTTGTATACACAATTTTCATTCATTCTATCCATGTTTCACTCCTCCTGCTAATGTTATCTGGGCCCTGTAGTTTTACACATTTATTTTTATAATCTGTCCCATCCTGCATTTTGTCACACAGAAAGCCTGCCTGAACCTTTGACGGACAGTAAACAGCTGGTGAGTGAATTCATGCTGCTAGCGTTAGCACGAACACTGCGGAAGCCTGTACTCTATTTTTAGCACAGGCTGCATTCTTTCTGGGAGAGAGTTTGCATCTACCGTGATAAGATTTTACAAACGCATAGGGTCTGACATTACAAATCTATCCAACTAATAATTACTTGTGCTTTATATTTAAACAATAACTGCCCCTTTTCAGTGCCTGCCCATGTCTGTGTATGTGATTATATCTGTATAAAAGAGCCTTCCCAGTGCCCCTGCTCCCCCCTAGATGGTACCCAAAAGAGGTCTTGCCTAATTCTAAAGCGCTTGGGGGTGCAGGAGGACCCTAGTTCCTTCCCAACACCAGTGCATGCTGAATATTTATAAATGAACTCTGAGAACGGACCCCCACCCCACTATGCCTTTCCAACACCCAAACAATTGCAGGCAAGCACGACTTATCGCCCACCTGAAAAAAGATCCCTACAGTGGGACTGACAAAAAAAAAAAAACACACACACAATCACACATTTGGAAAATGCAAATGTTGTCATGTTATGTTGATTTGTACTGCGCACCGCTACCACCCAGGGACAGTCTCCAGGTGCTTGCATGTCTCTGCAAGAGAGGGGGTGTCAGTTAGTAGGAATAGGGTGAGAGGACAAATTCAGAACCAGGAGGAACTGGCGTCTTTGAGTGTTGTTTTGCATGTGGTAGTTTTGTGAGAGGCCTTGTGTATTGTAACTGTATGGGTAAGATTTGGTGCCTCGGGTGTGTGGTGGTGTTTTAAGTTGGTGTTAGTATGTTGTGTTGGTCATGATGGGTTGTTCGTGTGCACTGGCTAGTCAGTGTCCATAAGGGATTCAGAGTCACAGGTGGTCATAGCTGTAAAATGATCCAGCATCTTGGTGTGTAGTTGCATTGTTGATGGTTTTATGGACTATGTGGGTGGTTCATTCTAGGTGTGGACATAGTAATGGTTCTCTGTTTGTTGATGTGGAGTGTGGCTAGTTCAGGTCTGGTCTAGTGGCAGCAATTATGCAGGAGGAGCAGGAAGGGAAAGTGGGTTAGTAAAGTCGGTCGGCATCTGGCATGGCCATTTGGATGTCGGTTGAGGATATCTAGCCAGGTTCTTGTTTGTGGTTCCTTTGGCCCATCTCGTCTCCTCTCTAATTGTTTGTCTGTGGTGTTGTTGTTGCCGGTGTCCCTTCGATGTTGTCATTGTCTGCTGAATAGCCAGGTTTTGAGCAGTTTCCTGAAAGTGATGTGGTCTTCTGTGGTTCTAATTTCTTTCGGCATGTTGTTCCAGATGTTAACAATTAGATGTGAGAACACTGTTCCGCCTAATTTCCTTTTTTCGAAGTGCTTTGCCTATGTTTGTAGGTCGTTGCTGGATCTTAGTTCCCTTCCTGGGCGACACTGGCTAATAGAAATATGTTTCTTTACCCACTTCATCCAAATGCTTACGAACATGCAAACTCATACATTTGCCCTCAGCAATGTTTATTGCTGCATTTTTTTAATCTGTCTGTATTGAGCAGTTCCATTAAAATATAAAATAAAATTCATTTTTTAATAACAGTTCAATGGTCCCTGAAATTCCTATTGTATTGTCACAGCTGATCACCGGAAAGCATTTCATTCCCAGGGTACGAGCATTCAATGCAAATAAATGAGCCGCAAACTGTTTTGAGGAGGTTGCAGATACTTGGCACGCAAATGATGAATGACCAACTCACATGAAAGCCTTATTTAGCCGCAGTACCCTAAGGATCCCCAAACACAAACTGCCTCATTTCAACTGTGTAACCAGCCTATGAATATTTAACGCACAGGATAATAAATGGGCATAGCTGTGAAAAGTAAAGCTAGACACGATAAATCGCTGCTAAGGATGAAGGGCCCGATACATCAAGCTGAAGCCATAAAGCTTTTGCACACAGAGTTCAGTGCCAGCCAGGGGAAGAGTGAGCACAGGAAGCAGCAGGAGCGTGGTTGGATTGGAGCCCGGACCCTGTCAATGTACTGCCGTCATCTTTGAAAGGAGTACTTTAATTAATTAATGGTTTAGATTTTGATGTTTGCTAAAGCCATATTTTAAAAGGCCAAACAATAACTATTTTTGAAATGTATTTAAATTACTGACTGAGCCTTGAAATATCTGTAACCAAACGGAAAATTTCCAAGCAAATATTGCATATGCTGTATGCTTGGCTTGGCCCTGTGGCTCTATTTAGCAGCACAATCAAACTACACCATCACCCACAAGCAAATAAATGGACATTCAGAGCCTATCTATACTTGTTTTTAATGTTAAGTTGTTTATTTTCTTTAAATAATCATTACAGAACTTATAAGTGTCACCAGTATATTTTTTTAAGTAGAAAACAAGTGAAATAACTTTTAAAAAGGATTACAATATAGCTGCCGCCATTATGGAAGTAGAAAGGTCTGCCGGATTGAGCCCACTATACAAATCAAATACTAAGAAAGAGTGCAAGATCATTCATGCCAGCCCACTCCTGATTTACGTGGGAGACTCCTGATTTTTCAGTGACAAATATTTCTGTTTTTTACGTTCTCCTGCCTAAAATAATTCCTTCCCCGATGCATTCCTATGTGGAAATTGTTGTCTCACGATTTCTCTGACGAAATCTCCCTCCCAAGTGCCTCGGAATGCTGGCATGGGGTGTGGTTTTGGGTGGGAATGGGTGTAAATTCACATAGGTTTCACCTACAAATGGGTGGAAATGGGTGGGCACATAACCAAACACCTAAAGACTATGGCCCTCATTACGAGTATGCCGGTCTGGGAAAAATGCCAGTAAAACGCCCAGTAATACCGGATCCGGCATTGTTCCCAGACGAGCATACTCACAAGTTTGCCAGTAGGGACAGTCAATAACGGCAGGCCTGACCTGCCAGGAGTTCAGGCCCCTAACGGCATAGAATTGCCCCTATAATCGGCACCATTACTACCAGTACCAGTGATGGGGGCAAGCCCATTCCATGGCGTTCCATGGAATGGGAACGTACCGCAGTTGCCAGCACCCCTAATATCCCGGTAACACCAGGATAATGGGCATCGGTAACGGTAAGGTATGTCTGCCGGTAATCCGCCAGTAGCACCAGCGGGTTATTGGCAGTCTCATAATGAGGGCCCATGTGTCCATCCTCATAGGTCATCTCCATTAGAAAGCATTACAAGCCCTCATTCTCATCTACACTATGAAGCTCTTATTTCAATGACAATAGTGCAACACCTAATAGCCCAAACTAAAAAGGGTGCTCGTCAGGATGTCACAACATGAGTAAAGTCCACGGTCCAAAACCCAAACCGATCCATCACTAACCTACTGTAGAATGACAGAAGATAAAAAATAATTCTAAGTTGTTGCTTTTCTCAGGGTTACTCCACCCCATGGAACGTTAGTGAAGGCTGGTTTCTAACCCTCCCCCACCCACTGATGCATGAAGTGTCTAAAGACTATTAAAAAAGGGTCTCTTCACTGCAAATGTACAGGATAATTCATAGAATTCAGCGCACAAGTGGCGCACGCGGCTGGCGCACAGTGTGTGCGTGCGACTTTCTGCGCCAGCCGCGTGCGCTAAAATCCATTTCCGCGCACAGCGTATCCATGGATTTTAGCATCCAAAACCAGCCGTGGCGCAGAGTGGCACAGCGACCCTGCAGCAGCGCCAGTTACGCCCCCAACCCCTGCCCATGCGCCATGCACAGCGCACAAATCCCGTACATGGTGCACAGGCCCCGAACCAAGAAAATGCCAGGAAAACTCCCCGCGCACCCCTCCGAATACATGTACACCCCGGCGCGGGTAGTTTCCCACGCGACTGGCCCTGTGCGAGCGGGGTACGTGTGTTACTGGGGTGCACGGGTACTTTCACACGTGATTGGGCCCTATGCGAGCGGGGTACTTGTGTTACTGGGGTGCGCAGGAACTGTCACACGCGATTGGCCCTGTGCGAGCGGGGTACGTGTGTTACTGGGGTGCGCGGGAACATTCACACGCGATTGGCCCTGTGCGAGCAGGGTACGTGTGTTACTGGGGTACGCGGGAACTTTCACACGCGATTGGCCCTGTGCGAGCGGGGTACGTGTGTTACTGGGGTGCGCAGGAACTTTCACCCGCGATTGGCCCTGTGCGAGCGGGGTACGTGTGTTACTGGGGTGCACGGGAACTTTCACACGCGATTGGCCCTGTGCGAGCATGGCACGTGTGTTACTGGAGTGCGCGGGAACTTTCACACGTGATTGGCCCTGTGCAAGCAGGGTACGTGTGTTACTGGGCTGCGCGGGAACTTTCACATGCGATTGGCCCTGTGCGAGCGGGGTACGTGTGTTACTGGGGTGTGCGGGAACTTTCACATGCGATTGGCCCTGTGCGAGCGGGGTATGTGTGTTACTGGGGTGCGCGGGAACTTTCACATGCAAATTTGCTGTCAGAGCGGGGTACGTGTATCCAGTGTGGTGCGCGGGGAGTCCTACATGTGAATTGGCAGTGTGGGACCTCCCAGGTGTCCCCTCTACCCCTTCCACGGCACCTGCAGGCAGCCCACACCACAGGGGACTACCCTGCACCCCTGGACATTTCCCGTAGGCAGCCCGTCCACCATTGCCATGCCCCCCAGCCAGGCCACATGTCACGTTGCACTAGTGATCACCAACTCATGTCCCCCTGCACCCCCACCCCCCCCATCAGTGAGGGGCACCTGCCAGCAGGCCCCCACACATGTCCCCTGCACCCCCACCCCCCCCATCAGTGAGGGGCACCTGCCAGCAGGCCCCCCACTCATGTCCCACACATGTTCCCCTGCACCCCCACCCCCCATCAGTGAGGGGCACCTGCCAGCAGGCCCCCACACATGTCCCCTGCACCCCCACCCCCCCATCAGTGAGGGGCACCTGCCAGCAGGCCCCCACACATGTCCCCCTGCACCCCCACCCCCCATCAGTGAGGGGCACCTGCCAGGAGGCCCCCACACATGTCCCACACATGTCCCCCTGCACCCCCACCCCCCCAATAGTGAGGGGCACCTGCCAGCAGGCCCCTACTCATGTCCCACACATGTCCCCCTCTACCCCCACCCCCCATCAGTGAGGGCCACCTGCCAGCAGGCCCCCACTCATGTCCCCCCTACATGAAATAAAGATGCACAATCATGGCCCACTTCTACACCAAAATACCACAGCACGCCACCCCATTACTGAGATGCAATGATTTCCCAATCAAACCCACACTGACATGCCCATCTCAAGACACAAACCAAAAGTCAACTATGTACATCAACACATGTCCGTCACACACACACTCGTTGGCATTGATTGTGTAAACCCACATTTTCACATGCATTAACCCAATGAGCAAATCCCACACATGGAACTAAAATATGAAAATGTATTATGTACAAAAATAAATCAATAAAATGAAAGCATAACAAAATAGCAAACATGAAATGAAAAGCATGTGCAAAAGAAGAGTAAATGAAAAGTATAACCAATACAAAGAAATCCAAAAGAAAAATAGTCCAAACTCTCCCTCCACCAACGCAAATCCAAAGGAAACGTTAAAAAAAATCCATTGATCCATGCTGAAATCAAAAGAAAAAGTTAAAAATAATCCATTGTCCAACTATGTACAATCCATTGTCCAAAAGAAAAATCCATTAATATGTACAAAATCAAAATCAATCCAACGTCCAACTATGTACAATCAAATTTCCAAGGGTCCATGAGCCCAACGAAACAAATTAAACCTATCTAATAACCTACCTAACAAAAAAACTATTTACAAAAGTATGAGGCATAGTCCAAAAGCCCCAAAATAAAGAAAAAAAAGGAAACCTAACACTATAAACTATTTACAATGGCGACGGGCAAGTCCTGCGGCTCACTCAGTGATGTTTTCGGACAGGGCATCATCGAACTCCATGTCTATTTGCTGGAGGAGGGCCTCTGTCCTGGCCCCGAGGTCTCGCAGGGAGGCACTCATGACCTGTTCCAACTGCCTGCGAGTCGCCTCGAGGCACTCTGCCCGCCTCAACGCCCGACGCATGGAGAACTCCACCTTGACCATGGTGAGCCGCGCCTCTTCCGCCCGCCGCCGCTCCGCACCTATACGCTGGCCCTACCGCAGCCACACGGAAGACACATCCATTCCAGGGTTCTCCTGCCCTCTGGCCGATGCCTGCCCCCCTGATGTCGATGGCCCCGAGCCATCATTTCTCCCACCTAGAGCCTGCTGCTGCTGTCCATGTGCCCTGTCCGATGATGCCTGCACATCCTCTATCAGCTGGTCTCCAGTTGTGGTGTCCACCCCTGCTGGACCGCCGACTCCCGACTGTGGCAGGGATGGGATCTCCACCAAGCTGGCTGTCTTGGTCAGGCCAGGTCCACAGGGGGCCCTGGTGGAATCTGGGCCGGAAGACGGCAGGGAGAACGACTGGCGCATAGTCTCCACAGAGGAGGAGAGGTCTGCCAGAGTGCGCGTCACATATAGGAACCCACCAACCAGGGCCCCTCCCAACAGTGACACATCGCGACGCTGCTGGTCGTGATGGCGTGCGTTCTCCGCCCAGGAAGAACGCACGTCATCACGAATGTCACGTGTGTGCAACGCGACACCAATCAGGACGGAGCCCATACGTTCATTGGACCCCTCGTCGGCAGGTAGTGGAGAGGCAGATGACATGGCACTCTCCCCTACCTGCGGACGGGCCTGGGACAGGGCATCCCTGCTCGTGCATGGTGGTGCAGTCACAGGGTCAAGGACAGGGACATGCACAGGCCCCTCCGCGGTGACCTGTGCTGCCTCCTGACCCTGGCCCTGGACTGCACCACTTGCACCACTGGTACTACCCCCACCAAGCCCCATGTGCGGCTCAGTAGCGGGCTCCTCCTCCTTTGTGGAGACCACCAACCTGGATGTCTCCGTACCGTCTTCCGCCATTGCAAGCCCCTGTGGGGGCTCACCCGGCCCTTCCGCAACAGCCATAGTGGCAGACGCGGCACCAGCCCCCTCGCTCCCAGATGATGGCAAGTCCTGGGAGGGTGGCTGGGCCTTGCGTCGCCGCCCAGTGGAGGCATCCCCGCCGCTTGGCTCCACAGCGCCGTCTCCGCCCTCTTCTTCACTTGACGCTGCATAGAGGGAGACATAGAACACAAGCATCAGGGTACAGTACAATATTCGCCTAGACAGGAAGCAATAACACGAGTGGCAGTGTCTAACGTCACTTCCATCCTGTCCCTCCACAACACATGGGTGAATGCATGCAACACACATGCATAAACAGGCACAGCACCTGCAATCAACATCAGCATCCATGTACAAGGGCCTCTATTAATCCAAATGTTGCCTTCAAACTCACATGCATCATGGCTCACACTGATCCCATGCACACACATCACCGGAGGGTCATGCATCATGCCTTGAACACCACAGACACATTTGATAGACACAGTGCATACAACGATGACCGCACTGCATGAGTGAATGTACACATCATCACGGACATGTGTCATGAATCCATGGCGTATCAAAGTCACAGACACACTTCTCAGACACACACACACGTGCACCATACATGTACATGACAGCAGCACCCATCCCTCACACCCCCACCATGTGCAAGAACAGACACTGGCATGCTTTCATGTGTGCATTTGTCATACAGCTCCCCATGTTGCATTGCAACTCATGCACCAACCATGTGGTTCGCACGTTACTGGTCTCACATGCATGAACATGATGTCCCAGCACACACACATCCATACATGGCCCATGTCACACATACAGGCAAGTATCAGACTACCAGCACAGTGCAACATGCCCTGTCTCACACAACAAGGCTTGGCCACTTACCGCTCAACTCCAGACGGGTCTTCCTCCGAAGGATCTGGGCGTGGAGCGCTGTGCATATGTGTTCCAGGACCCTCATCTGGATGTCACTCATGCTGACCCGGCCCCCCTCCGCGAGGCGCCGGGCCTTGTGGAGGATCCTGGACCTGAAGTCCTCCCAGCACTTCTTGACGTGCTTGATGTCGCGGGTTGCCACCCCGTACGCGTTGATGGCAACCACTACGTCGTCCCAGATCCTCTCCCGTCCTTCCTTGTTGGCGCGTGATGTTCCGAAGAGGCCATCATACTGCCCCAGGACATGCTCCACCAGGACACCAACTTCCTTCACACTGAAGCTGGTGGCCCTCTGCCTCTCTGGCTGGGGGTCGCCAGTGGTCTCAGATGGTGTTTGCCCCGACATGGCGACCCCTGAGGCAGGCGTGGGTGGGCCACTGGGTCCTGGGGCTGGGCTGTGGAGCGAAGGTATCCCAGTCGGGAGTCTTCTGTTCCAGCAGGGGTGGACACAGCAACTGGAACTCTGGCTGATGTGCAGGCACCAAAAACCAGAGCACGTGGGCAGCAGGCAGGCAGCAGCAGATGGCATGTGGGAGCGTGCTCGGGGCTCTGGGGGGCAGTAATTCGGCCTTCTGGGCAGGAGCGTGGTCTTCCGTGTGTTGTTGCGTGGCCAGCTTGATACGGAGTGATTTGGCACGTGAAAATCTTGCACGTCAGCGTGTAATTCGAGGAAAGGCCCTTCGCAGTAAGCGCGTCAGCACATGTATGCGGTTTCATTGGACCAAAGGCCCTTAGCGTGTAAGCGCTTCTGTGACGTGATTTGCGTGGGTGTTTCCCTCGTGACGTGGGCATAGTGGTTCAGCGCGCGTGAAAAAACTGCACGTCCGCGTGTGAATGCCTGTAATCCAAGGAAAGGGCCTACGCGCGTAAGTGACGGGATGCGCGCGGACTTTTCCATCAACACGGGTGCATGTTCATCGTACACGTCCAAAAACTGCACGTCCGAGTGTCAGCTCGTGTAATTGGAGGAAAGGGCCTTAGCGCGTACACGCGTAAGTGACGGTGTACGTGTGGGCCGCTTTAAAAGGTACGTGTAGGACCCCATTCCCTTGTACATGCTTTTCATGGAGAGCGAGTGGGTGAATTCTGTACTTCTTGTCGGTTCACAAGCGATTACTTCACAGCGTTTCAAGTTCGTACTCCCTGTTACCTCTGACAGCATTCATTTTTTTTGTTGGGCCCGTTTCCTCAAACAGCGTTCACTTCTTCTTTTGTCCTGTCTCCTCAGACAGCGTACAATTCTTCTTTTGGCGGGGGTGTTGCCAACGCGCACACGCGCATTTTTTTCACATTCTTTTTCCAGGCAGACGGTGAGTCGCGCACACATTTACCAACTGTGCTTGCCCCGTGTGTCGCGTACCCCTTCAGAGGTCATTGTAGGCTGCGTGTAACACGCGTACGCTTATTTTTGTGTTTCTGGGTGCCACAGCGTAGTGCGGGTTAATTTTTCCACGCACGTGGTCTACGAGGGGTCGCGTGCACGTTAATTTTTTGTTTTCGGGGTGCCTGTGCGTTGCGTGATCCGTCATCTTCCCCCAGGGGTCACAGACAGCCTTGCTAGAGCACTAGGGTACGAATTCCATCTAGTACCCTATCCCTTTCACCCCCAATTGCCCAGGACAGTTGTTTACTGCAACTCCCATACGCACAACAACATCAGTGCCATGGTTGGGAGGAGACCAAGCGGTAAGGGAGGCAAAGGTGGCCGACCTCCAAAAGGTGGGCGTGGTGGGTGCGGTAGGGGACGTGGCCAGGATTTGCAGGGTGCCCCTAGACCCCCATGTGTGGAGGACCAATCAGGGACACCCATGCTCCCCCCCCCATGGTTGAGGGAAACGTGGCTGACACCATCCCAGCTCAGCCCTTGTTGGACCAGCCCATTGTGGCACCTGACCCGGCACAGGATGACTCCAAGGCTGACTTCCAGGTCAGCAAGTCTAAGCCACGTGTGCCGGTGCAAGTTGGTGTCACCAGGCCACGTGGATCTGGGGCAGCAATGTCATCTGCTGCCCCACGTAGGCAAGGTGGGGAGGCTGCAGGGGCAGCTGCAGCTCTATCCACCCCAGCTCTGAGTCTCCCAGCCGGGACAGTGTCGGTCCTGGTCCATCAAACTGACGTTGCCCCTGCCAACATCACACTTCAGCCAATGCCTGCACCACGACCTATGGTCATTGTGCCTTCGCACACTCCCAGTACCCAGTACACCTGCGCTTCTGCCCCTACTGACCAGAGCGGCGCAAGCCACTCAGGCTCTTCTCCACCTTTAAAAAAGAGGAAGAAGGGTGCTCTGGCATTACAGGCTGAGACCCCAGACACGACTACACAGTCCGGCACGTCAAGGAAGCCTAGCTTTAATGACCCCGAACTTGATGCACTTGTGATCTATGTGTCGGGACATAGCCGCGAAATGGTGGTGACTGCAGGGTGCAAGACCACACCTGGTCAATGTAGGGCACACTGGCAGACCATCGCGTACCGCATAAGTACCCTTGGATTTGTGAGGCGCACAGCTGATGATTGCTACAAGCGGTGGAATGACCTGAAACGCAGAGCAAAGAACAAGCTGGCCTCAAATCATGCCGCTACTCTGGTGACTGGCGGTGGGTCTCCACCAGAGGACAACGAACTCACTGAATGTGAGCCTGTTGCTGGGACCTTCATCACAGAGGAACAGATCCAAGGCGTGGGAGAGCTACCGGATTACGACGCATTGTCCGGTGAGTGCCCATGCATGTGTGTGTAATCCATGTGTATGTTGTTTGGGTGACGGGTTCTGATTGAGTGCCAGGTGAGGGTGTGTACTCCTGAGTGTTATGGGTCACCCATGTGCTTCCTCCAATACATTCACGTGCCTTTGATTTGGGTATGACAGTATCCCTTCTGCCCACAGTAGCCAATTAGCCCCACATTACTGCTGTTGCACTTGAACTATCATCTTGCAACAACATTGTTCTGATTTTTTCTGTGTTCATTCAGGCTGATTGTTTAGATTATCCCATTTTTCATATGCTTTTTTCATCCCTAATGCCACATATGTGACATGCTTCTGTCATTGTTTACACCCCACATTGTGCCAATTTAGTTACCTGGTTTTGTGAATGATTAAACCATTCAGGGCGAGGGAGTATTGGCCTGCTGACATTTATTTTTAGGGCCTGTTTGCATGTGGAACATGATAGTTGTTTCCTGTCATGTTGAAGTGACCAACCATTGATGTGTACATCTGCCTACAATCACTGTCTAATTGTACACTGGATGTGTTGCAGTGTGCGGCACATGCATATTTTGCAACACTATTCTGCATTAATCTTCTCATCATGTCCATGTGACATGGATGTGTGACAGTACTCATTCACTGACATATCGCTGTAGTTGTCTAATTTACCATGGCTATGCTACATGACATCTGTGTGCTGGCATGTGTCATGTATGTGTATTGGACATGCCACTCACAGGCTGATGTGTGATGCCGTGCTAGACGACATGCTGCAAATGTGTTGCTTTTCCATCTTGGTGTCCTCATTGTCTGCCTTTTTGACTCCCCTTCAAATCATTGACAGTGCATGCATGCCAGGGTTATAGTCATGTGGGACATGTGTAAACCATGTAAAGGATCTCTGTCTTGTCAGGCCTATGTGTGTGCTATGGTGCTCATGCCGGTTTCCATTTCTTGTATTTCCTGTTTTTGCAGGTGACGACGCACTTGATGCTGGTGAGGTTCAGGAGATGGTGCAGACCCAGGAGGATTCTCAGCCACGACCAGGCACCAGTGGGGGCCGTGCTGTGGTGATGGGTGAAAACACTTTGGTACTGCAGACCATACTGTCGAGGGGTGCCTCTGAGTGCAGCTCCCCAGGCCTCTATTCAGGTGCTGAGTCGGATGATGAGACTTATGTGCTGTTGCAGGTCAGTGCTTCTGGCAGGGATTCTGTTCTGTCCAACCCACCTGCACCAGGGGTAGAACCCTCTATGGGGATGTCAGTGTTGGTAGGTCCACCTTTGGCGGTTACGGATGCAGGGTCACACTCCACAGCATCTGATCCTGTTCCTAGGCCAGCAGATCAGAGGGGCAATGCAGTCCTGCAGCCTCAGGCAGTGCCAGCACAGCAAGGTGCAGATCGCCTTGCCCCGAACAGGTGTGGTGCCCGCCGACGCGGTGGCCATGTGCCACCAGGCAATACTGTATGGGAAAAATCCATCTACGGTATGGCAACCCAACAGGCAGCATCAGTAGAAATGATGGCTCAGGCAATGGAGAGGGTGGCCACTTCCATTATCCCCCCTGAAAGGCAGATCGAGCAACAGACTCCATTTGCCAATCACACAGGGAAGACATGTTGGCGTCCAACAGGGACCGACGGGCAGCACTGGAGACTCTGCGTGAATCCATATCAATAGAGTCACAGGGCCACAGGGAAGCCCTGAGGGTGGAACTCCATAACCTCAGGCAGAGTCTGCTTGAACCTGAGGCTTCCCGAAATGCTGCTTCCCATAGTGCCACCACCACCTGGTGCAGCAGCAGAGGGTGAAGAGAGCGACAGCAGTTCTCCCACAATGGCATAGCCGTGCAGGCCATGAGCCCATGGAGGTATTTTTTTTTCGCAACATCCACGCAGGTGGGTGTTGGTGTGCACCCTGTCCTCGAACCTCCTGGGTGGCCTCCCCCACCAGCCCCCACATGGCCATTTTAGATTTTTTTTACAGTGTGTTGCCTTGTGTGGCTCCCGTGGGCATCCACTGTATTCCGGCTGGGCACATGCAGGCTTGTCCTGAGTTTGGGTTAGATGCTTGGGTTCGTGACACACACACCCCTCCTGCTTCCCGTTTCCATGGGCTTGCAAAGGGTGTGACCAAGTGACAGTGACTTACACAGTGACATTGGGCTCCCATGAGCTGTGTGGGCAGTCTGTAGTCAATGCTGTGTGTACATCCCTAGTGGGTATTGTTGTTGTATTGTACACTGCATGGTGTATTGATATGTGCTTGTGCATCCATGTCTTCCTCCTAATTTGCAGGTTCCTTCCTCATGTCTTCACAAGGCTGTCTCGTTTGCAGATGGAGTTCATGGTGTATGCAGTACACTGACACATTTGCGTGGCAGCAACACTCTACAGTTGGAAGGGGTCGATGTGCTGGCTTATTCAGGTTGTAAGACTACCACTACTTTGACTTAGTACTGTCATGTTTTTGCAATGTTTCATGGCGTGTTGCTGTATTGTGTTGGTGGTAAGTATTTGTTCATGTGTGCTGTTTGTTATTGATTACTGGGAGCATATTGTCTTTGGGCAGTTTCCATTTGGGACAGTGCACTTTGTGACACTTGTGTCAGGTCTTGTGCATTGCTTTGTTTGCTTTCACATTGCATGACATGCCATGGTGTGTTGGGTGGGGAGCTGGGGAGGGGTTGGGTGACATGGCGCTATTTTCATGTTGTATTTTGCAAGGGGGTAGTCATTCATGCAGCATACATGTGTGTTTTTTTTGTGACACAGCATTGGTTGTCTTTGGGCAGGTAGGAATGCACACAATGTAACAATTCCAGGTGACCAATCTCAGGCTGGTATGGTTGTGACAGTTGACTGTCCCTTATGTCATCATCATTGATTGTCAGCTGGTATGTGCCAGGGCTGTGTGCATTCCACAGGGGTGTGATTTTAGGTGAAGTAATTAGCCACCAGCTGCGTACGGGCTGCCTCACCACGTGCGCTTTCCCCTCCCATGTGCAACGGCCGTGCTTGTGGTTGGGGATGTGGGGGCACCACCATGTCCACCGGCAGGCCCCAGCATGTTGCAACGTTGTGCAGGACACATGCTGCCACTATGATCCTGCACACTACTGGGGGCGCGTACAGCAGCTGCCCACCAAAGCAGTCAAGGGAGCGAAAGCGTGACTTGAGCACTCCGAATGTGCGCTCCACTATGCCCCGGGTTGCAATATGGGCTGTGTTGTATCTTACCTAGGGTGGTGTGGTGGGGTTCCGAATTGGCGTCATCATGTGGGTGCTCAGTGGGTAGGCACTGTCCCCTGGGGAGGTGATGATGGGTATCATTAGTGGGGTTGTGTCATTACTCAGTATCTGACATGCATGCATGTGCAGGGGCATTTATACTCACCAAGCAGCCATGTATCGCCATGCCGCCCAGCTTCTAGGTCCCGGTTTAGGGTTGACATTCTTTAAATGAAACTGTCATGGGTGAACCCTGGATAGTTGGCATATACTGAGGTGATGATTCCCTTGGCATCACATACTACCTGCACGTTGATGGAATGCCAGTGCTTGCGGTTTCTGTAGATGTCCTCAGTTGCCCTGGGAGGACGTAGAGCCACTTGGGTGCAGTCAATGGCACCTAGCACTTTGGGGAAGTGTGCCACCCCGTATAAATCCTGGACGACAGCCTGCCTTTCTGCAGGTGTTCTGGGCAGGTATATGTGCCTGCGGACTGATGGGCGTGCAGTCATGATGGCCAACACCTGGTGCAGGCAGCGTGACTGCGTGGCTTGTGAGCCCCCCCCACTATGGCAGTTGTCCGCTGAAATGAACCAGTGGCCAAGAAGTGCAGTATTTTGAGCACCTTTTCCAAGGGGCTCAGTGCTTGGAAGCACAGGGTGGGTGATGTGAGGTCATCCACCCACTCACTCACTCACTCACCAGGTCGAGTATTATGTAAGGTGGAAACCTGTACCTCCCATACACCTGGTCGTCAGGCATCCCAAAAAGGCTGGTTCTGGGTGTAAAAATTCTGGGCCTGACTATCCTCCTCCTCCTCCTCCTCCTCCTCCTGCGGTATCCCACGACCACTGCTGCGAGGAACGGTATATTCATCTTGGCGTCTGAGCTTGTTTGGTTTTTGCTTGTACTTTTATGTTGCGCGGGTCCACGTACGCCTGGTTCCTGCTGGCGTACGTGTTTCCGGATTAGCGTGTCTTTTTTTTGCGCACGCGTTAGCCTCGTTCGATTCCATGAATACGTGTTTTAGGCGCGCGTGTGGGCGTTCCGCGCATTTGCCTCCTGTACTTCCCCCGTGATGCCCACATTTTCACGCGTTGTTCCCCATTCCGCGTGTTATACCCCGTGTTACGCCTAGTTTTGTTGTGTGCGCGTCGCTATGTGCGCTTTCGCTGTGCGCGTAGCGCACGCTGTTTGAAGACGTGTGCGCCAGCGTGCGCCACGCAGGATTTTAGCGCACATCCATGGATTTACACGCGCACGGACTTCCATGAATCGCTGTGCGCGGGTTTCGCTGCGATTTTCGCACTTGGGCTGCGATTTGCACGCTTTCGCACGCTTGCGTGGGAATTTTCAGTGCGCATTAATTCCATGAATCGGCCTGTTAGTGTCTCTTAAAGTTCCAGGGAAAGTGTATTTTCAAAATCAACAAAATGTCACAAACAAGTTTGTTCAATAAGGCCTCTGCCAGGGACCTGCATTTATCCAGTCTATAGGGATATTGGAGTTTGTCTTTTAGATCTTACAAAGGCAACTTCCAAGAATGCAGATTTCAGAGTTTTTCTGGACGTTCTTGGTCTCTGGCCTCAGGTAGGAGGTGGGCATCTCCAGCCCCACTTGTGTTAGTTCTTTGGGAGTCTCTCGCCCCTGCTGTTCCTCGGCTAACCTCACTCGGGCTACGGCTGTCTGCAGTCCATGCAGTTTCTTGGTTCAGTTCTCCCCGGTTGTATGCTTCTCTCTCTGTTGCCTCAGGTAGGCTATGGGATTTTCAGCCCAGTTTACGGTGGCTGTTCAGAAGCTATGGACGTCGCTCACCTCCCCATCTTTTCAGCTGGCCCTTTGAGGGCTATGAAACTTGCCGACCCTTCTGGTTCTTTGATACACCTCTCGCAATTTACTGGCATCGGCAGACCGGGTAGAGGGCGGGGGCGCTTGTGCGCGTGTGTGTGTGTGTCTTGCTCCTGCTGTTCCTCAGTTCACCATTTCTCAGACTATCAGCTCCCCAGGCCCCAGTAGTTCTGAGGTTCTCCCGACCTGGGTTCGCTTCCACGAGTGCGAGTTAGTAGCCTTGGCATCTCCAGGCACTGTTTGCCTTCATTGGCGCTGAGGACAGTGCTCCCTCCCTCACCGTCCCGTGCTGCTTGGCGACTCCACCTTCATCAGAGCTCTGAAGTCTTCCACCTACCTCAGCGTATGTCTTGCGCGGGACTCCTCTCTTGCCCAGCTCCGCTCTACTGAGCTTCATCCTGCTTGGCGGATGTTCTCCTCCTCTTTGGCCCTATGGTGGTATTTAAATTCCTCTGTGGATTGGAAGAAACAACCCGGTTGGTCTGGGTTTCAGTGAAAGGCGACACCATATCCAGGCCGGAAACCAAGCCTCTATAAGCCTCAGACATAGAAAAAGAGCTGTATCCTTGTTCGTCCTCCATTTCTAGCATACAAGTTTCCTCTAAACAAATAATGCAGTGTACGATTATTTAATCTTGGCACTTGTGGTTTACCCTCTTTGCTTCTAAGCCTCTTATAATCTATTATACAAGTTCAAGGGTTGACCCTTTCATTGCGTAAGGTGCAAGTCTGTTTCAGGAAACATCTTCCGATGCAGACAGTTTTTTTACTCAGTTGAAGGGTAGAAAGTCAATCTAGGTCGTCAAGTTGATTCTCATTTCCTTCATGCAAAGTTCTAGTTGGAGTAAGGAAAGGGAAAGTCTTCATTGGATATTTGAGCCATACAGTGGATAGGACCTTGCTACCATGGCTAAGATTCGGTCTACAAGATGTTGATTTGCTAATCTCAATCGGAAGGTATCCTGCCAAAATCCTACCCCTTTTTGGTGCCTTACAGCATCGAAAATATACCCACGGATAGACCAGCCAAAATGTCTTATCCAGTGGCAGATTTTACCTTTCTGTAGACTCTGTACTCGTGTCATAAATATGAGGGATATCGTTGATCAATATCTTGAAAAGAGAATTTTCCGTAGCCCTATAGTTCTGATTTTTATGGGCGAAGTGGTTATACAATCTTGACTCAGTGTTCTTGGACAATTCTGGGTTTCTCGACCTGTCTGACTATGTCCTCTTCCATTTGACTTAAAGCTCCTTAAATGTGGTGGTCTATAGGTTTCTAACTTTCTTCCCTTATTTTATACCTTGAGGATTTTGTAGCAATGTCTCACCTGCATTATTCTTTGGATTACTGCTCCTTACCTTTGCATCATAGGACACTTCTGTGTGCAATAATATACCTTCACCCATTGCTTGTGGATTAGGGCTTACTTTATCTGGGAAGGCTGAAGAAGTATATTGTGGTAAAACATTTATTTTAGATTTCATTTCACAAATTCCCGCCATTATTTAGTTTAAAAGTGGCATCATCAAATTCAATGAAGGAGCCTTTATTTGCAGATCAAGCTTAGGTGTCACATCGGGATAACCAATGTTTAATGGTGATCCATTTCATTAATATGAGCTGCTAAACTATTTTCCTTGGTTCTCTCAGCACTCTTTATTGGTAATATCAATAGTGTTATCTGAGTTTTCAGAAATTCGAACCTATCTGTAACCCACGGTCTGGGATTAATGACAGGATCCCTGATACGTTAAGTCACGCCGGATCCTGAAAAAAACAAAAAAAATATAAAATCAGATCCCCGGGGATCAGGAAATAAAAGGAAATCGGGTAAGGGACCCACGTGCGTATGCACGCAAGGGTCCTTTTACTCCTTAACAAGAAAAAAAAGTTGACGGCGCGAGCGGAGCGCCAGAGATAATGGTGAAACCCTGCTAAAGGGTGACAGGCGCTCGGCTCTGTGCCCTGACACCGCTGCAGCCCGGTCTTTATGCTGGCACTCCCCTGAATATCAGGGGAGTGCCTGTAAGCACTGCCACCTCCCAGGTGGTCTTATCACCGCTGGGCCCCAGGCACTTTTGCTGACTGGTGCTCCCCTTAGCTGGGCAGCACCCTACACATGTTTTTAGCTCTCCTGGGTGCTGAATTTAAATCAAGGGCCACCCTCATACAGGTGGTCCACCTGAACTACCTGGGCCACACCTGGCAGACGTGGCCCAGGTGGAGTGAGTAGTGTGGGGCCCCCACGTTGCCTCTAAGTGCTGGGCTGCATCTGACATACGCAACCCAGACCATATAAAGACTTTGGGGCCCACACACTGTTGATGTTACTGTTGATGTTACCGTTGCTGCCTGTCACCGCCTACTGCCAGACCTACAAAGAATGTGGGGGCCCATGCACGGTTGCTGCTGCCTGTCACAAGAGCGACCACTGAAAAGCGCAGGAGGAATGAAGAACCTGAGAGCAGCAGCAAGGACCTTGAGACAACCCTGGCCAGGTTGTCTTGCAAGTAAGGTCATGTTAAATAGTTTGTAATACAGTGCACTGTATAGACTACCTGCACAGAATGTATTACTCAAATGATAAGTTGAGAAAGATGGGCAGAGGGGATGACGACACTTGACCTAAATACAAACCCCACAGAGGGACGTTTATTCATAAGATATGGCAATGCCCAAAGTTGCAGAGATACTGGGGGAAAGTGCAACAGAAGGTTGAAGAGGGCAGGGATATGTCATAATGCCTAGATTCAAGGGGAGCAATACTTGGGATCTGGGGCGAGGAGGAAACCGATAGACATGATAGAAGCTTCCTAAGCCTTTTGTGCATTGTGGGTAAAAGGGCTACAACAGAGAAGTGGATGAACACACTCCCCACCCCCACCTCCCCAGCCATTTCAGCATGGAGATCAGGGATGGATGTAGTAAAGAGGTGGGACCAGGTAGTATACAAGAACAGAGGCTGCTTACGGAAGTATGAAAACATTTGTGGAAAATAGGAATGAGAGAGGAAGGAGACACTTGGTTAGAAGGGGATACTTTAAGGGGAGGGCGGTGGGAGAAAATATGGACCCTGGATAGTGGAGAATACAGATTCAATGGAAGGGAATGGGTGTGGGTGAGCGAAAGGGGGGACAGAGACGTGGGGCTGAGGGACCCATTTGCTGAAACTGGAATGGTACACAGTTGGTTGATGTTTTTTGTGAACCCACCTGTGCTTAAAACCTTAATAAAAAGTTGTTTTAAAAAAAAAGAAATTCAAACCTATTTGAGGTAGTGATTTTATCATTGGTTGCAAATTCAGGATCGGTAGTTGCAGTGACTAAATGGCCATTTCTAAATGCACTAATCATTGTATGCTCTCTATTTTCTCCCCATTCCAGAGTTAGTTTGGGGGGTTCCAGGATATCTTAAAAATGTATGAGGTTCTCCTCTTCTCTGTTTTTATAGAGCTCTATCACTTTATCTCCTAGCACATTTGTTACACAGGCAATCATTTCATTGCAGCCCTAGTTTCTTATTGGCAGGATGGCATTGTTTATCTGCACCAGTATGTTATATGCCTTTCCTCCTAGTTTCTCAGAATCTCCCAGAGTCTCAAATAAATGCAGTTCATGTCCCACATCAGGTGTTTGCCCCCCTCCACCCATCCCTATTCTATCTACTGGAGCCGCTCATAGTATTGTGGTTTAATATTCATCTCATTCGTGGCTTTGGTTAGAGTATTTCCTTCATCCTTCTATATTTTATCGCAGTTAGATTGCTTTATGGGCATACCATGTTGTGAGTAGTGTCACCATTTTTAACAGTCTAATGCTTTGAGTCTGCCTTATTTCAGGCATGGTTTTATCTTTAAACTAGTTTGTATGTGGTAAAACAATCTAGTATAAGAGGGAAGATTCATGTTGCTAACACTTAATATGTTATGTCTCTCCTCCCTAACCTAATTCTAACTATACAACTGAAAAGCAGACACTATATGTTGAATAACGCACATTATAATTGGAATTCAAGTTTGGAATTAATATGCAAGGGATTAACAGATTTTTCTAGGTGGTCCAATGATAGGTTCTGTTGTAAGTATTTAACAAAGAATAGTATAACAAACCGAGCATCATTTCAATATGACTTGTATGCTTCAAGTACTTAAGAAACCTCACAGATAAACTAGGATGACAAAGCAGTACCTGATAAAACGGAAGACTGATGAATCAACGATTCTGCTGAATGGTCCCACACCTATGAGGAAAGAAAATATTTTGTTGCAGATAAAGCAATTGTCTAAACCGCATTCTCGAGCAACAAAGTTATATTCCAAGCAAGAGTGGCACCTTTTTAACCGCATGTGTGACTTATTAATTAATTCCATAGTCACTGGTGTTCTCTCTCTGGGGGGCGCAACTCCAGTCATTGAGGATTGCAAACAAGTCATGTTGTCATGCTATTGATCATGAATATTCATGAGATATATCTGAATACAATGGATCCAAATGGGAAATAATTTACACATTGAGTGGTTATCATAAAAACCCTGACAGTTTTGGAGTATTGAGAGCCAGAGTTGTGCACCACTGGTCTTTCTAATGAACTTCTACATCACCACCCCCACAAAGCAAGCATCTTGAAATGAAATCAATGTGGTAAAAACATGGACATCATTATCCTGTAACTTGATGCTTTCACTTTCTAGCTTACACCCCAAAGTTTTAACGTAAAATCAAATGTAAAATAAAATATGAGTCCCTGATAAAGACATGTTGTACAATGGTACCAGATTTTTAAATCTGGTCCTGAATGTCATTTTCAGGGTATCTTTAATAATGTGGCACAATCATTTGAGTGCTGCTCTTAGTCACGAACAGACAAATCAAAGTCTGGCAAAAGCCATTTCCCTTTAGTGTGCTCTATTATACAGAACAATCAGAGTAAATTAAGACATGAAAAAGATTACTGCCAAGAGGGGTTTGGATGCCCTCAGTTTCAGAAAGCATAGATGCAGCACACACTTTTGCGAGAATCACATTTCTATGTTCCCAATTAGTTTTCTTTATGTGAAATTAATCATAAACAGATGTGCATCAAGCTTAAACGCTTCCTGTTATTATACCAGCTCTCCACCAAGTCTGGCAGCATATATCTGATGGTTTTTGAATAGAGAGATACCATATGTTTGTGCCGCTATATATCAAAACCTGTTCTTGCAATGTGTATGGGCACCAGTCCCAGGTACGCCCGCCTTGAAGTTGAATGGTTGCAAGCAAGAGAGCATGATTTTTGTTTCCAAGTTATCTTTTTATTGAAATCTCGATGAACAGTATAATAACATCGCTGTACATTAATAGCATGAATGAGGAATCATCGAAACATCATTTTACGATTTTTAATTAAAAGCCCCATCCACCCAGAAAGTGCCCCCAAAAAAAGAAAGTCACGCGAATATTAGGCATAGTCATCTCATCCATCATTGCAACCCCATACAGTCCCGGTCGTCACATGAACGTTAACTCAACAGTAGGTGTTTTATAACCTGTCCCCCAAATAACATGTGCTCCTTCCCTCGGGTAAACTCCAGGAAGGTGGTTCAAGTACAGGAGAATTTTACCATTTGGTCAGACAAGTGTGCAAAAAGTTTTTCCATAGATAGGACCTTGCATATTTTCACCTGCCACTGTGAGATATAGGGATCTTCTGGGGTCTTCCAGAATCAGGCACGATTTATCCTCAATGCCGTCAACAAGTATGATATAAGGTCCGCTCTAGGGCCCGTCATTGGATTTGTGCCATCATCGGGAACATCCCCCAGGAGTAGGATCAGCAGACTCATGGATAGCGTAATATCTTTTATCCTTGACCGGATTTTCTTGCCAATATGTTTGTATAATTGGACGCATGCGAGATCCCCTAATTGACCGCAGCCGTGCCTGCAGCGATCAGAATAGTCTGAGCGAATGGCATGTAATCTTTGAGGTGTCGTGTACCAACAAAAGCATAATTTGATGGCTCCTTCCCTGATTAAGTTGCAACGAGACTTCTTGTGAACTGGGAACCACATCTTTTGCCACAAGTCCTCTTTGATTTCCACTCCCAGTTCCCTCTCCCAGCGCACCATATATGGCAGCTTGTCTTCCAGGGGAGCACCTTCTAATAGGCGATAACAAGTAGACACCATACATGATTCTTGGCCCTCCAGCACTTTCAGTTCTATTCCTATGAGAGGTCAGCAAGCAATTTTCTTAACTTGGAATACCCAGTGTTGAAAGATTAATCTTCTCTTTACACTCCACAAAGTTAAGTGGCACCCCGTCCATTTATAGGTACCTCAGCCGCAGGACCCCCAGCTATTCCCACTGTGCGAACCTCTCATGTCCCATACCTGGGGAAAACTCTGGGTTGTGCAACACCAGAGAGAGTGGGCCCAGCCCTGATTTAAGCCCTTGCTGATTACAAGCTCTATCCCAGAAGTGCAAAGTGGCTCACATAGCCTCCAGGAGGCCTCTCGTAGATTTGGGAAGGAATAGGAGGTGAACCAAAGGGACCGATGAGCCCGTTTTTTCCAGCGCCTTCCATTTCGGCCTCATTTCCTGTGAAGCCCAGTCTAGCATCGGGGCAATCTGAGCTGCCCGAAAGTAGAGCTGGATAGATGGGACTCCCAACCCTCCCATATCCCTATGACGAAGGGGAAGCTTTCAGGGAATTCTGGAGGACCAACCTCACCAAACAAATTGCCCCATTGCTTTCTGCAATTCCAGTAAATCATGCTCTGGGATAACGATTAGTACGTACTGGAAAATATAGAGGAGCCTCGGGAGCAGGGTCATCTTAAGCACACTAATGTGACCTAGCCGTGAGATTTCCTGCATCTCCCATTTCTGCAGCATTTCCTTGGCTTCCTTCCACAGCGGGGGAATACTGTCTCGTAGGAGAGAGGAGTATGTATTAGTAATACAGACCCCTAGGTATGTGATCTCTTGATCGGCCCATTTAAAACGGATAGCGGCCCTTAGGGTGTGGAGAGCTTCAGGGAGTTCCATTATAGTCAGCCGTATGGACTTGTCATGATTAATACGGAATCTTGATGCCAGGGCAAACTGTTCCAGAAGGTCTAGAAGTGCTGGCAGGGTGGATAAAGGGTTCTGCAGACAGCAGATTACCTCATCAGCATTTAACGCCACCTAATGTGTGACCCCCCATATGTTAACCTTGAGATACAGGGGTGAGAGCGTATCCTTTGCGCTAGTGGTTCCATTGCTAATGCGAATACTAAAGGGGAGAGTGGGCAACCTTGTCTATTTCCCCTGCCGAGGGGAAGCAGCAAGGACTGTAGGGCATTAACTTTGATTCTGGTGGATGGAATTTAGAGAGCAAGATTTGATGGGGTTCTAGACATCCAATACCAACAACTCAGAGGCAGCAGTGGCAGAATCTAAGGAAAATAGAGCAACATGAAATATTAAATTATAGTAAAATCCAATTTACGGTGAAGGGCATTCGAATCTAAACACACAATTGAACGAGTGACATGCGGTTTTGACCATATATATGTATACATTTTGGCAAGGACTTTAAGCATTGGAGAAGTGAAAGATAACCCATGCCAAGCGACCAATAATTGGCAAAGCCTTAGGGTTTGGCTATCTGGCATAGTAGCCATATGCTAAGATGTAACCCAACATGTTAAGAGACTGCCTTCATATGCTAGGTGCAATCTTGAAGTCCTCAATAATGCTTTCATATGCTTTTTATAGTCACCATAAAGGTATATTCTCGCAGTAGCTCCCAATTTACCAACTGTAGCCTGCTTCTGATGACCGGATGATTTTTTGTATTTGTAAAGCGCACATAAACTAAATCGTATATTGGCGCAGATGATATCAGCAGAGGCAGATGATGTAAATCAATACGAGGTCCCAAAAAAAAAAGGGGGCCATCTACCTGAAGAGAAAGGTTTTAGTGCTCAACGAAATTGCAGGGGAGAACTCATGGTCCTAAGCTGTAGAGGTAAAGAATTCCACAACCTGGGACCAAAGACGGAGAATCTTCTGTCACCTCGAGAGCTGGATGAGGAATGATCAGGAGATGACTGTCGCTGGAGCGTAGTTATCTCATTGGGTGATATGGCTGAATTAGCTCTCTTAGATACAGAGGAGCAATGCCATTTATGCATTTGAAGATAATGCAGGCTGTCTTGAATTTAATGCGGTCAGCAATTGAATGCTAGTGTAGCTCCATACGGTATGGAGACACGAGTGGATTTGTGTAATTTAAAAATCAGTCTAACAGCCGCATTCTGTGAAAGAGGCAATGCAGAAAGGTGAAGGGGGAAGTGGGGGTGAATCAGTGTGTAGCATTCTCTTTTTCATGCTTTACGTTCCGTGCTTGAGCGAGCCTGGAATATGGAACATGGAACATAAAAGGTTGGAGGAAAAATGCTGGGAGAATGTCACTTGAAGGGCATTCACTAGATCTCATTAAAATCACCTTTGAAATCAACCTGCATCGGAGATCATTTCAGTGGCGACGAGGATGGGATATTGAACGGCAGCCCACCGAGTAGCTGTTCGTCAAGTAAAGGCATTCCACATAAACGAAAGCAGCAACACAAAAGAAATGCATTCCTGAAGCATCACAGTTCCGGACAAACTCTGGACATTAGCTGTTTAAGCGGACGGAAGTTTTGAGCGAGCGGTCAAAGGAAAGATAATTGCACAGATTGCATCACTGGACCGAGGCCTGCCCGTCTGATTACCTCTGACATCAAAGTAAGTCAAATGCGCTGCGCCGCCAGCAGAAATCCCTACCTTCCATAGCTTTCTTCCGTCCAGGTGCACAGTGATAATTTCATAAAATTTAGCCCAGCGCGATATCAGTGGTGAGAGTACAGCTGCACGAGCCAATGAGAGAGAGATCCCTGCAGCGACGAGCATAGTGGTGCAAGCTCCTGCACCAGCTGAAAGCGTTTCGCGCATAGGAAACCCACGCAGCGTCACCTGACGTTTGAGTAAAGGACCTCAGTACATCCCATTGCGTGCCGCCCTTTTGTTGTCACCGGCAACCATGTATACACTTGTCAATGATATGAAGCCAGCGTTCTGTTTTCAAAGCAATGCGATGCAGATAGAATAGATGGCAAGGAAGCAAATCGCATTATACAGCTTCCAACCATGCATTATACAGCTGCCAATCATTCAATACTACATTAACTACTGGCAACAACAAACGTGTCTCATCGTACAGCTGCCAACCAATTAATACTGATTTAACCACCGGCAATAGCCGTTATACATTTTCAAGATACAACATCCAGATTTTGTAAATAAGGGTGTGCTATGATAAATACACTGAAACTCTGATTTGGAATAGTGTTGCCACACTAATTCATATGGCAAAGGTTACACAATTAAACCACCATTCCTAATTTTCTATCACAATATTAGCATAGCGTATTCCATTAAAGAAGACTCCAGATCAAAGTGCACATACCTGGTGCTCTTTTTGTAACATGCAACCATAAATAAGTATACAAGGAATACCACCACCAAACTACTTCCTAGACACAAAAGGTGAACCTATAGTACCCTGGAAAAGATGGAAAAAATGTTTTGATCATTACATATTTGCAGCACACGTTTTGAATTATGCCAGCAAGTGGAAAACATTTCTACTCATACACTGTCTGGGCAACTATGGGCAGGAACAATTTGAAAATCTTCCTCCTCTGTCCGATGAAGAGTCATCTGGTCTAACAGAATATGAAAAATGTATTAGAATGTTAGATAAACATTATGAGAAATCTGTTGGCATCATTCTTGAGGGATACCATTTTGGTAAACGGAATCAAGAAGCTTGAGAGACAGTAGAGCAGTATATTACGGGAGACTGCGGGATCAATTCAAGTTAGAATGTAACAATGCCAAAGTGAGAGAAGTTCTTTGGTCGAACACCTATCCATCTTTAGTAGAAGTCCTCAGAGTCGCCAAAGAAGTTGAGCACACCAACAAGTGTGTAAAAGAGTTAGAAAGAAGAGTTGAAAGTGACATACAGAAAGAGGAGATTCCACAAATACCAGAGGTTCTAGCAGTTCAAGAAAAGAATATGACCAGAAGGAAGGTGAACATTAAAAGAGACAACATAACAAAGAAGAGAGGAATCAGATATAAAGAGAGGAGAGATGGAAATGAGAGAAGGAGATGTTTTCGCTGCGACAGCTTATATTATCTAGCCAGTAGCGAAAAATATCCTGGCATCAGAGAAATATGCAAAAGGTGCAACAAGAAAGGACATTTTACCAATTGCTATAGAACAAAATTGGAAAATGTGGATTGCATTGATGAACTGTGTGAAGAGTTAGAAGAATGCACTTTCACCACTGATGGGTAGGAAGTTAACCTGGTGTAAGATGAAGATGCTGATGCTGAGAAACCATGGTAATCGATTCTGGAGCCAAGTATACTTTGTTGCCCAAGTCCATTTTCGAAAAAAGAATGGGGAAAGACATTGTATTAAAAGAAGTGGCTGTGAAACCAGTTGCTTATGGAGGAAAACGGATTGACTTAGAAGGTTGGCTTTGGTCGATTATGAAGTTCAAGGACAGAACAGCCAAAGGAAAAATGTATATTTCCAAGAAAGGAATGTATCCTTTACTGAGTTGTATCACCAAAAGAGACTTAAAATCAGACTCGATCCTAATGCCGAAGAAACAGTTCATGCCATAGATCAAGACAAGTTAATTGATCCATTTGACCAACACTCTGGAATTTAAGCACAACATTCGCATGAAAAATTATGCTGTTCCAGTTGTACAGAAAGTAAGAACGGTACCTTTGACAATCAGAGCTTCAGTGAAAGAAGAACTTGAGAAGATGGAAGCACAGGGCGTAATAGAAAGAGTAAAATCTCCGAATCGGTTTCACCATTGGTCATTGTTCACAAACCTAATGGAAAACATAGGTTATGTATAGACCTTAGATGTGTGAACAAATGTGTAATTCTGTACAGACACCCATTGACCAACATAAGAGAAGTGCTAGGTACCATCAAGGGTGCAAAAGTGATGAGTACTCTGGACTTGAAGTTTGCATATCACCAAATTTTGTTACACCCGATGTCTAGGAATGCGACTGCTTTGATTACTACCGAAGGGTTATTTCAATGGAGGCGCATGCCTTTTGGGCTCATTTCTGCTGTGGCTGTTTTTCAGCGAATAATGTACCTATTGTTTCATCACATGCGAGGGATATTATGTTTCCAAGATGACATGTTAATGTATGGAAAGGAAGCAGAACATGATTTTAGACTTCGTAGTGTGTTAGACATTTTCAAAGAAGCTGTTTGACGCTTAGTAAAGACAAGTGCAAGTTCAGTAGATCTACCATACAATATTTAGGCCATGGGATTTTGGGGAAAGGTATTAGAGACACAAAGAAGAATTAGTGAACACTATTTTAAACTTTCCAGGTCCTGACAGTAACGATAAGGTAATTTCATTCTTAGGCATGGCTGAATAGTATGCCAAGTTTATTACAGATTTAGCCAGCAAGACATTTCACACAAGGAGGTTGGTGAAGAAAGGTGTGAAGTTTGATTGGGGTGATCAATGTGAATGTGAATTTGAAAGGATAAAGATGAACTTAAACAAAGTTCCCACCTTGAAGGGTTCCAATCCCAACAAAAAAGGCATTCTTACTACAGATGCCAGTAATCATGGGTTGGAGGTGGTATTATCTCAAGTAGAGGTCGGGATAGAATACTCCATTGCTTTTGCTTCTAGAGTTTTTAGAGAGGCAGAATTGAACTACTCCACGATTGAGAAGGAGCTCTTGGCTGTTAAATGGGCAATCGTTAAATTTCACTTGTTGCTTTGAGGGACGAGGTTTGTGGTTAGGTCAGATAACAAACCACTAAAGGACATTTTGACAACAAAGGATTTAGATAAGGTCTCATCAAGAATTTGAAAGAGGGTTGCGGGCATGCAGGATTATAACTGGGAAATAGAATATGTACCCAGAGTCACAAACAGATCAGTTGACTGTTTATCACGATTGACCAATATTATGGAAAGTAACAATGACGATGAGCACATTTTGGATGTCAGTCAAGAGGTAGTGTCGGAGGAAGAATGTGAAAAAGCTACGGCTGCAGATAAAGTTCTTAAGTATGCAAAGGAATGTCTCGAAAGTGGTGTGAAAGGGAGTGAGATAAGGAAGGGGAACATGCCAGAAGCCGTCAGGCATGTTTTTGATGAATTACTGGTATAAAAAAGCATGGTTTTGAGAGGAGACAAGTTGTTCCCACCCACATGTGTAAGAAAGAAAATACTAGAGATAGCTCACGAAGGACACGAAGGTATGACAAAAAACAAAACAACTCATAAGGCAGGATTATTGGTGGCCTGGGATGGATTTACAGGTGGAGAAACTCATTAGAGATTGTTGCAGGTGTGAAGATTCTGCTCAAGGATATACCACAAGAATCAATCCAATGACAGTCATGTCCATTCCCACCATACCCTGGGAGCGTGTATGTTTAGACATTGTGGGCCCCGTGAGAAGTCAGGGTGCTCTGCGGTTTTGTATTGATATGTTATCTAGGTGGGTAGAAATTGCATGGGTACAGAATTTATGTTCAAAAGACATCATTGCCTTTCTACGTGCCATTTTTAAAAGGGAAGGTTATCCCACGACCATTATTACAGATAATGTTGTCCAATTAGTGTCGGGGGAAATGAAATTATTTCTCAAAGAAAATGGGGTAGAACATAAAACTAGCTCCATCTATCATCCTGAGACCAATGGAATTGTCGAGAGATTCAATAAAAGTCATAAAGAATAGTATTAAGGGTGCAATTGCGGAGAATGGAGATTGGAAGAGAGCTGCCAAAGAGACAGTAGTTGCACATATGTTCACACCCCATGTCACCACAGGTGTTTCCCCTTTTGAGATGCTGAGGGGAAGAAAACCCAATAACAGGGTGTGCCCTTCATGGTTGGGTAGATCGTCTAAAAAGGACATTGACTTTAAAATAGTAGCGAAGAACATTGCTGACAGAAAGTTAAATAACAAGCTGCGCATTGATATTTGGAAGGCTGTAAAAAAACGCTGCATCAAGGTGGGTGACTGGGTTAGGATTAATCTTCCCCACTCTGGTGCAGGAAGATGTGGGGACTAGTCGGAGCCCTTAGAGGTGCTAGAGAGGTTTCATGGAGCTGTCTCGGATGGCAGGGTGTGGAATGTGAACAGAGCGTGCAAGTGTGCGAAGGACATGTGCAAGGGTAACAATACCACAAGAGAGAGAGTGTGGATGGAGAGAAAAACTTCAGGCCTGGGAGCAGAAAACTAGTGAAGAGGTGGTTTGTGTAACTCGTATGAAATGTGTTTGTGGTAAGCCATCATATCTGAGAGATTATGTGAGTTGATTTGACTTCCACACACAAGGAAGCTTCCTTCCAGCCTGAGCAAAATGGTATTGTATTACCAAATACCAAGTTCTATTCATTGTATCATGTATAAAGTTACTCTTTATCATAATGTAAATATTTCAGGATTAACCCTGTGATCTACGTCTTAACCCCTTAAGTGCCAAGGACGAGTATGCTCGTCCTTTTTGCCTATACTTGCATAATAGCCTGGTGCTTTTTGTTTTCCTCAGATGCAAGTTCTTTCAGTTATGTACATGAATTTTGATTATTACCATTATGTAATTATTTCCTTAGCAGAACTATTGTATTGTTGAACCTTGTATCACATTTCTGTGTATGTTTTAGTTAGTACTAATTCTCATGTAAATTGCATTGATGTGTAAAGAGGGGAGGTGTGTAGCATTCCCTGTTTCATGCTTCACGTTCCGTGCTTGAGCGAGCCTGGAATATGGAACATGAAACATAGAAGGCTGGAGGAAAAATGCTTTGAGAATGTCAGTTGATAGCAGGGCTGCTTTGGAGCCGGTGGGCATTCACTAGATCTCCTTAAAATCACCTTTGAAATCAACCTGCAACAGAGATCTTTTCACAGTGTCTAACCCTGATAAAACATCTGAGGGCAGAGGCACCAGTGAGAATCTCATGTCTGGAAATAAGGCTGGGATTAATGTGGAATTAAAGCACAAGAACAACCACCAATGGGGATTGAAGTCCACAAAAGGAGTATATGGGAGGAAAGGTCTTCAAGACGCCCTCCCCTCCATTCCAACCCTCTCGCAGATTATGATTTATCCCCCGGCCACCCATGCACCTGTGGCCAGGGATGCGGGATGGCTGCAGGACGACCCATATGGATGCACATCTTGGCCAGAAAGCTGATCCCAGACCCCATTTTGTACCACAATCAGGCTCCATTTTGTACACGGTACCACAGTCCTCTTGGCCAAAGGCTGCCTGCAAAGCTTCAGCTCTCCCCTCGAGATCGCGCACAGCAAGCCAGTCGCCACCCTCCCCTGTGCATCCCTGCAGTACGCCCGTTCCCACGGGAGACTAGGCGCGAACAAGCTACATGACAAACACTGTTCTTTCACCTTCTGCAGTTCATCGCTGACCTAAGAATGACCGGGCAAAGGATTGGGTTTGAGGAGAACAATTCATCTCCACAAACATGACCCGTCCCCTTGCAGACTGCACATTTATTTTTTTTGAAAATCTTTATTTTTGCATTTTCGGTTTTACAAGAATACAAACTAGCCCGAGCTGCGTGCGGTACAACTTACGCCAACACCCTCTCCTCACCCCCTCCCCCTCGCCATCCCAGACCTCCCTCTCCCCGCCACACTCGTTGCAGTCAATCGGCCCCTTTATGCAATGAGTTGGTATTGGAACTTAGTCCGGATGAGTTCTAGTTTGTGTTGGCTTAGGCGATGATGAAGGGGAAACAGCGTTGGAGAGGAGATATGATACATAGGGGCCCCATATGTCCAGGGGCCTCGCATGCAGGGGCAGTGTTCTTATGAATTCTGTTTCCACTTCTTGGCAGTAGAGGAAATCATTCCTCCAATTTGTCAGTGTGGGGACTGGACCCCGTCCCCATGCCATGGCTATTCTTCTGTGTGCTAGTAACAGTAGTACATTTGCCAGTTTCCTTGTTGGTGGTGCCAGGGTTTTTATCATCCCTAGTAATGCTACTATTGGAACAGGTCTCATCTCCTCGCTTAGTATTGCTTCAGTTTCGCGGAGCACATCTGACTAGAATTTGGCCACCGCTGGGCAGCTCCAAGCGAGATGTAGGAAGTCGGCCATCGGCGTACCACACCTGTCGGATGTAGAGTTCAGCTCCGGGTGGTGCCCGTTCCTTTTTTTGGGGGTGTAGTATGTTTGGTGTAGATAGTTGAAATTAATTTGTTTGAGGCGTGAATTAAGTGCTACTTTTTGTGTCTGTTGTAATATGTAGTCCGATTCTTCATCCGGGATGGGTGTTTGCAACAACTTTTCCCATCATTCTTTTGTTTTTGGATTTGTTGGTAGTGTGTCTGTTAAAAGGACTTTGTAAATAGATTAAACCAATTTACCGTCTCCTTGTGTCATGAATCACAGGATACGCCCCTTCTGGACTTCCTGGTCCTATTCGCAGCAGGGCTTGCATTCATTGATACTTCCAACATGGCCGTCTCGCGTGACACGCCTCGCACCAGCCTTTACAGCGGACGTAGTACATCCTAGAAATAGGCCACGCCCCGCGGCCCGGTGCGTCTCAACGCTATCACAGGTAGTGACTAGAAGTGTGCTTCGTAGCTTGGCGAACCATTCCTCTACCCTAAGTTCCTCGATCCTTATTCCAATTCCTTCGACTTTCTCTTTTAGCCCTGTTCCTGGATTCCATGTACCCCTTCTTTGTGCACGCTTTCCCTTTCCTGGACGTCCTGAACCTCCGATTTTCCTGGAACGCTGAACGCACGCTGGAGTCGGAAGAGACTCGTGCAGGCTTGTACAAAATCCGATCCGTGGGCAAGAAGAATTTCCCCGCGGAATCCTGCAAGAAGCGGACTCAGGTGAGACGGGGGGAATTTCATGACAGTTTGAGACGCCATACGACCAACAGTGAAACCAATATGGAAAAGGCCGTTCAGGATCTTATGCGCAGCATTGCAAGAACTAACGACCGAGGTGCTGAATTTAAAAGCGGAAAATGCCATATTAAAGCAACTTGTTCTGTCTCGCGATTCTGCTACAAAAGAGAGTGTTATACTGGGTGGCGATGTAGACAAGTACGATGGGTCTGCAAAAACCCTTCGTAGATTCCTAGACTCCTGCTTGGTTCATTTTACCTTTAAGCCCTATTATTTTTCAACTCCCAGGGCAAAGGTGGGCTTTATAATCTCGCAACTCGCCGGGAATGCATTGACTTGGGCTACTCCCTTAGTCAATTCTGGAGATGCCCTCCTGGATGATTATGATGGGTTCATACAGGCCCTCAAGACCATGTTTGAACGCCCAGAACAAGTTTATAGTGCCCAGGAACGCCTACTTGACTTTCGGCAAGGATCCCAGGACATGCTAACCTATGTCACAAAATTCAAACAATTGGCCAAGGAAGCGGATTGGTCCTCAGAAGCAAGTTTCACTCTCTTCCGCAGGGGTCTAAATGAGGAAATAAAAGACGAATTAGCCAGAGTGGCTTGTCCAAGCTCATTCCAGGCTCTTATGGATCTAGCCATGCAGATAGACTTTCGTATCCAGGAAAGAAAGGCCGAGAGAAAAAAGACCAAGGTGCCCTTCCAGAAGAGTTCCCTTGAGACTTCATTGAAAACTGATCCTACTCCAGCCCCTGACGGTGATCCGGAACCCATGCAAATAGGGGCCTTCCGTGGACCCATATCCCCACAAGAAAGGATGAGGAGGATCCACACGGGCTTGTGCATGTATTGTGCCTCAGAAAAACACCTGGTTAGAGAATGTCCTCTAGCCCCTCCACGGCGTTCGGGAAACGCCAGCTCCCGATCCTAGATGGAGCGAGGTGTCGGGAGAGAGATGTTTGCTCCACGTCTATTCCATCCTTGAACTTTCCTGGACAGAACAACTTAGTGGTTCTACAAGCCTTCTTATCATTATCGAAGAAGGAGACCTACCCCATCCTGGCCTTGGTGGATTGCGGGGCTATGGGAATATTCATTGATCAAGATTGGGTCTTTAAGCACCGTATTCCATATGAAGCACAGGGTATAATGCAACCTGTGGAGGCAATTAATGGAAGACCCCTCACTTCAGGACCCATATCCTTGCAGACCAAGGAAATACAACTTTCAATAAACCATCACCAGGAATTGATCAAACTTGATATCATCAAATCAGCCCACTATCCCATGGTACTAGGCATGCCCTGGTTGCAGAAGCACAATCCATACATCAACTGGACAGCAGGATCTTTGTTTCTTGGCCCACTTATGGTTTCGAATGTCGTACAGGTTCCTAAAGCCTACCAGGGCTACGCTGATGTATTTTCAACTGCTATAGTCCAGGCCCTACCCGCTCACAGGCCTGAAGATTGCGCAATTAATACAGAACCTTCGGCAGTGATTCCCTTTGGGAGGATGTTCATTCTCTTTCCGAACCAGAAAAGAAGGCCCTTAGAGAATACTTGGACACCAATCTGGAAAATGGCACCATAAGACCATCTAAATCTCCAGCTGGAGCCTCGTTGTTTTTCGTTCCCAAAAAAAGACACCAAAGAACTTAGACCTTGTCTTGATTATCGTGGATTGAATCAATGCACCCTCAAGGATCGCTACCCCTTCCACTTAATCTCGGATATCTTGGAAGCGGTGAGAGGAGCTGTAATCTTCACTAAGTTGGACCTCAGAGGTGCTTACCATCTGATCCGTATCAGGGAAGGAGACGATTGGAAGACAGCCTTTAGGACACCCTTTGGTCACTTTGGTTATGCCCGTCGGGCTCGCAAATGCCCCCGCAGTTTTCCAACGCTTCATGGATAGGGTGTTATCTGACATGCTGTTTCTCTTCGTCATCGTTTACCTGGACGATATCTTGATATACTCCAAGGACTCTCAAAAACACAAAGAGCATGTGAAGGCAGTTCTACTACGTGAACATAAACTCCTGGCTAAACCCGAGAAATGCCTTTTTCATGTCACTTCTGTTCATTATCTAGGATTCGTCCTTAGTCCAGAAGGAACAGGAATGGACCATTCAAAGATAAAAGCCATACTATCTTGGCCTGCCCCTACTTCTGTGAAACAAATTCAATCCTTTCGGGGGCTTGCCAATTTCTATCGGAAATTCATACCATCTTTTTCTGAGATAGTTCAACCGATTATCACCTTATTGAAGAAAGATACGCCCTTCCTCTGGACTTCAGCCCAAGACCAAGCATTTAAACGATTGAAGACGGAATTTACACAAGCTCCTATCCTTGCTCAACCCGATATTAATCGACCATTCCTAGTGGAGACAGACGTCTCTAACTACGCCATAGGAGCAGTTTTAAAGCAGGAACTCGAAGATAAATTAGAACACCCTATTGCTTATCTCTCACGAACCCTGACTTCTAGTGAGACCCATTACTCCGTCTTAGAAAATAAACTGTTGGCGATTCGCCAAGCCTTCACTGAATGGCGACATCTACTTCTGGGTGCTAAACATCCTGTCCAGGTCCGTACGGACCATCAAAATCGTCAAGTGCTGCAATCTATGGAATGTAGAAATAGCCGACAAGCCCGTTGGGCCTTTTTCTTCACCCAGTACCAGTTCCACATCTATCATGTTCCCGGATCACAGAACATAATCGCAGATGCCGTATCTCGGCGTCCTGACTATGAAACTCCTCAAGATCGGGCTTACCCAAGAATGTATCCCCACACAATTTTTGTAGCCCAAGCAGTCAGTCTCTTGGAAGAGATTAGAACGCAAACCCAGTCTTCTGAAATCTGGAAAGAATTCACAGAAAATAACCGATGGAAACTTCATTCTAGCGATGGATATTTGTTTAAGTCCAAGGCCCTGGTCATTCCCACACAGAGACTACAACTAAGGATTATTAACCTCTGCCATGACACTCTACATTCCGGCCATCATGGTGTCACCAATACCCTTCATCTCATACAGAGACAATTCTGTTGGCCCAGGATGAAAACTGACATTCAACGCTACATTCAAGCCTGTGCAGTCTGCAATGAAAACAAACATGACAATAAGAAACCGGCAGGCCTCCTACTGCAACCTACACTACCCTCTAGACCCTGGGAGTGCATAGCTACAGAATTTATTGTGGAATTACCGCCGTCTAGGGGCTATACGACGATCATGGTTACCATAGATTTGTTTACTCATCTGGCCCATTTCACACCATTGCACAAATTGCCATCCTCCTCAGAACTCGCTGGCATTTTCCTGGAGCATATATTTCGTCTTCATGGACTCCCTTCCAAGATTATATCTGATAGAGGTCCTCAATTCATCTCTCAATTTTGGAAACATCTCTGTCGAGTTCTAGGAATACAACGTGCTCTCTCATCAGGTTATCACCCACAGACTAACGGAGCTACGGAGCGTGTAAACCAGACCCTGGAACAGTACCTTCGTTGTTTCGCTACCAAGGTGCAAGATGACTGGTCGCTCCTTATACCTGTGGCTGAATTCGCTTACAACTCTGATCATTCGGCACTCAAGACCAGCCCCTTTTATTGCAGCCATAGGTTTCCACCCTTCAGTCCTACCTTCCATTCTACCACAACCCACACCTGTACCAACAGGTGATTCCTGGATTGAAACTCTCATCAATGTTCACAAGGATGCCAAAGAACATCTACAAAAGGCCCGGACTCACGCTAAACATTTCGCGGACACCAAACGAAGACCAGCTCCTTCTTATGCCAATCGGTGATCAGGTCTGGTTGTCCTCGAAACTACTGCCTCGTCATTTACGACCAAACAAACTAGCCCCGCGTTACTATGGTCCATTTTCCATAAATGAGATCATAAAGCCAGTCTCCTTCTGGCTCAAATTACCTGATTCCTGGAAGAAGATTCATCCAGTTTTCCACACTTCCTTACTGAAACCTTACGTCCAATCTTCCCGGAAATCCTGCAGACCCAATCCCGTGCTAGTGGACAACCAACTGGAATATGAGGTATCAAGAATATGCGATTCCAGGTATAGACGGGGACAACTTCAATACCTGGTCGAGTGGAAAGGATACCCTCCAAGTGAAAGAACCTGGGAACCAATATCAAATCTGAATACCCCTCGACTACTCCGAAGATATCATCTCATACACCCGGGCAAACCTGGTAGAACAGGTTTTCGGAGGAGGCATGCTGTCATGAACCACAGGATGCGTCCCTTCTGGACTTCCTGGTCCTATTCGCAGCGGGGCTTGCCTTCATTGATACTTCCAACATGGCTGTCTCGCGTGACACGCCTCGCACCAGCCTTTACGGCAGACGTAGTACGTCCTACAAATAGGCCGCGGGCCCCGCGCATCTCAACGCTATCACAGGTAGTGACTAGACGTGTGCTTCATAGCTTTGAAAACTATTCCTCTATCCTGAAACGCTGAACGCACGCTGGAATCAGAAGAGACTCGTGCGGGCTTCTACAAAACCCGATCCGTGCGCAAGAAGAATTTCCCTGCGGAATCCTGCAAGAAGCAGACTCAGGCGAGACGGGGGAATTTCATGACACCTTGTGCCTGTATTACTCCATGCAGTAGCTGCCACATTGGTGGTTGTTGTGGGAACGAGGGTATGAGTTCTTGCAAAGTATATCGTATTCTGAAGTAAATAAATATATCCAGGGAGGTGGTGCTACCTTTCTCTTTTGCTTGTTGGGGCGTTATAAAGGTTTCTTGAACGACTAGGTCGCCTAGCGTGCTAATTTTGCATTTGTCTGCCCACTTAAGGAACACATTTTCAGCAGTGAGGGGCTCCCCTGGGATAAATTTGATGGGCAGGAGAGGTGAGTATTTGAACTGTACATTATACTTTTGGGCAATTTTCCGCCAGATTGTATATGTGGATTGTACTATGTTCAATGTTGTGTGTGGTACCGCTTGGTTACTGATGATCACGGCTCTCAGCAGGTTTTGCGAGGCCAGTGCTCGTTCGACCTGTACATGTGGTCTTATGAACTGGGTCGAGTGCCAGTGGCTGAGAAACTGAGCTTGAGCTGCCCAGTAATATCTTTCCATATCGGGGAGTGCAAGGCCCCCTTTTGCTGCTGGTAGTATGAGGAATGAGTATGCCACCCTCGCTGATTTACCCGCCCAGACTAGGTCTAGTACTAAACTCCTCACAATCCCAAGAAAGCGTTGACACAACAGGATTGGGATACTGGAGAACAAATACAAGAGTTTGGGGAGAATTACCATTTTCACCAGGGAAGCCCTTCCCCATAGGGTTAGTGGGAGTGATTTCCACCTGTTCACCTTTTCTCGTAGTGTTTAAAGTACGCTTTCGTAGTTATCTCTGAATATTTCATGGTGACTCAGGGACATCTGGATCCTCAGGTATCAGACATGGGCCTTTTCCCCATTTAAAATTGTAATTGTCTGTAAATGTTCTGGTGTTGGCATTCAGGGGGAATATGATTGACTTGGCGTGATTGATTTTTAGCCCCGACACTGACCCAAACTTTATTATTTCGCGGATAATAGGATTGAGGTTTACGCTGGGGTATTGCATGTAAAGGACTATATCGTCGGCGTAGAGGGATATTATTAATCTATGAGGTCCAATTTTGAGCCCTCTTTGAATTTGTCGCTCCCGAAGGCCAGCCGCTAGGGGCTCCATTACTAATGCAAATATCAGGGCAGATAGTGGGCATCCCTGTCTGGTACCACGTTGAAGTTTTATAAATGCTGATTGTGTCGTCCCTAAGGTGATTGCTGATTGGGGTTGGTTATAGAGAGAGACCAATTTGATATACTGGTTCCCGAGTCTGAGCTGCTGCAGTACTGCGAACAGGAAGGGCCACTCGACAGAGTCGAAGGCCTTTTCCGCATCTAACAGCACCGCTATTGCCTGCTGATTGGGATCCAGTGCTGCTATCACCCCGAACATTCTTCGTATATTGTTGTGTTGTGCACGGGTACGAAGCCCGCTTGATCTGCGAGTACAAGTGCAGGCATTAGTGGGAGTAGTCTATTCGCTAGAATATTTGCCAGGATTTTGTTATCGAGGTTAATTAAGGAAATTGGTCGGTAGGATTTGCATTCTTCAGGGGGTTTGTCTTTTTGATGCAGAAGAATTACGTTAGCTTCCCTTAATGTATGGGGGAGGATGCCGGATTCAATTGCTTCTTCGTAGACCTTTAAGAGGAGGGGGGGCTATGATGTGGGCAAAGAATTTATAGAATTCACCTATTAACCCATCTGGCCCGGGGGCTTTGGATGTAGGCAGACTCTTTATTGCTTCTTGGATCTCCTCTAGTGAGATGGGGTCATTTAGGGGTTCACAGAGTTCCCTCTCCACCCAATACAACTCTGTGTCGTTAAGATATTTGCGGATCACCTCTGTGTCTGGTGGATGGTTGGCGCTGTACAGCTCTTGATAAAATACTCTGAACACCTTGACTATTTCGTCCTCTTTATGTATCATATCTCCTTGTGGGGATCGGATTCTTTCCACCCTTGTTGGTTTCCTGACTGCTGCAATGAGTCGTGCAAAGAGAGCCCCAGGTTTCTGGCCCTCGCCGTATTGTCTGATTCTGTGTCTGTGACCCAGGAATTTTAATTCTCGTTCTGCTAGGGTCCTGAAGTTGAGAAGTTCTTCCTTCAGCTCTGCTTGGGTATGGTTTTCATTTGTGGTGCAATGCTGATTTTCTAGGAGTTTCAGGCGACTTTCGCTGGTGATCAGTTCTCGGCGGATTAGTTTCAAAATTCCGTTTTCCTTAGCTAAGCACACCCCCCTTATATAACATTTAAGTGACTCCCACAGAGTCCCTGCGGAGCTGACTGTGTCCTGGTTAATTTCGAGGAAGATAGTGATTTCTTTGCGTAGTTCCATTGCAAATACTTGATCAGCAAGTGCTCCAGGTTCAAAGCGCCAGTGAGGTGGCCTCGGTCTGATGTCTGGTGGGTTGCATTCAAGTGTTACTGTGGCATGGTCCGAGAAGGTTTTAGGGAGTATTTGGCATGGACTCCATTGCCATTTGCTGTGGGAGGAGACCATCAAGTAATCAATGTGTGAACTTATATTGTGAGTGCTTGAGTGGTAGGTATAATCTCTGTTTTCCCAGTTTTGGTGTCTTCAAATGTCTATTAGGTCGAATGCTTTGCAAATCTCCTGCACTTGTAAACTGGCCTTGGATGGGTGCACTGTTGTTGGCTGTTTTGTCTTTCTGTGGGTCGAGGTGTGTATTCAGGTCACTTCCCCAGATTATGTTTGCTTTGCCTTCTTGTGCTAGTCGGGACAGCACCCAGTCAGAATTGTTTGCGCCATCTGTGTTAGGGGCGTACGAGTTGACGAATACTACTTCCTCTCCTGCCACAATCCCCTGCACCTTGAGTGCCATCCCTTCTCTGTCCTTTTCTATTTTGGTCAGGCGGAAGCATAGTGTCGAATGGATGAGGATCGACACTCCTCTGGCGTATGATGAGTAGGAAGAGAAATATCGGTGGCAGCCCCAGTTTCGGGCCCAGAGGTGTTCGTTATGGAGGAGGAGATGGGTCTCTTGGATCATTGCCACCTCGACCCTATGACGTCTGAGGAGTTTCAGAATCTTCCTCGTCTTGGCTGGGTGATTGCCACCTCTAATGTTCCAAGATTGTACCTTGAATTGTCTCGGTGATACTTTGTGTGGTGCTCACAGGAGGGGGCAGCGGCTGGTTTCTCGTAGTCCGTGCTCCTATAAGCAGTCTGTCGGTGATGTATGAGGCCTTCTTCGATTTTGTAAGGATGCGGGAAGCACTTACGGGCTTCGGGGTCGAGGCGGCGGTTAGGTGGCGACGGGTGGCACGTACTTTGAACAACAACAACAACAACAAAACGGTCGGGGTGGTGTCCCAGGAATGGGTCTGGTGGATGGGATCCTGTGGGCTCTCTCTACCACAAACAATTGTGATAGCGCAGTGGGACCAAAAAGCTCTGTGCATATTTTCTCAATATGCTCCTCCATTTTAATTTGTAGCTGTTGTTCTCTAATGCCAACTAACCTTATGTTATTCCGTCTGGAGCGGCCTTCGAGACCCTCATTTTTGGCCAGAACTGTTTTCAATTGGCGCTCTAGTGTAGAGACTCTCGTGGTAAGTGATGATGCACCAATCATCAAGGTCTGAGACTCTTTGTTCAACAGTGTCTAGCCTGTCGCTGTGTTTGTCAAGGTGGTGTCGAAGAAGGTCCACTTTAGATGACAGCGTGTCTATCTTGCTGTCAAGACTGCCTATCCCGGCTTTTAGGTCCATTAGAATTTCCTGGATGTCTGGCTGTTGAGGGTGCTCTTCCTCTGGGAGATTGGATGGGGATTCTGGGCGGCTTTCTGCCCTTGGTGCCTTGGGCGATGGGCCAGCGTCAAAGCTGAGCTTTCTCTGAGACTTACCTGTTGTACCCATAGTGGCCCAGACAGTGGTGTATCCCTCAGTTTACGTTATGGTCTGTGCTGCCGGGAACAGAGTTGAGATTTCCGGTCTGCATTTTTAGCTGCTCTTGGGGGCGAAAGGGGTCGTCTTTTGCTGTCTCTTGAGGAGGCTCCCGGCTACTGTGTGTGCACGGCGGAGTGCCGTCTGACTGATGTCGTCTTGTGCCCAGCTGGGTCAGCACAACACGGGTAGGTGGGGGGGGGGGGGGGGGTTCAGCTGGGGATCTGGAATCAATTGTCTCTTTTTTCAGTGTGACCTGGCTGTATTGAGTTGCTTTCTATGTGAGTTTTCCTCCGCTGTACGCCACTCCCAAAGGCCTTTGGCGCGCTTGTGCTGAGTTTGCGGCTTCGTGCCAGGTGGGGCCTGAGCTGGGGAACGTCACAAAATGAGCCCTTGCGTTGCGGCGCTTGCACTACTTGGGCGGGTGCACCTTCGTGTGCATCCAGGCGTGGGAACCCCCGCCAGGCGCACTCACTTTCCTCCCCCGCTTTTTAATTGATTTCGCCCCCTGGGCCATGCCACGTCACCCACCTCTCACCTCTCGGTGTCCACTCAGGCACCGCTCGGCACTGGTGACGGGACAGGCCCCTTCGGCTTCCCTGCCGGGCCGTGGAGGCGCCTCCGCCGCCTGTCGCGTCCTCTCGCCGCAGTCAGGATGTCGGGCTGTGTGTGGCTGACGCGGGGCGGGGTTAGCGGCTCCGCCCGGTGACAGCGCGGACCGTGGGTCTCGGGGGCCCGCCCTCAGGTGGCCGAAGTGATCGTCGCTGTTCCCGGGCACCCCCTTTCCACGGCTGCTGATCCCGGCTAGCCTCGGTGCTCTGGCCACGGCCCCTCACGTCCTCAGGTGTTCTTTGCTGCACGGCTCGTCTCTCAGAGGGCCTGCGCAGATCAGGATTGTGCGGCCCACTCCACATCGCAGCTGTCTCGTATGGGGCAGTTCCGATTTTCTCCGTTTTTTCAGCAGAAGTGACGGTCTGTGCTGTTTTATTATAATGCCTGCATAATCTGGGGGTTTCACATCAGGATAGCAACGATTAGTCAGGATTCATTCGGGAGATTGCCGGGAGCTCACAGGAGACCCGCCATCTTGGTTGGCCCTCTAGCGCCCTCTCCAGACCGCACATTTATGACATACACTGTGGATAATCCCCCAACCTTGCTCTCCTTTTTTTTTTATTTGAGTTTTATTGATTTTGAAAGATGTGGAAAACAAGAACAGTTACATTTTGTTATCATTGTCATGTTACTTCGGTTTAACTATATAGTCTAACAAAAACCTATATCTGTCATAGTTGACATAACCCTTCCACTTGGATTAATAAAACCCTTGCCCTTCCCCCTGCCCCCGAGACAGGCGGACAATTTTGTACATGCCGTTGATAGAGTCATATTCTCTCATGCGATTGGGACATATGCTTTAGGTTGGTGGCCTGTGTTCATGGCTCGTGGCGGGGTCCTGTCGCCTGCAGTACGATATGTGGTCTCCAGTCCGCCATCAGATGTGTTGGTTTGAAGTTTCAAAGTTATCAGTTCAGTTTCGTCCTGGGTTTGAGATGTGTAGTGCCGCAAAGTCACACCACAGTTATTCATTGCGCCCCGCTTTCCTGTGGAGAATCGCTGTGATTTTCTCCATCGTATATATGTTTGTTGCAATACTAAGCCATTCCTTTTGTGCTGGGAGGTGTGGAGATTTCCATTTGATAGTTAGACCTGCTCTCGCTGCCAGTAGCAACAGGGATGCCAGTCCCTTGCTCCTAACTAGTTCATCTTTGTCTTCTTCCAGGCCAAATAACGTCAGAAGGGGTGTTGCGTTCCTTTCAATGCCTTCTATCTGTTTAATCCATCCCAGGACCTCGTTCCAATAGATGCGTACTTTGGGGCAATCCCACCACATGTGCCAGTAATTGGGGTCCATTCCGCATCCTCTCCAGCATTTCGGGCTGCTTGCTCTCCTTTTGAAGTGACAGATACATACCCCATGCCCGTATGCCACTCTGTTTCACCCACACTGCTAATCCCTCTGTAAAGGTCATAAATCCCCTCCTGTAGTTGTGTATGAAGGGGCTGATTCTATGAAACGAAACAAGAAGATCTTTACCTATTTTACTGCACATAAAGCTATCGGTTAGATGCCTAGGCTCCATGCTGTTGGGCGAATCTTATTCTCTGCCAAACACTCGCACTAATGTATGATATGTTAATTTGCTTGTTCGACATGATGCAAAGTACACAATCCAGATGCTCACTGGTTCTCCAATAGATGTATGTTTTTCAAACATGTTCAACGAGCATACAGTTCTAAAATGTGTATAATGCAAAAACGGTAAAGCCACAAGGCTGTTGTAGATGGAGCTTATTTTTGTAACATGATACTCGTAATAAACATAAATGTGTAACCTATATTATAATCAAAGCTCACATATTATTCAATGTACCTGCAACTATACTGACCTAGTTCTACCCTGCATCCTAATGATTTGTAAGTAATCCCGCAAGGTGGACAGGCAGCAGGCCACAGGGCCTTCTCTGCCCTCTCCTGCAGCGCCGCTTACTCAGCCCCCGCCATCCTCCCCCCTCTGCTGGGCTAATGGCTAAAGGCGCTTGTTCTCTGATGCTACAAATGTAACCTCTCACCCTTCCGCTGAGCCTGCACCAAGTATCCACCCTCCCCTCAACCCCCTGACCCGTGATGTCAATATGAACTTGCAGTGCACCCCCAGACTCTAGTTAAAGAAATATGGGCAACAAGCCCCTCACCTCAATACCTTTTGAAGTAACATCACAGGCCCCCGTGCCGTGTACCACCCCAGCTCACCCCAGGCCCATGTCCCCCCGTCTGGCAATATATTTCTCTCATGATAACAAACAATAAATAAGTGTTTTAAGAGATGTAAAGGAATGATTGAGGAGTGTGACAACATAATCTCATGAATAAGTTTGCCACCTGGGCCTATGTTGTCTCACTTTTATTGTTCAGGTCAGATGGTTAGTGATATATCTCTTTATGTGTTAATCTAGATAGATGACGGTTGTTGAAGTATGTGTGGCCACAAGGGCAAATGTCAAGTAGGGTAAATTGTAGTATCTCAAGACATCTCCTGACCCTGCGCTCCACCCCGAAGAGCCCAGCTGATCCGTGTACCCCGCACTGGCACCACGTGGACTTCCACCAATCCTGGAGCAGCGTCCTTAAACATTGTATATTGCCTAGTTTATGCCACCCAATCCCAACGGCTTATATGCCCCATATAGATTACCTCATTGATGACGTTCTTTTGTAATAAATATGAATTTCTTTCTACTGTTTGGCAGAGTGCTCTTGGAGTTTGCAGATTTCTCCGTTTGCCCTATTTTGGTTTTGGATAAACTTAACTTTTTATCTTCACGCGCACTTGGTCCTGGTCTCATTCCCTCCTGGGGTGTGTCCAATACTGACTCTCATTGGGGAGTTATCATTGCATTTTTGGGGGACGCTCACTTTCAGAAGTATCAGACCTGAGATGGGAGATTAAAGAGATGCCTACTTGATGAGAACTGTAAATACGTTATGTCAAATTGGATAATATGGAAAAGAGACTAATCATAATCAGCCATGTTTCCGCTCCACCTAATTGTGAATAGGTGCCAGAAGACAAGGAAACAGTCCAACAAAACGCACACAGGCTACGGAAGCCAAGGAAAAGCTGTAGTCTTGATATGAGAGGCCCACTGAGGAGTGTAAAAAAGGGGCAAGTGGTGTGAGAACATCTGGTGACACTGAAGATTGAGGATGAATGGAAATAGAGGAAAGTCATCTTAAATATCACCTGTTTGGCTGCAAGCAAGGCCCACAGGACCATGAACACTGTAGTAGTCTGTCACAGATGGTCTCAACAACAAATCAGGACTTTTATTACATTGATGGAAACAGGGTCTCTCTCTCTCTCTCTCGCTCTCTCTCTCTCTTTCTCTGTCTGTCTGTCTCTCAGACACTCGGAGCTTCACCCTCTGGTGCTTCTTTGCTATGATATTCCTCTCCCTATCACGTCCCTTATCTCCTCTTATTCTATTCCCTCCAATTTCACCAACAGCCTCTCTCGTGCACTACCTCTCCTGTCCCACCAATGCTCCTCTATGCTTTTCACTCTTACTGCTTACAGCCAACCTCTGATATTACCTCACCACTATTCCCCCTTCCCCCCTCTCCACATCACCACTACTACTACTGCCACACCATCCACAACGGCTTACTCAATCACACCCTTTTTCAGTCACCTTCTCACTCACTCCCTTCTCTCTACTGCCACTCCAGCACACGCTCATTCACTACCAGTACCACTTCCTCTCACTAACCAATACCTCACCTTGCACACGGCCTGAATAATTCTCCTCCAAGTTCCCCTGCACCATCCTTTCTCCACCTGGTTTCTTGGTGTGCCACCACATGCTCTGACCTCACCTGTACAGCCAACAACGTCCTGCTCACTAGATCTCTTTTCTCCCCATCCCTTTTACCTGTATTGGCTACCCTTCCCCCACTTGTTCCCCTGGCCAATCGTTCCATGTTCTCCCTCTTGGAAGGTGGTAAAATCTGAAAATAACATAAAAGGGGGTATTAGGCTCTGCCTCTTGCTCATGTACAGATCCGCCAGGGTTTTGCAATTGTGGCCGATGGTGGTGAGCAATGCTGTTCAAGTCTTAGTTAGTGCGATGGCCTTGCAGGATTGTTAGCCCATGAGTTTGGCTAGGAAGCTATTGCCCGCATCTGACACAGGAGAGCATAATGCCTTTGAAGTATTTTGTGCACAAGCGACCTGGCCTCTCTGTCACAACTCACAGCCTGGTTGTAGGTCAAGTATTGTCACTCTAATAGTAACTTGTGTTATTGTAAATGAAATACCTTCCCCCCTCCGCCCCCCTCTGAAATAATCCTGTATAAAGGTGTGTGCTTGGATGGAATGGTAAATGAGAGACTGTTACGAGGAGCAGGATTGGGGGAACCAGTAAATACATACATTTGACTATTTCTCAAGTGGTGCCATTACTAAAATGAAAAGTTACAGTCAAAGGTGTATTAAAAAACAGAAGTTAAAGCTTGTATTTGGTATGTGTGGTTAATTATAAGTTTACAACAAAAATATGGAGATTGAAGTCTCACAGGTTCTTTATACCAGACGATGTAGGCAGGATGGAAGAGTGATTAGAAAAAGAGAATGAGAAAACCAAGAGAAAAGGCTGCATTGTCATTATTTAAACCACCCTATAGTAAATACATCATTATGTTGTACATTACCCAAACATTATTTAATGATTGAGATAACATAATTTTCTGTGAAAAAGTGTTTAAAAAATACCAACACAAGGAAAGAGTAATTCATGTTTATGCATTCCCTCACCTTAAATGTTCGGTCTTCAGAAATGGATATAAGTTGGTTTGTTTGCCAGGATAAAAATTCAACAGCAGTTACTTGGCCCAGGTGTCCTTGCAATTCAGCTAACACTGCTTTATGCTGTGATCACGTAGTAGAGATAAAGCGAGTAAAGACATTATTATTATTTTTTTATTGTGGTGTTACTCAACATTTTGACTTTTTACACAAATTATTTATCAAAATAAAAGGAGAAGAAAAATAAAATCATTAAAAAGAGCTTAAAAAAAAGAAAATAAAATAGACAGTCATCGTCATAAAAAAAGATAACAGAGAAAAAAAAATAAAGGAATAGGGAGATTAAAAGACAGCATCTAAACATAATACACATTTTCTTTCTGTGATCAAAACTAAAAAGCATTCTAACCAAACAAATAATTCAATCAATTTAAAATATAAAAAATATTAATTATAGCAGATTAATATAAAAAAACGTCATCTACTTTACCACACCAATTAACTCTAATTCTTTTAAAACAAAAATCACTTCCGAAGTAAGAAAGGTTTCATGACCCTGCGTCAGTCTTTGCCAAAACATTGGCATATTAAGCATTCTAGGATCATGAACAAATCTTTGAAATCTTTTCAGTCTAACAGTCCAAGTGCCCGAACACTCTGATAGCAGATGAGCAACTGTTTGCTTCACTGCATCTGCTCATCTATCGAAAAACATCAAAAGGATAAGTTACAGGGTCTCTAATATGTTGAATTTCCAAAGAGAGTACCAAATTCAATCTGAATCTTAGGAAATCCATTCTAATCACAAGATTAACTGATTTCTGCAAGTAGACAGGGAGAAAAGATCGGAGCTTATCAATTTCAGTCGATGAGGGAGATAATTTAGCAGTTCTCATCTTGTCCGTTGTTCTGATCCAGTCCATGCATTTAACAGATTCTTTAACCTTCAAAGGATTTTGTATTAAGATCTCCACTTGGGTAAAGTTTAATTGCATTTTGATCTCAAAGAACTTAAAAAAGAATTGTTATTCAAATTCATCTGTTGGGCCACCTCCTCAAATAATGATGCTTTTGGAGGTAAAAAAACTAACCTATATAAACTGAGCCACTTCCATTCCATAGCTGAAACCAAAGAACTAAGGCCCAATTCATATCGGACACGTGATTGGAACAGAGTTTGGAACGACTAATGTAGTTTTCCATATTTTCGCTTCTAACTTATCCCAGCTAACACAGAAGGCTTGTAGATTACATTCCAGTCCATAAGTAATAGACAGAATCACCTTCCCCACATAGAATTTTATTAGTGGCAATAAGGAAAATCTACAGTGCTTAGAATAAATTCTCTTCATTTGGGCAACCAGCTTTCTCAACTTAGTCTCAATTATTGAACGGAGATGGGACATAGTGAGATAGGCTGAGATCTCAGATCCTAAATAGGTCACTTCTTTGACTATTGGGATGGTGTTTAAATGCCCTTCTCCATCAACCATTGAGACAGGTCCGCCATAAACAGAATAAACAAAAAAGGAGCCAAGAAACAGCCTTGCCGGACACCCCTCTCTATCTTAATTGGTTGAGAGAGGTGTCCCATTTTTGACAATCTGACTTTCACCATAGATCCTTGAGGCAAATGTATGAGAATGTTTAACAATCAATCGGGAGGCCCCAGTCCTATAGTTTAAGCCATAATGTATTCCTGTTTACGGTGTCAAAAGCCTGGGAGAGGTCCACCCAGACACCAAACAGTGGAGGACCTGTCTTTCCCAGCCAGGATAGAGAAATACATTTAAGGATCAATAAATTAAGAGAGGTTGATACTCCTGTTCTAAAGTAAGTTTCTTCTCTAGGAAGTATTCCCTTAAGCTCTGCCCAACTTTCTACGTCTTCTAGAACTAATCCGCAGAAAATGTTCCCATCCGCATCAAGTAAGGATATAGGGCTATAATTTGCCGCAACCAAACGATCACCCTTTTTGTATATAGGGATAACAATTGCATTTTTCCAAGAATCAGGAAATCTTTGCAAGGCTATGATATTTTCAAATAAATTATATTTTGAAAATATAGGCCCAAATAGAAGGGTTTTTCTTCAGGATAGAATTTGACGGACCATTTGGGCAAGGAGCTCTTGAATTCGAAGATTAATATCATCAATCTTAAAGTCTAGAGACCATTCTGAGTATTGCTGAGGGTAAGAAACTTAAGAGTTAGCAGGGGCATAAACCTTTTGGAAATGGTCCACGCAAACCCTCTCCTCGATTACTGAAGTCTGCAAAGAGTCCGTTACAGATTTTTTTGAATTCACCATAGTCCAGAAGTTCTTTGAGTTTCTCAGAAAGACCGCTTTCAACATCTCTTCACCGTCTCTATGAGAAAGCATGAACCCATGCGTTCTTACCCAGTTTTTATAGTAGATGTTCACCTGTTTGATTTGGGCATTAGGTTCCTTAGGGTCTTTTATTGATTTTTTGATTCTATTTTTTTCTGCTCTTACTCGCCTCTTTTTTTCATGAATTAAATTATCAAAAGAGTGTTTATGTTTCTTAAGAGGCTGGCCCTTGTCTGTAATCGGGGGGGTTCAAATCCCACAGGAAATTAATATAATTACTCGGATTACATTGCCTCATCAATTGATGATCAGATAGATTCTTAATTGCATTTCCTAGATTATCAGTAAGGGTTTGTCCTTCTCTCTCGAACTTCACAACTCGATTACCCGCAGAATTAACTTCTAAAGGTTATATATAATGGGGAATACAGGGAGTTATCTCCATTTTAAAAACAAAATCCAGCATAGCATGGTCACTGTCTGCTGTTTGATTGAGATTGAAAGATATACATTTGTCAAAAATATTCTTAAAAACAAACACGTAGTCAATTGTTGAAAAGGCACAACGTCTCTGCCAGGGAGGGTCACAGAGAATATCACCCTTCACATTGCCATTTAACATGGTTAAGTCCCATTCGGCCATAAAGTCCTCCCATATACAACTATTCTGTGTTTTCATTTTCAAAGGTAGGGAGTGTAGCTGTGTATTAATGCATTGTGTGTTAAAATCTCCCAAAAGTATCAATTCATCAGAAAGGAATTTAAAGAAAACACCCAGCAACAGATCAGTAAAGGATTGCATAAAAACCATCAGCGCAGTACTCATCGGGTTCCAATATACTGTTATCACAACCCACTGTATGAAATTACTACATTCTTTAGACTGCAATCTGACGGCCATAGGGCCCTGTGTTTCATTTGATATAAGCAAACACTCCTGAAAAACCTCCCTTCTACATGCCAAGAGCAAGCCTCCACTTGGTCGGCCAGACCCATTATGGTTTGCCAATTGTTGAAAACCCGAAAAGCCCTCAATACCTAATCCATCAATCAACCAGGTTTCCTGCAAAGAAATCAAATAAACATTTTGAAAAATAAATAATCTTTGTGCATCTTTGGAAAAAGAATTGAAACCTCTAGAATTTCAAGAAAGACCTCTTAACTCCTGTTTGGCTAGAGCTTCTGTTCAGGTAGACCCATCTTCTGAAAAACTTGAGCCATGATTTCATGGACAATTTTCCATAAATTCAGAGATCCCCCCACTTGAGAGGGTACTTTCGAATTTTTTTGATTAAACTCAACTTTATCCCCACTTAATTCGTATCCGTCAACAATGGGTGAAGTTCTTGATATAATGTATCCCTTTTTGTGCCATTCATCTTTGGATTCCAGTATTGTTTCAGTCACAAGTCTAGATTTCATCAAGGGTTCAGTGATGTTTGTATTAGGATATGCTGGGAAACTAACTCAGTCAATATCACTTGATGAAAAATATTTTAGTAGAGTCATTGATTTCATTTCTCCAAGTATGTGTGGCCGATTAATTGGGGTCTGTTGCTTGTTGTCAATTCTGTGTAGGAACATCTTCAGGCTTGAGCTATTACTGAGGCAGGACTTATTTATTTGAGAAATTACTGGACCTTTTGTTGGTACAGATTGATAGGAGTAGGCAGCTGGATTTAGGTTTTTTAAGACATCCTTCTCAGGTTGTAGCTTTCCAGGGCGCCCGTCCGCAGAAGCCCCCCTATTCTTTTTTACTTCATCATCTTTCTTAAGATCTTCTTCCTGCGGGGGTACGGAGTCCATTCCCACTCTATTGTCTGTCAACTACTCAGCCCAACAGCAGAGAGGTAGCATCCACTCCACACACGGATAAAAGCAGGGGATATCTACTACCAATCTTGCCTTCTGATGACCCCGCCGGATAGAGATCTATCTGTGTTAACCTGGAACGTTCAGGGTCTGAATGCCCCTCGGAAGAGGAAATCCGTGGAGCATAGGCTCGCCCAGCTATCACCGGACATTATCTGCCTTCAGGAGACTCACCTCCTCAGGATAGATGAGCGCCGAATAGCCTTCCAACTCTACCCTAAACGCTTTTTCGCCTCTGCGGGCCTCAAGAAAAGAGGGGTTGCCATCTTAATAAGACGAGACATCCCGCTGACAAACATAACGATCAAGAGAGATCCTGAGGGGCGGTATATTCTCCTGAAAGGACTACTAGTGAAGCTTCCCATCACCATAGCAGCTGTATACTGTCCAAATACGGCTCAAAGCCTATTCCTGCGGAACCTCCTTCCGGTCCTTACATCCTTCACCGAAGGGCAGCTCTTCATAGGTGGCGACTTCAACCTAACTCCTGACCCTAATCTGGATAAGACTCTCCCCCCGGCCAAAGAAGACTTTAGCAAAGCCCTCGCTATGGCAGAATTCCTGAGGGAAACCGACTCCATAGATGTATGGAGATGGGCTAACAGGGGGACCAGGGACTACACATTCTTCTCCCATGCCCATCTGGGGCATTCAAGGATCGATCTCCTGCTTCTTTCTAGCTCTCTGGTCCCCTGTGTTGAAACCATCTAGATAGGACACAGAGTCCTCTCGGACCACGCTCCGGTCATAATGAGACAAGAGTACAGAGCTTCCCCGAGCCAACCCAGCGGCATTGGAAACTTCAGGATCATATCTTGACAGACATAGCAATCAGAACGGATTTAGCAGAAGCCCTCAAGAACTACTTTAAGGAGAATACTACCAAAGACACTTCAATCTCCACGATCTGGGACGCCATGAAACCTGTGATCAGGGGCACGGCTAACGACTGCACCGCCAGGCTGCGACGTCTACGCAAATTGCAGCAGGACAAACTTGAAGCGAAGGTGTCTGAGGCTGAAACCATCCTGAAGCAGGGGCAAAACAGGAAAGGAAGCCGCATGCTCCAAAGAGCAAAATGATCTCTAGAAATGCATCTAGCAGATAAGGCAGCCAGAGCTCTCACCTACACCAAACAATTTTATTATGTGCACAGCAACAAGGCAAATCGCCTCCTGGCCCACAAATTGAAAAAGTTGCACTCTCGGAACACCATCCAATGTCTTCAGAACTCCCAGGGAACTCCACGCTACGTCAGCACAGAGAAAATAGACATCATGACGGCGCACCATAGAGCAACCATGTCTGGCTCCCCCACAGCAGAAGAGGCACAGTTAAATTATCTATCTGGGGTAATGTCGGGTGCCCCACATCCTCACCTGGCAGCACTTGAAGCTCCGATCTCAACTGAAGAAGTGAGCGAGGTCATAGCAAAACTGAAAAACTCGTCTCCTGGGCCGGATGGTCTCACAGCTCCATTCTACAAACAATTTGCATACATACTCGCCCCCCATCTGGCCTCCCTCTTCAACTCCTTCCTCGCATCGGGTACAACCACCACCTGCATGGAAGAGTCGCTGACAGTTCTGCTCCCTAAGCCAGGCAGAGATCGGAGCCTATGTACCTCTTACAGGCCCATCAAACTCCTGAACTACGATGCCAAAATCTTCGCCAAAATTTTGGCAAACAGGCTGGCCCCTTTACTACCGGACATCATACACCGGGTTCATCCCCGGCCGCAGCACTTTCGACAACATTTGAAGATCGATAGACGTCATGGAATCCGCCAGCAGGAAAGGTCAGGAGCTGATGGTTCTCTCGCTCGATGCTCACAAAGCTTTTGACAGGCTAGATTGGGGCTACATACAAAGAACATTAAGACACTTTGGCTTCGACCCCAACTTCATTAAATGGACTCTAGCCAACTATCAGCATCCATCCACCAGGCTGAGAATTAACAGATCCAGATCCGACACAATCCATATCTCGAGAGGAACAAGGCAAGGGTTTCCCCTCTCCCCTTTGATCTTCGCCCTCTCCATGGAGCCCTTCGCATGCAGAGTGCGGCAAAATGCAGCAATACATGGCCTGTCTATCAAAGACCATAGCTACAAAGCGGCCCTATATGCCGATGATGTCCTCTTAACATTAACTAAGCCAAGGGATTCCATAAAAGCTCTTTGGTTCGAATTGAAAGATTTTGGGGAGGCTTCGGGGTTCAAGGTGAACCTTTCCAAATCATCGGCCCTGGGCATCAACCTACCGAGTTCTATGATCACGGACATTGCGAAGGAATACCACATTCCCTGGTCCAAAAAGATCCTATCATATCTAGGGGTCCAATTACCAAGCTCTCCCATCAACCTATACAAAACTAATTTTCCCCCTCTGTTCAAAGAATTTAGAAGGGATCTATCACGCTGGCAGAAGCAAGAAATCTCCTGGTTCGGTAGAATAACAGCTCTAAAAATGAACCTCATCCCAAGACTGCTTTACCACTGCTCAGCCCTGCCAACGGCTATCCCGAAACAAGCGATACAGAAACTGCAAAGGAGTATCATGAGATACATCTGGGAGGGGAAACAACCTCGGATCCCAAGGAACATCATGCTGCGGGGTCGAGCAGTAGGGGGTTTGGGAGCCCCGACATTGCCAGATATATCTTAGCCGCCCAGCTCTCCCATGCATTCGCCTGGTCTCAGGCCACTCCAAAACCCCGCTGGCTGGAGCTGGAGGAGGCCTGGTGCCCGGTCCCGATCACCTCATTACCACATATAAAACGCCCCAGCGACGGCCCGGACAGTGGGCCGCTCTCAGCAACCGAAAACTCTGTAGCGAATTGGAAGATGGCAGCGCGGAAATGGGGAGTACGCAGCACCACGGGCCCGCTCATTCTGATCTGGGGGAACCCGGAATTCTCACCGGGCACCAGACCCAAAGACTTCCAGAGATGGAGGGAGGGAGGATTGCAGAAAGTTCGGGATTTCTTCGAGGAGGGCAACCCTTTGGACTTCGAGGCCTGCAAGATAAAATTCAAGGTACCCGAGAACGAAATGTTCAGATACTCCCAACTTAGGCACTGGCTCTCAAACAGGATCATTAAAAACCTGGGAAGTAGAGACCTAACAGCGCTAGAACAGACCCTCACAGCACCGCCCCCCAAGGGCAAGATCTCTACCCTATACAAGATCCTAGACAGGACTGATCCGGACCTCAAAGAGCAATATTTGCTCAAATGGGAGAGAGACATTGGCAGAGCCATCGAGCCGGAGGAATGGGACCAGATCTGGACTAGAGCAAATAGAAGCTCGAAATGTGTTACCAACAAGGAGGGGGCATTCAAGGTATGCTACAGGTGGTACCGGACTCCAGAAGCCCTCAACAAATGCAACCCGGCGAATCCACCAACATGCTGGAGAGGTTGCCCGGACAAAGGCACACTCCTCCATTTGTTCTGGTCGTGTCCAAAATCATTGCAGTTTTGGAAAGCAGTATTAGAGCAAATCAACCTGATCACGGGACTGACAATCCCCTGGGACCCAGGAATTGCACGGCTCGGATCAAGTGGTGAAGGCCAATTCCCCCAAACAGGTCATAGGGCTGAACTCTGCTCCCATCTACTGACCGCGGCCAAGATCTCAGTTGCAAGACTCTAGAAAAATCCAGAAGGTCCTTCGGTCCAAATGTGGTGGACCAAGTGTTGGGACATAATAGCAGCAGAAAAATCACGGCCCTAAGGTTTGAGAACAGAGATAAATTCTACCACACGTGGGCGCCCTTCCTGGACTACGCTCAATCATACCCAGGTCTGTCTCGACAGCCTCCCTCCCTACGCTAGATGGGAAAAAGTGACTGAAATGTAACTTGATGTATGCGGGGTCAACTGACCGGTGAGGTCTGCCCGCTCCAGCAAAATAGAAGGAATACAGCGAAATTCTGGATCTAAAATACAGGTGCCCCCCCCCCCATCGGGGCCCTGAAGTTCGTCCCACCTCGGGGAGCTCTTGCTCCGAGGAGGGGCCCTGAGAGGCCCACCAACCCCCACCCAACCTTTGACCACCACTGTCGGCTATACCCTCCTTCTGACCAACTGTTTTGTTTAGACTTTGTGTTTGTTTCTTAATTTGTTGTTCCAAGCGAGTCTCTACAGACTGTAATGCCTTAATTTTCATATGACAGATTGCAGTACTTGCTTGTGTAAAACCAATAAAAACATGTTTCAAAAAAATAAAAAAGAAAAGGTGTGATTTTAATTGGGATCGGATTCAATTTAGGTTTTTGCTTGTTACACAGGAAGATTGGGTAATTTTCATAGGAGGCACCAGTGAGTCAGTCTGACTACTCACTGTTACTTTAATAATAACCGGAGTAGTCTTCCAAGATATTTTTAGATTCCTCCTTAGCCGGATTAGTTTTCAGTTTTTTACTAAGGCCCAGCTTTGGGCCTTTCTGATTGCCGTTATGTGTTCCTTCCAAATTGATTTTTTTCAAATTCCTAATGAAACGTTTGCTATTCGCTGTGTGAGATTCAGCATCCTTTTTCCTTTGTAAAAGTTTCTCTTTTTGTGTACATTTTTGTTCTCCCACCTTCGTTTTTCTCTTGTTTTACCATTAGCCTTCTTCTCAGGCTTATCCTGTTTCTCATTAGATGGGGAAATGTCCTCAAGTGGTACATTAATTGGGTTCTGAACAATTTCCTCTTCAGCCTATTGTGCCAAACGCATAAATTCTTCATGATAGATGCTGATAATGGCGTATCTTCCTATTCATTCTCCACTCGCAAAGGCTCAATATTCATTGGAGACACAGCCCTTTTGCAGCATTTTATGTCCTGTTCCCATTTTTCATTCATTCGAGATAGCTCACTCTTTAGATCACCTCTTTGAAGTATTAAAGTGTCCAGCTTCTCTGATTGAACCTTATGGAATGATTGTATCAGTTCCGTAGTTTTTTTTTTCCTAATTTGCGGCTGTTCTTAAAGCCACCATATTTAAGTCAACAGATTCCATGTCCTTTGTCAATTTCAACAAGATCACTGAATTCTGTTCCACTTCTAGCTTAATATTTTCAAAAACTTTCACCAGGGAACTCAATATAAAGTTTAGTGCGACTATTGTAGGGGATCCGAGTTCTTTCCCATTGTTGGTAGCTTGATTTAGCTCCTTTTCCGGGCTAACTGCGTTCTCCAAGGCAAGTTGCTGAATCCTATTGTTTTCTTCATCCCAATTTAGCCACTGTTCCGGAACCAGATTAAGCTCATAGGACGAGTCAATGTGAGGGGCATCAGGATCCTCATCAACATTCCTAATTGGAGAGTGTATAATATGAGGATTTTTTATCTTTGATGAGACCGATACCCGTTGACTTTCACTAGTCTCTTCCAGAAGTGGGCGGCAAAGATCCTTTTTTTAAATATCCGAGGTTATAGAAAAAAGATCTTCAATTGTATTTTTCATGGTAGTGGCTGTCACAGTATAGTTTAAATTTGACATTAGCGAATTTTTAACAGGCAAAATCCTCGGAGCGGATTGATTTGTTCCTTGCACCATGGTCGTTGACAAAGACCCGCAATCCTGAGCTTGTAGGCATTTGAGCATCAAAAGGAAAAGAGCTCGGTGGTGGATGGAAACTACCCCTCCCTGTTTTATGAGAGCGGGAGGGCAGCATTTCAAACATCTCTGGCAGCCCCATAGCCACAGGATTATTAGATGAGTCGATGAGAGCCGCTTTGTCTCCCATCAGAGCACTCCTCAGATTACATGTCTTGGACATTTTCCCTCAGGCCACTGCCCAGGGGATAGAGTCACCAGGATAAGCAGAGTTGCCAAAAAAAAGAAAGAAGACAAAAAAAAATATGTTTATTCCAATAACTGATCGAGTCAAAGGTAAACTAAGACCCACAGTCCTCAATCAGTTTTTCAATAGAGGGAACAATCGGCGAATCGCTAAATATTAATGCAAGATTGTGGACTTACTTTCTAGATGTTTTACAGCCACCTTGCCTCCCTCGCCAAACACAGCCTAACACTTTCACCAAGTACGGGCAGAGCCCAAAAGACAACTCCAAAGTTCATAGAACACTGTTTGTTCAGTGTATCACCGAATTCCAGGCGCAGCTTCAGGTGAACAAATGACACACCACAACACCGCCTAACACTTTCGCAACACTTCCGCCTGTCAGACATTATAAACATTAACCATTCATAATGCAAATTACAGTACAATTAATCAGGGTAGGAGATTCTGCATCAGTAGTCACCAATAAATCAGTGAACTGTGCACAATCTGTTAACGGACTAAGATAGAAACGATAATTTGCAAAGTATTAACACATGTGCATGCCCAGCTGCCAGTCTAGAAAACTGTGATCCTCCAGTTACACACAGTTCTCTAGAGGTGACACATTGTTCTCTGAACCAACTTAACACTGCTATCAATGCCTTTCCTTCTGGCTCCTTCATCTCACGATAAATATTTACTCTGATGGTATCCTTTCCCTTCCATCTTTATTCTACCCTCTTATCCCCTTCCTCAGTTTCTTCTGTTGTCCCTAATAGAAAACCCTTACCTTCTTTCTTAAGGCTGTCACTGACATCTATCTTTTCAATTCCATATTTCAGCTGTTCTTCTCTCCCCTGGTCTAGATAGAACATAAGCGCTCTATGATAAAAGTGTACCCCCTGCATCACCCGCTATACCGTATAGGGTATAATCACAGATAGTGATCTGTAAAATATAACAATGCAAAGGAGCTGGGTGGAGGATTTGAATTTCAAATAACTGTACATTGTACACAGCTAAAGAACCTTTCCTCTTGAATTCAGAAGTGAAATACATTTTGAATGAAACCTGCAGTCTTCGAAAGTCCTGCATTTTGAAGTGCCCTTTACTTCTGATGGCACACCTATTTGCAATGGACTATGCTGAAGAAGAGCAGCTGCATCCTCAGGAGAGTTTTCAGGTCTTCTTGGGATAGAGCAGGACCTTACAGAAAGAGGTCTTGCCAATAAAAAAAACCTGTCAAGACTGCTACGTTCAAACATGCTTGTGCTACCAGCGGTCTCATCCTTCTTGAAATTTCCTGTGCCAAGTCAAGAGCAGCAGTAAAAGTAACATACAGCAACAACAGTAGCACAATCACCACAGACCAAGCTAGTTTTCACTGGGGCCAGAGTGGAGTTTTGTGAAAACCAAAGGAACAAGCACAGTGCAAAGCACTGGCCCGCTAACGCAAGGTCCTCCATCATTAGAGTGTGTGAAATGTGCTCCCTGTTCCAACTCCCTGCACACATTCACACTTGGAATCCTGGCCCCTTTGTGCATGCTACGCCCTCCAAATGCAGAAAGTGGCATTAGGGTCAAGGGCATCTCTGCATTTCGGTACAATGCAGTGCAGGCTGCGGGCAAGGGTTTTGCCACCGGACAAACCTGCAGAGGCGGACGAGGTAGATGCAGGACATCATGCCCAGTAGCAACTTGATGGCCACACCGTGGCCGTCTTCGCTGACGACAGTCGTTGCACCTTTCCCTGAAAGGCTGCTAGCCTCCCCTCCGAGAGCGACCCCAGGCAAGACACTGTGTTGAGTCTGGCGCTGAGGAACAGCGCGTTCTGCGATGGCGTTAAGCAGGATTTCGGACAGTTGATGGAGAATCCCTGATCCGTCAATAGTCAGATGGTCGCTTTCGTGTGTTCGTCGGCCAGCTCCCGCGAGCGGGCGCATTTCATCCAGTCGTCCAGGTACGGGTATACGGGTATGCCCTGTAGATGTAGATGGACCGTCACTGGTGCCAGGCATTTTGTGAACACTGTTGGGGCCGACTTCAAGCTGAATGGTAGGGCCTTGAACTGATAGTGCTGGCCTTTCACCCGAAGCGTAGACATTTCTGATGTTTCTTGTGAATGGGGACGTGGAAATAGACGTCCTCCAGGTCCAACAACGTCACGAAATCCCCTTTCTAGGCCGAGTGCGTGCTGCAACGTGGCCATCCTGAATTCTTGGGACTTTAAGTATTTGTTCAGATGTCGTAAGTCCAAGATGGGCCTCCAGCCCCTGGTTTTCTTTCTGACTAGAAAGTATCTGGAATAGACTCCAGAGCCATTGGGCAACGAGCTCTATCGCCCCTTTTCGTAGCATGGCTCGTACCTCTTCCAGAAGCTGAGGGATGTGCTGCTTCTGACAGGGAATCGGAGGAATACAAGGACACCTGTATTTGGAATTCCAAAGTGTGCCCCTGGGCAAGAGCATCCAGCACCCATCTGTCAGTGGTGATCTTTCTCCAATCGCTGATGAACCTAGTCAGCCAGCCTCCCATTGGGGTGTACGAGTGGGGCCCGATGTCTTGGCCGTTTCAGGCTTGGTTGGGCGCCGGAGTGCAGCCCTGCTGGCAACAGCAACGCTGCCCTCCACTAAGGTAGGCCTGGGAGCAGCCTCTGTAGGCTTCCTGCGTTGGGGACCTAGAAGGCTGCCTGTAAGACGTGGAAAAACCTTTTGATGACCTGCTGGATTCTCCCCTGGAGGAGTGAAACGAAGATGAGCGGTGCTGCTGGAGGGTGCCGAGGAAACTTGCCGTCTCTGTATCCGTCTTGATGGCCTGCAGGGACTCGTCAAAGGCCTTTACTAAACAGATTATCCCCATTGAGGGGCATGTCCAGTACCTTCGCCTGGACCACCTGACAGAAGTTAGTGGCCTGCATCCATCCCTGTCGATGAAGGCAGGCACCGTTCCCCATCTGGCGGAACCCCGTGTCAACGACGTCTATTGCCACCGTGATGGCATGTTCCGATACCAATTCTCCCTGGAAGAGGGCGAGGGCTTCCATTTTCTTATCGTCGGGGAGGAACTCCAGAATCGGTCCTAGCTTGTACCACAATTCCGTCTTACCTGGCTAGGATAGCTAGGGCATTGGTCGTCTTGATTGTGGATGCTGCCGTGTGTATCACTATCTTTCCCATGGTGTCGATCCTTTTCCCCTCGCTGCCAGAGGGAAAGACGATGATGAAGACGGCTTAACCAACCGTTTTCTTGCAGCAGCCGACACCACCGTGTCCGGCGATGGCTGCGACCCCAGGCACTTGGGTGCGGAGTCCGGCACCCTGTACTTCTTCTCAAGCCTGTCCTGCTTGGCTGGCGCTGTGCAAGGGTTCTTCATGAGGGTCAGGCCCTTTTCCCAAATAGCGTCCAGAAAGGGTACCACCATGATAGTCTTCCGTTTGGCCTCTCGCATTTGAGACAAGAAGCCCTCCTTCTTGGTTTCCTCGGGTACCAGTTGGAAGAGCTTTAAGACTCTGGTGATTATAGAGTGGAACGATCCCACCTTGCCTGCGGGGAAACCCTATGAGGCGATTCATTGTCTTCGTCCTCATCCGTAGTCATGGCTGTATCCGTCCCTGTATCAGGGTCCGATGCCTGACGTGGTGGAGGAGGTGGATATGGGGGCATCAGATGACGTTTCCTCTTTTTCATCAGCGGTTGATCGGGGACCTGGGGCGCTGCAGGTACTGGTGCTGGGGGCATCCTCATCTGGATCACTGACACCAAGGTGTGGAGAGTTGATGGAATGTCCAAGGAAATGTACCTCGACTAAGAAGGCAGAGAAGGAAAATAAGGCCCTGCACCGTTGTCGTTGTGGACGGTATGCATGGACCCTTGATCCTCGTTATCCGTGGACGAAACCTCCATAGTTTGACCTGGGAGGACTGTTTCAGGGCCTCCTACCCCCTTTTGCCACCCTGAGGGGCCTGAACCAGAGTCTGGGTTGGTGCCTTAACCCCTTCTGGGGTACCTACAGCCTTTGCCAAGGCCTCTGCAACGGTGTCACGCCTTGGGGGCAGGGACACTTTCTGCACTGCGGGAGCCGGCCTCGTAGGATCAGCGCCCACAGCTGCTGTGGTAGTGGTAGCTGTCGACAAAGTCATCAACGAAGACTTTGACTGAGCCGGTTGAGCCTGCTTGGGCTGCGCTGCCTTCTTCTCCTCGGCCCTTGGCTTATCGGATCTCTCCTGTAGCTTTGCCGGGGTGGATGACTTCCTCTTCGAAGAGGAGCTTGATGGTATGCTGGCTATGGAGGCAGAGGGTGATGTTGATCGCGTCCTATCCAACTTGGGACCCGCATCAGCAGCAAACCCGGTGGACTCACACTTGTAGATCTTGGCCTTATCTTGGACCCCCACAGATGGGGCGCCCTTAAAGGACTTAGAAGACCGCTCCTGGGACCGACCGGTCTTGGATGAGGCATGACCATGCTCGGAGCACAGGTCAGATGCCTTGTACGAGTTAAGCCAAGCCACCAGCCTACTGTGCCTGTCTTTCATTGTCTTCTTAGAAAAACCTTGGCATATCTCGCACTCTAGCTCCTTATGGTCTGGGTGTAGGCAGTAGAGGCATTGTAGGTGCTTGTCTTCCACAAACATATTCCGTAGCATGCATTTAGTGCAGGGCCTGAACAGGGAACTTCCCGCCTCCTCCTCCGACATGGTTGGAGGCGCGATGTAGGCCCAAGATGGCCTTCTAGAAACTTCAATGAATCTTCGCCCTTGAGGGGCGCAGAACTTCGCCAACAACGGATCTCGGGAGGATAGCTCAGGGGCAACGTGCTCGCCTTGGAAGCAAGACGACACGGAGCAAAACAGGTTCGATCCCTGGGTCCGAACTTAGAAACCTCTGGGTATTAAGCACGTTATAAATAACCTATCATATCATACCCCTGTTGCCGGTAGATGAGGAAAAGCGCACACAGGCTCTTTGGAACAAAAATGTTACTTTTCTCGTCAAAAAACAAATAGCTCGGAGAGCAAACTAGAGGATTCCCAACACTGAAGCATACAGCAAAAATCGGATGATGGCTGCCATAGGCGGGGCTTAGGGAAGAGACTGTCATTGGATGGGGCCAGTATGATCCAGAGGACAGTGATTGGTTTAGAGGAGAAATACAGTTTTAAAGCAAAAGTTAAACTGTTTTTTCTTTTACCGAGGATTCCCAGCCTGACGAGAAATATTCATGAGCATGTGAATCCATGTCAGACCCCATGCTGGAGAACACTCGGTTTTGGCTAATGAGATGCAATACATCAGGTTAAAATTGTTGGGCTTTTTGAAATGCAAATCAATGTGGCTGGCAGGTTGAATGGTGATCTGCTTCTTCTGTACACCTCAGTGAAATGACCTTGAATACACCTTGCCTTAAGGACCCTAGAAAGGTCATAGATGATGTGATCCATCACCAAGGCCATATCCTCCTTACAGAGGAGACATGGACTAACAATCTGAACAGATTCCAAGGCTAATAAAGCAGGTGCGGAAGTGGGGGGAATCTAAGTTTCTCAATTACATTTCTTTCTGGAAGAAAAAAACTTTCTGGTATCAATAAGCCCACAGACACGGAAGTAAGAAGCAGTGGCTGCTGCCTTTGTCCAAGGATTGCAACCCAAGTTATAATAACGATTGAAGGCCACTTGTGAGAATTGGCAGACAAAGCTACTGGCTTAGCTGACGACTGTAGCAAATCATTGTTTTTGCTTATCAGGAAATGAAGCACTCAAGCGAAACACAGGGTATTGCAATTGCAAAGCTTTCAAGCAAGGGGTAGGGGTTAACAGGGTATAGGAAAAATGGAAAAGACGAAGGAATGGGTTGGGGGAGAGGTTTTGTCAACAATCAGGAGGCAACAAGTAGCAATATAGCCAATAACTATTGTAAGCAAGAGGCTCACTGGATATTTGAATGCCCGAAGAGCCCAGAGCAAGCCTTTCCACATCAGTTCCTTAATCCACCATCATTTCATAAACCAGAAACCCATACCTTTCCTGAGCAAAATACTTCAATGGCCACTCCAGCGGAAGACTCCCACTAGGACAGCTTGAGACATAGTAACCTCATTACCCTTGATTCCTGTTGATCATGTAGGACCTTAAGTACAGTGTGATAGAGCAGCAAACTGTGCCATGTCTTGTGGATAACAGAGCTAGTTGGACAGCCCTCTGGTCAGAGAATGTTCCTAGCAACCCTCCATTCCTCTACCTCCGTCTTATGCTGTTGATATCTCTAATCTACTTTTTTTAAACTTCCTTCTATTGAATTGACAGCTTACCAGAAAAGACGGGAGGAGCCACACGGCGCCAGCATTAAAATACAAGCAGTACACACATTAAGCAATACATATTGAGCAGATTGAAGCAGCATCAACAATAAGCAGTATACAAAGTATTGATAACTGTACCAAGGAATACGCATCTACAGGGAGCCCTCCGGAGAGGAAGGCGTAGAATTTGACGGTGAGGTCAGGGCGGTCATATAGTCTCGGAATCTGCGCCATATGTCCCTCGGCCTGGAATGTGGATGTTGCATTTTGATCCAGGACTGCTCAGTATCATGAGTCCATGTGGTTGCTCTGAGCCACTGTGTATAAGTGGGAGCCCTAGGGCGAAGCCAACATAGTAATATGCAGCGGACCGCCAACAGCATGCAGAGACCTGCTAGTTTCTTAGAGTTACGGGGTAATTGAGGAAAGTCATGGAACAGGCAGTGCAATGGGGAGGGAGAGATGGTGTGTTCCAGAATATCTGAGAGCGTGGAGCAGATGTCCAGCCAAAATTGGGTTAGGCGAGGACAGTACCATAGCATGTGGATATAAGAAGCCTGGTCCACGCCACACCTGGGGCATGTGGGGGGGGTGGCATGGAACATGCGATGAAGTCTCATTGGTGTGTGGTGGTACCTGTGTAGGACCTTGAATTGGATTAGTTTAAATTTGGTGTTATAGGACACATCATGAGTGCGAGCGCACATTCGGGACCATCTATCGTCAGTAATTTCAACCCGGAGATCCTCCTCCCACCTGCGCCTCAGATTTGCGAAGGGGGGGCCGCCCTAGTCTGCAATAAGGAATAAAGTCTCAACACCTTACCCCTGAAAGAGAGAAAGGAACAGAGCTCAGCAACTAGAAGTTTGTCGGGTGGCAAAGCAGGGAAATCGGGATACCTAGATTTTTATACTCTCTCGGAATGAGGAGTATTGCAGCCACACCGATGGCCGGCGTCTGAGTAAAGGGGGGAGATTAGGCCATTCAATAAAGTTTCCTTGTTCAATGGCATCACGAAGCATCAGAAAGCCAGCATCCGCCCAGTGAGAAACTATTGATCGTGAAATGAGTGGGATATCCGGGAGAAAGTTCCACAGTGGCAGATCACCATGAAATGGGTGGGGAGTGTCGACCATCGCCCAGAGTTTGGTTAATGCCAAGGATGTGCTAGCGACAGGATCAGCAGAGTTTGGATCAGGGGGGATTGGCTTGAGGATCAATGATCCGATCACTCGGTCGCTGACCGTCAGCTTCTCTAGGCGATCATGTGGGGGAGGGTCGACGGTGTTGAACCAGTGTGCAGCGAATTGAGACTGGGCCACCACCCAGTATCTGATCAAATCGGGGGCGTTGAACCCACCCAGCGCCTTGGGGACAGTCAGTGTGGACAGTTTGATGCGGACCGCTCCCGAGTGCCAGAGGAAGGTGTTGATAATGGAGCGTAGCATTTGAAAAAAAGCAGCACCAGGCCACACAGGCAGATTGGTAAATCGATACAGTAATTGAGGTAATACCACCATTTTAAGTATACCAATTCTGACTGCTAGTGAGACGGGGAGCCTAGACCAATAGGAGGTTTTTGTCACCAGGTTAGTAAGGTAACTCTGGTAATTGTCGTCCCGCAGCTGTGCCGTGTGTCGAGAGACCACCCCCCCCCAGGTAAGTGAAACCAGACAGAGACCAGTTGAACCCATGTAAGTCAGAGGGGGGGGGGGGGGGGTTGTGTCGAGTCTGTGAGTGGGAACAAGGTAGACTTGGAGCAGTTTACTTTCAATCCGGATATGTCTCCAAAACGGGCCACATCTGCCAGTACGGGAGCAAGGTTGGTGTCAGGGGAACGGATGTAGAGGAGGGCATCGTCAGCGTAAAGGGAAACTATGTCAGATTGGCCGGTGGTGCGTAATCCCCTGTGTGAGTGCAATTGCCGAACCATGTCAGCAAAAGGCTCTATGGCTATGGCAAAGATGAGTGGGGAAAAGGGGCAACCTTGGCGTGTGCCTCTGGATATCCGGAAGGGGACGGAGCATCTGTATTCCGTACGGACTCTGGCCGACGGAGCGGTATAGAGCAGCTTTATCCAGGATTGGAAATTGGGGCCGAACTTGCATTTCTCGAAGGACTTGCCATAGATATTTCTATGAGACCGAGTCAAATGCCTTCTGCATGTCTAGAGTAGCTGCAACCGCATGTGTGGATGGGCTGATCCTGCTGATCACATTAAAGAGCCTACGCAGATTCAAAGACGTGGACCTACCGTGGACAAATCCAGACTGATCAGGGTGGATGATGTGGGGCATGTATGGGGCTAAGCGGTTGGCTAGCAGTTACGCGTATATTTTAACATCACTGTTAATCAGCGAGAGTGGATGGTATGAGCCGCACTGCGTAGTGGGCTTGCCAGGTTTAAGGAGAACTGTGATCAGTGCCTCACGGAGGGATGGGGGAAGTATCCCTCTGCCGCAAGATTCCTCCCAAGCGTTAGCAAGTGTGGTGCTAGGAGAGATTTGTATTGTTTATAGAAGTCCATAGGGAGACCATCCTGGCCAGGGGCCTTCCCAGATGCTAACGACTCAATGGCCTCGATAGGTTCCTCCAATGTGAAGGATCTCTCAAGGAAGCTGCTTGCGTTGGCCGACAGGACGGAAAGGGGAAGACTCTCTAAGTATGAGTCAATTTCGGAAACCTGGGGCCCGTCGGCCTCTGAATACAGGGAAGCGTAGAACGAGAGGAACTCAGAATTAATGTCCTGTGGGGAGGTAGCGAGTGAGCCATCAGGTCTCGTTATGGCCGGGATATTGGGGGCTCCGAGCTCTCGGCGCAATAGTCTAGCCAGCATTCGGCCAGGACGTTCTCCTTCGCTGTATTTCCTTGCCAATTGGGGGGAGTCCAGGAACTTAAACTTGCGCTCAGCAAGGTCACAGAACTTGTCCAGCTCAGTGCCCAGCGCCGCTAGGGTGGCTGGGGAGTGATCTTCCGCATATTGGGATTCGTGGGCAGCCTGGGCCGATTCGCTGGTGGCAATGTCGGCGCGGATACCCTTCAGAATACCACAACTTTTGGAGATGGCGATCCCCCTCGTGTGTGCTTTGTAGGATTCCCAGAGTACAGCTTGTGTGGACACAGAGTTTGTGTTGATCTCAAAATATTCCTCCATAGAGGATTCAAGTTCGGACGCGAAAACCGGGTCAAGAAGCGAGTAAGGACTCATCCTTCACTGCCTGGTTTTATTGGCATCCGGTCCCCAGTTTAAGGAGATAAGTACCCGTGAATGGTCTGATAATGTCCTGGGGAGTATAGCCAGGTGAGATAGGCATCTGACCAGCATGTCTGTAATGAGCCACCTGTCTATTCGAGAGTGGGCATCATGTACTGAAGAATAAAAGGAGTATATACGAGATTCAGGGTTCATCAGACGCCAGGCATCCACCAGCGAGAGACGGGGAAGTGTGGTAAGGACAGCATACGCTGCCCTAGACAGTTGGCGAGGTCTAGAGCCCGATCTATCTAAGGTGACATCCAATTTCATATTAAAATCTTTCGAGTAGAGTGGCCAGGTGCAGGTAGAACTCGGGATCGTCCACATTGGGACCATATATATTCAAGATGGCTACCTCCTGATGTTGTAGTGTGCCCGTGATCAATACATACCTACCAAGTGGATCTACGTGGGAGTGGTGACATGTGAACTTCAGGCTCTTGTGTATTAAGGTGAGGGTGCCACGGCTTTGAGTGGAATAGTTAGTATAGTATCTCTGGGGTCCGCATTGTCTAGCGAATCGCTCACATTGCTCAGAGCGAGCATGGGTTTCCTGTAAGCATAAGATTTTAACTCCGTGGCGCTCAGCATGGAGCTGGATCGGCCGCATTTTTTTGTAATTGCCTAACCCCCGGACATTCCAACTCATAAAGGTTAGGACAGCACTAGTCATACTTTAGGGGTAAGTGATAGAAGTACCGTGACGGGGTAGTCAGCAAGTGAAAGATGTACAAACTGAATGCGTGTGGCCTCATATCTACATATATCAGATGGTATGCTATGGCGCGTGCAGCGCCTCCGGTGGCTGTCAAGACTTTTTAAAACTTTAACGTCCCCACGTCCCTCCCCCACACAGAGGGACGAAACCCAAACCACAACCAAGCAAAAACAAACAACTCGGCATCAGCGCCTGGGGAGCGGTTAGCTGTCCTAGCCGTGGCGCGACGGACTTGGCGAGGGCAAATAGAGTGTAAATGCAGTTAGAATAACAAGTATGTTCAGCTCAGGTTACATGTGTGGAGGAATTATGATGGAGACAGTTGGACTGCAGCCAAATGTTCATGGATTTCCATAGACTCCAACCCTGACACATTATAATCATAAACAGTTCATCAGCGCCAGCACCCCAGCAGGGGATCTGGCCACAATAGAGCAAACCATAGAACCGGTGCAACTGTAAAGTATTATAAATAGTTAAGCATAGCAAGATCCTGCTCCTCAGTTGATGCGGGAAACAGAGGATCCAAAGAACAAGAAAAAAACACAGAGGAGCAGCCAGCGTCGACGTGCATGTCGTGGATCATCATGAATGAGCCTAAAAACGGACCAACACTGACTTAAAGCATCATATTAGGAACCTAACAGACTGGGCCTGTGGTAGCCGTGGATCAGCCAGGAAAGTGCTCGTCAAGGAACTTAGGAGCCTCCTCCGGGATCGTGAAAAAGAAAGTTTTGTTGGAGTGCTCAATACGAAGTTTTGCGGGGAACAGCATGGAGTATTTGACTCCTAAGTCACGAAGTCTCCACTTCACAGCTGTGAATGATTGGCGCTCCCGCTGTACTGCCACAGAATAGTCCGGATAGAGGTGGATTCTATTCGCTCCAAGAAGAAGTTCTCCCTTGATCCTGGCTGCTCGCAGGAGGGCATCGCGGTCCCGGAAATTTAGGACCGTGGCTATAATGGGCTGCAGTGGAGCGCCCGGTCTGGGCTTTGCGGTCAAGGCTCGATGCGCTCTCTCAATGGCGAACTGTGAGGAGAGTTTAGGGGAATCGAGGAGTGTCATGAGGATGCGCTCATTGTAATTCTCCAAGGGCTCTGTGATATTCTCCTCGGGAATTCCAATAATGCGCAAGTTGTTCCGCCTCGAGCGGGATTCAAGATCATCATTTTTCTTTTCCATCGCTGCCACCCGGTTGGTGAGCGTGGAGACTGCTGCGTGTAGCGAGCCCAGGTCCTCTTCAGCAGCTCCTAGTCTGGTTTCAACCTCAGCGACTCTTCCGTCCGTCTTTTCGATATGGGCTTTTATGGAGGAGATTTTCCCATTCATATCGTCCAGTTTTGTGTGGAGTGTAGTGAAGCTATCTCGTATGTATTCCAGCATCTTCTGAGAGTCGTCTGAAGCTGTTGAGGTAGAGGCAGCAGGTTGCTCCTCCGGGTCATCAGGGGCGGGTTTGGACGGTGTTTTTGTAAACATATTCAACAAGCTTTGCTTTTTCCCAGCTCCAGCTACCTTAGTCATGGTGAAGGACAGGTTCAAGGTCCAGGATCACAGGCAGAAGTAGGTACTCAGAGGTAGAGAAGTGCTATCGCTACTGGCCGCAACTCAGAGACATCTGGGGCTGTGGTATGTGGCCCATCGGGTCTGCAGGATGGCGTCTGAAGTACAGCAAGTTATGCCCCCTACCTTCAAATTAAGTGATGTGTGCGCACCCCAATGTTCAGGGCCAGTTACCTTGGTGGCTACGGTGCGCGCAATCCCACAGAGTAACGGTGGCGGAGCCGAAGGCACCGATGATACAGCACAGCAAGCAGGGTATAGCAAGACACAGCAATTCGGGCCCAGGGCGGCACCCTCTCACAGCGAGCAGGTGTTCAGCAGGCCCAGTTGCGTGATATACCAAATCCACAGGGATGAGTTAGCCGACCTGGCGGATATACAATCCAGAGGGGGCGCACACAGACAGAACCAGCCACAGGGGAGTCCCTGCTACTCACAGGTCTTCCAGCAGAGCAGGGATCGCAAGGCTAGGAATCCAGGTCCGGGCACAACAAACCAGGGAAATAATAAGTGCTAAGAGGTGGTGCAGCTCCCCCCGCAGTGGCCGCGGACTAGGAGTTGCTGGGTTTATAGCTGTGAAGCTCTTCGTGCCGGCAGGACGGTGTACAGTTCGTGACCAGGGTACAATCCAAGCAGTCTCGCCAGGCCGCACAAGTGTCCTATAATGTGCAGGGACCACACCAGTAGCGGCAAAAGCGGGGCACCCCATGAAGGCAATGATGTTGGGGGATGAAAGCATCGCCGGCACAGGCGCAGCAGGACTGGTGTAGAATAGGGGGGGAGCAGGGCACCAGGCAGCACCTCCACCCCCAACGTATGCGAGAGCCGGGTACTAAACTGCAGCGGTACAAGGGTGTACAAGGCCAATCAGCCGGCCTGCCAGCCGTGAAGTCCAGTGGGAGCCACCACAGCGCAGGGGGAGCAACACTTAGCAGGATCCTCTGAGAGAGCAGGGAACGTGTATCGAAGGATTCCCACGTAGGTACTTCAAGTGGGAGTTAACGTATACCGCATGGTGAGATGGGGGGAAGGGGCCCAAAGTGTGATCAGGATGGTGAGGGCTTCGGGTCCGGTGCCACTCCAGCGGGGCGCTTGGGTGGCGCAAGGCTAAATCTGCCGTGGCGACATGGCCGAGCGCCGCGGCCCGAAACACCCCGCAGCAGGGAGGAGGATTCCAGGCTAGTCCGTGGCCGCAGGGGCCGGATCCCCAGTCCCGAGGGAAGGAAGCTCACTCCCTGCTCCCCGGCTCCTTACCTGAAGAGAGATGCAGTCTGGCCGCCACAGGAGGGCGAGCGAGGGAGGAGGGCAGGCACCGAGCACAGCAGCGCGGAGTCAGCCGCGGCAGCCCGGGACACCCGCGGTTCGGGCCCCAACAGCAGTGAGCACAGTCTCGGCCACAGTGCCCCTCCCCCACACAGGCTGCCTGCGCCGGGGTGTCGGGTGCAATCGCCAATCCGAGCCTCACGGGGCTCTGTCACCGAGCGGGCCAGCAGTCCGCAACGACGCACCTTTGGTGAGGAAAGTGGGGCTCACAAGAGGTCTCCGGCTCCCAAAGTTGGCTCAAGCGTAGCCTGTAGACGGACCACACAGCTGCTCCAGTAACAGATGATCCAGCTGCATTTACCGCAGTAAAAAAGGATTATATGCGCCCTCGTAGGCCAGAGCTGTACACTCAGGCGGCCATCTTGCTTCGGCGCAACAGCCTCTAATCTACTTGTTACACATCTTGATACACCCCCTCTATCTGTCTCCATGGGTCCAATAGCTGATAGAAATGCATTTATCTACTGTTAACAGATTAGGGTGAAAACCTGTGTGTAAATTGAACTGTACCATTTACTGCACAACCAGTGTTTTTAGATGCCCTATATGAAAACAGAGAAACTGTTCTTACCACCTTGCCACCTGGCTGTGCAAGTAGTCCCACTTTACAAGTTGTGTATATGATATTGCTGCTGAAAGCGCTGCCTGTGATTTGTTTCTAATTACATCATTTTAATCCTCATTTTATTTACTGTGTGGATGTTTCTCTTGCCCAAAACTTCCCACCTGCTGTTTGTGTGGTGATTTAGTTTTATTGGTCTATGTGCTTAGTGCATTTGGGCTGCTGCGTAGTCTTTCTTCATACGCTCACTTTAAACAGAGTCTTTCTCTGCTTTCCGCTCTGCACGCAGTCACGTGACTCCCGAGACGATACGTATGTGCCGCTCCTACAGACAGCGCAGCGGTTGGGCGCAGGAGGCGCACCTAATGCGCGCTGAAGTTGCGCCAAAGTTAAGCCTGTCTGGGCCCATTCGGGTTTCCGGACGGGCCTAGTGGGGTGGTCTCAGTGTCCTACACACGTAGCCTATTGTTGGACCTGGCGCCTATAAACACTGTTACCAGCAGGTTTGGTCCTGGCCCCCCAGGCCTGGCCCCCCGATCACTAGGTTGGTATCGGCTAATGCTAGACCGGTTTTAAGGGTTAAATTAGTCAACTCATGGTCTATGGTGGCACATATCCATGATTTATCTCTTCTGGTGGGCTTGATGTACTCTTTGTAATTGAAACTTGGTGAACCGATTCTTCTGGCCCTATGTTCCCACAGTTTTTACCTGATGGGTTCAATATCCTGCAGGTGCATAGAGCTGTGGCTCACCCTGGGGGAGGGAGGGGCTAAGGGGAGGAGCATTATCTTTAAATCAACGCTAAAAGTAGATTGGTACCTCTTGTTCATGCTTTAGCTATGGAGTCATACTAGTCAATGTGACACTGTCTGCTTCACAGTCGGTTCACCTCTTTTTGGGTTACTGTCTGCCTGGGGTATGTTCCCTCGTCCTACAGCCATTTGTGGAATTAGTGGCTTCACTGCAGCTAAAATATCCCACTTTTATTGCCTTAGGTTATTTCAATATTAGATTTAATGTGTCATTAGCTCCATTTCTTGAACAGTTTCTGGATAGCCTTTTAGATCTAGGAATTAAACAACATATGGTTGAACCCACCCATCGGTTGGGCGGTATGCTGGACCTCATTTTTTCAGCCATTCCAGGAGTAGTGGGTTTCCCTATTATGCCACTCATCTGGACAGACCATTTTTTGGTCTCTTTTACGGTACCTCTTATGACTCGCTTACTGCCTCCTGTTAAGCACTCAATTCTCAGAAGAAATTGGCGCAATGTGAATTTATCTCATTTTGCTTCTACTGTCATGGCAAATTTCCCTACTGATAGCCTTGTTGATCTCTCTACCCGATCTTTATCATTCTTGCAAGCTGTGGACCAACCTGCACCTTTGGAGTCTGCAAATGTTCGTTGTCAACTGTCTCAACCGTGGGTTTCAGATGAACTCAAAGCAGCTAAACTTAGTGTTCGTCAAGCTGAGCGCAAATGGCGCCTGTCCTATAATTTGATTGACAAAGCTACATTTTCCTCTTTATCTAGAAAATACCATCTGCTGATCAAAACTGCTAAACAGTCCTTTTTCACAAGCAGTATAGAAGCTGCCCTGAATCCGTCCAGGGAACTCTTCTCGGTTGTAAAATGTTGCCCTTCTACTGCACGTTTTCTTCCCACGTCCCTGCCATCCCAATCTCACTGCGATGCACTGGCGGATTTCTTTCATTCAAAAATCACTAAAATTTGTGACGATATCGAATCTACACACTCTGGGGCACATTGACACCAGTCTACCCGTTAGCTGAGATATTTTTCCAGTGTTCACGGACGAGATTGTCCTGACTGCCAGTTTGCGTATTAAATCGGCAGCACCATCGGACCCAGTTCCTTTATCCATTTTGCAGGATCTTTAGCCCAAGATTATTCCCTTGATGACCCAGGCTGTGAATCTTTCTTGTAGTCATGGGTTCATTCCAGCTGAGTTAAAACAGGCCATTGTGGTCCCTCTACTTAAGAAACCATCCTTGGATGCCTCCATTTTGTTTAACTTCCGTCCCATTTCTTTACTTCCATTTTTCATGAAGCTTCTTGAAGCTCCGATTTCTCCCCTTCTTTCTTCCTTCTTGGAGTCCTCTGCAGTACTCGACCCCTTTCAGTCTGGTTTTCAGCCAGGAAGGGGTACAGAGAGTGTGCTAGTCTCAGTTAAGGAGGACCTGGCCAGGATGGTGGACAGTGGAGGAGTGGGGGCCCTGATTCTACTCGACCTGTCAGCGGCTTTTGATACTGTTGATCACCCCCTCCTTCTTTCCCAGCTGTCAGTGATTGGAATATCTAGTCCTGTGCTAGCCTGGTTCACCTCTTTTTGTCTGGTAGAAGCCAGTCTGTATCTCTTCCTCCTTTTCTGTCATCTGTACACTCTCTGTTCTGTGGGGTTCCCCAGGGCTCGGCCTTGTCCCCGATGTTATTCAACATCTATATTTGTTCCCTGATTGCTCTTATCCGCTCCCATGGCTTTAGGTGCTATTCTTATGCTGACAACACGCAAATCCTGGTCCGTTAAGATCTTGACCGGGATGGTGCATCTCGTCTGCATGACTGCCTTTTGCACGTGGGGGACTGGATGGGCACCAGTTGGCTCAAGTTAAACGGGGATAAGACGGAGGTCTTGGTGGTGGTTTCCATGGCCACGTCTGACTCTTGGTCCTCTTCTTTTTGGCCTGACTCTCTGGGTGCACTTCCCATTCCGGTGACAGTGGTGAAGAACCTGGGGCTTTACCCGTCTTCGTCACTTTATATGGCGGCACAGGTGAGTGCAGTATGCCAGTCTGGCCCTTTCCTGTTGCAGGTTCTTCGTAAAATCTTGCCCTTTCTTCCTGCCCGTCTGCACCCGCCTGTGGAAGCCGCATTGGTTTCGAGCAGGATCGATTATTGCAATGCTCTTGTTTTGTCCCAGCCGGTTGGTATTATTCCGCTGGCTGCAATTGCTTCAGAATTTAGCTGCTCGAGTTGCTACTGCAACCTCATATGGTGCTCATATCAGCCCGGTGTTGCGCCATTTGCACTGGCTTCCAGTGCAGCAGCGGATCACTTTTAAATCCCTATGTATTGTTCATTGTTCATCAATCTATCAGATTGGACCAGAATTTCTTCAGGATACATTTCAGCCTTACATTCGCAATTTGAATCTTCGCTCTGGTAGCAATCGATTGGTGGTGGTTCCAAGGTTTCGCCTTTAGAGAGTGGGTGGCAGGGCGTTCTCTGTAGTGGCATGTAAGCTGTGGAACAGTCTTCCTCTCAAACTTAAGTCTGTTGAAAATCACTTAACCTTCCGTCGCCTACTTAAAACCACTCTTTTTTGCTGATTCTCCATTGCTTGTTGTGGCTTGCTATGTACTTCCCCGCGCCAAGATGCCTTCGGGTAATGTGCGCGCTATATGTGTACCTAACATAACATAGCATTACATAACACGTGGACTATTTACACACCTGTCCTCAAAAAATTATATTTGAGAAAGGATCTAAACTATACCAAGTTCCCATTTGCCTTATTTATTCAACATTTTTGTAGAATGCTACACTTGCAGGCCGTGAAAGACTTTAGAGCGGCAGGGGAAAGAGAAAAACACAGCGGTTGAAGAGTTCACAGGAACAGAGGAAGGTGTGCCAATGGCTATCCTACCCAACAGCAGACTCTAGAGGAGGTATCCTGAGCTCCTCATAGGGCAAATGGTGGGACCCTTACAAAAAAGTTGTTAAGGGAAAGTCGGAGGCCGGTGAGTTAAAAGGGAGTCTGGTACACAAGGTTCGAGGTGAAGACTGAAGGCGATGGCTGGCAGGCAGGTCACAGAAGCAGTGTCTGGAGTGACTCTGTGGGGGAGGGGCAAATCTTTCCGGTGGGGAGGGGGAAGAAGTGGGGTTTCAGAAGCTTCATGATGGTAAAGAGGGATGGAACAGCTCTGATGTGGCTTGGGAGAGAGAGCTCCAGAGTTGAAGGCCCAGTGTGAGAAGGCTCTGTTTTTTTCTAACTGTAATTGTAATTGTTTATTTGTAAAGCATTTATTTGTGTACATTAAAGCATTGAAAACAGAAATGTTCCTGCTGGAAGAAAAGGTTTTCAGTGGAGTGTGACTGAGCAAAAATGATGATGATAGATGTTTGGTCAGAGTCACAAGCAACACATGCGTCTCCCACAGGTGTTCTTTCTGTCTAGATTTCTATCCCGGTAGAGGGGAGCACTAGCCCGGGAGAGGGTGCAGTTTCTGAAGGAGATATGCAGGCGAGTGATGTTTGAGGGCTATGTAGAACAAGCAGAGGCCTTTAAACTGGATCAGTTGTTTATTCAGAGCCAGTGAAGCTGGGCAAGTGATGGGGTGATAGTTGTGTGTTTCAGAAGTCCGGGGATTAGAATGGTTTAAGCATTCTGAATGGATTGGAGGGATCAGAGGGTGGAGTCGGGGAGTCCCTTGAGGACAGAGTTACTGTACTCCAGCTTAGAGAGGAAGAGGGCATAGATGGGGTGTGGAAGTCATTGTGTGGAAGGATGGGTTTAAGGCATCTAAGCAGGTGGAGTTGGATCGTACAGGTCTTGGCATTAGTGGCAATGCATTGTCTGAGAGAGCGTGTGGGGGTCTGGTGTGAAACACAGTTTTCACATGATTGGAGACAGGCATGTGTGTGCTACCCAGTGATAGTTTTTGCACCCTGCTGGTGTTGTCTGGGCAGTGTTTGGTTGAGTGGATGAGATTTTCAGACTTGCTGGGGTTCAGTTTAAGAAAGCGGAATGTCATCCAGCTGTAGATCTGAGAGATGCAGTTGGTGAGAGTGGGCTCTCAGCATGACAATAAAGTAGGTCACATATCTAACATACAGCCAGTCAGGGTCAGAGTATATCCCTCTAAGCCTCTTGCAAAGGTCCAACAGTACTGCTTCCCGAGGCAGAGGAAGAGATAACGACTCATTTTAGCTTACTATTACAGCAAGGAATCATTGCCGGCCTTGTAATACTCCTATTTTACCTATAAAGTAACCCGACAAACACACCTGCCTTTTTTTGTGCAAGAGCTTTGTGCTCTGAACATTGAAGTGCTGCCAATTTGTCCTGAGTTTCCGATACCATTATTTCTTGCAATGAACCTTCAGGTACCTGCTTTTCTGTTGTGGGTCTATGGTCTGCATTATTTTCTATACTTATTAAACCAGATTGTCAGAATCTGTTTGCTTTCACATACCAAGGATTGCAATACTCATGGACTAGGTCATGACAGGGATACACTGAGACCCCTACCTGTCACAAATTTGTAAAAATGATTCAGATTACATATTTCCTGGAAGATCTGAACTTGTACTATTTGGATGATCTTCTCTCGGCTTTACCCTCTTATGAAGCCTGTAAACAGGACACTAGTGCTTTTAATCCTTCCAGCCACAAAGTCATAAAGCCTTCTAAAAGAAGCTAGAGTTATCTCTGGCAAGAGTGCACTATTTGGGTCATGATATTTCTGCAATGACCCTTCATCTGGCATACCTCAGTGTTGAAGTGATTGTAAAAATGCCTAGACCCACCACTATCAGACAAATGCGATAGTTTCAGGGTATGGGTGGGTATTGTAGGCAATGATTACTGCAATATGCCACTATTATTAAACCCCTGAAGAATATGTGACATCTTGATACTTTTGAATGCTTACCCTGGTTTTCTGAAGCAGACCGGGCATTAATATCCATTAAACATGGCCTCTTCTATGTACCAACCTTAGGTAGCCCGATAACAAGAAACCTTTCAAACTCTTCTGTCACAAATTGGATGGATATTCACTAACTGTATTAGCACAAAAACATGGGGATAAACATGACCCATTAGCATATTATAGCACTTCGCTAGATCCACTTGCAGTTGGATTTGCTCCCAGTCTCTGCTCTGTAGAAGCTGCTGCTCTGGAGGTACAATTGTCAGAATGTTTGACCTAGGATTCTACATAAACTGTTGCAGTACCTTGAGTAGTCACAGCCTTGCTGCTGAAAAAATAAAAAATAAAAACAGCATCTCTCCACCTCCTTCCTTCCAAAGTAAGGACTGATTCCAGTAAATTCTTCTCCCGTCACTTTGGCTCGCTTGCTGGCCCTTAATTCTGCATCTTTAACGCCCACTGCAGCAGACCAAAAATTGCATGATCGTATTTCTGTCAAATCTGCCCTTATACTTCCCAGTCTAGACCTTCTTGGTGTACCTTTATAAAATCCTGATTATTGACTCTTGGCTTCGTGGCGTTAGAGGCAAGCAGGTTAGAAAGGGACAGGGAGTACAAGTAAGACAAACACGTTAGGTTCTTGCTTTGGGTGCGCAGAGAATGGGGGACGAATTTCCCACAGGAACCAACACACTTAATATGGCACGAGGTACAATATTGAACCGCGACTAAGGAAAGAGGCAGAGATAGCCTGCTGGGAATCCCAGCAGCCAAACTCTGTACAAAGGAATTACACAAGCATCGTAACAGGAATACCCAGGGAAAGGACAGGAAGCCAAAGTGGGCATGGTTCAAGATTCAAGACAGAGAATGGAAGAAAGACCATAAGCACAAGGGTACATGAGATTGGAACTGCAGACTGAAATCAAGTCCCAGTGGACTGAACTATAGACCAGGAACAAGAAAACTCAGGGCCGAAACTCTGGACTAGGATAATAAGGACTGAACTGCAGATTGGTAAAGAATTCAAGGAACTGGAACTCTGTACTGGAATAACAAGGGCAGGACTGCAGACAGGTAACAAGGAAACTCACTGGAATCTAGGAAGCGAATGCCAGGTGCATTGTGGGATATGTAGTTTGTGAAATTAAATAAGGACGTACCAAAGTCTAGCAAACAGAATGTAAAGACAAACATATCAATAGGTACTGTCTGGGGAGGTTTATGGTGCTGACCTTTTGAGTTTGAAATAGGCCACCATGGGTGCCAATTGGTTTTCCAGTGGCACGGCCGTGACAGTATGGTGGATACCCTTCTCATAATTATTACAGCCACATCCAATTTAATATCACACATATGTCAGCTCCTGTGAGTCTGCTCAGCTATGGAAGGTTATGTGTATTACAGCCATCTAAATTGAGCCTGCCAAATGGCAGGATAGGAAACTGAATGGCAATGCCTCTTCTATGATCTCTTCGTGAGAGCAGGTAACACCCTCCGCCAAAGACAGCCGCACAACAGGCAGCTACCCTGGGCCCAGGCATCAAAGGATAACACCCATTCAAAGAAGTAGAATCACACCAGGGTGCTCCATTTCTAAACACCTTCATTCTTAGATAGAAGGGAAGGGGTGTGGTTAGAGTAGACAGGAGGGCTCTATACAGTGCAGAAAGACTTCCACCGTTTGTTCTCTTTCTCTCCCTTTCTTGTCCCCTCCACTTCCTCTAGAGCATATCACTTTGAGTGTGATGTCAGAAGGGCAAAGTCCACTTTCTTCGGGAACAGGGATTGGACAACTAAGGCAGGCTAGTTTTAGGTCAATCTCCTGCAAGCTTTTGCATTTAAAAGAAGGGGTATCTCACCACTTCTTTAAATCATCTTGGAATCATCTCTGGAATCCAACCACGGAAGATGATCGCTGGACCCTGCTGTGAGCAGTCCTTTCTTAAGTCCTCCAGTTGTGAGGTGAAGTCAGGTGTTCAAAGGCAGAGGCGAGCTCTGTCCCCTAACAATCCTTAGGGACCATTGGGGCAGATAGGAATCGCGGGATTCAGTCACTTCTCCCCAGTGCGGAGCATTTCCCTGAGAGGTGACCCCGCTACACAATACAGTCCCTAGGGGTAGAGACAAGCAGGACCTCAACAGGAGGGACTCCCACCTTGGCAACAAGGACCCCTGTTCCGATGAGGAACTCCCTAATCAATGCACACAACTCACGCCTAAGAAAACATACTGGAAGACCATATGATGAGCAAACTGATATTTGTTATTGTCCTATAGAATCCATGAGAAATTCCTGAAAGGAAACACTTTCCTTATTATGAGACGAAGAAAACCATTGGCCTAATACAGAGCACCAGTAGAACAAAGAAGAAGGACTTTAACGCTGCACCGGGGAAGCCCCAGCAACGAGTCATAAACATGAGAGACGGAGACATGAGAGGAAGAGAAGCCCAGGAGTTTCAAACTCGTTAGGTGATCCAAGCTGAAGGAAGCCGGGAACGCAGCTGACAGCACTACAAGTGAGTTGGCATGAGAAAGTAGAGAGCAGAAGCAGGTGGCCCTCAAGGAGACCCAAAGTCTAAGAAGCTAAAAGTTTAGAGTATGGTCCAAGGAGGAACTGAGAACGAAGTGGTGGCATGATCAAGAATAGGTGGGATACTAAGGCCACTTATCCAACGTCATCGCAGAGCGTGTTGGAAGAAGATAAAGCAGAGAACAGAGAAGCCACCCTAGCGATATAGACGGAGAACTCCATCCTAAATGGAGGCCCGATGATCCGATCCACAAGACAAAGTTAACGGGGAGAGCGGGAGCCCTGAGAGGGGACTGGAAGTAACGAACCAAATACTAATACTCATCCCAGTAAAAAACAAGTATTGAAAGAGTGAGAATCGTTACTGGATCAGTCATACTCGTGCCAGTAAAACCCAAGAGTTGGATAGATTTCCCAATACATAAGAGAACAGAATAAGAAAGAGAGAAAAGTGACTTGTGCTGTGCCAGTGTGCACACAAGGACATACCTCATTACACATATTCCACTTCCACTTTCATCCCATTCATACCGTTTCTATCACACTTTCAATGCATAAAAAACAACAACATACACAGTGCCCAACATGTTTCTTTCCCACAATGTATCATGTGTTGAGTACTGGGAAATTCTTCAGGGGCTAAAAACAAAGGTTAGTGTATCGTGCCTTTCATTCAAACAAATGCAAATCGCAATTACCGTTTCTTTTAGTTCTTTTAGTTCTCTTGTCTTGAACATAATCGTGTCCTGAGTCAACAGGCTCCGATTGCCCTGTAATCAGTCTCAAGATGACGTAAAAAGAGTCTCTCCCGTCCTGTATTCAGGAGAATCTCAGTCTACTATGGAGTCGAGTCCTTTCCAAGGCTATGGGGTCTTGTTGTGGATTGAGAAAAGTTGAACATGTTTTTAGTCTCCCCGGAGGTTACCGAGTTATTTACGTCATGGAGACCCTTAATTTAATGGGGAAACAACGTGATGATTCCATCAGTGGGACGTTCTTAGTGCTCCCGTTATAGGCTCGTTCTTGGCTCCCTCCGCTCTTGGCTCCCTCCGTAGGGCTTTGGTTCCCTAACAAAACCCTAATTCAAAAAATCTCCTCCACATTATTTGTTATAAGTTCCATGGAGTTGTCCCCTTGGGGTCCTCTGCCGGTCTTGCACCTCGTCGAGTAGCTTATCTCGGCGCCTATAGATCTAACCCATGCGGAGGGGAAGGCGATTTTATTCCCAACTCAGATTTTCTGCCGCTCTAGCCAGGACGTCGTCCACGGCGCTAGCGTGCATCTGGAGGGTGTAGATTTGCGTTGCGTGATCGTCTCCGCGAGTGTCGTCAGTGCTTAGTCCCGACGTCAACCAGTTGCAAGCCGTGATTAAAGCGTGTTCAACGCTGAGTGAACTATCTGGGCCTTTCGACGCTGCCTTTGCTGTCCATTGTTCTTCGAAACGATGTTTGCCTGATCGAATCTGTTCGCTGCAGCACTCAGCCAGCTGAAGTGCATCATTGCCTCGCTTCAAACCAACAAAGTCCCGCTGCCTTGTGTTGCTCAAGTCTGCGTCCGAAGGACCAGCTTCTTCATTACTGCTCCTGCAAGTTGATTGACCTGACCCTGGTAGCTCCCGAACAGCGGCCTCCGAATTGACTGCGCATCCCAGAACCAGCTCAACCGCTGTCAATCCTCGACCGCTGAACCGAACCTGGTGACGGTCCGATACGCAAAGTCCAGCTTTGAAAACACAGCTACCATCTGTTCGACCCCAGACTCAAAGCCAGCTTGCCACTGGACCATTGCGACTGCTGCATCCACAAACGGAAAACAACCTGTGAACAACGTAAAGAAGCCTTCATTGATGCCGTTGAACAAACAAGACATCTGCAAAGGTATTACTGACTGATACCTGCCCCTCGGTCCATCTTGGGCCTTAGAGACTGGATAGGTCATTTTAATCTCTTTTTGAAACCTCAGGAACATATCCTTTTAACATTGTGGTCTTTCATTGCCTTTTCTCCCGCTGGCTCATCAACCAGATCTATCTTTGCATATTCTATGTTCCTTCTACAGGGGTGGGTTTTTATAGTATTTTGTAGTTCGTTATTATTGTACATGGTGCACTTGATTAAAGTATATATTTTTATTGAAACGTGATCTTTATTTTGGACTGTTATACTTGGCTGTTTGGGTCGCTACTGAACCCTCTTGAGAGAATAGCCTTCCCTCTGCCCTGTGAGAAACCTGAAGGTGTCTCACTCGCTAGTCCCCGGGGAGCTGTCATCCAGGTAGCCAAGACACGGCCATCGCTATTTGATCCAGTTCCTGGGGGTGGACCAGTGCGGGAGGATCACCTGGATGAGTGGTCTACGGGGAGTGGAAGTGGGACACCAGAGAGTGAGATGTGGTATCCCCTTCCTTGGAAAACCTTTTCCCCATCCTACCAGTTAAGATACCTCGGAACTGAGCCCCCCACCCCCTTTCCCAACACAAACACTTTCTCAAGGACAGTTCACTGTGAGCGATAACGGACTAACACCAGAGCCGTATACCTGACATGTCCCAACACTATGGTCAGGCAAGGTCAGGCAATTATGGATCATTACACACACCTGACTTCCATCACACTTCTCCACATGGATAAAAGGCGGAGCACGAAATCACACTCTGAGAGAGGCAAAACACACAAAGAAACAGCAGTTCCAAAATGGCAGTCTAATACAAGGAGAAAGACCGCAAGACCAGAGAGGGTTGCAAGGAGGGAAGCACCCTTGACCTGTAAAGACTGTTACTTTCGTGAGCCTTGGAAAGTAAGAAACCGAAGAACAGGAACTAAGGCTAATCAAACCTGCACAGTGTGTTGGAGGTATCCTGGGCTCTCCCGCGTCAATAATCAAGGTGGGGAGGAGCAATTGCCGCTGTGGTACAGTCCTTGGCTCCTCCAACAAAGCGGTGTCAGAAAATACAGCACAGTCGGTGAGTCGGAGCGACTGATAGCAAACCAGCTTGTGTTTTGAAACAAGGTTGCAAGTGGTGACATTGTATAAAAAACAATGTCTGAGGTTTTTGGGATGAGCGATGTGAATACAATTGGAAGACAAAGGAAGTAGTTGAACTTTATAATTGAACCATATACAGAGTGGTCCGGCGCCACGTGGGTGCTCATTCGAAAGTCTCTGTTAGGTATCCAACTGATGCGGAGTATGAGAGAAAGAAATACTGAGATCAAAGTGGTCATGCAACGGGTCAAGCTAAACCCTGTGCACATTCGGAAGTCTTTGATAGTTTAATATATGTCACAATTGGTCCGAGCCCGGCTGAGGGAGACTAATTGAATGAAAGACAGGGATCTGAGCCTGGCAGAGGGGGATTCTGGGTGAACAGCGAGTCACCAGAGAAAGAATTATCTGAACACAGTTGGAAAGGGATCTGAGACCAGAAGAGGGGGATCCAACATTGAACTTTAGTTTTGAAAAGGATCTGAGCCCAGCTGAGGGGGACCCAGGGGGATCCAGGGTGACCCAAATTGAATACTAGAAGAAAGGAAAGAACATTTGCATGTTGTTTTTGGTATAGCAGGCCCTCTGTGTCAAGAGACTTGCAAGAAGTAAAAATACTTGGACACAAAAGGTCATGAACTGGGAAAATGGAACTGTATCCTCATGCCGCTGAAGCCAGAGTGTGTGCTTTGCTCAAGTGACCAGTCTTGTCAAGTGCTGAAAACATGGGGAAGGGAAGTCAACGACCTGACCATCCTGACGTATTATTTTGTGAACACTTTTCTTTTTCATGAACATTACCCGACATTATTTGCAAGTTAGTGCTAAGGATTGGCAATCGTTTTTTTTTAGTATAGGTCCTTTTATTTTGATAAGCCTCCACTAGGACTGCATTATTATTATTTCATGGTCGTAGCTTGCTCCCATCTGTAGATTTAGGTTTAGATAGCAGTTTATCACACCCATATGCAAGTTCAATAAACACCCTTGAACTGTGATCACTTGTGTCTGTCTTACTATTGCCACCATGCGTTTCTTACAGCCCACCTTACCATAAAAGGCGAAATAGGTATATCTCTTAGCAATGCCTGTTTTTCCTTTATGATTGTGTTCACTCTTGGTTTTTAGAGGCGTGAAGGCTGAGGTTTATGTCACTTACCTGTAACTATTGTTCTCCTGCATGGGTCTGGCATGGATTCTGTAACGCTTACCTCATAAACTCTGCGGGAGCACTTCTCTGGAAAATCAGTTTGTACTATTCTTAGGGCCTCATTACAAGGATGACGGTAGGGATCTACCGGTACCGGTAAAATACCGGTACCGGTAAATCCCTACCGCCTTACTACGAGGTCCATTTGCGGGTTGGGGGATTTAATGCCTGCTTTTTGCAGGCGTTAAAATCCAACCCGCTAAGGGACCTCGGAGCTAATTACGCCACCGCAAAATTGCGGTGCCGTAATTAGCGCCTTCCCCATTCCCATAGAGCCGTATGGGGCAGAAATGGGAATGGGGGAGGGCAATGGCGGAAGGGGGATTTACCGCCCCGCCAACCTTGGAATGGGGCGGTAAATCCCCTTTCCGCCAAGGCGGTGGGGTATTTTACCGGCATGAGCCATGGCGCCATGGCTCACCGCCTACCGGGTAATGAGGCCCTTAGTGTGCATTGTAAATCTATATAGTCAGGTTATCTAAGAAAAAACATTCAGCAATCCTCAATATGCTTGTCAAATGCACACTTCAGTAATTACTTCTCTAACTCTCTAGGGCCTTTACCTTTTATTATTTGTTGGTGAGCTCTCCATCCTGCTTCTACGCAGGGACGCTTGTTCTGAAGAATGGAGATGAAATGTAACTTTCTAAAGGGAGTAAGGACCACTAGTGTGCGTGAAATGAGAGAGAGAGCTATTGGGGGAAGGTAAGGAGATAGAAACTATCCATGACAAGAATAGCACAATTGGAGTCGTTCCATTAACAATAGAACGTGCAAGACAAGGAACTCCTAACCTTCCTAAACCAAAAATGAGGAACGCCTATATGTGCGTGTGAACAAGTGATCAGACAATGTCAAATGCTGAGAAAATGTATAGTGATTCCCCTCTGGACATTAACAACCAAGGTGAACTACACCTTTACACTCTCAACAATGTGCTTGCCTTTTTTACATGAAACACTAGCCTCGTGCGGAATGTGCGGTATGCTAACTAGAGGGAGAAAACTTCCAACAGCTAACTAATATGACCCTAGTTGGTTCCGCTGACTGGAAAAATTGTAGCACCCAATATATGATAACTCAACCCTTTGTCACAGGGCTGCAGTTCCCTACAGTGTGTGTAAAAGGCTGACTGACAGGGGAACAACTTCTTACAGCTGACACGAAAACAAGGTAATTCAACTGACTGGAAAATGCACGCTGCCAATCTAGTGATCGCTAAAACAAGTGCGCACAATAAACATTAACAGCCAATACTTGCGATAAATGTAGGTTGACAAGACAACGAACTTCAAACAGCTGACGGAGATTCAACGAAAATATTCCGCTGACAGGAATGAGCGCGGCAACAGTGCTGCGGCAGACGTGAAGGCAACTGCCGATAATGCTGACTGAGAAAACGAACACTATGGAATACTGTGGTAATGACTGGGAAGTTACAAGGCTAACTTCAGAGGGAACAATGGAAACTACGGTGAAGGATATTTCAAGAATGGGCTGAGGAAAACTGTGACTGGAACTGGCACCGCGGTAAGTGTACACTGCGTAGCAGACGACGCGGAGCAGGAGCGGGGAGGGGCTTATGCACCGAGTGTGAAGCACTAGACCATCACTATCACTTCCCATAGGACCACTAGGCCGCCATCTTAGGTAATGGGGAAGTGTCTTCTGCCCTATAGCCTAGACATGGTTTTTTCCTTGTTACAGACCAAGCATGATAAGCCGTTGTCCACGAATTCTTAGAGGCTAATCTAGGGGCATGACCCATGCTCATGACAGATTCACATGCTCATGAATATTCTCCGTCGTCAGGCTGGGACCCCTCGGAAAAAGTAAAAACTGTTTCACTTTCACTTTAAAACTGTATTTCTCTTCTAAACCAATCACTGTCCTCTGGGTCATACAGTCCCCATACAATGACACTCCTCTCTCTAAGCTCCACCCCTGGTGGCCATCTTCAGATTTGGCAAGCACGTAAAGTGGCAGTATGAACCAAGAAGAGCCACAGAGGGGATGGAGGGAGGGTTTGCATGTGAATCCATGCCAGGCCCATGCTGGAGAAGAACAAGTTACTTCTTACCTGATAACGTTCTTTTGATGGGATGTTCCTCCGACGTATTCCTTATCTTAGATAATTTGTCTCCAGCTTGCTGGCCTCGGAAATATTTTCTCTGTAGAGGGTGCTGCGCGTCGACGTCCGCCGAGTTGGTGTCCCTCGACAGCCACCGTATCGGCGCCGACGTCACCATGCCCATAAATAGCCACGCGCGGCGTCCATTGCTCAGTTCCATTTTGTAGCATAAGATAAGTCTTGCATGAATTGGCTATTGATCTTCAAGGAGCGCGAGCTGCAACTACAAGGGAGGTATTACTGTGGGGATGGATGGGAGGGGCGATAAGGAATACGTCGGAGGAACATCCCATCGAAAGAACGTTACCAGGTAAGAAGTAACTTGTTTTTCAAAGGGATTGTGTCCTCCGACGTATTCCTTATCTTAGATAGACTCCCATAGCAGTGGTATGTAATTGGAGGTGGGAGTAAGAATGTCATGTATCCCTTTTAGGAATGAACCGAAGGTTAATACGGCTTTGCCAAATCTGGTCTCTTGACTAGCGGAGGAATCCAGGTTGTAAAATCTTGTGAATGTATGTGCGGACGACCATGTGGCAGCCGCACATATGTCTCGGACCGGCACCCCCTCTTTGGAGGGCCGAGGAGGCTGCGATACCCCTGGTTGAATGAGCCCTAAAATTCTGAGGGGGCTCTTTCCCTGCTAGTTTGTAACCTTCCAGAATGGCCAAAATAATCCACCTGGATATGGTGTGTTTTGTTATGGGTAGTCCCAACTTGTGACCTGAGTAGCCTACAAACAGTTGGTCTGCTTGCCTAATCCTAGCCAGTCTGCTGATGTAAAAGCTTAGAGCTCGCCTTGGGTCCAGCCTATGTAGCCTTTCTTCCTCTTTCCCCGGATGGGGAGGAGGGAAGAACGAAGGTAAGGTAATTTTCTGAGTGATGTGAAATTCAGAAACCACCTTTGGGAGGAAATTAGGCTTCACCTGTAGGACAACTTTGTCCTTATGGAAAATTGTATGGTGGGGTTTACAAGATAGAGCTTGTAATTCGCTCACCCTCCTAGCAGATGTTAGTGCTACTAATAGGACAGTTTTAAGAGTGAGAAATCTCAGAGAACAAGAGTGGAGTGGTTCGAAGCGAGTACCCATTAGGAAATTTAAGTCTAAATTTAAGTCCCATAAGGGACCTTGGAATGGTCTTGGAGGATAGACATTAGTTAATCCCTTGAGAAATTGTATTACTAAGGGTAGTTTGAAATACGATGGTTCCTCCGCAGTGCGCTTGAAGATTGATAGCGCCGCGAGATAGCCTTTTACAGTGCCAACATGAAGGCCTTAGTTTGCCAAGTAGAGTAGAAACGATAACACCGTTGGTGTACCGCATGAAAAAGGGTCGATATTGTCCTCTCTACACCAGCTGCAAAATTTGTTCCAACAGCAGCGGTATAAAGACTTTGTTGCTGGCCTTCTGGCCGAAAGCAACACCTCCATGACGTCATCAAGGATGTCCCAATCCTTGTACCTCAATCTTTCAGAAGCCAAGCGTGAAGGTTGAGAGTTCTTATGTCTGGATGGAGAACCTGACCTCCCTTCTGCGAGAGAAGATTCTCTTTGAGTGGAAGACGGATTGGAGGGCAGATGGACATATCCAGAAGGTCCGGGTACCACGTTCTCCTGGCCCAGTCCGAGGCAATTAGGATCATGGTTTTCCGGAATCTTCTCAACCTCCTGATCATTTGAGGATTAACAGGGACTGGTGGAAACGCGTAAAGGATTGGAAACTCCCAGTCCACCACGAATGCATCCCCTAGAGCTCCTCTTGGGGGAAATTCCCTTGAACAGAACAGATCGCACTTCCTGTTGGTACTGGTGGCGAACAGATCCACCTGAGGGGTTCCCCAAAGGGCGAAGATCTCTTGAAAGACTTCCTGAGCTAGCTCCCACTCGTGGGAGACTGTGCTCTGCCTGCTCAGAGCGTCCGCTGTCAAGTTCTTCTCTCCGGCTAGGTGAACTAGGTGCCGAGATTCCTTCCTGAATTGCCCAAAACCAGAGTTGCATTGCCTCTCTGCACAGTGGCAGTGACCCTACACCTCCTCTTTTGTTGAGGTAGTGCATGGCCACCGTGTTGTCCGTCATTATCAGGGCATTTCTCCCCTGTACTGATGGCAGGAAAGCTTTCAGCGCTAGTCTGATCGCTCTCAGCTCTAATAGGTTGATGTGTAGTCTGGACTCCGATGGAGACCAACGACCGCTGATGGTCAAGTCGTTGGCATGGGCTCCCCACTCCATGAGTGAGGCGTCTGTGACTACTGTTATCTCCGGCTATGGTTGCCAAAACAGTTCTCCTTTCAAGATGTTCTCTAGATAGGCCCACCATTGAAGGTCGTGGGCTATCTTGTCCGGAATCCGGAGGAGATCTGTCATTCTTGTGACCACTGGGTTCTTAGTGCCCACTGGAGAGATCTCATTCTCAGGTGAGCCTCTGGCACAAGGAAGATGCAGGATGCCATGAGGCCTAGCAATCTCAAAATGTCGAAGGCTGGGAGATGTTGGGCATTTTGAAACTTGTTGACCATCTGCAGAATATCTTGAGCCCTCACCTCTGGTGGCGAGGCTTTTCCCATGGAAGTGTCCAGGACCGCTCCGATGAACTGGAGTCTCTGTGATGGTATCATCTGTGACTTCTTAAAATTGAGGGAGAAGCCCAGTTTGTGAAGGAAGTGCCAGACATAATCTAGCTGGATTTGAGCTTGTTCCGAAGATACAGCTCTGATCAGCCAATCGTCCAGGTAGGGGTAGACATGGAACCCTTCCCTCCTTACACTTGCAGCCACTACCGACATTAGCTTGTTGAAGACCCTCGGGGCGGAGGTCAGCTCAAATGGCAGAACTCGAAATTGACAACGAGAGCCGCCAATTGCGAACCTCAGGTATTTCCTGTGTTTGAGATGGATTGGCACATGGAAATAAGCATCCTGGAGGTCCAGAGATACCAACCAGTCCTGGATTTGGAGGGCCTGAAGGATCTGAGAGAGAGTTACCATCTTGAACTTGTCCTTCCTGAGGAACTTGTTCAATTCTCGTAAGTCCAAGATAGGTCTCAGTCCTCCGTCCTTCTTCGGTATGAGAAAGTAGGGGGAGTACCAGCCCTTGTTCCTCTCCGCTACAGGTACCGGTTCTATGGCACCTTTCTCTAGCAGGTCTACAATTTCCTGCAAGAGGAGCGGATCTGGAACTTTTAGAGAGCTGTGCCCCGGTGGATGACTCTGAGGGATGCGTAGAAAGGGTAGGCAATAACCTTGGGCAACTGTCTCCAATGCCCAAGCATCTGACGTAATAGCCTGCCATTCCGTCAGATGGTGAGTTAACCTGCCCCCTACAGGTGTTTTGTGTGGAAAGACCTCAGAGTGGTTTGGGGGCGGCTGATGCAGATGCCGAGGGTAAAGAGGCACCTGCTGCTGCTGCGGCCTTAGTACTTTTGACCCGTCCACCTCGGGTGGATCTCCTTTGGCCTATTTGAGCCGGCTGTCCTTTGCCTCTCCCGAATGCGGAATAATAGCGAAAGGACTTTTCTCTCCTAGAGGTTCCTGAGGGGCGAAAAGGAGTTTGGCGGATTGCAGCTCCTAAAGATTTTGCTGCTGCTTTAGATGTTTGCAACTTTTCCAGACTGTCATCAGCCTTTTTACCGAATAAAGAAGAGCCGTCAAAGGGCATATTCAAAAGTATGGCCTGTACATCTGGAGCAAAGCCAGACTTTCGTAAACACGCATGCCTGCGGATTGTAGTACTTGCCGCCATGGCCCTGCTGATACTGTCAGCGGAATCGATGCCAGTTTGAAGAGATTCGCACATGGCATCTGTGCCATCTTTAATGATGTTAAGGAAGGCTTCCCTTTCATCTCCTTCCGGTATGCAGTCAGCCGCTGATGAAGCACACTCCCACAGTGTGTGACTGAACCTGGCGAGCGTACAAGTGGCGTTGATGGATTTCAACGCCATACTACAAGCAGAAAATACTTTTTTTGCCATAGAATCGTACCTTTGGTCATCCCTGTCCTGTGGAACAGTAGGATAAGCGGATCTGCTGCTTGATGAAGTTGCCGCTTGAACCACCAGGCTCTCTGGACTGGGTGTTTTGATAAATATTCAGGGTCAGCCGCAGCTACCCTATACTTGGCTGACAATTTTTTATTGACTGCAGGGATAACCTCAGGAGTTTCCCAATTTGATTACATTTTCCTTTGTAAAGCTGTATGGAAAGGGACTAGAGGATCCTCCTGTGGACCTTTATCTAGTATGTCTGTAAGGTCATCCTGTTGAAAAACAGGTGAAGGTGCAGACCAACCAATTAATTCAATAATTCTTGCCATCAGGGTTCTATAGGGGGTTTCGGCATGTTCCCCTGTGTCTGGTTTGGCAAATTCCACTTCTGGGGAAGTGTTCAACCCACTTGCCTCATGTAAGGATTCCTGTAGGTCTTTCAACCTTCTTTCCTCAGAGGTAAAATCCTCTGAAACAGGTGGTGTGGTCCTCTGCAGCCCGAAGGGTCTTTCTTGATCAGAATCCTCCCCTTCTTCATCGATTGAAGATAATCTGGGGTACTCTGACCTTCGGAAATGGTGTAAAACCCATTTCTGAAGCAGAAGGAGCCAAACTTGTCATTATTGGTCGAGAAAAAGTCGATGTCGTCGACGCCGATGTGAAAGGCTTCGAAGGCGCAGAGAAAGGCGTTGAGAAAACTGGAAGAGGCCTCGAGGAACTCAACAGGATCGGGATCCTGCTCGAGGATGTCGACGACGTTCTCAGCGTCGTGCTGGAGGCTCTGGGTATAACCATTGGCTGCGAAGTAGCCGTGGTTTTTTCTTTTATCGGCGTCGATGTCGGCGTCGACGATGGCGTCGATTCGATCGACCGATGCATTGAAGAACCCTTCGATGATGGCGCCGATCCATGAGTCGAAGGGACTTTCAACAACGGCGTCAAAGATGGTGCCTTTCTACCCGATGGTCCGTGGCGCTCTCGGGTGGACTCTTTCGCCGGGTGCAACGACTCGCGGCGTTTCGATTCTTTGGGTTTTTCACCCAGGGTATCACCCTCGGCTGTCTTCGAGGGGGTCGAGGCCGCTTTCTCGAAGACGCTTAGCATCTTTTTCCTGAATTCCTCCCACTCAGCCTGAGAGCTGTGTTTTGTGGGGCAGGAGACCCTTTCTGGGGAAACAGAAGATGACGAGGAAGGGGATCTTCGACGTCTCTTTTTTGAGTGTCTAGCTACTTCGAGACCTAGAATGGGAATGCTTTTGACGGCGAGGAGACGAATGCCTCGACTCGGCCGAAGAAACTTTCGAGGAGGTTTTAACTGACTTACCTCTCTCGAGCTTCCCCTTGCGCTCCTTCAAGGCTTTCGCCGTCATGGACATGCAGTCCTCACACTCCGAACAATGGTGCTCGACTCCCAAGCACCACAAACACATCCAGTGAGGATCTGTTAGCCACATTTTCTTTCCGCAGTCTCGACATTTTTTGAAGCCGGACCGCGGAGTCGTCGGTTCAGATGAGGAAGCCATTGAGTACGAGTTGGTTTTATCAAGGGAATATAAGAGGTTTATCTGACTGAACTGAGCAACGATATTCTGAGGCCCCACGAAGCGCAGAAAAACAGAACTGAGCAACGGACGCCGCACGCGGCTATTTATGGGCATGGTGACGTCGGCACCGATACAGTGGCTGTCAAGGGACACCAACTCGGCGGACATCGACGCGCAGCGTCCTCTACAGAGAAAAAATGTCCAAGGCCAGCAAGCTGGAGACGAAGTAACTTAAACATTCTCCAGCATGGGGTCTGGCATGGATTCACGTGCTCATGAATAACTATTACACAGCAGTACATATAAACAACCACGGGAGGTGGCAAGGCTCAAAAGAAACAATAAACACTCACCTCTGGAACAGACTCACCTAAAAAAAACAGGTTAAGCAGCACTGCTTGGCCGACTTGGGACTCCTTCCTGCAATCACTGTTGACGCAGTAGAACCCTGTGAAGGTGTGCGTATGTGAACCTCCACGTAGCAACCCTGCATATGGCGAGCAGGGCCGCACCAGAGAGAAACGTTGTTGTTGCTGCGATGGCTCTGGTGGAGTGGGCTCTCGGACGGCCTGGCAGCGGCCTGCTAGCCAGTCGATGATGGTGCATGATGTAGCCGGAGAGCCAGCTGGAGATGGAAGCCTTCGACAAGGCCTTTCCCTAATGTACAGGTCCAAAGTTGACGAACTGAAAAGTCTTCTGAAAATCCTTTGCACGTGTCACATTGAATTTCAAGGCACAAGCAACATCCAGCGAATGTAAGGCCCTCTCCGCCTGCGATGACAGATTCGGAAAAAAGATGGGTAACACCAAAGGTTCGTTGAGGTGGAATTCCGACCGTACCTTAGGCACAAAGGTGGCGTATGTACGCAGTATCACCTTTGAAGCGTGGAAAGACAAGTAAGGCTGCTTGCAAGACAGGGCCTGAATCTCTCCGACCCGCCTGGCCGAGGTGATAGCCACGAGGAAAGCGTTCTTCCACGAGAGAAACTTGAGCAGAGCCTGATGCATAGGTTTGAAGGGCACTCCCATGAGCTTAGTTAGCACAACATTGAGCTTGCAAGCCGGGGCAAGAACCTTCACTGGCGGGACAGTCCTGAAGAGCCCCTTGAGGAACTCCTTGAAGAGTGTGAGACCACAGCAAATGTCTGCCCGGAGACCTGGTGTACCTGGATAGGGCGGCGAGATGCACCTTGATAGAGTCACGCTTTGGCCAAGGAAAGAAAGTATGGAAGAAGTTGTGAGGCCGTGACACACAGAGGGGTAATCTTCAGTGTCCCGCACCACATGTAGAAGCGTTTCCATTTAGGTCCATAACACTTAAACGTTGACAAGGTTTTGGCCCTGGCCAGGATGTCCTTACATTCTGTGGGTAAAGCATAACCTCCAAACTATTGGGCTGTAGGAGCCATGCCCTCAGGTTCAGAGACTCTGGGTTGTGATGCAGAATCGCCACCCTTCTCTGTTGAGAAGGTCCGGGGACAGCAGCGGTTTGATAAGCAGGGCCACTGACAAAAGTCTGGATAACAGATTTGCCTTGGCCACGCCGGGGTGACAAGTTTCATCCTGCTGCAGCACTGTCTGAGTGTGTTGATCACACGTAAAAGGTGGAAACGGAGGGAATGCATACAGGAACCTTCCCTCCCACAGCAATGAGAACACTTCCACCAAGCTCCTCGGTTGAGGGAACCTGCTGGCGAACCTCTGGCACTTGGTGTTCGCTGCCGTCGCAAAGAGATCGATTTGCGGCTGGCACCATTTGCTGAACAGAAAATTCACCTGGTCCTGGCGAAGGTCCCACTTGTGGCAAGAACACAGTTCCCTGCTGAGCGACTCTGTAATTTTCTTCTTGACTGCCGCTGGATGAAACGGTATGAGGAACATGCTTTGACGAACAGCCCAGCACCACAGGTCCTGGGCCTCCGTGGAAAGCGCTGGTAAGTGGGTCCTCCCTTGTTTCCTGATGTAGAACATGGTGGTGTAACATGATGGTGGTGTTGTCTGTGAAGATCCTCACAACCTTGCCTTTCAACGATGGGAGAAAAGACTTGAGAGCCCAGAATACAGCCCGAAATTCCAGGAGGTTGATGTGGAGGTCCTGCTCTGGTTGCCAGATGCTCTGGCGTGCAGCTTTCTGGTGTGGACTCCCCATCACTCTAGAGAGGCGCCCGTGGTGACAGTCTCCTGGTAAGGAGGAACCTGAAATGGAGCTCCCTGGACGAGATGTGGCTGTACGCCCCACCACTGGATCGACCAACAGAACTCCTCGTTGAGCGAGTTCTTGTCCTCAAAGTTCCCCAACACCTGCATCCAGCTCGCATCCAGGAACTCCTGGAGAGGTCTCATGTGAAGTCTACACAGGTGAACGAGGCTGAGGACATCATGCCCAGCAGCGACTTGATGGACCGAAACCCTTGCCATCTGCACCGACGACAAGCGCTGTACTTTGCCATGTATGGCTCTCACCCTCTCCTCCGATAGCAACCCCAAACACGTCGCCATGTTGAGTTGGGCACTGAGAAATAGCACATCCTGAGATGGCGTCAAGCAAGACTTTGGATAGTTTATGGAGAACCCCAACTCCGTTAACAGATGTACAGTCTTCGATGTTTGTTCACCCGCCAGGGCGCCTGAACGGGAACACACCAGTCAGTCGTCCAGGTAGGGGAATACGTGGATGCCATGTAGATGCATATGTGCTGCCACCGGGGCCAGGCACTTCATAAACACCCTTAGGCCGATTTCAGGCCTAAAAAGGGAGAGCCCTGAACTGGTAATGCTCACCTTGAACTACAAACCGTAGGAACTTGCAGTGTTTCTTGGGAATGGGGATGTGGAAGTAGGCGTCCTCCAGATCTAAAAACATCAGAAAATCCCCTTGGTCGAGCTGGGTGAGCACTTGTTGCAACGCGACTATCCAGAACTTTTGGAACTTCAAGTACTTGTTGAGACAAAGATTTAGGATCGGCCTCCACCCGCCCATTTTCTTTTGAACCAGAAAGTATATGGAGTGCACTCCGGAGCCGCGGAGATGCTGGAGGACGAGTTCTATTGTCCCTTTCTGTAACATGGCCCGCAACCCCTGCAAAAGCTGTAGTCTGTGTTGTTCTTGTCGCTGAATCGGTGGGATACGAGGACAACTGCATTCGAACTCCAAGGTTTGCCCCTGTCCGAGAGCGTCCAGCACCCATCTCTCCGTGGTGATCTTTTCCCATGTGGCGACGAACTTCGCCAGCCGGCCTCCCACCGGGGTGCCAAGGTGGGCGCCCGACACAAAGGCCGGTTCAGGCATACTTGGGGTTCGGAGCTCTGACCTGCGGGCGGTGGCGCCGCTGTACTCTGCTGCCTTGAGAGCGACACCTGTACGCTTTTTGAGAGGAGGAGTTTGGAGGCTGTTGGTACAGCGTATTATATCCCTTGGAGTATCTTCCTGGTTTACCTCTGAAAGAACGAAAGGACGTTGTCCGTCGCTACTGCAAAATTCCCAAGGAGCGTGCCATCTCCAGGTTAGTCTTTATCGCTTGCAAAGACTCATCAATCACCTTTCCGTAGAGGTTCTCCCTGTCGAACTGCATATCAGTACCTTAGTCTCAACGTCCGGGAGAAACTTAGTTGCCTTCAACCAACCTTGGCGACACAGGGACACCCCGTTCCCCATCTAGCAGAAACCTGTGTCCGCGATGCCCACTGCCACTGTGATGGCGTGATCCGAGGCTACCTACCCCTCCTGAAAGAGCTCCAGTGCCTCGACCTTCTTGTCTTCGGGCAGAAAGTCCAGAATAGGACCCAACTTGAACTATAGTTCCCGGTCGTAATGGGACAAGATGGCTAGGGCGATAGCTGCCTTGATGGTAGAAGCTGCCATGTAAATCATTCTCTTGCCCATTGCATCCAGCTTCTTCCCCTCCTGTTCCGGAGGTACCATGACTGCTGATGACAGGTTCGCTGAGCGCTTCCATTCTGCTGCCAAAACCACTGTGTCAGTGAGGGCTGAGACCTTAAGCCCTTGGGGGCTGAATCTGGGACCCTGTACTTCTCCAGCCTGTCCTGCTTGGTCGGGCCGTACTCTGGTTTTTCATCAGCACCAACACCCCCATTACCCTCCCTCCCATTTCAGGGTTTAAGCAACCCTCCTGAGCCCCTGATTCTTTCCCGATTCACCACCACAAATAACTAACATTATAGAGGGCGAACATAGTGGAAACAGAGGAGAGAGTAGGCTGTGGGAACAAAACCAAAAAAATCAGGCACTGAGCAGGATGCATGGCATAGGATTGATCACTCAAGGAATATATAAGCTTGCTGCCAAAAGCTTGATCTCTGGAGATTTCCAGCGAGTGACACATATTCTCGGAGAGCGCTAAGAGGGCAGAAAAGCACAGACGTTAGCCACACTACATACAGTGGATGAGGAAAGATCCAGACAAGGACAACCACCATTTCAGAAACGCAGCAAATACAGGACGAAGAAACTGAGGTGAGGAAGATCATTACCTAACTTTGATCTCAAATATTGGGTTGATTGAGGCCTTACTACAGTACCCTGGGAGGGCATTCACAAGGGTTGCGATCCACTTAATGAAACTCAATATTATTAAAGAGACCAAACGAGGTGCATACTGTGCATATGGCGAGGAAGGAACATAATACTTTGTACTATCGGAGTATCTGAGACCGTTCCCTCAAGTAAATGTGGTGCAATGTATTTCCAGTGGTTCTTGAACAAGGAAATAGGGAAGTATGCATCGTGTATGTCCAGAGTTGCCAAGCAGTCTCCCAAGTAGCGGAATGATCTCATGTGGAATTCCTGAAATGCTGTGGCTTGATGAACTTGTTCACAGGCCGATGATCGAGAACTGGTCTCATATGCAAGTTCCTCTTGGGCATGAGAAAATACATGGAATAAACTGCTATATTTCTTTTATGTGGGGGAACCTGCATGATACCGCATTTTAAAGAAATGTTGCTGTCCTTGTACGTAGGAGCAATTGATGTGCAGGTTTTTTCTTGATGGGATGGTAAACAGTGGGGATTTGACCTCTATGCTGTATACTAGCCTCATTGTATCTAATAGCCACTTAATCGTGGCTATGTCTTCCAATTGTTATTCTTTCCCGTATGGGGTGAAATGGGAGGGTCCTTAGGTGGAGTGGCATGGTTTGAGTACTTCTTCACCTCTGGAAGAAGCACCTGCAGGCCTTCCCCTTTTTTGGGGCCTACATTGGCTTTGTTGATAGTGACTGTCCGTATCCCTCTTGAATTTGTGGCAATGGTGCATAGCAGGCAACGTTTTAAAATGAATAGGCGGGTGAGAAAAGAAGACTTTGTTTTTGCACTTGAGATCTCCATTAACTCCTATTAAAGGGCAAGAGGATAAGGGGTTGAGGTAAATGACTCTATGGTGGGTGTCGGCTGCCAAAAGCGGGCGCGTTGACAGGTATGTGGTGTTTGGGCAAATTGAAAACCCTGGTAAGGCTTTTTGTGATGCGCCTTGTTAAGAGCAATCCCATCTTTTCGCAGTGATGTGCCAGGACTAGAGAAGTGCCGCCAGTTCAAGGCACTGAAGACATAAGAGTTTCATGCTTGTAATTGGCTTTCTCCAAGGCTTCACTGGGTCCTTCCAGAATAAGAGTTTCCTCATCAATTGGCTTATTAATTAAGTTTACCTGGATTTCAGACTTGAACCCTGTTATTTTAAGGCAGGAGTATTATTACACAGGCACATTGTATTTGGCAAACAGCTTCTTTATTTGTCACGATCTAGATGCGTGGGTAAAGAGACCCCCAACTCCCGCAGCACAGCTGTCTTCCCCCTGAGGCTCCCTTATCAACTGACTTCTCTTTGAACAGCGACACCCTGAAGGTTCCCCTGCATTCCATTCTAGTAGGAATGAAATTCACTCAATTATATACAAGTAAGCAAACTAAAGGAATTCCAGCAGGTGGCAATAACATCTATGAACCTATAACAAGTATGCTTTGAGGCTTACCTTGATGGCTTACCTTGATGTTGCTTTCGATCTCACTCCCTGAGGCATGACTTTTGTGCTCTGTCATAACTTGCCATTAACGAAGTGGCAATTTTATTGTTGTATGCATTGGACGTGGCCATTCGTCTGCCCATAAAATATATGCTTGCTGTCATTTTGAGTTGGAGCACCTGTCATGGATGCTAGTGTGGCACACCGTCTTCTGGCTGTAGTGATAACCAGAGCTACAACTGCTCTCAGACCAGTAGTGGACGTGAAGGGAAGGTCTTTACTTTCTTTCAATTCTGTGATTAACTTCCGCAATTGTAGCTGGAGACCTCCGATTGTTCACTGATTCCAACAATTAAATGCACAGATCTATGGGCCTGGTTTCTTCTTGAGCATAATCTATAAATTTCCCATCTTCATGGCCTTCTTCTGTGTTTTTGCCAAAACCAGTTGCTGCGCTCTTTATGAGTGCTTTGTAAGAGCACAGATTGTTAGTGGCGGAATTAGATACTGGTGGGTCATCATTTTCTTGGGAGTCCCTAGTCGACTCCCCAGGATCTATTTTCTCTATGTGAATGTCCTCTTGGATTTATTTACCCCATTCCAGTTCATATGTCTCTTTCTCATATTATTCGAACTATCTTTGGAAGTCGAGCTATATTTGCAAGTGGTCTGCCTAAACATCCCAGGATTTGGCCTGTGTGTTGACGTATGTACAGACACGGGTGCATTCTGACGTACAAAATGTCACTACGTCTGAGGTAGTGCAATACAGGGGAGCAGACTGGGGACGGTTGTGCTCCGTATAGCTATCTACCATCTCCCGTGTCTGTTAATATGGGCATTCGAAGAGGCCTCTGCCAGGGGCCCCCGGCAGCTCCCAACAACTGTCGATGATGGTGAGTGCACCCCGACAACTGCACAGACGTCTGAGGTAAGATGAGGTTGCTGGGGAGGACTAGGTATGCACGGGGCGTACAACCCACAGCGTGGCAAGGCCGCTATTGGTGAATCGGCACAGGATCTCGTTTGCCTGGAAGGAGGCGTTCAAAGCAACAGTGTGCCGCTCTTTCAAAAAATGTAAATAGAGAGATTTTATTCTCCTATAATTAACAAAGGGCAAGCCAAAGATCAACCACAGGCAGCAGGAGATACCATAGCCCTCACCACAAGGGGGTGCTCGTCTAGTAGGCCAGTTCCCACAGCTGTACAGGTTCACATAGAGGATGGGACTGGGCTGGCTGTACCGGTCAAACCTGCGGTGGTGCAAGATGTGGGAGGGACAACACTGCTGAGAGAGGAGAGGATGAGGTATCCTTCTCCAATGCGGATAGCCGGCTAAGGGGTTCAGATGTCTGTGTGAGGGACAGTTGGGTGCCAGTGAGAAATGCCCAATTCTACAGCTGCTCATTCCCAGAATGTGACATGATGGGTGCTACCGCATCCTTGGGCCCCAAGTGATTGCTATGAAAAGAGCAGCTGAAGATGATGTTCAATGCAGCTGACATTGAGTATGAGGACAAGAAAAAAGCGATGTTGCTCTTCTCTGCAGGGAGTGAGATGCACAAGCTGACCAAGATGTTCCCCTAAGGAAATGGGTCATACCATGATTTGGGGGAAACGCTCACAAACTAATACACTCCCATAGTAAATATAGATCATGAGAGGTTTCAGCTGCGCCAAGCAACACAAGCTCCCAATGAGTCACTGGACGGCTTCTACATGCGACTTTGCCATCTGGCTGGAAAGATCCCCTTTTCCAGATGAGGAGGGTGAGCTAAGGGGAAAGGTCATATAGAAATGTTTCTCCAACCAGCTTAGGAAACAAATCCTAAAGGAGCTGGGCATCCCGTTGTTATGCATTCTCGAACTGGGGAAGAGCACAGGAGTTGGCTACAGAGAGAGCAGAGCATATGGAAGATGGATGAAAGGACTGAAAGTGGGAGAGGTGCAAGCAATGCACACAACCCCTCAGTGCACCAGTCCTGCCAGGAGCAGAGGAAGGATTTTCCAGAGAGGTGAAACACAGGAAGTAATACAGAATCCATGCATGTTCTGTGGAGTGTGAGGTTGGCATCATGGAAGGAGACACAGACAGATTCAATGTAACGAAAATGCCTTTATTAACTTAAATGTCATGATGGTGTAAGTCCTAATTTGCCCTATGCTAAGGTGGGATTTTATACCTAACGAAACTAAGGATAGTCTGTGTCAGTAAGTTCAACTTAAAAGTCTGTTTGTGTCTAGAACCTATGCTTGTCCTCACAACTAACTTTAAATCAATGTGTAGGGATGTCAACCATAAACCATAAATTAAACTTCTGAATATTTCCAGCTCAAGCTTATGCTTCAGCTTCTCCTCCTCAAATATCAGGAAGTCCACCACAATGTTCAAGTTACCTTCTCTTGGATTTAAAGTTATATCATTCCACACCTTTTCAAATGTCAGGATACCCTTCCCCATGTTCAATACAGTTTCTAGGCAGCAAGTCTCGGGGTTCCATTCCCCAAGTTCAATATCAACAGATAGTGTGAGGAGAGGTCCTTCGAAAAACAACGGGGGGCAGACAAAGGGCACACTTTATACAATGTAACTGTAAAACATCAATAACTTCATTCAATTAAAGTTTGTATAAAAAGAGTACATTTTTCCAATGATGAGTGTACATAAAAGTACAGCAATTTTTCGAAGAAGAATTGTTCTTCAAACATTAATACAAAGTAATTGGCAAAATTACAATGTTCTCAGTTTTTAGATATATACTTTCAACAATTTGCTTACAATCAAATGACTGATTGTGCTCAATCATTATTTAGTTTTGCATGGAAAAGTTTACATAGAAACAAGAAAAAACATTAATTAATCATTGAAGTCAACGCGACATCTCAATTCAAATCATGTAAGTCTTATTAATCCAAATATCTCAATAGGGATTGATGTGGCAGTTCTTGCTGGTATAACATCTCTTAGATAGGCGCCTACCTATCAATTATTACGCATTTGAGGCTGAATCACCCTTCTTCAGGTATGGATATCTGGGATTGTGATTCTGTTCTAAAAACAAAAGTGAAGATAATTTGATTTTAGTGTTTCAACATGAATACTAACAATCAGAGGTACTTCAACTATTATACTCTTTTTTATTAGACCAAAGATAAATTTAGATGGATGGAAGAGAAGAGCCTCTTAGCACTAACCTTTGAACAAATGGTGATTCGGGTATCATTGCCCTTCGCACTTGTTGAGAAATTCTTGTGCCAGTTCTGTAGGTGAAAATAGGATATGTCAACATTAAACTGTTAGGGATGTCGCCTGGTCGGTCTCCTGTGGGATCAGTCGCTTGTAAAGCGCTTGGTCCCACTCAGAGACTGGTTAGAGTTCCATATCTTGGCATGTCAGTACACATTAATTACTGTAACTCACCTAGTGGGATTTCAGTATGCGGCAATGCGCATAAGCTTCCTGTCAAATGATTCATTAGCTGTCCCGCTCACATTAAGGAAGTACGGATTTCCAATGTCTGTGGACAATTCATTGCATTTGCTCCGTTATGTAAGGCAAATGCTCTTCCACAGCTTTATGTTCTGCAGACTCATATATTCTACTTCCTAATGGTATCCCTAATATGTGCCTCTGCATACCTTTCAATGTAGTGTATACGTCCCATTCACTCGCTTCTGGTTCTAGTTGCTAGGGAATGCTGTTGTGTTGTCTTAAACGGCTTTAGCAGATCCGGGCGTGTGGGCGGAACTCAGTGTGTTTCGGGATTCTGCCTGTATGGAACAATGTTCTGGGAGTAGTATTCCAACCTCATTACTAGTATGGGTTACATGTGTAATGATTCCTAAGATCCATATTCGCGTTTGTTGCAAAATGCTATGGAGCATACCCTAGCTCAGCATCTAAGCCGCATCTCTGTCGGTGTTCGTGTCAGGTTGCTCAGGCTGTTCGCGTCTCCGCATCGGCACATTGCTATGCACCTTCCATGCATGCACGTCTATTTCAAACTAAGTGGTTAGTCCAGTAGCGCGGAGCAGAGCGCCATCTTGGATAGTCTCTGAGTTAAAAGAGAAGTAGTAATCTCAATCCGATCTGAAGTTAAATGTCTGTCAGCCTGTTAGAAAACTGGTTTAACTCTGAGTAAATCCTCTAATTTAATGTGATATAAGCTCCTAGTCAGACAATTATCAATATATTTCCCCACCAACTACGGGAGTGTTAAACGAGTGAATAAGGTAATACCTTACAGTAAAGGAGATATGGAACACGTAGTACATTATCAATGTCAAGGTGCAACTGTTCATTCTTGAATTTAACAGATCTCTAATTCATTCGAGAATGTTTATACAATGAATAAAATATAGACCTCCAATATGAGGATGTAGCACATATTGTTTGCTAATAATGTCAAGGTGCCACAGTTCCTTTTAGCCGATGCCTAATTACAGACAGCAATTTAGGTCCCATTCAAGATTGATACCACGTGGGGGCATTGTATCAAGTTTCTCGATCCAATATATTTCTCTCTGCTGTAGGAGCCTGGTTAGGTTACCCCTGCTCCTGGGTAAAGTGACGTGTTTCAAGATTATAAATTGAATTTGCGCAATTGTGTGTTTCAGTAGATTAGAATGTTGCACCACAGGTGATTTTACCGATGATAATCGGATATTTGACTTATGCTCACACCACCTCGTTTTCGCTTTTCTTGAGGTGAGACCCATATAATAGAGCCTGCAGGGGCATTTAATTCCGTAAATCACATTCGTTGTGTCACAAGTCAATGTGTGCATTACAGGGATTCGGTGTCCTTTATATGGGTGGTTGAGGTTGTTTCCTTTGATTAAATTATGACAGCAGTTACAATTATTGCATGTAATTGTTCCACTGAAGGTTTTTTCTTCATTCTTTTGTGTCCAAAGTCGGATTTGATAAGATGGTCACGGATTGACCTACTTCTACTGTATGCAAAAAATGGTGAATTGGGGAAGCGTTTTGCTAGGGTTGGATCCAGTGATAGCATCTTCCAGTTTTTTGGACTATTTTCTTAATCTGATTGCTCTGTTGGGAGTAGGTCTTTACATACACAATATCACTGTTAGTGGTTTTACTGTTAGGTTTTAAGGCTTCTGATCTGGATGTATTCCTTACTCTGGTGGCTTGGTTTTGTACAATATCTTTGTTAAATTAGAGGATTTACTCAGAGTTAAACCGGTTTTCTAACAAACTGACAGACATTTAACTTCAGATCGGATTGAGATTACTACTTCTCTTTTAAATCAGAGACTGTCCAAGATGGCGCTCGTTTCCGCGCTACTGGACTAACAAACTTAGTTTGAAATAGAGAAAATCCTGGTTCGGGAAGAAATCTCGTGCTCACACCATACACTTGATCTGAGTTTCAAATTATTACAAGTCCAACATCAATATTCTTCTGAAATAAATCAAAGTCAATCCAAAAAATCCATTTGCGCGCTACTTCTCAAATTAGAATGTTTTTAATTCGTCAAAGAAAAACAGCCATATAATCTGCTTTTAAGAGTGATAAATAGAGCACACAGCCTAATAGCGATCCCACAATCATTGGAAGTTTGTTATTTTCGCTTTGTTGTGCCTGCTTAAATCCACTACCAGAGATGGCAGATTATATGGCTGTTTTTCTTTGACGAATTAAAAACATTCTAATTTGAGAAGTACCACGCAAATGGATTGTTTGGATTGACTTTGACTTATTTCAGAAGAATATTGATGTTGGACTTGTAATGATTTGAAACTCAGATCAAGTATATGGTGTGAGCGCGAGATATCTTCCCAAACCAGGATTTTCTTTGTTTACTTATTACAAACTTTGTGGGAAGTTTGAGGGAGGGATATCACTTGCTGCCGACCTATCTTTAAGGTTTTAAGAGTGGTAAATAGCGCACACAGCCTAATAGCGATCCCACAATCATTGGAAGTTTGTTATTTTCGCTTTGTTGTGCCTGCTGAAATCTACTACCAGAGATGGCAGATTATATGGCTGTTTTTCTTTGACGAATTAAAAACATTCTAATTTGAGAAGTACCACGCGAATGGATTTTTTGGATTGACTTTGACTTATTTCAGAAGAAGAACAAGTTACTTACCAATTGTAACGTTCTTTCAATTGGATGTTCCTCCCACGTATTGCTCATCTTAGATATATCCTTACCTTCAGCTTTGCTGCTTCGGAAATGTTTTCTCTCTCCACCAGAGGGCGCTTCACTCGAGGCAGAGACGTCAATGTCCCCCGGCGGCATCCGTCGACTGTCGACGTCATCCGTAATAGAATTGCCTCGAGCGCGCCCGTTGGCCTCAGTTCTGTTTTTTCGTGTATCAGAGCCCATGTATTATAAACAACGGCGTGCCTCTTATTGAACCAAGCCTTGAAAGAATTTAGAGTGTAAACCACGTAAACTGTACTGTGGGGTAGGATGGGAGGGTCGATGAGGAATACGTGGGAGGAACATCCAATCGAAATAACGTTACAGTTGGTAAGTAACTTGTTCTTCGAATGGATTGTATCCTCCCACGTATTCCTCATCTTAGATAGACTCCCAAAGCAGTTTTCTATTGGAGGCGGGAGTACAGATGCCTTTTAGTCATGTACCGTATGTAGTACCAATTTGGCAAATAGACTTCCTTGAGAAGTAGTTGAGTCTAAAGCATAATGTTTGATAAAAGTATGCATGGATGACCATGTGGCTGCTGCACAAATGTCTTGTACAGGGACACCCCTCTTAAGTGCTGTTGAAGTTGCTATGTCCCTAGTTGAATGGGCTCTTAAGCCTTCAGGGGGATCTTTTCCAGCTAGCCTATAACATTCTGTTATGGCTAAGATTATCCATCTTGACAACGTTTGTTTGGTTACAGCTAGTCCCAATTTACGGCCAGTGTATCTGTCACAGGTTTCCCCTTTACTCACCTGTTTTCTCTGTTTTGCGGAGTCCTTTGTCGGGATTTTCTTCCGAGCAGTTCGGGTCTTGTACAAGCACGCTCGGCCGTCTTCGGATTCCAGGATTCGTTCAGCTTCTTCGTCCGGGATCTATGGAAACTCCAGGAAGCTTGGAATGGAGGCAGCACACGGAGGCGGTCTGCGCGGAACACGGAAGAAAAAGGATCAAGGAAGGTAGAAGGAAAGGAGGAAGGTCCAGGAACCAGGAAGCAACACAGTTCAGGAGAACGAACTACGGAGCACATCTGGCCACAGCTATCGGTAGCGTTGAGACGCGTGGAACCGCAGGGGAGTGGCTAATTTATAGAACATGCTGCATAGGACGTAAAGGTCGATAGACTGCGTTCCGTGTATACGGCCATGTTGGGCATACTACAGCGAGTAACCCCAGATGTGCCAGGGAAGCCCAGAAAGGGCGTGATCGACGGATCATGACAGTATCCTACAAATAACTGTTCACACTGACGTATTTTTGACAATCTTGAGATGTAAAAGCTAAGAGCCTTTCTGGGATCTAGCCTATGTAGTCTTTCCTCTTCCTTACTTGTGTGAATTATTTTCTGTGACAGATGAAAGTCTGAAACTATCTTTGGCAGAAAAGAGGGTTTAACTCTAAGGACAATTTTATCTTTATGAAAAATGGTGTGAGGAGGACCACTCTAAAGTGCCTGCAACTCACTTACTCTGTGGGCTGATGTCAATGCAATTAGAAGAATAGTCTTTAATGTAAGAAGCCTTAACGGGCAAGAATGTAAAGGCTCAAAGGGTGCACATGTCAAAAATGTTAGTACCAAATTTAAATCCCACACAGGAACTTGAAAAGGTATTGGTGGAAAAACATTGTTTAATCCTTTTAGAAATTGTATTATTAAAGGTATCCTAAAATAAGATCCTTCTTCTGACGAGCGCTTGAAGATAGATAGCGCTGCTACATATCCTTTTATTGTCTTAACCTGGAGCCCCAGATTAGCTAAATGTAACAGGAAAGATAATACCATTGGAATGTCACACTCAAAGGGATCCACATTGTTATCCCTGCACCAGTTACTGAATTTGTTCCAACGACACCGGTACAAAGATTTTGTTGCTGGCCTTCTGGCAGAAAGCAGCACCCCCATAATATCATCCGGAAGGTCCCAATCCTTGTAACTCAATCTCTCAAAAGCCATGCGTGAAGGTTGAGTATGTTGACCTCTGGATGCAGAAAAGGACCTCCCTCTTGCTAGAGAAGATCCTCTCTTTTTGGAAGACGTATTGGAGGGCAGATGGACATGTCGAGAAGGTCCGGGTACCACGTTCTCCTGGCCCAATCTGGAGCAATTAGGATCATGGTTTTCCTGAACTTTCTCAACCTCCTGATTACCTGAGGGATCACAGGGACTGGAGGGAATGCATACAGAAGAGGGAACTCCCACTCCACTACGAATGCGTCTCCTAGAGCTCCTCTCGGGGGAAATTCCCTTGAGCAGTACAGTTCGCACTTCCTGTTGACAATGGTCGCAAACAGATCCACTTGAGGGGTTCCCCAAAGGGTGAAGATCTCTTGAAGGACTTCCTGAGCTAGTTCTCTGTGCTCTGCCTGCTCAGAGCGTCTGCTGCTGTGTTTTGCTCTCCTGCTAGGTGAATGGCAGATAGAGAGATCCCTTCTTGTATTGCCCAGAACCAGAGCTGCATTGCCTCTCTGCACAGTGGCCGTGACCCTACTCCTCTCTTGTTGAGGTAGTACATGGCCACTGTGTTGTCCGTCATTATCAGGACATTCTTTCCCCGTAGAGAGGGCAGAAAGGCCTTCAGAGCTAGTCTGATCGCCCTCAGCTCTAATAGGTTGATGTGTAGTTTGAACTCTGATGGAGACCAACGACCGCTGATTGTCAGTTCATTGGTGTGAGCTCCCCACCCCGTGAGTGAGGCATCCGTTACTACTGTTATCTCCGGCCATGGCTGCCTGTAACGCTCACCTGAACTCTGCGGGAACCTTCTGGAACTCCAACTGACTTCTACCTTCCTGGGAACTAGACACGGAATTTCTGTGAAGAAAATAACAATTTTCCCTTCCTTAGTTTTCTTTTGTTAAATAGGAGGAACAGACTGGTAACTATGGGACCAGCAATAGCTCACCTTGGTATTTAATTTGTTGAGCTCTCCATCCTGTTCTATACAGGGGCACAAGTCCTGAAGATGGGACACAGGAGAATGTTTTCTTTTATAAGGGGCTAAATGGGCTCTGATGGAGAGCAATTATCACTGGGAAGAGGAAATGACAGAAACCCTATCCTAATTTGACCTTAAAAGGGGCAATATGCTGTGGTGAGATGTGTGTGTAAAAATACAGACAAAAGAGCAGTGAAGAACTATTACGACTTGCCAACTTCCTCACAACAATGCGTGACAGAATAGTAAACCCCTGAAACTAAGTTGAAGGGTCAAAGAACTACTCAGTAGGAAACATGGAAGCACCTTATGACTTTGCGTAATATGAACATGAGTGTGACCAAAAATATCTGACTAGAAACAAACTTCCAAGGCCAACTCCACAGAAAGGCACGAACCCGCTAATAACAGCGTAATACCCTGAAAAGCGTGAGGAATTCTAATAACATTTATACACAATTCAAAGTATCTGATAAGGCAGCAAAAACGAAGCAAATGCATTTGCACATCACTGGGAGTACTTGCGTGAGAGAAAACTGCCACAGACTGTGAGGTGAGGAGACCGCTATGACAGGACTCCGGACTATGGACTGTGACTGAGCCGGGACGACTGCAAACTGGAAAAAACAGGAAGGGAACTGATATCTAGTAATGGTTACTCATGGAATGAACGGTAATTATATGTGGACAAGGAATATTTGAGCTGTGACAGGAAACGGAGGTACGCGGCGAGCGTTCCATCTGAACTCAGACGAACGACGCGAAGCGCGAGCCTCCTGATGGGCGGGGCTTAAATAGCCGGCACATGAAAACAACTAGACCCGCTAGCTAACTGACCAAGAGGCACCACCTAGCGGCCATTAAAGAAACTCCAACCAACCATTAACATGGGGGAATTAGAATCAATAACCAGCTAGGGCAAATTAATTCCTTATGAACCTGTATCTCTTAGGACTAGTATGGGAAACCTAACCTGTGGTCATGACAGTACCCCTCCTCAAGGACTCTCCTCCCGGTTTATTGGGGTGATTCTGATGAAACCTCTTTAACAATCTAGTGGCATGTATGTTTTCTTTAGGTTCCCAAGATCTATCTAAGGGACCGTAACCTTTCCAGTCAACGAGATAAAAAACCTTGTGCCTGACCTTATCCTTCACTTCATATTCAGATTGATTGTCTTCAAGCTCAACGGGAGCAGGAGCTGGTTCTAAACGAGTATCTGGCGTTACTGGTTTCAGTAAAGACACATGAAAAACTGGATGAATTTGCATCTTCTGAGGAAGGGTCAATTTCATTGCCACTGGGTTGATGATGGCTTCTATGGAGAACGGACCCAAAAATCGGGGAAGAAATTTCTTTGAACCTTTCAACATCAAATTTCTGGAGGATAGCCACACAGAGTCTCCGACTTGAAACTTAGGAGCTACACTTCGATGGCGGTCAGCAAACTTCTTCTGACTTTCCTTGGCTGCAGATAGAGCCCTAGTGTGGGCCGTTGAGATGAATTCATGGAGAGTTTTCACAGCAGGCATCTCTAAAGGTTCTGGAGGGTCAAAGGCAGAAGTTCGAGGATGTCTACCATGTAATGTATAGAATGGAGTAAGCCCAGTAGAGGAATGAGTTGAATTGTTGTAAGCATATTCTGCCACCCACAATATATCCAACCAAGAGTCTTCTGTTTGGTGAAGCATGCAACGTAAATACTGTTCTAAAGTCTGGTTGGTGCGCTCCATCTGACCATCGGTTTGGGGATGATGGCTGGTGGATAGTCGAACATCAATCTTGGCCAGAACACAACATTGCCTCCAAAATTTAGAAACGAATTGACTACCTCGGTCTGAGATTACAATGGAGGGAAAACCATGCGCCTTAACAATGTTCTCCAGAAATATCTTGGCCAATCCAGAAGCAGTCGGAAGTCCTTGGACTGCGATAAAATGTGCCATCTTGGAGAATAAGTCAACCACCACTAGTAGAATGGTGTCAAAACCCCTACATGGAGGAACATCGGTAATAAAATCCATTGACACGGTATGCCAAGGACTCGGTGGTACATCCAAAGGTTTAAGAAGACCGGCCGGTCTTTTCTTAGTATTCTTATTTTGTGCACAGGTTCCACAGGTTTGAATAAATTGAATGACATCCTTGCGCCACATAGGCCACCAGTAGTGTCTCTTGATTTTTTCCAAAGACTTTGTGACCCCTGGATGACCCTGAATCAAGGAGCTATGGTAGTTAGCAATTACTTGTCTTCTCAGTTCTTCAGTAGGTAGGTACAAGCGATTTTGAAAATGCGGTATATCCTCCTGCAGGGTGAATTGATCGCCTCGATTAGTCCAGGCAAGCAGCTCTTCAGGAACCACATTCCTCTTGACTTCCTTCAGTAGTTCTTCATAAAAAGGGTCTGAAGTGTTTAGTAATCCTAAAACCCTTTCTCCAGCAATGATGTTGTTTGGTACTTGGGGAACAAAGGTCTCGTCTTCATTGCCAATCCGGGACAAGGCATCAGCTTTCCCATTTCGAACTCCTGGCCGAAAAGTGATGACAAAGTCGTACTCTGCGAAGAATAAAGCCCATTGCAGTTGTCTAGCCGATTGGGCCTTGACTGAGCGGAGATACTGCAAGTTTCGGTGGTCAGTAAGGATGGTGACTGTGTGTTGAGCACCTAGCAAATAATGTCTCCATTCCTTTAAGGCGCACTTGATTGCCAACAGTTCCCTGTCTGTAACTGTATAATTTTGTTCTGCAGCTGAAAATGTTTTCGACCAAAACGCCACTGGATGCAAAACTTGAGTCTGTGGATCTCGTTGAGACAAAACAGCCCCCATGGCAGCACTCGAGGCATCTGTCTCTACAATGAAAGGTAAGTCAGGACGAGGATGTCTCAATATAGGAGCCTCAGTAAACTTGGACTTGAGAGTCTGAAACGCAACTGTGGCCTGCGGGGTCCAGGCAAACTTCTGATTCTTTTTAAGCAAAGACGTGATGGGATGAACCAACTGCGAGAAATTTTCCACAAATCTTCTATAGAAATTTGCAAAGCCTAAAAAACTTTGGACTCCTTTCACAAAAGTTGGAACCGGCCATGATAGAATTGCCTCCACCTTACGAACATCCATCTTAACTCCTTGAGAGGACAGCACAAACCCTAGAAACTCTACTTCAGGAACATGAAATTAACATTTTTCCATTTTCACAAAAAGGGAGTTCTCTCGCAATTTTTTCAAAACTGCTGAAACGTGATTCACATGCTCCGAGGGGGTTGCTGAAAAAATCAAGATATCGTCAATGTAGACTACTGCGCAGACATCGAGCAAATCTTTCAAAACGTCATTCATAAAGCACTGAAATGCTGCTGGCGCGTTGCATAACCCGAATGGCATGACTTGGTATTCGAAGAGGCCATATTTTGTGCGAAATGCAGTCTTCCACTCGTCGCCTTCCTTAACTCGGATCAGGTGATACGCCCCTCTAAGATCCAGTTTGGTGAATATTTGAGCTCCTTTAATTTGGTCCAACAAATTTGAAATGAGAGGAATAGGATATCGATTCTTGACAGTAATCTGGTTGAGTGCGCGGTAATCAATACAAGTTCTGAGATCGCCTTCCTTCTTGGTGACAAAAAAAGAGGCGAAGCAGCAGGAGACTTAGAGGGTCGAATGAAACCATTGGCTTAGTATCGGTCTAAGTATTTCTTTAGGTGAGAATCTTCTTTCTCCGTTAACGAATAAATCCGACTACACGGAATTTCACTTCTAGGAAGAAGATCAATCTGACAATCATAGGGTCGATGTGGAGGAAGCTCCTCGGCCAATTTCTCTTCAAAGACATCTCGGAATTCTGCATTCTCGGGAGGTAGTAAGCCGATTATTCCTAACGTTGAAACAGAGACCTTCTTCATTAAACGGGAATCATCCTGGGTGTTTGTTTTACAGCAAGATTCTCTACACTCAGCAGCAAAGGTCAGAGACCGAGTTCGCCAATCAATCCTTGGGTTATGTTTCTCCAACCAGGGCAAGCCAAGTATAATTTGGAGTTGGGGTGCGCTAATAAGGTCGAACGTGATTCTCTCTTCATGTTTTCCCTGACAACACATAATAAGGTTCGCCGTGCATTGAGTAACAGGACCTGAAGCCAAAGGCGTACCATCGACTGCCGATACATTTTCAGCTTTGTGCTTGTTCACACGAGGAAAACCCATCCTAGTTGCCAAATCGATATCCATATAATTTCCAACTGCTCCACAATCGATGTAGGCTTGCAAAGTCTGCATTCTGGTGGGCTGTTCTGTACTGGATAAGGTAATGGGAAAAACAAAATGTGAAGTCACCAAACCTTTTTGCATGCTCGACAAGTTGACCTCTACACTTGTCGGGCATTGGAGTTTTCCGAATTCAAGTCCTTCTTGTCTGGGTTAACACCTCCAATAGGCTTCCGGGAAGGTTTAATAGGACACTCCTTGAGAAAATGACCAGCCTTACCACAGTAAAGACACAACTGTTGTTGGCGTCTCTTGTCTCTTTCAGCTTGTGATATCGGTCCTCTGACGGCTCCCAACTGCATGGGTTCAACGGAACTCTCTGAACTGGCTCTCAACTGATTTTCCTTGGGGCGCACAAAATAAGTTCTGTTTTCTGAGCGAGAGCGATCCATCCTTCTGTCTTGCAATCTCTGATCAAGTTGTACCGTTAAATCAATAAATTCTGCAATTCCTTCTGGAGGATTCACCACCTGAGCCAGGACGTCTTTCAATTCATTTCGTAGTCCTCTCTGAAATAAGTTGGTTCTTTTCTCTGTGGGCCAATTTGTTTCTGCCACCAATCTGTTAAAAGTTGTTACATATACCAACAATTCCTGGTTACCTTGGCGAAGTGAAAGCAACTCATTATCCAGAGCCTGACCCTGAGCATGACGTGCAAACAATTTCTCCATCTCCTTCTGAAAGCCTGCAAGATTTCTCAAAATCGGATCATCCCTATTTACTAACGGGATTGACCAATCAGCTCCATACCCACCCAAATAGGATAATATAAACGCTACCTTGGCCTGATCAGAAGGAAATACCCCAGGGCGCCAGAGGAAATTAAGCCAGCATTGGTTGAGAAAAACTGCAAACTTCTTAGGATCTCCTAGAAAGCGTTCAGGAGGAGCTAATGGGATATTGCCGGGAACAATTACTTGAACTGGTGAAGGAGGCGTGACTGAAACGGGGGCAGAAGCACTAGCAGGAGGCAAGGGAGTTTGACCCGCTTGGGCTTGCAACATCTGGCGAGCTAAATCATCAGTGCGATCCCAGTTAACAATTAATTCTCTCCGGAGAGCACTGGTTTCTGAGCGGGCTGCATGGACCTCAGCCCTTAGTTCTCCCAATAACTGGGCCAACTGGTCTACTTCTGGAGTTTCCATAATGTCCAGGCAGAGTATTTTTCAAAGTGGGCTTCGCGTTCTGTAACGCTCACCTGAACTCTGCGGGAACCTTCTGGAACTCCAACTGACTTCTACCTTCCTGGGAACTAGACACGGAATTTCTGTGAAGAAAATAACAATTTTCCCTTCCTTAGTTTTCTTTTGTTAAATAGGAGGAACAGACTGGTAACTATGGGACCAGCAATAGCTCACCTTGGTATTTAATTTGTTGAGCTCTCCATCCTGTTCTATACAGGGGCGCAAGTCCTGAAGATAGGACACAGGAGAATGTTTTCTTTTATAAGGGGCTAAATGGGCTCTGATGGAGAGCAATTATCACTGGGAAGAGGAAATGACAGAAACTCTATCCTAATTAGACCCTAAAAGGGGCAATATGCTGTGGTGAGATGTGTGTGTAAAAATACAGACAAAAGAGCAGTGAAGAACTATTACGACTTGCCAGCTTCCTCACAACAACGCGTTACAGAATAGTAAACCCCTGAAACTAAGTTGAAGGGTCAAAGAACTACTCAGTCAGAAACATGGAAGCACCTTATGACTTTGCATAATATGAACATGAGTGTGACCAAAAATATCTGACTAGAAACAAACTTCCAAGGCCAACTTCACAGAAAGGCACGAACCCGCTAATAACAACGTAATACCCTGAAAAGCGTGAGGAATTCTAATAACATTTATACACAATTCAAAGTATCTGATAAGGCAGCAAAAACGAAGCAAATGCATTCGCACATTACTGGAAGTACTTGCGTGAGAGAAAACTGCCACGGACTGTGAGGTGAGGAGACCGCTATGACAGGACTCCGGACTATGGACTGTGACTGAGCCGGGACGACTGCAAACTGGAAAAAACAGGAAGGGAACCGATATCTAGTAATGGTTACTCATGGAATGAACGGTAATTATATGTGGACAAGGAATATTTGAGCTGTGACAGGAAACGGAGGTACGCGGCGAGCGTTCCATCTGAACTCAGACGAACGACGCGAAGCGCGAGCCTCCTGATGGGCGGGGCTTAAATAGCCGGCACATGAAAACAACTAGACCCGCTAGCTAACTGACTAAGAGGCACCACCTAGCGGCCATTAAAGAAACTCCAACCAACCATTAACATGGGGGAATTAGAATCAATAACCAGCTAGGGCAAATGAATTCCTTATGAACCTGTATCTCTTAGGACTAGTATGGGAAACCTAACCTGTGGTCATGACACTGCCAAAAAGATTCTCCCTTGAGGATATGTTTCTTGCAAGCCCACCATTGTAGATCCTGTGCTACCCTGGTTGGAACTTGTAAAAGATCTGTCATCTCCCCTGAAAATTGGGACCATTGAGTCCTGAGGGCCCATTGAAGGGATCTCATCCTCAATCTGGCTTCTGGCACCAGAAAAATGCAGGATACCATGAGACCGAGCAACCTGAGAAAATCGAAGGCCGGTAGATACTGAGCATTCTGGAATTTTGTCACCATCTGCAGAATGTGGTGAGCTCTCTCTTCGGGAGGCGAGGCTTTGCCCGAACAAGTATCCAAGACTGCTCCTATAAACTGGAGCTTCTGTGATGGTATCATGTTTGACTTTTTTAAATTCAGAGAAAACCCTAGTTTGTGAAGGAAGTGGCAAGTCTTGGATAGATGATTCTGGGCTTGTTCTGGAGAACGTGCCCTGATCATCCAATCGTCCAAATAGGGGTAGATGTGAATCCCCCCTCTTCTGAGACTCGCTGCCACTACCGCCATCAACTTGGTGAAAACTCTTGGGGCGGAGGTCAACCCGAATGGCAGAACTCAAAACTGATAGTGAGAGTTGCCAATCGTGAACCTCAGGTACTTCCTGTGCTTGAGATGTAATGGCACATGAAAGTAAGTATCCTGAAGGTCCAATGATACCAACCAGTCTTGAAGTTGGAGAGCCTGAAGGATCTGAGAAAGAGTGACCATCTTGAACTTGTCCTTCCTGAGGAACTTGTTCAAGTTTCTCAAGTCCAAGATGGGTCTCAGTCCTCCGACTTCTTTGGAATGAGGAAATATGGAGAATAACAACCCTTGTTCCTTTCCACTACAGGTACATGTTCTATTGCACCTTTCTGTAGCAGGGTTAAAACTTCCTGCAACAGGAGCGGATCTGGATTTTTGGTAGGGTTGTATTCCGGTGGGTGACTCTGAGGTTTCTTTAGAAAGGGAAGGCAGTAACCTTGGGAGACTGTTTCCAGTGCCCAAGCATCTGAAGTAATGCCTTGCCATTCTTTCAGCTGCTGTGAGATCCTGCCTCCCACTGGGGTCTTGTGAGTCAAAACCTCAGAGTGGTTTTGCGGCAGCTCCAGCAGCGGCTGAAGGGACAGATGCCGTTGCTGGCGCAGATCTAGCACCTCTTCCTCGCCCTCGAGGACATTTTCTTTGCCCTCTTTGATTGGCCTGTCCCCTTCCTCTCCCAAATGAGGAGTAAAAATGAAAGGGACGACCCCTCCAGGAAGATGAGCCTGTGTAGGGGCGTTGTTGAGGTTGTTTTATAGCGGCACTAAGTGACTTTGCCGCTGCCTTGGAGGTCTGCAGCTTCTCCAAACTATCATCCGCCTTGCTGCTAAACAACCTCGAGCCATCAAATGGCATATTAAGAAGTCTAGATTGAACATCTGGTGCAAAACCTGACTTCCTTAGCCACGCAAATCTGCGTAGCACTGCGCTAGACACCATGGACCTGCTGATACTGTCAGCAGTGTCCAATCCTGCTTGAAGGCATTCTCCTGAAGCCTCCTAACCATCCTTAATTATGGATAGGAAACCATCACGTTCCTCTCCTTCCGGGATGTGTTGAGCTGCCGCTGACATGCAGTCCCACAGAGTATCAGTGAACCTGGCCAGTGTACAAGATACATTAGTGGACTTTAGAGCCATGCTCCCTGATGTAAAGACCTTTTTCGACCATCTATCGATTTTTTTTTTGTCATCCCTATCAGGGGGAATAGTGGGGTATGCAGCATTTTTTGTTGATGTGGCTGTCTGAACTACCAGGCTTTCAGGAGAAGGATGTTTACTCAAATACTCTGGGTCAGAGTTACAAGGTCTGTATTTTGCCACATATTTTTTATTCACTGCTGGAATAGATTCCAGTCTTTCCCAAGCAGCATTTACTCTCCTTTGCAGGACAATATGAAAGGGAAGTATAGGGTTTGGTTGAGGTCCTCCTGACAAAATATCTGTCCTATCATCATCCTGATATACAGGATAATTCCTACCCCATCCCATAAACTCTGTTACTTTATTCATGAGTTTTCAGTAACCTAAATCAGCATGTTCTGCTGGATCTGGTCTTTCAAATTCATATTCAGGGGACGTATCTAGTCCACTTGCAGACTGTAAACATTCATACAAATCCTGCATTTTTGATTGAGGATCTATTAATTCCTCTGGAACATCTCTTGTACCATATTTTACCCCTGCTGATGAAACCTCAGGTTCATCTTCTTCTTCATCCTCTTCATTTCCTGAGGACATGTCTCTATATACAGCTGACATAGTTTAGAAGTAGTCATGTCTGCTTTCAGGGTGAAATACCTTCTCAGGAACATGTTTCAACCCTGTAGTTGGTGTCGACGTCGACAGAAGCGTCGATGGCGTCGAAGTCGTGGCCGTTACCTTCAATGTTGTCAAGGTATCCTTCGATGTGTTCGAAGGCACTACAAATGCAGTCGAAGGAATCTTTCGAGGCAGTCAACGTTATCGAAGGAGTCTTCGAAACACTCGACACCGTCGAAGAAGTCTTCGAGGTCGTCGATAAAACACTCGACGTAACTTTTTTCTGCTGGGTCGTCGACCTTTTATACTCGACTGCCTTCGACAGAGGCTCTGAAGATGTTTTTGTTGAGGTCTTTAATGACGTATCAACGTCTGAAGTCTTTTTCTTAAGGTCTGTCTTTTTAGTGTCCTGGAAGAGTCCCTAGAAGGCACCCTTGACAATTTCTTGTCGGCCTTTCTAGTTTTAGAACTTCCTCTGTCACTTCTTTTGTGAGTAGAGGCATGATCTTCAACAGACATTTTTGAGGGGGCCTGGCCCGCGTTCTCAAAAATGTTCATCATCGACTCTCTAAATGCTTCCCACTTTCTAGGGGAGTCATGTTTAGTTGGACAAGTAATAACTTCCTCCGAAGTCGAGGAAGAAGAAGAAGAAGGAGATTGGTGTCGTCTCTTCTTCGCCTTTTTGGACGAAGAATAAGAGGACTTCCTTGATCTACTCCTCGATCTTGATTTTTTATGGCGTTTCGCCGAAGACTCAGCGGAGGATTCCTCCCCCACCGCCAGTTTACCTCGTCTTTCCTTCAAGGCCTTATGGGTCATGGATTGGCGCGAACCACAGTCGTCGATCCGATGTTCGGACCCGAGGCACCAGAGGCAGTTACGTTAAGGGTCGGTCAGCGACATTTTTCTTCCGCACCTCAGACATTTCTTAAACCCCGTTTTCGGAGTAGATGGGTTCGAGGAAGACGACATTTTCGCATATGACTAAAGCGCCGTTTTATTTCGATCCGAAGCGAAGCTAAACGAAAAACGGAACTGAGACCAACGGGCGCGCTCGAGGCAATTATAATACGGATGACATTGACACTCGACGGATGCCGCGGAGGGACATTGACGTCGCTGCCTCGAGTGAAGCGCCCTCTGGTGGTGAGAGAAAAAATTTCTGAAGCAGCAAAGCTGAAGCTAAGGATATATCTAAGATGAGGAATACGTGGGAGGACACAATCCATTAGAATATTGATGTTGGACTTGTAATAATTTGAAACTCAGATCAAGTGTATGGTGTGAGCGTGAGATATCTTCCCAAACCAGGATTTTCTTTGTTTACTTATTACAAACTTTGTGGGAAGTTTGAGGGAAGGATATCACTTGCTGCCGACCTATCTTTAAGGTTTTAAGAGTGGTAAATAGCGCACACAGCCTAATAGCGATCCCACAATCATTGGAAGTTAGTTTGAAATAGACGTGCATGCATGGAAGTTGCCGAGCAATGTGCCGATGCCGAGATGCGAACGGCCTGAGCAAGCTGAAGCGAACACAGACAGAGACGCGGCTTAGACACTGAGCAAGGGTAAACTTGATAGCATTCCACAACAAACGCGAATCTTAAGAATCATTACACATGTAACCCATGCTAGTAATGAGGTTGGAATACTAAACGCAGAACATTATTCCATACAGGCAGAGACTCAGAAGACAACACAACAGCGTTCCCTAGCAACAAGAACCAGAAGCAAGTGAATGGGACGTATGCACTACATTGAAAGGTATGCAGAGGCACATATTAGGGATACCATTAGGAAGTAGAATATAGGAGTCTGTAGAACATAACGGTGTGGAAGAGCATATTCCTTACATAACAGAGCTAATGCAACGAATTGTTCACAGACATTGGAAATCCGTACTCCCTTAATGTGAGCAGGACAGCTAATGAATCATTTGACAGGAAGCTTTCGTGCATCGCCGCATACTGAAATTCCACTAGGTGAGTTACAGTAATTAATGTCTACTGACATGCCAAGATATGGAACTTTAACCAATCTCTAAGTGGGACCCAGCGCTTTACAAGCAACTGATCCCACGGGAGACCGACCAGGCCACATCCCTAACAGTTTAATGTTGACATATCCTATTTTTACCTACAGAACTGGCACAAGAATTTCTCAACAAGTGTGAAGGGCAATGATATCCGAATCACCATTTGTTCAAAGGCTAGTGCTAAGAGGCTCATTGATCTATCTAAATTTATCTTTGATCTAATAAGAAAAAGTATAATAGTTGAAGTACCACTGATTGTTCAGTGTTCATGTTGAAACACTAAAATCAAATTATCTTCACTTTTGTTTTTACAACAGAATCACAATCCCAGATATCCATACCTGAAGAAGGGCGATACAGCCCGAAACGCGTACTAATTAATAGGAGACGCCAATCTAAGAGATTTTATCTCACCCAGAACTGTAACATCAATTTGGATTAATAAGACTTACATGATTTTTTTTAACCATTTTTATTTTTGGTAGAAGCATAGTCAATTACAACATATAATCATTATACTTTGTTAACACAATGCAAAAAATCAAATTTTCATTTAGGGTTAATGTCACCCGATGTTGTGTAAATTGCCTCCAATTTTTTTAACTATAAATTATTATTTTACTTTCAACAAATGTTCAAGAGTATAGCTTTTGACAAGAGTCTGTGTCATAACTTTGTAGTCTGCTGCTAAACAACAGAAATTTTCAGTTTTATCGATTCATTCTTAATTTTATTTCCTCACCCCCTACCCAGGTCCTTTATCTCTAGGTTCCAGAGTCTTTTGACCTTTCCATTAATCCGTCCCCATAAGAGGATTCCACTTCTTTTGTGTTCCTGGCTGTCAGGGGGTATAACCGTTTTGGGAATCTGAGGTTTGAAGAAACAAAATGTGTTAGCAAACAGTATTTAATTCATAACTCCCAGGATATACGTTTTGACTCAGTTCAGTGAGTATGCAGGAAGTCCACAGACTTACTGGAAAAACCGACTTGTAGTCTCTAAGTCACTAGGCTCAAGTTTAGGAGCGAAGCATATTCCTCTGATTTTTATCAGAATTGTACATGTTCAATCATGATTTCAAGTACTAGGTTGATTTCCAAACTGACTGCAGACACAATGTGCCACAGATTGTTTTTCCCCTGTAAGGTCTTCAAATAGAACCATTTGGCCAGTGTCTATATGTTCTAGTTATGAACCAGTTTTGGTTTCGAAGGTTGCCACTTCTTCTGAGAAGTCCGACGTTGTCAGGCCTCTGAAGCAATGGGAAGGAAAAAAGCTGAAACATAAGGTTCATCTGATAACATTAAGCATTAACAAGCTGGACAGATGATAATGTGGCTGTGGCTCAAAAAAAAGTCAGTCTTGGAGTGGAAAGAGTACTTTTCTGTCCCACCATAGCATTCCTTGTTCTTTTTTCTCGTCGTGCTGATTCTTTCTCTCTTTCTTCGCTCTGGGTTGTTAGATGATCGATATATTTCTGAGGTTGCGTGGTTTATAGAAATGGGCTTCCCTGTCTCCGACCAAGTCTCTAAACGGGGACCATATGGATAAGTATCTCTGGTAAGTCTCTGTTCTTATGACAGTTACCTTCTCCATTGCCATTACTCCCCATATTTCATACCACCACCATGGTGTCGTTGGGCCCTCTGGCGTTTTCCACCTTTGTGCCAATGTCATTCGTGCCGCCGATAGTAAGTGTGTTATTAGAGTGGATATATGCCCTGATGCCGCATATATACCCTCTGCCTCCGCTCCCAACAGGATCACTTTAGGTGATAGTGGTAGTTCTCTGCCAGTAATGTCTTTGATGTGTCCCAGTATCTCCTTCCAATAGGTAATCGCCTTGGGGCATGTCCACCACATGTGGAACAGGTCTCCTCTCCCTCCACATTGTCTCCAACAGTTTGGGGGATATTCTGAGTTTATTTTCTGTAGTCTGTGGGGGGACATGTACCATCTGTAGCATAATTTATATGCAGCTTCTTTAATTGCTGTACATTTGGAGGATCTATGATCATCCATATCTGGTCCCACTATCTTTCCGTTATTGGCTCTCCTATATCTTTTTCCCAATTCTCTTTATATCTTAGGTTGTCCGTTGGTTGTGCTCCATCGAGTAGCCTGTAAATTCTAGGTATCCCTCTCTCTGGTTTCCCCTCTTGAATTGTTAGTTCCAAGCCTGTTAGTGTTCTTGTACCCGCTCTTTTCACTGATGGGTGGGAGATCCAGTGTCATATTTGCATGTATCTGAACCTTTCATTTTCCCCCAGATCGAATTTCTTTTTGCATTCTAAGAAAGGGATTGGTCACCGTTTTGGTACATGTCCTGCAGTGTTAGGGTGTCTGCGCCTTTCCACCCTACCCAGAAATTCTTCTTCAAGCCTGGGATGAAATCAATGTTATGTGCTATTGGGGATAATGGGCCCAACCCACGTTTGATCTTTTTCATTTGCATGGCTCTGTCCCAGTTACTCAGGGCTGTTTTAGTAGCTCCTAGTAGTTTTCCTTCTGTTTCGCGGGCCTTGGGGTTCAGTGCTAGGAGCGCTGTTATCGGGATCTGTGTGGATGCTTGTTCTATGGCTCTCCATACTTTGGTGTCGGCTGGGTTAGCCCACTTCGCTGCCATGATGTATCTGCCCAAGTCTGGAACTCCCAGGCCTCCCAGGAGCGGAGGACGGGTCAGTATACGTCTCTGTATTCTGGGTCTCTTTTTTGCCCATATGAATCTAAATACTGCGTTTTGAAGTTCTTTGATCATCTGTGGCGGGATCTCCGCGGGTATTGAACTGGTCACATATATTAGGCGGGGGAGAAGGGTCATCTTTAACGCTGCTATTCTGGCAAACCACGACAGTTCCTGGTTATCCCATCTCAGTAGGTCCGCTTGTAGTTGTTTCCAAAGAGGGGGGAAGTTTGATTTATATAAGTCCTCAAATTTCTTTGCCAGGTGAACTCCCAGGTATTCTAGAGTGTTTTCCTCCCATCTCAGGGGGAAACTCTGCTTCATGCCGTTTATTGTATTTGCGTCCTCCATTATGTTTAATGCCTTTGATTTATTGTAGTTGATTGTGAATCCGGATATGGTGGCAAATTCCTCCAGTGTTTCAACGGCTCTCGGTAGTGTGTTCTTAGGGTCTCCCATATAGAGCATCACATCGTCAGCGTATAATGCTATTTTCTGCGGGGTCTCCTTGATTTGCACTCCTTTTATAGCGGGGTCTCCTCTGTACCACGCTGCTAATGGCTCCATAGCCATTGCAAATATTAGTGGGGATAGGGGGCAGCCCTGGCGTGTACCCCTCCGTATCTCCACTTGTTTTGAGTCGCGGGTGTTTATCCGGAATGATGTTGATGGGCGTTGAAAGTTTGCCAGGATCATCCTGCTGAATTGTGTCCCGCATCTGAATTTCTCCAGGATCATCCGAAGGTATTCCCAGTCCAAGCTGTCGAAAGCGCGTGAAGCGTCTAGGGCCGCTATTGCAAATTTCTGATTTGTGCGTCTCCCCCATTCAATTACATTTATGGCTCTTCTAACGTTATCTTGGGTGTGACGTCCCCTAACAAAACCTGCTTGATCTTCGTGGATGATATCTGGGAGGATCAGCGATAGTCTATTCGCTAGTATCTTTGTGTATAGCTTTGCATCTGTGTTTAGGAGTGCTATCGGGTGGTAACTTGAACATTCGGCGGGATCCTTGTTTGGTTTCAGCACAAGGATTGTTGATGATCTTGCCATATCTGGGGAGATCGATCCAGTCTCTCTGATTGTGTTGAAAAGTCGGGTGACGGGGCCTAGTAGTTGTGTTCGGAATGTTCTGTAGTACGCATTTCCGAAGCCATCTGGGCCTGGGGTCTTGTTCCTTGGTAATGAAGAGATAGCTTTGTTGATTTCTTGGGCTGTGAATGGCCTCCCCAGGATTTCTGTGTCCTTGTCCGAGATTTGGGGTAGATGGGTAGCAAGTAGATAAGATTTTTGGTCTGTCGCATTTAGGTTTGCTCCCTGTAGTAGTTTTTCATGAAACCGGACCATTATTTCCAGTTTCTCTTCCTCTTTTGTGATCATGTCCCCTTTTTCATTTCTTAGGGCAGCTATATAGTTACGGGATTTCTGTTTGTTTAATTTGGCAGCCAGGAATTTGTTCGCCTTGCCTCCGTGGACGTAGTAGGATATCTTAGTGTTAAGCAACCTCTGTGCTACCGCATCCGCAGTGTGACCTTCTATTTGGGCACAAGCCTTCTTTAATTCTCGCCAGGATTTCTGCGTTCGTCGGCACTGGTGGTTTTTCTCTGCCTCTTTTAGGGCTAGTTCCATCCTCCGGGTTAGTAACGCCCGTTCCCTACAGTATATTGCTGCCTGGGCCATGAATTCTCCTCGGATTACAGCTTTCCCCGCATCCCAGACTGTTTTCCAGTCAACCTCGCCGTTGTCGTTCTCTTCAAAATAGTTGTTTATAGTTTCCTCCATGTGTGCCCTAAGCGCTAGATCGCGCAGGATCAGGCCGTTGAGTCTCCACGGCGGGCGTTGTTTGTTTTCCTCTCCGTCTATTTCCAGGCTAACCAGTACTGGGGCGTGGTCCGAAATGTGTTGTGTTCCTTTTTCCACCTTAGTCACTTGGGGGATTAGAGACCAGGATCATGTCTATTGTGGAGTATCCTCTGTGTACTTCAGAATAGTGAGTGTATTCTCTCGTGTCTCCTTGGAAGAAGCGCCAGGTCTCGATTACTTCTAGCTCTCCGAGGAGCTTTCCCAAAGCCTGTCTGTTTCTCTGGTCGGGTACTGTAGGGGGCAGGGTTTTATCGAGGCTAGGGTCCATTATGCAGTTGAAGTCCCCTCCTATGATCGTTTGGCCTTCGCACCAACTCCCTATTTTCAGTAAGAGCTCTGTGATGTATCGGTCTTGTTTGTCGTTAGGGGCGTATATCGCCAGGATCGTGTAGGTCTTCCCTTTGATAGTTCCCTTGATTCCCAGGTATCTCCCTTCAGTATCACTAATTATCTGTTTGCGGAAATTCAGTCCCTTGCCCAACAGTATTGCGACCCCTTTTGTTTTCGAGCCGCTGGAGGCAAAGTATTGTTGTGGGAATGCCTGGTTACGCATTCTTTTTTCATCCGTTTTCAGGAGGTGGGTCTCTTGCAGGATAGCTACCTTTGCAGGCAACTTCTCGAGCCTGTTGAGAATCGCTCGTCGATTCCCGGGGGAGTTCAGCCCTTGTACATTTAGCGAGACGATCAGTGTCTCTGCCATTTTTGTACGGGATATGTTTGTTGCTTCTGTCTCTTAGTGTGTTTAGTTTTGGGTTAGTTTGAAGTGGCCCACCTGCCGTGGTCAGGTGCTTCCTCTGTGTCTCCTCCAGTCGCTTCTTTATTTATTGTCTTCTTCAGAGTGTTTCGTTCGTGATATTTGAAGGGGCTGTCAGTTTCTTTTCTCTGTTATGTCTTCTTTTCCTTTCTGATGACCATTCCCATTGGTTGTTTTGGCTGCTGGGTGTGCTATTTTGTGGGCAAGTTCCGGTTTGGCTTTGTTCTTCCTCAATTTGTAGTAACGCCAGGCCTTCCTCGCATGTACTGATCCTTCTTTGTGTCCCTTTCCAGGGGAAGGCTAGTCCAAAGGGGGATGTCCATCTGTATGCGATTTGTTCAGATTGTAGTGCTTTTGTGATTGGTTGCATAGGCTTCCTCTTATGTAGGGTAATCGACGCTAGGTCTTGGTACAGTTGGATTCGCCCTCCATTGATTGTTAGTTCTTTGTGGGTACGTGCGGCTCTCAAGATGTCCTCTTTCAGGCTATAAGAGGTCACGGCGATAAGAACATCTCTAGGTCTCACTCCTGGTTCATTTCTTTTGGGGCCCACTCTGTGGATTCTGTCAAATTCGAATCTCTCTGGGGGGGGCGTCGTTCGGGATGCTGCTGAAGCAGTGTTGCATGGTGTCCCGTAGGTCTTTATCCTGGATCGTTTCTGGGAGGCCCTTGACCCGGATATTGGATCTTCGTGAGCGATTTTCCAAATCTTCGGTTTGGATCTCTAGGTTATTTGTAGCCCTGGCAATTTGGTCTAGCAGGCCATTGTATTGCTTTGCTTCCTCTGTCATATGTGAGAGTCCATTTTCGAGTGTGTCCACTCTGCCTCCAAGTTCATCTATCTCTTGTCGTACCTCTTTCAAGGACGTCTTCAGCTCTTCTTTCATTTTTTCTAGTTGATTCTGGAGCATGTTTGTTATCCTGGATTCCATGCCCCTAAGGCAGTCAAGTAGTTCTTCCTTATTTATAGACATGTCAGAATTGTTAGGCGTCGTTGATTCTCCCTGTTCCTGAGGTTCTGTAACGCTCACCTGATTCCCGTAGAGGCGCCGGTCTTGACTGGGCGTATACCGTATCTTCAAAGGTGATGTGTAACACACGGCTGGCTCTTTGGGCTGGACCTCTGTGCACTGTATGTCTGATTCGAAGGGTAAGATGTCTGCAGATAGAAAATATGGGATTAAGGAACTGGGTTATTGAATGTCTCTCTCTTCTTCCCTTTCTCTTCTCCTGTAGAACCCCAAAGGTTAACGCTCTCACCTTAGGTAAGTGAACGCCGTGCTCTCCATCTGCCTCGGAGCAGGGTGCTGTAACCAGTTTCTTCACTGGATAAGGGGAGCAGGCCTCTTGACTTCAGAGGACTGCTGTCCGTCGTTTACTGCACGAACGGTAAGTTTCGAGTAACTCTAATGTCTTTAAAGTCTTTAGTAATGATGTTTCTTGTTTTGCAGGGTTCCGGCGATGGCGGATGACGGGCTGAAGTGAGGTGAAGATGGAGCCCGTGTGATGAATAGAAGCGCCTGGAAGCAGGTAAGTAAGCGCTTGTTGCCTGCTTCACGATGCGCTCTAATTGTCTTTTTATTTTGCAGGTACAAGTTCGGAGCGGCTGCAGGGTGCCGGAATACCCACTGGGTTAGATGTGGAAAGGAGTAATGGCACGTGAGTATTAAAGTTCCCCAATGTCTTTAAACGCACCTTGTTTTGTCTTTCAGATGCGGGATGCAGCGCCGAAGGCCTCCGGAGCGTGCGAAGAGTTGGTAAGCTTTTGTCTTTCAGATGCCGGAGTGCAGTGTGAAGACCTCCGGAGCGCACGAAGAGTAGGTAAGCCTTTGTCTTTCAGATGCCGGAATGCAGCGCGAGGCGTTGGTGACAGCCGATGGACCAGGTAAGTGAAGAGCTGTCACTGAAGACCGTAATGCTAACCTGTTCTTTCTTGTCTTTATAGGTGTTGCTGAAGACTGGATTCAGGGTGGTAAGCCTTTTTCCTTAGGCCCAGGATCAGATGCAGAAGACACGATGAGCGTTCTGCTGCAGAGGATGCAGAATAACGCAAAGCAAGATTCATCCATCGGGTGTGGTTTAAATAGCCTCCTGTAGTGCTTACGTGTCTCCTTCCACAGCCACGCCTAGGTAAGAAAAGAGTTCCTGCTTTCCAGAAGAGTTCCAGTGTTCTGAATCTAGGGAGTGGCTCCTGCCCCACCCAACAGGAAAAGTAGTTCCAAACAGAAGAGGATCAGAGGCTCAACTGGCAGGCAAGTAAGCAGCATGGTCTGCTGCAGGTAAGTCCACCCAAGCATTATGAGCCCGGCGCTTCGAGCGCTGGGACTGGGCATATTTATGAGCCTGGTGCCACTGGCGCCAGGACTGGGTCCAAAAGGTCCCAATTGGGACTGGTTGGCACTCGGAACCTGGGTTATGGATCTGCTTCCAAGGGAGTTGGGAAAACCCTGACCTCTTGGAAGCAGAGATCATGACAGGTTCTTGAGGGGCACTTTGTTGCGTTGTGTTCCAGCAGCTTTCTAGCAGGCGAGTTTGGTTTTTCGCTGGTGTTTTGGTTCTTGCGTGGGGAGTTTTCCCTTTAATCCCGGGCATCAGATTCACTTCTCGTTGAGACTCCGTGTGGGTCTCCTGACACTTGTTTTCGTGGGTCTCCGCTAGGGGATGGCTCCATCCGAGTCGCGTATGGTTCGCCTTCACATGGGTCGGACCCCTGCCATGGGCCGAGGACAATGTTGATTGCTTTTGGGAGGCAGGCCCTCGTTTAGGTAAAGCTTATTTGCAAGGGTAAATTGTCTTGTGGCCTTCTAGCACCCCAAAGCAAACAGTGTTGGTGGAGGAGCTATGGTCCCCTCTCTCGTTGGGACCTCTCGTGGTCCAAGCACAATTGTCCCCAGTCTTCAGGGTTAATCACAGGTTTATCTGGAGATGTGTGATCCTGTAGGACAGGGACAGTTTATTTTCGGGCCAGGGGTGTTGGAGGTGCGGCAGTTGTTGGTGCTGTGGGCCAGAATTGCTCCTGTAATCCGCGTGTTCCACCCACGTGCAGGCCTAAATTATAGCCGAGTGCAGGCCCAAGTATGTAAAGTTATAGGCCCCTCATGATATCAGTTGGTGTTGGGCTGTTCCACCAGTGTTCCTCAACCAACGTCAATAGATGGGGTTTCAAGTTGTCGACAGTTTTCTGCCCTCTCCTGGATAGACTGTATCCTCTCACGTATTATGAGAATGTGAGAGAAGATGTCGCTATTCGTGCTGGCTTTCTCCCTGTGGCGCTGGTTCCTACCTTTATAATGTTGGCGGGCTGCATTCCGCTCCCAGTGCAGCTGCAGCTCGGTGTGCGCCCTCTGCGACTTTCCTCCACCTCGTTTGCGGGGCTGTTGGTGGATGTCGCTTTCATGGAACCCCGCCGCACTGCGGGCGGTAGAGGGGGGAGTGTGGGGGTCCCCGGGCACGCTCCCGCGTCGGGCCGTGGTGGCAGTAGGCCCGGCTGGTGGTGTGGGCCCGAGCCCCTTGCTGTTCGAACCCCAATAGGGTGGGGGGGGCAGGGGGCCCGAACACTCCTCCGCGCCGGCCCGGATCCCAAAGAGGGGGCCTCACCTGGAATCCAAATCCCCCTGCGCGCAGGTAGGGGCACCCACTGTAGTTCACCGAGAGGGCAGGTGTTGCGCCCTTAACTTTGCCCTCATGGAAATCAGGAGTTCATGTGCAATTTGTTGTATTTGCCGAGGGGGCGAGGACGCAAGACCCTCCACCCAGTGGTATCAGCTATACAAGAGTTTGGGTGCATATGAGAGGGGAAGCCACGATGATGTTTCCAGAGGCCAGGGCCCTTCTGGGCTCAATGCAAGGGACTGGCGCAGTTCGATCCACGCAACGCTGGGGCTAGTGGAATCAGGCGTGTTGGAAGGAGGAGGAGCTGAGCCAGGGCAGGGCCCCAAGTGCAGTAATGTATCAGGTACGGGGGAATGGAGCCCTGTGCTATTGTCTCGCCACGAGGCCGGGGACTACTGGCAAGCTGTCTGTGGATCCCTGCAGGGTATGAAGCAGCGGTGTCGCTCCTCGGGGGTGCGCATGGGGCCCTCCACCTCCACTTACCTTATGGCCACAAGGATCTGGCTGACAAGTGACTTACATGATTTTTATTGAATTGTCGCCTTGACTTCAATGATTAATGAATGTTTTTTCTTGTTTCTATGTAAACTTTTCCATGCAAAACTAAATAATGATTGAGCACAATCAGTCATTTGATTGGAAGCAAATGCTAGAAAGTATATATCTCAAATCTGAGATCATTGTAATGTTGGCAATTACTTTGTATTAATGTGTGAAGAACAATTCTTTGAAAAATTGCTGTACTTTTATGTACACTTATCATTGAAAATATACTCTTTTTATACAAACTTTAATTGAATGAAGTTATTGATGTTTTACAATTACATTGTATAAAGTGTGCCATTTGACTGCCCCCCTTTGTTTTTCAAGGGACCTGTCCTCACACTATCTAACTGATCTGGTAGCACAGATCTGACGAGGAGGACCTGAAAGATGATGACAAATTCTGTTTGATTGTGATTGAAAGTTAATACTTTTTTCAGAAAAAAGAGTGTACCTCTACTCCTCTTTGTTCCCAATATCAAAATATGTCACAAAAATGGAACTATCTTGAAGCTTTGTTTTTGAGCTCAGTTTCAACAATTCTTCACAGCTCAGGGTTCCCTTCCCCAAGCCTTATATGCATCAATAGTAGTTTACCTTTTGACACAATAGTAGGTTACCTTGTTAGCATAGACGGGTCCTCTGGTCTTGGCGCAGTTGTCAGACCACACGATCCACCCATTACAGGTCACGCAACCAGGAACCTTGAATTCTCTTTTGGCAGTCCAACATTCAACACATAGGAATTCTCTGGTCCTGGCGCAGTTGTCGGATCACACGATCCACCCATTTAAGGTCACGCAACCAGGAATCCTGAATTCTCTTTGTGCAGCTCAATGTTCAACAAACAAGTGGTTTCTCAAAGGCAGCTTCAAAATCAAACAGTTTCTCAGAGTTATGATATGATATTTTATTTGTATCGCGTTTGTACGCAAGTGTTTCAGAGCGTGACAAGGCAAGGGAGGGGAACAGGGGAGAACAAAACAACGATGCTGTCAGAGTCCTTCATTCGATTTAGTTTCCTGTATTCTTTCTTAAACATTATCAGTTTTGCTGTTTTAATTGAATTCGGTATTCAATATTAGCATAGTTAAGGCTTTTTGTGTCACTTGCTTTTCGCTCCTTCAATTAACTTCACTGTTCCACTTGTAACTTAAGTATTTATTCCCTCTGCACGGTTTGCAACCTCTGCAGCCTGCCTGGAGCACCTCGGTCTCTGGGTAACTGTAACTTCCCCAGCTCTCACCGTTTGTAGGCGTCTTACTACGGCGGTCCTCTCTGGCTACTGCTTTAGTTTCTGCAAGCCCTGCTCGCATGGGGACAGGAGCTTGGTCAGTGAAGGTGACTTCAATGCCTCTGCGAGGCCAGGTACAGCGTCCTTGAAGTTTGTGCTTCACCGCAGCTCCTTACGCTCCCACTTCATACGAGAGGCTTCCCTTGATTTGGGGATATCAGCCAACGTCTTGTCTCGTCCTCTGGTCCCACCACAGCGGCCTCCGGATTCCCTGAGTTTTACGGCAATCTATGTCCCAAGTTGAAACACTTGTGTACGAGCGCGTTAGACATAAAATATCAATGTCAATATCAATATCGCTCTCATCCTCCTTCATGGCTTTACTTTTATACACATGTGGTCCTTCAATGGGCTGCAGGTGTATTCCATCATTCAATTCTGCCTGATTCAGATTAATAGGCCATGACTGACCTTCATTCCTTTCATGCATCTTCTTCGACCCAGTACCTAAGTGGTGAAAATGAATGGTGTTCATTACGCTCAGTTGCTTCTTCCTCGTCTAAGTACCAGAGTGGGGAAAGTGTGTGGTGTTCATTACTCTGAGCTGCCTCTTCCTAGCCTCATCTGGCGCTTTGAAACACAATTCTGTTGTATAAAGCGCCTTACAAATGCTCAATAAAACAAATAAAATAAGTAGTGTCAGGCGTCCCAAGAGAGGAAAGAAGGGGAGTTGACCTACAATAACCCATAAAGGTCAGTGGGGGACTAGGTTGGTTGACATTAGGATTGGGGGATATCATGTCTCGCCTGAAGGCACCCCACTCTAAATCCCCAAGGGAGCTCTACCCAGGTGATCCTCCCTCGCTTGTCCACCCCCAGTGTGAGTATCCAAGAGCCATGGCCTTTCACTGGCCACCTATGTAGAGGATCCCAGGGGAGTCGGAGTAAGATTACATTCAGGTTTCTCACAGGAGGAGCGTTACCACACGACCAGGTGTGCCCTGCAGTGGGCAGAGAGGACGCATGATGCCATAAGGTGGGACACTTTGCCAAGGCCTGCAGAGAGCTGTGGCCTTCCTTACCCAGTCAGAGGGCCACTCCCCGCGAGGCAGACGATTGGTTGGCTGGCTGGAAACTTAAAGAATTTCCTTTGTTTTCGGAGCTGAAACTGACTGGGTCACCCCTTGTGACTCGGCTTCTGCAATCGCAGAAGGGCATTCCCAGGAGGAACTAGCCGTTTTGCCTTTGTTGCAAAGGTTACCAAGCGACACTGCTTCTGAATCCGACAGGTCTTTGTGTTGAATCTTTTTCATGCTAAGCAGGCCTCTTGTTATGGTCCCTGGGAAGATAGTCATTACACACTTTGTTTCTCCACCCAGGGGAACTTTGCATTGCAGTTTGTTATTGAAAAGGACATTTATACTGTGCACTATCTCCACCGGAGTGGTCCCCTGGCACTCTGGCAGATCTGAAATGTAAGAGGGTAGGGTGGGTTCGTAGGGCATAGCGGGACACAGGTAGAGCGAGACTGGTGATGTCCTGTTGACAGCTTCAGTTCGGTCAGCACCATTCGATGAGCATAGGTGTGGTTTACAGATCGGTAGACTCCCATGTGCTGTTGTGAGAGACTAATTGTGGTTTGTTTTGTTGTTGCAATGTAGTGAAGTCCATGTGGTTTGCTGTGCAAGGAAGTGGTTGTGTTTGTTTATCGTTTGAGAGGTGCATGCAGAGAGTTGAGGTTTTGCCCGATGGGTTAGTGGGGTTACGTTGCTTTGGACATCTTTGTCAGGTGTCTCTCCCCGTGCGGTCTGCTGAAGGGTTCTGTGGTGGGTCACTCACTGGGTTCTGCATTCTGGGTGAGGCAGTGGCATGTCTCTTTAACTGTCTAGTGATCTGTGGGCGTGAAGGTGGTAAGTGCCTCTCCCCATCCCTGGGTCGGGATCAGTAAGGTTGTGGGTTGCTCTTAGGTCGTCAGTGGGGTGTGCCTGCCATCGCCTCCATGAGCTCCTATGGCTGTGTCCACTCCCTCAGAATCCCGGGCACTCCCTGTCTGGTTGGGTGCTAGTTATTATTAATTCTTCCTTCAATTTCAGATGGGTTGTGAACGTGGGGGTTTGACTTGGGAGAGGGTGAATCCTGGGCTCTCTCCCTCCCCAGATACTTCCTGCCATGAGCGCTTGTTTGTTCCGTGTTCTATTTCCATTTGTCTTTGTTTTTGTAGTTGTTTCAGTCTGTTTCTGAGGTGGAGAGCCATGTTTTTAGTAGTTTTCTGACTTTTAGGTGATCCTTCGTACTGAGTATTTCTTTCGGAATAGTGTTCCAAGTTTTTGCTGCCGGGTGAGAGAAGGAGGATCTCCCACGGTTTTTTGTTGTGCATGGTTTTGGTTCCAGGCAGATGCTGTTGCTTGATCTGAGTCTTCTTGTCAGCAGGAGCATTCACTCCCTACTGTCACGGAGCACACTGGTCAGATCAAAGCAAACACTACATTTTAAAGCATAACAGCGTCATTTATTATGAAAGCAATTACAATGTCGGTTCTTCATTGCTATTGGTGAAGCCCCTATATACATACAGTTGAGCACTCATAGACCTTCAGATGATTGGCTGGTGCTGCGTGTGTCGATCTTCCACAAGGGTCTTGGCAACAATATGTTAACACCCTAACAACTCAATTGGTTAATTAGATGAATAGTCTTTTCACATTTTGACCACGTGATGCTGTCATGGTCATGAAGTCAGGGACACAGGCATGCAGGGGTCGCATGCACGGGAGACCTGGGTGGACACTGTCCTGGTGCCTTTGGCGCCAGGCTCATGAACAAAAGTAAACAAGAACATCCATTTAACACCAAAAAGCTTTTATTATGGACATAGCACTTCAGATGCATTAACCTTGAACATTCCATCTATGAAGCAGGATGCATTAACTTTGAACATTCCATCCATTAAGCAGCCCCAAGTGTATTCTTGGGTGTGGCTGCTAATGGATTGCCTTCGCACATGCTCACTCTCTAGGAGTGGCAGGGTGTGGCTGGTAAGCCAGCCCTAATGGCCGTGCCCACGATCTAAGCTATATAAGCTGCCCCAATCCTCAAGACAGACGCTTCGCGTTATTCTGCACTTGCAAGCAGCGTAACGCTCACCGTCGCCTGAGGTCAGACTTACGTTTGAAGATCCTGCTTCCTGGACATCCTGCTTCCTGCCAGCATACTTACCAACTGGGGGAAGCTGTTCTTACCTGTACATCTCTTCGGTGAACCAAGTATTCGTCTTTACACTTTCCGGAACGCCAAAATCTTCATCTTGGCACCGCAGCACGACACGCTCCATCGTCAACAGCAGCGCCTCCAAGGAAAAACAGAAGACAAGGTTAGACATCGAAAAAACAGTCAGCTTAAGGTTGAACTTCACCATATTTTGCGCTTTTCCTTAAACCATCACTTACCTGCTGTCGAACATTGCAGTAGCATCCATCTTCCATCCGACCGCGTCTCGCGTCTCACAGCCGCATTGAGGCTGCATTTCCATCTAAGGGAAGAAAACAGAAGAGAGACATTATTGCGGGCATAAATAGGAGCAACATATAAAGACATTAAACAGAACAAACAGCATCACAAGAGTTCAAGAAAGACTTACCAATCATAAGGAGAAGCATAGTCGCAGCTGGACTGGACTAATCCTCATCAGGGATCAGTGAAGGAACTAGATCCCAATCGACACACCCCTGCCAGAAGTAGCAGGACGGAGAGCTTTTCTTCCATAATTCACAGGTGAGCTTTATGGGCCGGCGTATGCTCACAGAAACCGTACTTTGGGGTGAAGGGTTCGAGAGGTACAACAATCACAGATTGGCGTACTCACACACTCTTATCTCCACGCAGGAGCAGTATCACCACGTACCACCGCTCACAGCTTTTCTACTGAGGGAGAGGCCTGAAGGGGGTGATTCAAGCTCAGGGAGGGCTGCAACTGTGCCCCAACGCCTCTGCAGAGACCAGGTGATCGTAACAGATGTGCACCTGGTAATTAGACAACGTAAAACAGAATTTTCTCTAGCAAAGTTGAATAAGAATGGGGAGTTAGAGAAATTAATTATATAAACACATGCATGAGATTCTTATATATGACGTCCCCCCAAATATTAAGTGTGGGGGTCAGGACACGCCAAACGTGTAGTCAGTGCTAGATGCTACCATCAAAGTCGGTCAGAATGGCCGCAGTTTCAGGGTTCGATAATGAAACATGGTGTACTGGTGCTGCTACTCCTGCAAGCAAATTCTGATGTGGCGCAGGCAGGACCGTGTGTGCTGGGCGCGCTACGCGGCAGCGCAATGATAGAGACCCTCAGTGGCTACGGTGTCTGAGCAGAGACTGCCTTGGCTGGCTTTCTCACTCTCCTTTATATCGTCTACACTGTGGTCTATCCCGACCACGTCATCCTGTGTGTCACATGGACATCACACAAATGATGGTAAAAAACAAGCAATCTGAGGCATAAACGCTGAGGGCACTGTGTCTTTCTGGACAGGTAGGATAGGGATAGTATAACAGTGATGTCCATTTCGGTGTTTACTTTTGAAATATACAACTTGTAGTAGGCCGTCTCCAACCACTAGATAGCAGAGTAAGTATAGTAAGCATTTGTTTTCATACATCTTACACCTACATTCTATACTAGCACACTGTTTTAGGAAAGCAGCTGTGTGCGGTTTGATTTATTAAATTGAAATGACTGTCTGACGGTTGTTTAATACCTTTTAAATATGTTTTTATGGTCAGGCATCGTTGAACAAGAAATAGTGTTGATGGGCACTGGTTATTTTAAATGTTGTTACTCAGTGCTCAGCACTTGTACTATGTTGCTTGGACTCCATCTCCCAGGCTTCGGGGCTTGGCGCTTTGCAATTGGCCATTATTACCGCACCTGCAGGGACAAAAAACTTGAAAAACTTGCATCAGCGCGAGTGGTGCTTCTGGCATACCATCACACTGTTTTAGGAAAGCAGCTGTGTGCCATTTGATTTACTAAATTGAGATGACTGATGATTGTTTAATACCTTTCAAAGACTTTTTGATGTTCAGGCATTGTTGAACAAGCAATCGTTTACTAGGAACCTGTTACTTTAACTTGTGTTACTTAGTGTAACAGTGCAGAAGCATGATGCTGACACAGTGGTGGCATATTTGTTGGCAAATACTTTTATTATAAGGAAAATAAATATGGTTGAACATTCGGGGTCAGTGGTAGGATTTCCGATTTAGTCCAGTTTATTCTTAGCCCCCTTGCTTATTTCTTGTGTCAATGGGGGTAGATTTTGCCCGGGATGCATCACATATAGGAGTATATCGTCCGCGTACAGAAAAATAATGGAGAGGTGCAATTGTATTTTTATGCCTCAATGGGCGTGATATTCTCGTATGTAGCAGGCCAGCGGTTCAACAGGATTGGCGATAAGGGGCATCTTTAGCGTGTCCCCCGTGTTGGGTAAATGCATTCAGAGGTCATTCCGTTTGTATACACCGCGGCCCGGGGGCAGTGTACAGCAATCTGACCCACCGTATAAACGTGAGACCGTACCCTGAGCGGAAAAAGGACCTTGCATAGGAAGGCCCACTCTACAGAGTCAAAGGCATTCTCTGCGTCTAGCGTGGTCACCGCTATGGAATATCCAGGCTGACGTTGGGCATAAGTGTGAATAGCCGTTTTAGGTTATTTTGAGTGGACCGTCCGGGGATGAACTCTGCCTGATCAGGGAGTATCAGTGCCTGCATGTGGGATAGTAGCGGTCAGCAAGGATTTTAGCCAGGATTTTGTTATCTGTGTTGATCAGGGACAGTGGTCTGTACAAGGTGCATTTTTGGGGATCTTTGTCTGGTTTGAGCAGCACGGTTACCAGTGCAGTTCTGGTTGACTCAGGGAGGAATCCTCTGGATATGGCATTCTCGTACATATCCCACAGGTGCGGCAACAGTGGTCCACGTAGGCCTTATAAAATATGTCTGTTATCCCATCTAGTCTGGGGGCCTTTCCGTTAGGGAGGGAGAGGACTGCATTGCGGATTTCCTCATCCGTGAGTCGGTTCTAACCATCCCAAGGCAATTTTGTCTAAGTATTGTACTATGGTGTCGTGTCCGATGTCTAATTGGGAAGTGTATAGGCAGGCGTAGAATGCTCAAAACACTTCATTGATCCCCTGAAGATCTCTGCTAAGGTCTCCGCCCGAGCCCTCTACCTCCATGGTTGGTCAGGGACCGAGCCCACATTATTTTGAAAGTAAGATTGGATAACCTGCTCTACTTCTTCACGAAATGCCCAGTCATCCAGTGCGACTGCTCTAAACTGCCAACGTGATGGTTTCTGTGGTTTAGTTGGTCCTGTAATGTGAATTAACACTGGAGAGTGGTCGGAGAGGGTTTGGGGAAGCATATCAGCCCTGATAACATTTCTGGACAAGAGTGGTGTTACCATAACGTAGTCTATCCTGGAAGAGCTGCAGGGCACACTAGAGTAAAAGGAGTATTCCCTGTCAGCGGAGTGAGCCATGCATCGTGCAGTCCTTGATAGTCCGCTATGGGGGACCATGTCTGGGCTGCGCGTGGTAGGGTGCGTTGGATTGTGGATAATCTATCCAGGTACAGAGTAATGGCCATGTTGAACTCGCCCGCCCAGATAATATGGTCTGGGAATATATGGATATGGTTTGCACATTGTTGAAAGAATTCTGGTGAGTCCGTATTTGGGGCATATATGTACATTAGAAGGAGTTTTATCCCGGATATCTCCCCAGCCAGTAGGATATACCTCCCATCCTCATCTGCAATCTGTTCGTGTAGTTTGAATTCTAAGGATCGGTGTATGTATGTGGCCACCCCACGCGAATGTGAGGTATATGAGGAGCTATACCTGTGTATTCCCCAGCCCGCCATGCTAGGGAGGATCCCTGTTCACGATAGGTGTGTTTCCTGCAGGCATAGAATGTTTACTTGATGGTTCTTGACATAGCCTGTTATCAAACATATTTTTTTCCGGTTGGTAAACCCATGTACATTCCATGACATTACGTTGTTCAGCTTCCCCCTCGGGTCAGGCATTCCCATATTGCGACCCGTTGTAAGGGTTTTCAGAGCCTATGGTGTCCCCGTGCTTCGAGTGTGACCAGTCAGTGAACCGGGTATCAGTTATCTTATGTAGTGGGTGTTGGCGCGTTCTTTTATGCGCTGTGCTCAACTCCATCCCTCCATCCTCGTTACAAACCATGCTATATGAATACATATTATAGTAAAACCCAACAATTACCACCTCCCACCCACAAGAGAAACACAAACCTACCGGCTCCCATAGCCCCCCCCCCACACAAGCATCCCTCATCAACAAGCACCAAACAGTGTCCGTAGTGGCTGCGGATAACAGGGGGGCTGTAGGCGGCTAGGTAGCTCCTAGCGGCAATGGCTGTATCTGTTAGGTTTGCGTTCTCGTACACCTCACATAGGGCTCACCCTCAGCAGTGGCTGGGCAGTGACATAGCAATCCACTGACCCAGGATAGCGGTGGTATCATGGTGAGCGACGGGGGGACCCACCAGGGTCAGGGAGGCCGAGCGCAAAGCGTTCAGCAGCCTCCGGAGAGGTGAAGAAGGTCACCACACCATTGTGTGTCCCTCTAAGTTTGGCTGGGTAAAGCATGGAGCACCGAACCTCCTTTCTCTGTAGGGTGTTTTTTACTGCCTGAAAGGTTTTCTGTTGTTCCTGGACTTGCGAACTAAAGTTTGGCAAGAGGTGAATGATGACAGATCCCCATTGTAGATACCCCTATCTCTGGCAGCGCAGAGTAGGATGTCCCTGTCGCGCTAGCTGAATATTCTGGCAATCATGGGGCGTTCCGGGGCCCCAGGGGGAGGCCTCGAAGCTAGTGATCGGTGTGCCCGTTCCACCATAAACATACTTGTTACCGGAGGTTCCCACAGGACTTCTGTGATTATTTTTTCTACGAATTTCTCCAGGTTGTCGATTGGTGTGGATTCCGGTATTCCCAGAATGCAGATATTATTTCGTCTAGATCGTCCTTCCAGGTCTTCATTCTTTGCCACCACCTTCTTGACTTTTCGTAGAAGAGCAGCTACTTCCCACTGCAGGGCAGTCACTTTGTCCTCACCTTTGCCAAACCGTTGCTCTGCTTCCGTCATATGGCTGCAAAGTTTGTCGATTTGGATGGCTGAAACGTCGAACTTACAGGTAAGTGCACCTATTTTCGCACCAAGGTTGTCCGTGCTGCTTTTCAGGGCCAGAAACGTTTGGTTGAGGGTCGATACATCCAGGTGGTGAGGGCCCTAGTCCGGCGGCAAGCGTGGCTGATCCGCCCATGCAAATTGGTCCATCTTGGCTTGTTTTTTCAGGTTGTTGCCATGTCGTAACACCCCCTGTGATTATGCATGTTGCCAGCCTCTCTATATGTAGTGGTATGACTTGTAGTGGCACGCTGGTATGGTGGGTAGCCTGTGGATCTCTGAAGTGCAACCCCTCTCAGCCGGGGATCAAGTAGGAGATCTGGTATGTGCTAATGTATTGGAGGAGTCAGAGTCTGTTCGGGAGTCGCCACACATCTGATAGTTATGATGATGTAGTCTCTGTCGTGGACCACATCTGCCCAGTTCAGGCTACAAAGGGCCAGCTGATACAGTATTCCCAGGAGTTTGGAGGAGGATGCTGTTAATGTGAGGCCCACGGGAGCCAGGGTCTGGTTGGGAGCCCCCCGGGCCGCACTCCACCCATCGTGCTCTGCACCCTGTTAAGGCAGACTACACCACAGGTGGACCGCTGATGCGTGCGTGGAACGTGGGTTGATGTGGCTCAGCAGTAGTGGGTGCTAATACAGATCGCCGGGCTCATCGTGGTATGTTCCCCGTTTTCTGGAGAGGATGTTGTGGTATGCTTTCCCGGGCCACAGGGGGCAGCCCAACTGCTCAGGTTTTCAATGACCATTTAAACTCTCCTGCCGTCTGCCTGTTGCGCTCCTCGCCCTCTTTATGGAAGGCAGCACTTCAACATTGGTCGAGTAAGCAACCCTCACCTTGGATTTGGGCTGCAGCTGGGAGCCAGTTCACTGAGACTCCCTGTCTCTGTTCCTTGTCCCTCCCTGGAGGTGTCCGGGAGGGGGGTGGGGGGATCCCGTTGCTGGGTCGGAGCAGCCAACACTAGTCTGCAGTGTCGGCACAGCCGTCCCGGGGCAGGGGAGGGCTCACCTGCAGCAATATCGCGGTCAGCGAGTCTCCACCTCGTCAGGGGTGCAGGTGGACCCTGTTCGTTCCTGTCAGTCTGGGACTTCTATTTGGCCCGCAGCGGCTCCAGTGTGTGCTCCTCCGTGTTATGCTACGGGGCTGTGTCACAAGGTGAGGCCCACGGGCCCGCAGCAGGCAATTGTTTTCTACAGTCGTGTCGGTGCTCTGGGGGATTGGTTGCTGCCCACAGTTTTGGTGTTGCACTGCCCGTATCATCACGTTGCCATGTCATAAATCTCGCAGAGATCCGCAGGGTTGGGACACAGCATATCAAGAAAGGATATTTAGCCTTTGGCAGAGCTTCTCAGGCTGCAGCCATTTTCTAGCGCGCAACAGCGCCCCCCTTAATAAACGTATTAGTTCCTTGAAATTGGATCTACTTTTATTACTGCGTCTTGGTTTACAGCTAGTTTTATAGGTACCTGAACATTTTTATATTAAATGATTTAATAGGGACTCACAGAAGGGAGGAGGATTTGCTATAATTGCTTAAATCTCACTCAAACTACTGAATTTTCATAACTTGAGCTAAATCCTTTTTTGAACTATGCAGTTGACCTCCAGTGAATTCTATCAATTAAGTCTGTGTTACAGACCCCCAGGACCGCTTAATCTTTTAAAAATGATTTTGATGCTTTTCTTGGAGTAGTGTGTAGGACATTTTGCAAATGCACAGGTTGCATTGGCTGCTTTCAGCCCCATACTTCCTGCAGAGAAGACTTTCTTCCCAATAGCATCTAGCCTTTTATCTTCCCTATGAGGAGGAATCGTGGTATAGGCCATTCCTTTAGAGGCGCTCTAGCTGCCTGTACAACAAGGCTGCGTGGACTCGGATGTTTTGAAAGAAATTCAGGGTCCATTGAAGAAAGTCTATATTTATTAGAAACATTCTTGTGGACTGCAGGAGTGTTGTCTGGTCTTATCCAGTTTTCCAAGACTTTGTTCTTAACAGCAGTATGAAAAGGGAGGATTGGGTCCTTAGGTGGTCCCTTATCCAAAATATCTGTAAGATTTGGAATCCTTCAAAGCCTTTGAATCTCTCGAAGCTCTCGGGTCTTTTAAGGCGTTCGATGACGTGCTGTCGGAGCTCTTCTGGGGCGCGTGGTCAACGGTCTTTCCTGACTCCCTGTCGGCCGATGGGGTCATGAGTCTGTTTCAACTTCATAGAAGGAGCCAATACTGCTGCCTCCTCAAACATTTTTAACATTTGCAGATGGAATTCTTCCAATTCTGCCGCACTAGCCCCCTTTTTTGGAAAAAGCGTACCCGTTTCCTATCGGGCGAGGAATCCGACAAGGACGACCTGGAGCAATGAGGCCTTTTTTTAGATCCCCACTAAGAAGAAGTGGAGGAATGTCGAGATCTTCAACGTCTAGCGTGTTTAATGTGCTTCTTGGCCCAGTGCGGAGACCTCTCCTTCGAACTTTTATCTTTCCCCAATCTTTTTGTGGGGGTCAGCGAAGATGATTTTGGGGAGGGTTGGCCCAAAGCAAGTTTCCTTTCCTATCCTTTATCGCTTTTCCAGTCATACTCTGGCACAAGCCACAATCTTCGACGATGTGGCCCTCCCCCAGGCACCAGAGACATACCCGATGCGGATCGGTTATGGACATTTTCGCCGAACACTCGCCACATCTTTTGAAGCCTGCTTTTGGGGTATGAGTCAACATTTTTTTTCGAACTACGCAGTTTCTTTGAAAGCACTGAGGCGAAGAACCGCTTCGATATGTGCGTGGAAAAATGGAACTGAGGCAACGGGTGCGGTGCATGCCTTTTATACCAGCATACAACGTTGCACTTGAGGAGGACGGATACCCTCGAAGGACACAAGGTCAACGACGCACAGCGCCCTCTGCTGGGGAAAAAAGTTTCCATGCTCCAGGCAGGATATCGAAGTGTATCAAAGATGAGGAATACGTAGGAGGACACAATCCATTCGAAACATTGTTATACCAGAAAATGTTCCTGTTGCTTGGTCGAACCACTTTGCTGTTGCTTTTTTCTTTTCCTATTTCTCATGCAGATGTTCGGAACTCGATTACTCACAAACTAAAAGAGATCCCCAAATTATGACAAATAATCAATTATTAAATGGATTGAATTCTTCTTTATCTCACCGAAATTAGTAAGAATTTTATCAGGAAAATATGACACTACTAAATAAAGAAATAACTGACCTTTGTGCCCCATTTAAAAAAATTAACAAACCTAGGAATAAGAGTAATCAATGGTACGAGTCACTAAGAAAGATTACAGTAAAACAGAGTAGTGATGGGGAAAACCCAGAAATCCTAATGATCTTTTGGCTGTCAAGACTGCCTTGAAAATCTATAAAGAAAGTGTTGTCCCAGCTAAAGCTACATGTTTACAGAAACAAATTGACCTTGCCATTAACAACTCTTTTCTCAGCCATAAAGAACTTCACCACACCCCAAAGTTCTACACTTCAGGTATCTCCATCACTCAGTTTGGCAAATTATTTTAACCTCTTTTACAAATAAAATAAATCTTATTAGTTCAAACATTGACTCCATTCTGGCTAATCAGTTGATCAAACAAACTAAACCTACATCAGTTCCGGAGATATCAATGGCAACGGATTCTGTACTTTGCTTTTGATTTTCATCTGTTCGCCAATATATAGTCTCCAATCTGATCTCCAAACTCCAACCCACTCTTTTTGATTATGAACCTATACTGGCATATTTGGCTAAACAACATGGGCCTGCACTGAGTGAGCTTATTGTTAATACATCTCTGGCACAGGGCTGTGTACTGTGAGGAATGAGGAAATCCTTGCCTCTTTCCCAAAAATATCCTCCTCCCAGGGGGCCATGGAAAGGGCATGGAAAGGCCATCGGTTTTGGATCCTGACCCTGGGGGCAGATATGCGAGGAAGGGTCACCTGGGTGGAGGAGCCTTGGGGAGTGGGAGCCCTTGGACGAGACACAGTATCCCCCATTTCCCTTTAATATGGAGCTGAATATCCCCCAGACCTTTATAGCCAATCTTGTCCCTGTTTTCCCATTGACCCTAACGAGAAGCCTAAAGTAACAAGATCAAAGGTTAATAAAACACCCACCTGTAAAATCCTTTCTTTGAAATGTACAAGTTGCAAATCTGTTAAAGAAACTCAACGTAAACCCTTTTCTAATTGAGACTTGTTTCCTGACCGTACTGGGACGAAGAAGAGGACTTGGCGGATAAGGATCGCTAACTACAGTCAGCGATCTAGTTGTGAAACCTTTGCGATTGTTTCCCGGCATGTCAATTCCCAGCTGCAGGTGAAAGTGAGAGGAGTACCATGGTCACGGGCAGCGGCTTTGGAACGGCGTGGCTGTCCAGTGAAACCAGCTGGAAGAAGCATGGAAGCGGAGCCAGCGAGGGAGGCGCAAGACTGGAGAAGCCGTGGTTGAGAAGGGAGGAGCAATGGTGGCTCATAGAGCGAGACACAGAGACGGCAGGAGAACGTGGAGAGGCTGTGGAGATGCCGGGTTGTCGAGCGGGAGAACCGATACGCCCTACATCCATCGCAGATGCAGACAAAGCCGCCAGCAGTAACCAGTGAGCCTTTTCTGCGATACAGGGCACCAGTGCGCTTCGTTCCGTGTAACGCTTGCATAAATCAGTCTCCAAATTCTGTGAGCCGATGATCATAAACATTGGGAACCACGGAGAGGCATATAAACACTGGCGAAGTCCTGAACCGGATTGTAATGTAAAAAGGCAACAAATTGAAATCCATGAGAGCTAACAAATATTGGAAAGGGCCATTTGAAACTGTAATTTGAGAAGCTAACAAGCTTTGGCAAGAGCCATAGAAACCTATGAACTGCAACCAGCGACTAGTGGCAAGACAAACATGGTAGAGCTACATAACAATGTGAAATGACAAATGCCCTTCACCTGGCAGGAGAGTAAACAAAGTACCACCGTAGCAGTAAAGCAGTGGCATTGTGCATACAAAGGAACGGATGAGAAGGGGAGAGTAAGGTGTGTCGGTTTGTGACCTGTAATGTTTATGTTTATATTGCGCCGGAGTCCGCACGTAATGGGTGGGCCGTGTGATGCAACAACTGTGCCTAGACCGAGGACACCCACACCTACTAAAAAAAAAACACACAAATGACCATTTGAGAATTGTGCTAAGCTTTGTGTGAACTGATATTAAGGAAGTTTTGTTGTGAAACTAGTGAAGAGTAACCAAACCAGAGAAGCAGGGACGTATCCCTGTATATTGTCTTTAGAAGTAGTTGGAAGACTTGAAGGGAACCCCTGGGCATGGTGAACCCCTTGAAGCTTGAGGAAGGGAACCCCTTTTCAAGCCTAGAGCTGGAAGAAGCTCTGAACAGTTATGTGAACACTTATTTAGTTTGACGCTGACATCCCTACACTTTATGTATAAGTAGAGGTGAGGGTAAGTATAGGTTTTGGACACAGACAGCTATTTACTTTGGACTTCCTGGCATAGACTATCCTTAGTTTCATTTAGGTAGGGAAATCCCACCTTAGCGTAGGGCAAGATAGGTCTTTTTCCAACCCTTTTTACTTTTAAATAAAAGTTTGTATCCCAAACTTAATTTCTGTTGTCTGTGTCTACTTCATGATGCCTTCACAGTACCAATAGATCTTAAAAAAATCATAGCTCACCCCGCTGCTTAAGAAACCCACACTGTTGTATTTACTGTGCATCGTCCAACTATTGACCTATTGCTGGACTCCCCTGCCCAGCTAAAATACTGGAAAAGATTGTTACCATGCAACTCCAGATTCATCTGGAAAAACAAGGGATTCTCGACAGATACCAGTCAGGATTTATACCTGGATATGGTACAGAGACCGCACTGATCACTGTATGGGATGACATCTTGAAGGCTGCCGACGATGGCGATATTGGCATGCTAGTCATGCTAGATCTGTTGGCACCTTCAATAGTGTTGATTTTGAAATCCTTATTTCCAGACTGACGACAGTGGCACAGGTCTCCAGGGAATCTCTTAAATGCTTTATCTCACCTTTACATCGTAGTCAACAAGTGAAAAGGGGTCCATATTGTTAAGAATCCATATTAGTTAAGTGTGGTGTGCCTCAGGAATCTTCTTTGTCCCCTTTACTGTGTAATGTCTATATTTGCACCCTACTCAGCATTTGCTCCCAGTTTGACCTGCAATATCACTCCTACGCTGATGATACCCAAATATATGTCACATTAAAACAACCAACGGAAGCAGTGGATAGAGTATTAGCTTGTGCTAGCAATGTTAAAAACTGGATGCTGGTGAAGCAGCGCTAATTAAACCCTTCCAAGACCGAAATGATGGTGCTTGGACCAACAACAAAAATAAAGTTAGCCAATTTTGAGCTAAGCATCCCCTGTCGAACACTTTTTGAGGCTCCTACTGAGTTTTCCCACAAGGTGAAAACCCTCTGCTGTATTTGGCAAGCAAACCTGTTTTGTAGTCTCCAGGTTAGCAAAATGGTTAAAGCAGCGTACTACCATCTCAAACTGTTGAAACCCTGTGTACCTTTTATCTCAGAAGGTGACCGGCCAGCGGTGGTCGGGGCATTAGTCTATCGTCAATGCCAAATTAGACTATTACAACTCTCTCTATATGGGTATTCCAACCTACCAAATGCAGCGCATCCAGCGAATGTAGAATGCGGCCATTAGGCTTCTTTTTTCTCTGCCAAGATATACATCCATATCCCAGGCTCGCCGAAGCCTTCATTGGCTTACAGTGGAGCAGAGGGTTTTATTGAAAACCCTCTGTCTGGTCTTTGATTGTGTTCACAAAACTGCCCCTCGTTATCTTTCTTCAAATCTCGGTTTAAGAACCAACTTGGACGCTTTGCTCGATGAATGGTAACTTGTTGGTGGTGCCCTCGTCGCAATGGATATCTGGGGGCGACAGATGTTTCTCTATAGCGGGCCCACGAGCGTGGAATCAGCTACCTGCTGACCTTCGTGAAATTGAATCATTTTGGCTAATTTAGAAAGCGATTGAAATCTTTTCTTTTTCAGTAACAGTCCTTCACCACTACTTTTAGTTCACCCTTTCTTGATATAACATCTGCGTCCAGAAGCAGTATCTGCTCAGTTTCTCGTGAATATGCAGTATACAAATTCAAAAATCAAATCAAAATCAAATCTTGAAAACCTTTATGACTGTATAATTACATTTAATGTTTCTTTGTTTATGGTTGTTGGAAATAATTTCCAAAGTAAACATTTGTAATACTACTGCAATTATTTCCAAGATCATCCTGTTAGAAGTTTTGATAGAGCCTTCATCCTGGGAGGTGAGGGGGCAGCCACCGTAGACGTTCTATACGGCCTCTGGAATAGGCAACTGTGGGGCATTGCAGTCAACTCACTAACGGGGTCATCACGAGTTTGGCGGTAACCCTTAAATGCAGCGGTGATGCTATTACCGCCACATTTAAGGGTCCGCTAAATCACGGGTTTGGCAGCATTTACCCCCAGCTCTGAGCTGGGGGAAAACTGCCAGGAATTTGCCGATTTTTTGCGCTATTACTGCACAGTAATACGGCCAGCAGTAATAGCACCGAAATTCCCAAATGGGCCCAATGGGGAATACCGTTCCATCAAACCTGTGATCCGGCGCTAATAGTGCTGGACAGGTTGGTGGCAGCGCTATTAGCGCGGGTGGTATCCCGGCGCGAATACAGCCAGGATACTGCCCAACTCATGATGAGGCCCTTTGTTTTTTTGATGACCTGGCCTAGGATTTGTCTGTAATCTACCATTTAGCAAGTTTCTCTTAGCACATCCCTATGTCGTCCCTATGACTGTGTCTCAGGAAACTTTATTATACAGTTGGGTATGCTGTGAGCTATAGGACATTCTTGTTAAAGGCCTCTTGTATGCACAGAGCATATCAGAGAATAGAAAGACAGTTTACCCATATTGATAAGGTTTACTACCTTCACACCCTGCCAAGAGCCACCTGGACCCCCAAGGGATGTCTGTTAACCCATGTGAAGGGATGTGCAAGATTTTGTGAAGAAGAACAAGTTACTTACCCCCTGGTAACGTACTTTCGACTGGATGTTGCTCCCACGTAGTCCTCATCTTTGATATTCAATATACAGGTTCCGAAAAATTAATTCCAGCGCGCTCCTAGTAAGTGGTCTGTTCGCTGTTCCTGGGACTGTGCCAGCGTTTTCCGTGTGGATTTGCCTGAAGCGGCAACTTGGCCACGCCCATTTTTTCAAAACACTCATAAATAGACCAGAGCGCGCGCCCCTGCGCGCGCGTTCTTAGCAAGTAGTCTGTAAAGTGGTCTGTTCGCTGTTCCTGGGACTGTGCCAGCGTTTTCCGTGTGGATTTGCCTGAAGCTGCAACTTGGTACTTAACCACTAAACAATCATTCAAATGGACTCTAAAATACAATATAATTACTGTGGATCAGGAGGAATTATAGACCATTAATACGCAACCTTTATTATTATTTTTTAAGCCACAGCCACTTTTTCTAAACACCCGTAAATAGACCAGACCGCGCGCTCCTGCGCGCGTGCTCCTAGCAAGTGGTCTGTTCGCTGTTCCTGGGACTGGGCCAGCGTTTTCCGTGTGGATTTGCCCGATTTGCCTGAATCTGCAACTTGGCCACGCCCACTTTTTCAATACACCCGTAAATAGACCAGACCGCGCGCTCCTGCGCGCATGCTCCTAGCAAGTGGTCTGTCAAGTGGTCTGTTTGCTGTTCGATGCTCGCAACGCAGCTGAGCAACAGTCCATGCTCTCTGTGAACGCAGAGGAAGAATACTTGTATGTCGTGTTGCTGATGATTTGCCACATGTAATCATACTGAAAGCACTTCCTGGCGTTTGTATGGGAACGAGTGTGAGGTATACATGCTGCATGACTCAAGGAAGACTGACTCCTGCCTCAAAATGGGCATGCTAGTAAGTGCTTGATTTTGCAAATTATGTATTAACATTTGTGTGCTCACGAAGTGTTCGTGTGAGCATTAAGTCACCGAACGTTCACAGGTTGTTGCCGGCATCAGTTGGTGCGTGATTGATAATCATAATAGAGCTTGAAATTCAACCACTGTGGAGTCGTACCGGGGCTAGCCGTCTCTACTATAACATTCTGACGCATTACATTACTTTCTTGCTGCTGTTAGCGGATTAACGTTGCAACATTAGAAAGTGAATCAGGAAGTGCATTGTCCTGCTTCTTGTTCGAGGACAGGGGATTTGTTAACTTGCCCAGATTTAACATTGTCAGAGGCGGCTGATTTCACTTTCACTGTTGAGACCAGTGCGGCTTGACACTACGAGCTACGCAACGTGTGATTGCGTCTAGGTCCTTTCCTCTACAGGCTTGTCCGGGCTCTGCTCTGGTGAACGCTAGGCGATAGCAGCGTTCTTGCAGCATTCCTGCAGAGCGAGGGAGTACGGGACGGGACCAAGTGCACACAGTGCCGAGAGTAGAGCGGTCTATGCGGCTTGAGAAACGGTCTGGGAACGCCAGCTGGAGTAGTGAGCATCTACTGGTGAGATACACTGCACATTTTAACATTGTGCTTGCTATATACTGCTGAGCGCCCATCACCTGCCCTGCCTGAGTCTACTTGGCAACTAGAGGCTTGGGATAGCAGGGGGGTATGCAAGAGTACGAGCACACTACTGTGGGAAAGTTTGAGTACTGAAGAACTCTCATTTAGCCACATAGCTCGATAGCCTATAAGTGTCCTTCTATATGGTTACTCTCATTGACCTTCTCCTGCTGTGACATTTGTCGAATTGGCACTTCTCCTCTGTCGTAACCCTGCCCTGCGCTCCTGTAGCAAGGGGGCTGTTTTGCTGTCCGGGTGATGAAGGGGTGCAGGGGCCTGGTGCTCACCCCTCAAGGATATGTTTTATACTCGGGGGGCTTTAGAACTTCAGTAGTGAGGAAATTGTCTGAGTGCCGAAGTGTGGTCTGACAGCTGTATAGTACTGGCAACGGTCTACTTGTATGGCACTTTCTATGACTTAAGTTTTGTATAACTCTTGCTTTCTTTGATTACTTATTAAGGTTATGAAGGTCCAAAAATATACTTACAAAAGGACGGTGCCTTTAACAAGAAGGGAATCAATGACGGGGGTACGGGCTTATGATGATATTCTGTCTGCCCCCTTGGTTTTTACCCCTGTGAAGGGTACCATGAAAATGGCGCCTGAAATGCCCCTTCCACCTTCGCCTACGAGCGAAAGTGGATTGGGAGCCTCGGAAATGACTGTTGGTGATGAATCTATCCTTTTGATTGAATCAGGACAGAACAAGGGGGAAGAGTACAGCATTGCAAGTACGGATGAACCTCTAAAATTCCCGGTGGAAGACGCCTTCCCCCCCAGCGCTTGATATAGGTGCAAGTAATAGAGAAGGAAATCACAATTCCCTTATCAATAGTTCCTTACTTGCCCTTTCTCAATACCCACTGAATCATGAGGTAGAATGGGAAGTTTCGTCTGCACAGAAAGAAAGCAGGCCAGAGGAGCGTAATTGGGGGGAGACCCCGTATGGGCAGCTCAATGCACAAATACTAGCGGAACTGCAACTCCACATACTCCTAATTGGGGATTTAATTAAGGCAGTTGGGATGAATAAATGCAATCACACGACCTTTGAGGCTAGAGCGGAGTCTAATAAAGGGACCAACACTGAAACTATACAGGAGAATGGGCTATTTGTACCTTTTCAAAAAGATCCTGGGCACCCTCCACCTGAAAAGAGGGAAGGGGTTTCCCTAGGTTCTGATGATGGTGGGATTGAGGAGAGTGCTATTGTACCTAAAGAAATCCTAGTTTCCTCTCCTAAAACTCAGGTGGGACCACCAAAAAAAGTAAATAATATTCCAAAGCGGAAGCCTGGTAAAGGGCAGAACAGAATGTCTAAAAAATATTGGCGGAACTTAAGAGAAGAGGTCAATGATATCGACCTGGTCACTAATCTGGATGTGTCATGAGAGGAGGAGAGGATTTGCAATAGGGAGGGTGGTTCTGTGGCAACTGGTACAATAACAGAAACCATGAAAAAAAAGGAAAAAATAAAATACAAGGAGGCAGATCCAAAGTGGGTAATGATCTACAGAGTGACAACCGTAGTAAGGTTGGCCTCCTAAACTTCTTTACTTAAAACAAAAAAAATTGTCAATGAACCAGGGGGGAAGGAGATGGAACAACCTACACAAATTGAAGCTATCCCTATCGATGAGTGTACTAACACGAATCCCGTGTTTGCTAATATACAACTTGAAATTAGTTTATATACAGATACAAGGTTTCCTGTTAACTCCGCGGGTGAAGCTGTGGGGCACATGAATGGGGAGGACGCTACAAACTCCAATATTCCTATGTTTAAATCTATTATGCCCCCTGTGGACTATAGGAAGCTCTCACCACTATCCTATTCAAAGATATTTTGAGCTAAATCTAGTTTCCAATCTAATGGGCCAGAGAGTGTCCAATGTCTCGGTGAGGAACGGGATGGTTGGAGGGAAAAATTGGCCCCTGTGGAAGGTGGAAAGGAAGCTGAGACTAGTCCTCAATCTAATGGACCAGGTTGGGGTCAATGTCTTGGAAAGAAACGGGAATATTGGAGGGATAAACTGCCTCCAGTGGAGGGTGGAAAGGAGGTTGTAACCATAGATAGCGGCACAGATGATGTAAAGGAACTTGAGTTAACCTCAACTGAAAGAATGATTTGGAGAGTTATGAAACAAATGTTTGAAGGGGGAAAGGTAGCATCTAGCGGTAATGGGGGATCATCTTGTGAAGATGTTGTGGGTGAACCATCTAGGTTTGAACGGACTACTCAGAGAGTGTTGAAATCAATGATGGAGGATCCCGATAAGGTACCCTCAGTAATTGTGTCTGAAAGCCATGTAAACACTGAAGCAGTTGAGCTCGGACAGGGCGTAGGTACGGGCAGAAAGATTGATATGGTGAAATTACAAGATGAGAAGGTAACTCAGAACAAATCAAATGGGCAATATATAAGCAAAGATTCCTACCCGAACCATCGGTCTTGCAATAAAAATACAGTTGAGGTAACCACATTTCTTGGAACTTCCAAGCGTCTTAATACACTACGTGTTCCCAGAAGGTGGCCCTGACTCATTGAATAGAAGGAGAATTTTGGCCCTATTTAATGAAATACCGGATCTTAGTCTCATCTCATCTGGAGACATTAAATTGATTGATTATGTCCATCCGGAAAGATACGACTACGTCCGAATAGTTTTTCACTCCAGAGCAATCTACGAAGCTGTATTACTGGAGGTGGAAACCCTTTATAGGTTTGGCTATGATGTGAGTAGTTACAGCAGAGGTATGCAAAATTCCGATGGAGGCTGTGACTGGCAAGCCTTTAAAGATAGGGGTACGGAACAGCTCGAAAGGTTAACCACCAAGCCTCCGAAAAAGAATGAGGGTGACTCAAATGATTCTAGTTTAAGATGGTTAGCTTTGACCCTACGTGATTCCATTGCGCAGCTACAGGGTTTGAAACCGAATAGTTAAAAATCTAGGCACCTGTATCTTAGTGTCATGGAACACGAGGGGCCATTTTTTTTTTTTTTAAATCCCCTGAAATCTGTACTATGCTATCCAAATGCACTTTTTTTGTCTGCAGGACACCTGATTTACCTCTTCATGTGTCCTAGATGGGTTTACCGTGTTTTCTGAACTCGCGACACAAGGTAAACTTGGAAGGCCCTCTGTGGGTTTGGTCATTGCTGCACATGTTGAATGGGGACCCATTCTAATCAAAATCTTTAGACTGTCAAATTGGTGTCTCGCAGTTCTGCTTTAGCTTACGAATTGTACAGGTCCTACTTATTTTTTGACTGTTAACATTTACTGGAATGTAAAAAATCATCCGATTCCCTGAAATGACTTGGGGCAACCATAGAAGAAGCTTACTCACTTCAATCGGAGATGGTACAGATAGTGGCGGGTGACTTTAATGTTGAAATTCATGTATGTAAGGGAGGGAAACATTTTCTTGAACCGGAATATTGCTTCCCAGGGGGAGACTACAAAAATAAGACTGGGCAGGGACAACTGTGGGGCACATTTTTTGCCGATTGGGGTTTGACCAATTCAGCAGAATTGTGGGGGGATGTGGTGGATACGACCACATGGTTTAATGGCAAGTTCTCATCAAAAATCGATTACATTTTTCTGTCCCTCCCCCTGTGTGGTCTGGCTAGTCCAATGAGCATTAGGAAAACTAAATGCAGTGATCATAAGATTTTGGAGGTGCAATTCAAAGGCAATGAATGCGAGGTGAAACATGGGGTACGATCTGATACATATGTGGTCAATCAATCCGGAACGTGTATTACTTGGTATAATGACAATATGGATCGACTTAATGCCATATTTCAATCTGATTTTGACTATACGAGTTTTGGGAAAAAAGTATCACTGTATAGTGTGGATTATTTTGATGATTACGTACAAGCAACCATTAAGCAAACAATACCCGCACCTAAGATAAATGCAAGAAAGTTAAAACACACTCATACCTATGATGCTGCAATTAGAACTTTGAAAAATAACCAGCGAAGCGAATTCAGACACATGTATAGACAAAAATTACCCGACACAGAGAGAGGCTCTGGGGAAAAAAATCAAAAATAAATGGAAGAACCAAATTAACGCCTGTAGAGCAAAGATGTACCAGGGGGATAGTGAAGCTATGCTGGCAGCCTTAAGGGAGCCCACTGCTAGATCTCTTTGGGCCCTAATAAGCAGTCGTAACATCCAACAGGCCCAAATGCAAACCTGCACAATATCAGAACAACAGTGGCGGGGTAATTTTGGTTTGGTTTATGTCCATTCTAAGATTCAAAATCCGTTACCAAATTCGGTTATAGACCATCCATGATTTTCATTCGATAAAAATGATATTAAGTTGCTGATAAGTAAGGCATCCTCCTCGAGGGCGGCTGGGCCCAATGGATTAGCGAACATTATCTTTAAGGGTAATACAAATGTTGGGGCAAAAATTCTATTCATCCTATATAAAGACGTAGTCAAGGTCCGAGTTTGTTTGTTTATTTATTTATGCGCGCACCAGACCCGAGGGTATCTGGGCGCGTGTAAAAGAATACTTTAAGCTTTACAGGTTACAATTACTTACAGGTTACAATTACACATTACAAGAAGATAAGTATGCATTGTACATGATGTGGACAGTTATATAAAGAATATAGGATATATACAGTTATATATAAGGGGTTAGTGTACAAGTGTATACACAGTATGTCTCGTCAGTCAGGAATCATGGAAACATGGGGCATGTTTATAGATCATTTTCTTTGAGCCATTTAATACAGTTAAGTCTGAAATGTAAGTAGGATTGGTCAGACCTTTGGAGGGAGAGGTGGGGGGGGGGGGGGGAGTTCCACAACTGGGCAGCTTTGATAGGGAAGCTGTTGCCTCTGGAAGTGCTCAATTTGAATAGGGGTACCACTAGCTGGTTGGAGTATGCTTCTCTGGTAGGTCTACTGTATGTTCTCCTGTTGAATCTTTCAGTTAGGTATTTGGGGGGCTAGATCATTAATACTTTTTAAATGTTAGTGAGGCTGTTTTGAGTTTGATGTTGTCCACTGTGGAGAGCCAGTTGGATTGTCTTCTGATCTCTGAGATATGATCTCTTCTAGGAATTCCTAAAGCAGCTCTGAGAGCATTATTCCACAAGGTTTGGATTTTTTGCAACGTGTGTTTATTGGACCCTATGTATAGTGCGTTGCAATAGTTCAATTTAGATAGTACCAGAGCTCTTGTAAGGGTGAGGCAACTGGTGGTGGTCAGGTATGGCTTTGCGGCTCTGATCAACTTGCAGGTATATGCGGTGCTAGATGCCATTGCACTCACCTGCTTTGTTAGGGAGAGGCAAGAGTCGAGGTAAAAACATAATGTTTTTACCTCTTTTGCTACCTTAATGGTGTTACCATCTATGACGAATGATGAGTAGTCGTCTTTCAGTCTTTTGATGTTTTGTGGGTTCCCCAGTATGATGAGTTCCGTTTTGTCATCATTCAGGCATAGTCCATGACGGGCCATCCATGCCTGAATGATTAGGTAAATCTTATTCACCAAGGCCAAATCCTGTTCATAATCACCTGAAAGTGGGATGAGAATCTGAGTGTCATCTGCATAGTTAGTGTAGGTGACACCCAGATGGTCCAGGTCATCAAACAGGGGCTTCGTGAAGATGTTATACATAGTGGGGGAGACGCAAGAGCCCTGGGGAACTCCACAAGTAATAGGTACCGGGTCGGCCGCTGCAGAGGTAGAGAAAACCCTCATGGTTCTACCAGTTAGGAACAATTTGATCCATGCAATGGCATGTGAGGAGAAGTGGGCAGCTGTTTCCAGATGGGTACAAAGCACATCATGATCCACCAAATCAAATGCCGCAGAGAGATCCAGTAGGAGGATTAAGGCCGTCTTTCCAGAGTGCCTCAGCTCATCGACCTGGGTTTTGAGATCAATGAGCGCGGTTTCAGTACTGTGCTGGGGTCTGAAACCTAATTGTCTAGTGCCTAGAAGATGGTGCAGCTTCAAGTATTTTTGAATCTGTAGGTAAGCTACTCTGTCTAGGATTTTTAACAGAAATGGTACCGTTGTAACAGGCCTGTAGTTGGTTGGGATGAATGGGTCCAGGGTTTGCTTTTTAAGGAGGGGGAGGACCCAAGCTTGTTTGAGATTATCTGGAATCGTACCTGATGCAAAGGAGGCATTAATGAGTTTCGAAATAAAAGGGGACAGGTCTCTGGCCGCATCTTTTATCAGTTGGGCTGGGCATAAATCGCCTCGACAATTGGAAGGTTTGAGTGAAAGTATGATCTTTTCAATCTCTAATATAGTTACTTTAGTGAAGTTACATTTTTGTTCTGGCTTGGTAGAGGTCAGTAGTTTACCTCTTTGGTTAGTTGAGGGAGGCATATTTTGTTTCTTTTTCCAATTTTTGTTTGTAATGTGGCTATTTTGTTGTTTAATGCTTTTTGGATGTTAGAGCACCAAGTTTTATTTTTGTCACAGTTATCCTGAACAGGGATGGGGTTTTCCAGTTCCTTTAGTATAAGGAATAGCTCTTTGGTTCCAGATTTGGCCTGCAGTATTCTATTGTTGAAGTTCTCTTTTTTAGCTCTCTTTATTTCATTTTTATAAGTCTTGGAAATGTTGATGAGCGCAACTTTGTTTGTCTCCGTTGGGGTTAGTCACCAGGCAGATTCGCATTTGCGTTTTTCCATCCTTAGAGATTTAAGGTGGGGGGTAGACCAGGTGTTTAAGTGTGCTCTAGGCTTACTTTTTCTCATTTTCAATGGGGCGGTAGTGTCTAGGGCTGCGCCCATGGTAGAGTGGAATTCCTTTACTAGAGTTGAAGGGTCCAGTGAATCAGGTAAGGTGTTTAGAGTTGGGAGGATAAGTGGTAGCAGTTTGTCGGTAGTTATGTTATTTTTTTTTTTTTTCTGGTTGGTAGGGGGGAGCCAGTGTAATTTCAATAGGTTGGGACATGTTTACATTTATGAGGAAGGTTATTAGCGCATGATCTGTCCAAATTTGTGGACTAATATCGGTGATAGTTACATTACAGTTATGGTTGGCAACCCAGTCAAGTGTTCAGCCTTTTTCATGGGTGGGTTGTGAGATTTTTTTGGGAGAAACCTAATTCTGAGATGACATTGGCAATATTAGTCACTTGCAAATCTTTGTGGTCATTGTAGCCTAGATTTAGGTCTCCCAGAAGGATGGCTTGCGATGAGTTTTTTTAGGTTGTTTGAGAGGATCGTGGAAATGTCCTCCTCAAACGTTCCAAAGGGACCTGGTGGTCTATAGATAAGGTGTATATTGATGGAATGAGAGGGTGATGTTGAGAGTTTAGCAGTTAAGGATTCGCAGGATTTAGTGTTTGAACCCGTTTCTATTTTTATAGTGAGATTATTTTTAGGAATAATAGCTAAGCCACCTCCTCGAGAGTTAGCTCTATCTTCTCTGAGTATGATGTAATTAGGGGGCAAGGCAAGCATCAGAGCAGGCCCTGCTGCTTGGTGCAGCCAAGTTTCTGTTATGGCTAGGAAGTCATAATCACCTGTTTGGATAAGATCAGCAATTTCAGTGGCATGTGCTATTAATGACCTAGCATTAATAAGGGCACCCTTCAATGGGATGTTTGGTTTTGATGTAGCCAAGATGACACTACTTTTTTTTTTGTTAGTCTATTACTTGATTTACGGTGGTTGTTTGTAAGGTTATTACAGTGGGAGTCATTTTTAGTGTGGAGGGTGTTCAGTTTGTTAGCGTTAGGTTGGATGTCCCTTCTATTGCTAGGTTTTGTGACAAGTCTGGCTAGGGGTTCGTAGATTTGAGGTAATCTTGATCGTAGTTTGGCATTTCTATTCAAGGTGTCGCATGGGAGGTTTGCTAGGGAGTGGTAAGTGATAGGTGAATATATAGACTGATGGGCAGAGTCTGGGGTGATAATTGGTCGGCACTCATTAGGGGTTGATGTTCCCAGAGATATGACTTGCGGTAGGTAGTTGACATTGTGGACCAGAAGGTTGTCGGGTAAATGAGGGTGGAGATCATTCTATCGTAAAGAGTGATTATTTATGACTGGTGGGGAGCCACTGTTATGTCTAGGTAGTCCGTAGTTCTAGTATACGGCTCAGGGTAGATAATATGGGCTAATATAGGCGAGATGGGCTGGTATGCAAAAGCAGGTGAACTAGTACACAATATGCAGCTCAGACTATGGCAAGTTGGGCTAATATAGGCAGGTGAACTAGTACACAATATGCAGCTCAGACTGTGGCAAGTTGGGCTAATATAGGTGAGATAGGCTAATATGCAATAGTAGGTGAACTAGTACACAATATGCAGCTTAGACTATGGCAAGTACACAATATGCAGCTCAGACTGTGGCAAGTTGGGCTAATATAGGTGAGATGGGCTAATATGCAATAGCAGGTGAACTAGTACACAATATGCAGCTCAGACTATGGCAAGTACACAATATGCAACATTGACTATGGCAAGTTAGGCTAATATAGGCATAATTGGCTTATATGCAATAGCAGGTGAACTAGTGCACAATATGCAGCTCAAGAAGGGCATGATGGCCTACTCTGCACAGTATGCAGCTCAGGGTAGGACAGATGGGCTGATATGAGCACTCCGATATTCTGATGAGGCAGTCAGTAATGAGCAGGATAAACAGTTAATGCGCATGCTGAGCTAGTACAATATCGGACATGAGAGACAGTTAAATGATAAACACATAGCCGGAGATCAGATGAACAGATAGGCATAAGTCCGTACTATGCGCCGTAGGCTGGGCAAGAGTTAAAGGTGCGCATGAACGATGAACAGAAAGGCCCAGTAGGCTGGTTCAGTGTAAGCACCATGGGTTAGGCGGAATGGGCTAGATCAGTCTTAAGCATAAGAGGCAAGTTCAGTGATAAACACTATGATAGGCCTAGGTCTGTAGCTGACGCTGGTGAAGGCTGCCGTAAAGTTAGTGTGCTGCTGGGCTTAATCAGCATGATGATGAACCATTGTATATGTGGCCAAAGATATGTGGGTTGGGTGTTCGATAGAGGTGCTGGAAACAGTATTGTATGCTGTAGTTGCTTACCAGAATGGTGCGGGACTGTTAAGATGAGGTCCGACACGCATAGTGTTGCGCCGAGCTGCCACGATGCGGCTAGACAGTCAGAGACAGGCTCTAGCCTTATATGGTGAGCCTTGCCTTCCGGTGGTGCAGGTCGGGATAAGAGGAACGGGCCAGCCAATCCGAGCGTGTGGCGCTCTCAGCAAACAGCTGATGCTGTTGCTAGTAGGAAGTAAACAATAGCATGGCGGCGGCCATCTTGGATTAGCGTGCCTCACCACGAGGCTGCTACGATTTGTAGCTCAGGACTTCGTGCTGCTGGAGCTGCGTGGGGGCTTGGGGTCTGGATAGGCGGCGGTGAGTGAAGGTATGCGCACACGGCAGATGGCGCAACGATCTCTGGATGTGTGCCGGCAGCAGATGCAGCGTTGGATGGTGCGGGATGAGCTCCTGCTCACCTGGTGCCGTCGGGAAGAGCTCCTGCTATCCTGCAGTTGTTGGATGAAGAGGGAAGGGCTCCTGCCCTCCCTGTGCAGGGGATGAGTAATACCAAACACATGGCACGTTGCCTATATAGTTCCAATCTACAAAAAATGTGATAGGTCATCCACAGCAAACTACAGACCTATCGCACTCTTGGATGCGGACTCCAAGATTTTTTCAGGTTTGGTACTCAAACATATTCAAGAGTGGGCAGAGGTAAATAAGATCTTATCACAACTTCAATTTGGTTTCCGCAAAAAGGTTGGCACTGATGCAGGGTGGCTATTAATGAACATCCTCCAGTGGAAAACGTGGAAACAAGGGAGCGTGTCAGTCTATGTAGCATCCAAAGACTTAACTATGGCTTTTGACATGGCGCATAGGAACATCCTTTCGGGGAAATTACATCGAATGGGATTGCCTCCTTCCTTGTTGTCAATTTTGTATCATTTACATGAAGGTTCCAAATTACAGGTACGCCTAAGTAACACGTGAATATTATCAGAGGCGATCAACGCTACAAATGGTTTACGCCAGGGGTGTGTTTTTGCCCCTACAATATTTAATTTGTATGTATCAGATGCTGGTAAGGTCTTAGAGACAGTTGCCTTTGCTCCACCTACAGTTGAGGGAATAAAGGTATCCTGGTCTGCCTACGCAGACGATTTTATGTTATTTGATCATACCCTGCGAGGACTGCACTGTCTGCTAACCGCATTTAGAGACTACACAATTGCAAATTCGCTTTTGATAAATGCAAAGAAAACTGTAATCTTACGATTTCATTGCAGTGTTACAAAGGGCAAACCAGTATGGTTCCTGATACATGAAAAATTGTACGTGAAATTACATCTGCGGTATTTGGGTTACCCAATTTTTGGAATCAAAAGGAAACGGAACTACAGGCAATTTTTGAATATGAAGGTGCAGGTACAAACCATTCACCTAAAAAAAAAAGGATATGAAATATGGGAAATTCTCATTTATACCGACTTTGCGCTATTATAAATGCAAATTGATTCCGCAATTCTGCTATGGTTTGGAACTGTTTCCTAGATGGGCAATTGATGAATTGGACACATATGAGGCAAAGATATTAAGATCTGTGTTTAGATGCCTACCTAACTGTGTGCCACTGGAAGCCCTGCGTTACGATCTGGGTCTGTGTTCCATCAGAAGTATGGTTATGTGGCGCCGAGTATGCCTATTTAGGAAATTAATTGTGAGCTCTAAAGATACTATTTAAGACCTGTTGGGAAATGGGATACGAACTGGTACATGTGCCTCAGACTACTTAAATGAATTAACAAGGGAATCCCTAGCGTATCTAACTTCATTTGGTGCTACGTGTGAGTTGCTTATATTCAATACAAACAAAGCAAAAAAATATGCGGAGCAACTAGATTGCAATATCACCTATGCCAAGGTTGCAGGAACTAAACTATACAAGCATTTGGTATCGGGTTACAAAATTGGGGGTAGCATGGAACCATACTTGATTACGTTTCTGGACAAAGGTTGGCGCAATGAATTTATGCGTTTTAAATACAATGTGTTGTTGACCAGGGAAATAATAGCCCTACGGGAAAGGGGGAATTGAACATTGTCACTGTGTAGGTTTTGTGGTACCTCTGGGCTGTCTGAAACTCTGCAGCACCTTCTGATTTACTGTGATGCATTACGAAGTGATTGCATTCACCATTTCCTAAAATTTGTGAACGGGGATGTTGATCTTGAAAAACTATGGCTCGAAATGCTACACAGGAGTGATTTGTCATTGCAGCTCGTGGTAGTCAGATTCCTAAGAAAGATCGGTTTGTTAGTACCACGATATGAATTGTGTAAATGAATTGAAACTTTTTCTGGGTATATCAAGTTGCTGCTCTAGAGAGCTGTTGCTGTAGTTAAAGTCACAGATAATGAATGTATTCGTAAATACAATCATCGTCAGTATTTCTTTTACTTTTTTAATTCTGAATATTCTTTTTTGCTACATACTAATTGTGTTTTAAATGATTTATGTATTGTAAGTTGAAATATCTGTCTGTATTTAGTTTTGCTTTTGTATATTGAAATGTTTTGTAAAGGTTATGTTTAACCAACACAAATAAAGAAATAATAAAAAGATCAATTTTCAGCAGAGGTTGATGGCGTCGATTCAATGCCCCTCGAGGGTCTCCATCTCGAGGATGCTGCCATCGAAGGCATATATGGCACACGCAGCGCCCACTGGCTTAAGTTGTTTTTTCTTACAGTAGAAATACCTGCATAACCACGGGAATGACTGTACTCAGCCTTGAAGGAACGAATGCTGTAATAGCATGGGAAATTCTACTGTGGGGTAGGTTGGGAGGGTGATGAGGAATACGTGGGAGGAACATCCAGTCGAAAGAACGTTACCAGGGGTAAGTAACTTGTTCTTTGTATGGATTGTGTCCTACCACGTATTCCTCATCTTTCATAGACTCCCAAAGCAGTATTAGATTTGGTGGAGGGAGTAAGAATTTCAGTTTCTTAAAGGTGCTCATGGACCAAATGCAGGACTGCTTTTCCAAAGCTCCCATCCTGACCGAGCGAAGACTCTAGGCAGTAATGTTTTGTGAACATGTGAATCGTAGACCACGTTGCTGCTTCACAAATACTTTTTATTGGTACACCCCTTTGCAGGGCTGTAGAAGTAGCCGTGCCCCAGGTGGAATGGGCTCTTAACCTTTCAGGATGATTTTTGCCTGCAAGTCTGTAACATTCTGAAATAGCCAGAATGATCCACCTGTTTCAAAACAGCCGGACCCAGTTTGTGGCCTGTATAGCTAATGAAAAGCTGATCATCAATGCAAAGTTTTGACAGCATAGATATATAAAAGCTCAGAGCTCTGCGAGGGTCCAACCTGTGTAATCTCTCCTTCTCCTTCCCAGGATGAGAAGGGGGATAGAAAGCAGGTAAGACAATTTTCGCCAATACGGAGAAATCAGAACTGGTTTTAGGTAGAAATGAAGGGTTTAACCCTCAGAACAACCCTATCCTTATGGAAGATAGTAAAGTGTGGCTTGGATGCAAGTGCCTGCAACTCACTCACTCTATGAGCTGACGTTAGAGCTACCAAGAGAATGGTCTTAAAGGTTAACAACCTTAAAGGACTTGAGTGTAAAGGTTCAAAGGATGCACACATAAGACATTTTAATACCAGATTAAGGTCCCAAGTTGGAACCTGGAAAGGAAATGGAGGGAACACGTTGGTGAGCCCCTTTAGAAATTGTGTCACCAGTGGAATTTTGAAATATGAACATTCCTCTGACGAGCGCTTAAAGATGGACAGCGCTGCCAAATAGCCTTTAATAGTACCAATCTGGAGCCCCAGATTGGCTAAAGATAGTAAAAAGGATAAAACATCTGGTGTTTTGCACAGAAAAGGGTCTACATTCTTGTCTTTTACACCAGTTGCAGAATTTGTTCCAACGACAATGGTACAAAGACTTTGTTGCTGGCCTTCTGGCCGAAAGCAAAATCTCCATTACGTCATCCGGGAGGTCCCAATCCTTGTATCTCAGCCTCTCAGAAACCAAGCGTGAAGGCCGAGTGTCTTGACCTCTGGATGGAGAAGCCAACCCTCCTCTCGCAAGAGAGGTCCTCTCTTTGTGGAAGACGTATTAGAGGGCAGATGGACATGTCCAGAAGGTCCGGGTACCACATCCTCCTGGCCCAATCCGGGGCAATTAGCATCATGTGTTTCCCAAACTTTCTCATCCTCCTGATCACGTGAGGAATGACAGGGACTGGAGAAAACGCGTACAGGAGTGGAAACTCCCGCTTCACTAGGAACGCGTCTCCTAGAGCTCCTCTTGGTGGAAATTCCCTGGAGCACTACAGTTCGTACTTACGGTTGACTCTAGTCGCAAACAGATCCACTTGAGGGGTTCCCCAGAGGGTGAAGATCTCTAGAAGGACTTCCCGAGATAGTTCCCATTCGTGGGAGACTGTGCTCTGCCTGCTCAGAGCGTCCACTGCTGTGTTGTCCTCCCCGGCTAGATGAACTGCCGATAGAGAGATTCCTTCTTGAATTGTCCAGAACCAGAGCTCCAATGCCTCTCTGCACAGTGGTAATGACCCTAGACCTCCTCTCTTGGTGAGGTAGTACATGGCCACTGTGTTGTCCGTCATTAGCAGGACATTCCTTCCACACACAGAGGGCAGGAAGGCCATCAGCGCTAGTCAGATTGCTCTCAGCTCCAAAGGATTGATATGTAGTTTGGACTCCGATGGAGACCAATGACAGCTGAAGGTCCAGATCGCTGGTGTGGGCTCCCCATCCCGTGAGTGAGGCGTCCGGCCCTACTGTTATCTCCGGCCATGGTTGCCAAAAATGTTCTCCCTTCAGAATGTTGTCCTCGCAGGCCCACCACAGAAGATCCCGTGCGACCCTGCTTTGAACCTGAAGTAGGCCCGACATCTTTCCTGGGAACTGAGACCATTGAGTTCTGAGGTCCCATTGAAGGGATCCCATTCTCAGGTGGGACCTCTGGCACTCAAAAAATTGAAGGTCCGGAGACGCTGGGCACTTTGAAATTTGGTGACCATCTGCAGAATGTCTTGAGCCCTGACCTCGGGGGCAAGCTCTTTCCCAAGGATGTGTCCAGAACAGCTCTGATGAATTGGAGCTTTTGAGATGGTGTCATATGGGACTTCTCGTAATTGAGGGAGAAGACCAGTTTGTGAAGAGAGTGGCAGGGGACGTTGAGATCATCCAGGACTTGTTCGGGAGAACGCGCCCTGATCAGCCAATCGTCCAGGTAGGGGTAGACGTGAATTCCCCCCTCTCCTGAGACTTACTGCCACCACAGCCATCAGTTTGGTGAAAACCCTTGGGGCGGAGGTTAGCCCAAATGGCAGAACTCAAAATTGATCATGAGAACCGCCAACTGCGAACCTCCGGTATTTTCTGTGCTTGAGATGAATTGGCACATGAAAATAAGCACCCTGAAGGTCCAATGACACCATCCAATCCTAGAGTTGGAGGGCCTGAAGGATCTGAGAAAGAGTGACCATCTTGAACTTTTCCATCCTGAGGAACTTGTTCCGGTATCTCATTTCCAAGATGGGTCTTAGTCCTCTGTCATTTTTGGGTATCAGGAAATAAGGGGAATACCATCCCGGATTCCTCTCCGCTACAGGCACCGGTTCTATAGCGCCTTTCTCTAGCAGGGTTAACATTTCCTGCACAAGGAGCGGATCTGGAATCCTCAAAGAGTGGCTCCCTGGTGGATTGTTCCGAGGTCTCTGTATGAAAAGAAAGCAGTACCAATGGGCTATGGCTTCCAATGCCCAAACATCCAAAGTAATGTCTCGCCATTGTTCTAAATGCTGATACAGTCTGCCCCCCACTGGCGAGTTGTGACTCAAGACCTCAGAGAGGTTTTGAGGCGGCTGATGCAGTGGCAGGCAGTAAAGATGCCTGTGCTTGAGCTGGCTTTGCACCTCATCCTCGTCCACCACGAGGGAACTTGCTTTGGCCTCTTTGACCAGCCATTCCTCTCGCTCTTCCAACTGAGGAGTAGTAGCTGTTAGGCAGTAACCTGTGCAGTTCCCTCTGGGACCACTGCAAAAGATTTAGGACTACAGGTGTTTGGCAGTAAACCCACTTGGTAGCAGTCTGTACCACACAGATTCACTTGGTAGCTGTGGCTGAGCAGTCAGACTTCCCTCAAGAAGAGTTAGGCAGTATTCAGAGTATTCACAATAGGTCAAGCGAACACGATAGAACAAGTAAACACTGACTAGGGCTTGGTGTAAAAGAGATGAACAAGTTATTTCTTACCTTGTAACGTTCTTTCGACGGGATGTTCCTCCGACGTATTCCTCATCTTAGATATCTCCTTCCAGCTGTGCTGGCCTCGGAAATTTTTTTCTCTAGAGGGCGCTGCGCGTCGACGTCCTTCGAGTCGATGTCCCTCGACAGCCGCCGTATCGACGCTCGACGTCATCCTGCCTATAAAGGCCGCGCGCAGCGTCCGTTGCTCAGTTCCGTTTTGTAGCCCACAGTATTACTGTCTGGACTAGACTAATCACCCTGAAGGAGCGTAAGCTGCAACAACAAGGGAAGTAGAACTGCGGGGATGGATGGGAGGGTCGATGAGGAATACGTCGGAGGAACATCCCGTCGAAAGAACGTTACAAGGTAAGAAGTAACTTGTTCTTCGAAGGGATTGTGTCCTCCGACGTATTCCTCATCTTAGATAGGCTCCCATAGCAGTATTCTATATTCGGAGGAGGGAGTACTGACTTCACGCTGTCTTCTATTGATGAATAGAATGTAGTACAGCCCTTCCAAACCTAGTCTCTTGACTGGAGGAGGAATCCAAATTGTAAAAACGTGTAAAGGTATGGACAGACGACCATGTAGCGGCCCCACAGATGTCTTTAACCGGCACGCCTCTTTTGAGGGCCGATGAAGCTGCAATACCTCTGGTCGAATGAGCCCTAAGGTTTTGAGGGGGCTCTTTCCCTGCCAGTTTATAACATTCCAGAATGGCTAGAATGATCCATCTGGAAATGGTCTGCTTAGTTATTGGTAACCCCAGCTTGTGACCTGTGTAACCTACAAACAGCTGGTCTGCCTGTCTTATCCTGGCTAGTCTACTAATGTAAAAACTTAAAGCCCTCCTAGGGTCTAGTCTGTGTAACCTCTCTTCCTCTTTCCCCGGGTGAGGAGGAGGATAGAAAGATGGTAGGGTAATCTTCTGAGTGATATGGAATTCAGAAACCACCTTTGGGAGGAAATTAGGCTTCACTTGCAGGACAACTTTGTCTTTGTGAAAGATTGTATGAGGGGGTTTACAAGAAAGAGATTGTAATTCGCTCACCCTTCTAGCAGATGTAAGTGCTATTAATAAAACAGTTTTAAGGGTAAGGAATCTTAACAAACAAGAATGGAGAGGTTCGAAAGGTGTACCCATCAGGAAAGTTAGTACTAAGTTTAAATCCCATAGGGGAACTTGGAATGGTCTTGGGGGATAAACATTGGTTAACCCCTTTAGAAACTGTATTACCAAGGGTAATTTGAAATAGGATGGTTCTTCCGCAGTACGCTTAAAGATGGATAGCGCTGCGAGATAGCCCTTAATGGTGCCAACTTGAAGGCCTGAATTTGCCAAATATAGTAGGAAGGACAAAACCATTGGTGTACCACATGACAATGGGTCGATATTCTGTTCTCTACACCAGCTGCAAAATCTGTTCCAATGGCAGCGGTATAAAGACTTTGTTGCTGGCCTCCTTGCCAAAAGCAACACCTCCATAACATCATCAGGGAGGTCCCAATCCTTGTACCTCAGCCGTTCAGAAGCCAAGCGTGAAGGTTGAGGGTTTTGATGTCTGGATGGAGAACCTGACCTCCCTTCTGTGAGAGTAGGTTCTCTCTGAGTGGAAGTCGAATTGGAGGGCAGATGGACAAGTCTAGAAGGTCCGGGTACCACGTTTTCCTGGCCCAATCCGGGGCAATTAGGATCATGGTTCGACGGAATCTTCTCAACCTCCTGATCATTTGAGGAATGACAGGGACCGGTGGGAACGCGTACAGAAGCGGAAAACTCCCAGTCCACTATGAACGCGTCTCCCAGAGCTCCTCTCGGAGGAAATTCCCTTGAGCAGAAATTCTATTGTTGAAGTTCTCTTTTTTAGCTCTCTTTATTTCATTTTTATAAGTCTTGGAAATGTTGAGCGCAACTTTGTTTGTCTCCGTTGGGGTTAGTCACCAGGCAGATTCGCATTTGCGTTTTTCCATCCTTAGAGATTTAAGGTGGGGGGTAGACCAGGTGTTTAAGTGTGCTCTAGGCTTACTTTTTCTCATTTTCAATGGGGCGGTAGTGTCTAGGGCTGCGCCCATGGTAGAGTGGAATTCCTTTACTAGAGTTGAAGGGTCCAGTGAATCAGGTAAGGTGTTTAGAGTTGGGAGGATAAGTGGTAGCAGTTTGTCGGTAGTTATGTTATTTTTTTTTTTTTTTCTGGTTGGTAGGGGGGAGCCAGTGTAATTTCAATAGGTTGGGACATGTTTACATTTATGAGGAAGGTTATTAGAGCATGATCTGTCCAAATTTGTGGACTAATATCGGTGATAGTTACATTACAGTTATGGTTGGCAACCCAGTCAAGTGTTCAGCCTTTTTCATGGGTGGGTTGTGAGATTTTTTTGGGAGAAACCTAATTCTGAGATGACATTGGCAATATTAGTCACTTGCAAATCTTTGTGGTCATTGTAGCCTAGATTTAGGTCTCCCAGAAGGATGGCTTGCGATGAGTTTTTTTAGGTTGTTTGAGAGGATCGTGGAAATGTCCTCCTCAAACGTTCCAAAGGGACCTGGTGGTCTATAGATAAGGTGTATATTGATGGAATGAGAGGGTGATGTTGAGAGTTTAGCAGTTAAGGATTCGCAGGATTTAGTGTTTGAACCCGTTTCTATTTTTATAGTGAGATTATTTTTAGGAATAATAGCTAAGCCACCTCCTCGAGAGTTAGCTCTATCTTCTCTGAGTATGATGTAATTAGGGGGCAAGGCAAGCATCAGAGCAGGCCCTGCTGCTTGGTGCAGCCAAGTTTCTGTTATGGCTAGGAAGTCATAATCACCTGTTTGGATAAGATCAGCAATTTCAGTGGCATGTGCTATTAATGACCTAGCATTAATAAGGGCACCCTTCAATGGGATGTTTGGTTTTGATGTAGCCAAGATGACACTACTTTTTTTTTTGTTAGTCTATTACTTGATTTACGGTGGTTGTTTGTAAGGTTATTACAGTGGGAGTCATTTTTAGTGTGGAGGGTGTTCAGTTTGTTAGCGTTAGGTTGGATGTCCCTTCTATTGCTAGGTTTTGTGACAAGTCTGGCTAGGGGTTCGTAGATTTGAGGTAATCTTGATCGTAGTTTGGCATTTCTATTCAAGGTGTCGCATGGGAGGTTTGCTAGGGAGTGGTAAGTGATAGGTGAATATATAGACTGATGGGCAGAGTCTGGGGTGATAATTGGTCGGCACTCATTAGGGGTTGATGTTCCCAGAGATATGACTTGCGGTAGGTAGTTGACATTGTGGACCAGAAGGTTGTCGGGTAAATGAGGGTGGAGATCATTCTATCGTAAAGAGTGATTATTTATGACTGGTGGGGAGCCACTGTTATGTCTAGGTAGTCCGTAGTTCTAGTATACGGCTCAGGGTAGATAATATGGGCTAATATAGGCGAGATGGGCTGGTATGCAAAAGCAGGTGAACTAGTACACAATATGCAGCTCAGACTATGGCAAGTTGGGCTAATATAGGCAGGTGAACTAGTACACAATATGCAGCTCAGACTGTGGCAAGTTGGGCTAATATAGGTGAGATAGGCTAATATGCAATAGTAGGTGAACTAGTACACAATATGCAGCTTAGACTATGGCAAGTACACAATATGCAGCTCAGACTGTGGCAAGTTGGGCTAATATAGGTGAGATGGGCTAATATGCAATAGCAGGTGAACTAGTACACAATATGCAGCTCAGACTATGGCAAGTACACAATATGCAACATTGACTATGGCAAGTTAGGCTAATATAGGCATAATTGGCTTATATGCAATAGCAGGTGAACTAGTGCACAATATGCAGCTCAAGAAGGGCATGATGGCCTACTCTGCACAGTATGCAGCTCAGGGTAGGACAGATGGGCTGATATGAGCACTCCGATATTCTGATGAGGCAGTCAGTAATGAGCAGGATAAACAGTTAATGCGCATGCTGAGCTAGTACAATATCGGACATGAGAGACAGTTAAATGATAAACACATAGCCGGAGATCAGATGAACAGATAGGCATAAGTCCGTACTATGCGCCGTAGGCTGGGCAAGAGTTAAAGGTGCGCATGAACGATGAACAGAAAGGCCCAGTAGGCTGGTTCAGTGTAAGCACCATGGGTTAGGCGGAATGGGTTAGATCAGTCTTAAGCATAAGAGGCAAGTTCAGTGATAAACACTATGATAGGCCTAGGTCTGTAGCTGACGCTGGTGAAGGCTGCCGTAAAGTTAGTGTGCTGCTGGGCTTAATCAGCATGATGATGAACCATTGTATATGTGGCCAAAGATATGTGGGTTGGGTGTTCGATAGAGGTGCTGGAAACAGTATTGTATGCTGTAGTTGCTTACCAGAATGGTGCGGGACTGTTAAGATGAGGTCCGACACGCATAGTGTTGCGCCGAGCTGCCACGATGCGGCTAGACAGTCAGAGACAGGCTCTAGCCGTATATGGTGAGCCTTGCCTTCCGGTGGTGCAGGTCGGGATAAGAGGAACGGGCCAGCCAATCCGAGCGTGTGGCGCTCTCAGCAAACAGCTGATGCTGTTGCTAGTAGGAAGTAAACAATAGCATGGCGGCGGCCATCTTGGATTAGCGTGCCTCACCACGAGGCTGCTACGATTTGTAGCTCAGGACTTCGTGCTGCTGGAGCTGCGTGGGGGCTTGGGGTCTGGATAGGCGGCGGTGAGTGAAGGTATGCGCACACGGCAGATGGCGCAACGATCTCTGGATGTGTGCCGGCAGCAGATGCAGCGTTGGATGGTGCGGGATGAGCTCCTGCTCACCTGGTGCCGTCGGGAAGAGCTCCTGCTATCCTGCAGTTGTTGGATGAAGAGGGAAGGGCTCCTGCCCTCCCTGTGCAGGGGATGAGTAATACCAAACACATGGCACGTTGCCTATATAGTTCCAATCTACAAAAAATGTGATAGGTCATCCACAGCAAACTACAGACCTATCGCACTCTTGGATGCGGACTCCAAGATTTTTTCAGGTTTGGTACTCAAACATATTCAAGAGTGGGCAGAGGTAAATAAGATCTTATCACAACTTCAATTTGGTTTCCGCAAAAAGGTTGGCACTGATGCAGGGTGGCTATTAATGAACATCCTCCAGTGGAAAACGTGGAAACAAGGGAGCGTGTCAGTCTATGTAGCATCCAAAGACTTAACTATGGCTTTTGACATGGCGCATAGGAACATCCTTTCGGGGAAATTACATCGAATGGGATTGCCTCCTTCCTTGTTGTCAATTTTGTATCATTTACATGAAGGTTCCAAATTACAGGTACGCCTAAGTAACACGTGAATATTATCAGAGGCGATCAACGCTACAAATGGTTTACGCCAGGGGTGTGTTTTTGCCCCTACAATATTTAATTTGTATGTATCAGATGCTGGTAAGGTCTTAGAGACAGTTGCCTTTGCTCCACCTACAGTTGAGGGAATAAAGGTATCCTGGTCTGCCTACGCAGACGATTTTATGTTATTTGATCATACCCTGCGAGGACTGCACTGTCTGCTAACCGCATTTAGAGACTACACAATTGCAAATTCGCTTTTGATAAATGCAAAGAAAACTGTAATCTTACGATTTCATTGCAGTGTTACAAAGGGCAAACCAGTATGGTTCCTGATACATGAAAAATTGTACGTGAAATTACATCTGCGGTATTTGGGTTACCCAATTTTTGGAATCAAAAGGAAACGGAACTACAGGCAATTTTTGAATATGAAGGTGCAGGTACAAACCATTCACCAAAAAAAAAAAAGGATATGAAATATGGGAAATTCTCATTTATACCGACTTTGCGCTATTATAAATGCAAATTGATTCCGCAATTCTGCTATGGTTTGGAACTGTTTCCTAGATGGGCAATTGATGAATTGGACACATATGAGGCAAAGATATTAAGATCTGTGTTTAGATGCCTACCTAACTGTGTGCCACTGGAAGCCCTGCGTTACGATCTGGGTCAGAAGTATGGTTATGTGGCGCCGAGTATGCCTATTTAGGAAATTAATTGTGAGCTCTAAAGATACTATTTAAGACCTGTTGGGAAATGGGATACGAACTGGTACATGTGCCTCAGACTACTTAAATGAATTAACAAGGGAATCCCTAGCGTATCTAACTTCATTTGGTGCTACGTGTGAGTTGCTTATATTCAATACAAACAAAGCAAAAAAATATGCGGAGCAACTAGATTGCAATATCACCTATGCCAAGGTTGCAGGAACTAAACTATACAAGCATTTGGTATCGGGTTACAAAATTGGGGGTAGCATGGAACCATACTTGATTACGTTTCTGGACAAAGGTTGGCGCAATGAATTTATGCGTTTTAAATACAATGTGTTGTTGACCAGGGAAATAATAGCCCTACGGGAAAGGGGGAATTGAACATTGTCACTGTGTAGGTTTTGTGGTACCTCTGGGCTGTCTGAAACTCTGCAGCACCTTCTGATTTACTGTGATGCATTACGAAGTGATTGCATTCACCATTTCCTAAAATTTGTGAACGGGGATGTTGATCTTGAAAAACTATGGCTCGAAATGCTACACAGGAGTGATTTGTCATTGCAGCTCGTGGTAGTCAGATTCCTAAGAAAGATCGGTTTGTTAGTACCACGATATGAATTGTGTAAATGAATTGAAACTTTTTCTGGGTATATCAAGTTGCTGCTCTAGAGAGCTGTTGCTGTAGTTAAAGTCACAGATAATGAATGTATTCGTAAATACAATCATCGTCAGTATTTCTTTTACTTTTTTAATTCTGAATATTCTTTTTTGCTACATACTAATTGTGTTTTAAATGATTTATGTATTGTAAGTTGAAATATCTGTCTGTATTTAGTTTTGCTTTTGTATATTGAAATGTTTTGTAAAGGTTATGTTTAACCAACACAAATAAAGAAATAATAAAAAGATCAATATTCAGCAGAGGTTGATGGCGTCGATTCAATGCCCCTCGAGGGTCTCCATCTCGAGGATGCTGCCATCGAAGGCATATATGGCACACGCAGCGCCCACTGGCTTAAGTTGTTTTTTCTTACAGTAGAAATACCTGCATAACCACGGGAATGACTGTACTCAGCCTTGAAGGAACGAATGCTGTAATAGCATGGGAAATTCTACTGTGGGGTAGGTTGGGAGGGTGATGAGGAATACGTGGGAGGAACATCCAGTCGAAAGAACGTTACCAGGGGTAAGTAACTTGTTCTTTGTATGGATTGTGTCCTACCACGTATTCCTCATCTTTCATAGACTCCCAAAGCAGTATTAGATTTGGTGGAGGGAGTAAGAATTTCAGTTTCTTAAAGGTGCTCATGGACCAAATGCAGGACTGCTTTTCCAAAGCTCCCATCCTGACCGAGCGAAGACTCTAGGCAGTAATGTTTTGTGAACATGTGAATCGTAGACCACGTTGCTGCTTCACAAATACTTTTTATTGGTACACCCCTTTGCAGGGCTGTAGAAGTAGCCGTGCCCCAGGTGGAATGGGCTCTTAACCTTTCAGGATGATTTTTGCCTGCAAGTCTGTAACATTCTGAAATAGCCAGAATGATCCACCTGTTTCAAAACAGCCGGACCCAGTTTGTGGCCTGTATAGCTAATGAAAAGCTGATCATCAATGCAAAGTTTTGACAGCATAGATATATAAAAGCTCAGAGCTCTGCGAGGGTCCAACCTGTGTAATCTCTCCTCCTCCTTCCCAGGATGAGAAGGGGGATAGAAAGCAGGTAAGACAATTTTCGCCAATACGGAGAAATCAGAACTGGTTTTAGGTAGAAATGAAGGGTTTAACCCTCAGAACAACCCTATACTTATGGAAGATAGTAAAGTGTGGCTTGGATGCAAGTGCCTGCAACTCACTCACTCTATGAGCTGACGTTAGAGCTACCAAGAGAATGGTCTTAAAGGTTAACAACCTTAAAGGACTTGAGTGTAAAGGTTCAAAGGATGCACACATAAGACATTTTAATACCAGATTAAGGTCCCAAGTTGGAACCTGGAAAGGAAATGGAGGGAACACGTTGGTGAGCCCCTTTAGAAATTGTGTCACCAGTGGAATTTTGAAATATGAACATTCCTCTGACGAGCGCTTAAAGATGGACAGCGCTGCCAAATAGCCTTTAATAGTACCAATCTGGAGCCCCAGATTGGCTAAAGATAGTAAAAAGGATAAAACATCTGGTGTTTTGCACAGAAAAGGGTCTACATTCTTGTCTTTTACACCAGTTGCAGAATTTGTTCCAACGACAATGGTACAAAGACTTTGTTGCTGGCCTTCTGGCCGAAAGCAAAATCTCCATTACGTCATCCGGGAGGTCCCAATCCTTGTATCTCAGCCTCTCAGAAACCAAGCGTGAAGGCTGAGTGTCTTGACCTCTGGATGGAGAAGCCAACCCTCCTCTCGCAAGAGAGGTCCTCTCTTTGTGGAAGACGTATTAGAGGGCAGATGGACATGTCCAGAAGGTCCGGGTACCACATCCTCCTGGCCCAATCCGGGGCAATTAGCATCATGTGTTTCCCAAACTTTCTCATCCTCCTGATCACGTGAGGAATGACAGGGACTGGAGAAAACGCGTACAGGAATGGAAACTCCCGCTTCACTAGGAACGCGTCTCCTAGAGCTCCTCTTGGTGGAAATTCCCTGGAGCACTACAGTTCGTACTTACGGTTGACTCTAGTCGCAAACAGATCCACTTGAGGGGTTCCCCAGAGGGTGAAGATCTCTAGAAGGACTTCCCGAGATAGTTCCCATTCGTGGGAGACTGTGCTCTGCCTGCTCAGAGCGTCCACTGCTGTGTTGTCCTCCCCGGCTAGATGAACTGCCGATAGAGAGATTCCTTCTTGAATTGTCCAGAACCAGAGCTCCAATGCCTCTCTGCACAGTGGTAATGACCCTAGACCTCTCTTGGTGAGGTAGTACATGGCCACTGTGTTGTCCGTCATTAGCAGGACATTCCTTCCACACACAGAGGGCAGGAAGGCCATCAGCGCTAGTCAGATTGCTCTCAGCTCCAAAGGATTGATATGTAGTTTGGACTCCGATGGAGACCAATGACAGCTGAAGGTCCAGATCGCTGGTGTGGGCTCCCCACCCCGTGAGTGAGGCGTCCGGCCCTACTGTTATCTCCGGCCATGGTTGCCAAAAATGTTCTCCCTTCAGAATGTTGTCCTCGCAGGCCCACCACAGAAGATCCTGTGCGACCCTGCTTTGAACCTGAAGTAGGCCCGACATCTTTCCTGGGAACTGAGACCATTGAGTTCTGAGGTCCCATTGAAGGGATCCCATTCTCAGGTGGGACCTCTGGCACTCAAAAAATTGAAGGTCCGGAGACGCTGGGCACTTTGAAATTTGGTGACCATCTGCAGAATGTCTTGAGCCCTGACCTCGGGGGCAAGCTCTTTCCCAAGGATGTGTCCAGAACAGCTCTGATGAATTGGAGCTTTTGAGATGGTGTCATATGGGACTTCTCGTAATTGAGGGAGAAGACCAGTTTGTGAAGAGAGTGGCAGGGGACGTTGAGATCATCCAGGACTTGTTCGGGAGAACGCGCCCTGATCAGCCAATCGTCCAGGTAGGGGTAGACGTGAATTCCCCCCTCTCCTGAGACTTACTGCCACCACAGCCATCAGTTTGGTGAAAACCCTTGGGGCGGAGGTTAGCCCAAATGGCAGAACTCAAAATTGATCATGAGAACCGCCAACTGCGAACCTCCGGTATTTTCTGTGCTTGAGATGAATTGGCACATGAAAATAAGCACCCTGAAGGTCCAATGACACCATCCAATCCTAGAGTTGGAGGGCCTGAAGGATCTGAGAAAGAGTGACCATCTTGAACTTTTCCATCCTGAGGAACTTGTTCCGGTATCTCATTTCCAAGATGGGTCTTAGTCCTCTGTCATTTTTGGGTATCAGGAAATAAGGGGAATACCATCCCGGATTCCTCTCCGCTACAGGCACCGGTTCTATAGCGCCTTTCTCTAGCAGGGTTAACATTTCCTGCACAAGGAGCGGATCTGGAATCCTCAAAGAGTGGCTCCCTGGTGGATTGTTCCGAGGTCTCTGTATGAAAAGAAAGCAGTACCAATGGGCTATGGCTTCCAATGCCCAAACATCCAAAGTAATGTCTCGCCATTGTTCTAAATGCTGATACAGTCTGCCCCCCACTGGCGAGTTGTGACTCAAGACCTCAGAGAGGTTTTGAGGCGGCTGATGCAGTGGCAGGCAGTAAAGATGCCTGTGCTTGAGCTGGCTTTGCACCTCATCCTCGTCCACCACGAGGGAACTTGCTTTGGCCTCTTTGACCAGCCATTCCTCTCGCTCTTCCAACTGAGGAGTAGTAGCTGTTAGGCAGTAACCTGTGCAGTTCCCTCTGGGACCACTGCAAAAGATTTAGGACTACAGGTGTTTGGCAGTAAACCCACTTGGTAGCAGTCTGTACCATACAGATTCACTTGGTAGCTGTGGCTGAGCAGTCAGACTTCCCTCAAGAAGAGTTAGGCAGTATTCAGAGTATTCACAATAGGTCAAGCGAACACGATAGAACAAGTAAACACTGACTAGGGCTTGGTGTAAAAGAGATGAACAAGTTATTTCTTACCTTGTAACGTTCTTTCGACGGGATGTTCCTCCGACGTATTCCTCATCTTAGATATCTCCTTCCAGCTGTGCTGGCCTCGGAAATTTTTTTCTCTAGAGGGCGCTGCGCGTCGACGTCCTTCGAGTCGATGTCCCTCGACAGCCGCCGTATCGACGCTCGACGTCATCCTGCCTATAAAGGCCGCGCGCAGCGTCCGTTGCTCAGTTCCGTTTTGTAGCCCACAGTATTACTGTCTGGACTAGACTAATCACCCTGAAGGAGCGTAATCTGCAACAACAAGGGAAGTAGAACTGCGGGGATGGATGGGAGGGTCGATGAGGAATACGTCGGAGGAACATCCCGTCGAAAGAACGTTACAAGGTAAGAAGTAACTTGTTCTTCGAAGGGATTGTGTCCTCCGACGTATTCCTCATCTTAGATAGGCTCCCATAGCAGTATTCTATATTCGGAGGAGGGAGTACTGACTTCACGCTGTCTTCTATTGATGAATAGAATGTAGTACAGCCCTTCCAAACCTAGTCTCTTGACTGGAGGAGGAATCCAAATTGTAAAAACGTGTAAAGGTATGGACAGACGACCATGTAGCGGCCCCACAGATGTCTTTAACCGGCACGCCTCTTTTGAGGGCCGATGAAGCTGCAATACCTCTGGTCGAATGAGCCCTAAGGTTTTGAGGGGGCTCTTTCCCTGCCAGTTTATAACATTCCAGAATGGCTAGAATGATCCATCTGGAAATGGTCTGCTTAGTTATTGGTAACCCCAGCTTGTGACCTGTGTAACCTACAAACAGCTGGTCTGCCTGTCTTATCCTGGCTAGTCTACTAATGTAAAAACTTAAAGCCCTCCTAGGGTCTAGTCTGTGTAACCTCTCTTCCTCTTTCCCCGGGTGAGGAGGAGGATAGAAAGATGGTAGGGTAATCTTCTGAGTGATATGGAATTCAGAAACCACCTTTGGGAGGAAATTAGGCTTCACTTGCAGGACAACTTTGTCTTTGTGAAAGATTGTATGAGGGGGTTTACAAGAAAGAGATTGTAATTCGCTCACCCTTCTAGCAGATGTAAGTGCTATTAATAAAACAGTTTTAAGGGTAAGGAATCTTAACGAACAAGAATGGAGAGGTTCGAAAGGTGTACCCATCAGGAAAGTTAGTACTAAGTTTAAATCCCATAGGGGAACTTGGAATGGTCTTGGGGGATAAACATTGGTTAACCCCTTTAGAAACTGTATTACCAAGGGTAATTTGAAATAGGATGGTTCTTCCGCAGTACGCTTAAAGATGGATAGCGCTGCGAGATAGCCCTTAATGGTGCCAACTTGAAGGCCTGAATTTGCCAAATATAGTAGGAAGGACAAAACCATTGGTGTACCACATGACAATGGGTCGATATTCTGTTCTCTACACCAGCTGCAAAATCTGTTCCAACGGCAGCGGTATAAAGACTTTGTTGCTGGCCTCCTTGCCAAAAGCAACACCTCCATAACATCATCAGGGAGGTCCCAATCCTTGTACCTCAGCCGTTCAGAAGCCAAGCGTGAAGGTTGAGGGTTTTGATGTCTGGATGGAGAACCTGACCTCCCTTCTGTGAGAGTAGGTTCTCTCTGAGTGGAAGTCGAATTGGAGGGCAGATGGACAAGTCTAGAAGGTCCGGGTACCACGTTTTCCTGGCCCAATCCGGGGCAATTAGGATCATGGTTCGACGGAATCTTCTCAACCTCCTGATCATTTGAGGAATGACAGGGACCGGTGGGAACGCGTACAGAAGCGGAAAACTCCCAGTCCACTATGAATGCGTCTCCCAGAGCTCCTCTCGGAGGAAATTCCCTTGAGCAGAACAGGTCGCATTTCCTGTTTAGGCTGGTGGCGAACAGATCTACCTGAGGGGTTCCCCAAAGGGCGAAGATCTCTTGAAGGACTTCCTGAGCTAGCTCCCACTCGTGGGAGACTGTGTTCTGCCTGCTCAGAGCGTCCGCTGTCAAGTTCTTCTCTCCGGCTAGGTGAACTGCCGATAGAGAGATTCCTTCTTGGATTGCCCAAAACCAGAGCTGCATCGCCTCTCTGCACAGGGGTAGTGATCATACGCCTCCTCTTTTGTTGAGGTAATGCATGGCCACCGTGTTGTCCGTCATTATCAGGACGTTCTTCCCTTGTACAGCTGGCAGGAAAGCCTTCAACGCAAGTCTGATGGCTCTCAGCTCTAACAGGTTGATGTGTAGTCTGGACTCCGATGGAGACCAACGACCGCTGATGGTCAAATCGTTGGCGTGGGCTCCCCCACCCCGTGAGTGAGGCATCCGTGACTACTGTTATCTCCGGCCAGGGTTGCCAAAACTGTTCTCCTTTCAGAATGTTCTCCTGACAGGCCCACCACTGAAGGTCTCGAGCTACTCTGTCGGGAACCTGAAGAAGATCTGTCATTCTCCCTGAGAATTGTGACCACTGAGTCCTCAGTGCCCACTGGAGGGATCTCATTCTCAGGCGAGCCTCTGGCACAAGGAAAATGCAGGATGCCATGAGGCCTAGCAACCTCAAAAAGTCGAAGGCTGGGAGACGTTGGGCATGCTGGAACTTGGTAACCATCTGTAGAATATCTTGAGCCCTCACCTCTGGTGGCGAGGCTTTTCCCAGGGAAGTATCCAGGATCGCTCCTATGAACTGGAGTCTCTGCGATGGTATCATTTGTGACTTCTTTAAATTGAGGGAGAAGCCCAGTCTGTGAAGGAAGTGGCACACATGATTTAGCTGGATCTGAGCTTGCTCCGGAGAAACAGCCCTGATCAGCCAATCGTCCAGGTAAGGGTAGACGTGAATCCCTTCCCTCCTTAGGCTTGCAGCCACTACCGACATTAACTTGGTGAAGACCCTCGGGGCGGAGGTCAGCCCAAATGGCAGCACTCGAAATTGATAGTGAGAGTTGCCAATTGCAAGCCTCAGGTATTTCCTGTGTTTGAGATGGATAGGCACATGGAAATAAGCGTCCTGAAGTTCCAGAGATACCAACCAGTCCTGGAACTGAAGGGCCTGGAGGATCTGAGAAAGAGTGACCATCTTGAATTTGTCTTTTCTGAGGAATTTGTTCAATTCTCGCAAGTCCAAGATGGGTCTCAGTCCTCCGTCTTTCTTCGGAATGAGGAAGTAAGGGGAGTACCAGCCCTTGTTCCTCTCCGCTACAGGTACCGGTTCTATGGCACCTTTCTCTAGCAGGTCCAAAATTTCCTGCAAGAGGAGCGGATCTGGAGCTTTCTGAGAGCTGATCCCCGGTGGATGACTCTGAGGTATACGTAGGAAAGGCAGGCAGTAACCTTGGGCGACTGTTTCCAATGCCCAAGCATCTGACGTGATAGCCTGCCATACCGCCAGATGTTGAGTCAACCTGCCTCCTACAGGTGTCCTGAGAGGGGAGTCCTCAGAGTGGTTTTGGGGCGGCTGATGCAGATGCCGATGGTAAAGAGGCACCTGCTGTTGCTGCGGCTTTAGAATATCTACCCCGTCCACCTCGGGTAGTTCTTCTTTGACCCCTTTGAGCCGGTCGTCCTCTACCTCTTCCGAATGCGGAGTAGAAGCGAAAAGACTTGCCCCTCGCAGAGGTTCCTGTGGGACGAAAAGGAGTCTGACGGATTGCAGCTCCTAGGGATTTTGCTGCAGCTTTTGAAGTTTGCAGTTTCTCTAAACTGTCATCCGCCTTTTTCCCGAACAAAGAAGAGCCATCGAATGGCATGTTCAAGAGTCTGGCTTGCACATCTGGGGCAAAACCCGACCTTCGCAACCAAGCAAATCTCCTGGTTGAAGTACTTGCCGCCATTGCTCTGCTGATACTGTCAGCCGAATCAATGCCCGTCTGGAGGGATTCGCACATAGCGTCTTTACCGTCCTGTATAATATTCAGGAACGCATCCCTTTCTTCTCCCTCCGGGATGCAGTCAGCCGCTGTAGAAGCACACTCCCAAAGTGTATGGCTGAACCTGGCAAGGGTGCAAGTAGCATTAACAGACTTTAACGCCATGCTACATGCTGAAAAGACTTTCTTTGCCATAGCATCATATTTTTTATCGCCCCTGTCCTGTGGGACTGTAGGGTAAGCCGTCTTGACATCGGTAGAGGATGCTGCTTGTACCACCAGACTTTCTGGGGATGGGTGTTTAGACAAAAACTCTGGGTCTGTGGAAGATACCCTGTACTTTGTAGACAGTTTTTTATTTACTGCAGGTATTACATCTGTGGTTTCCCAGTTTGTCATGATCTTTCTCTGAAGAGCTTTATGAAAAGGCACCACAGGATCCTCTTGTGGGCCTTTGTCAAGAATATCCGTGAGGTCATCTTGTTGGAAAGATTGTGAAGGTGCAGACCACCCCATGAACTCTAATTCTGGCCATTAAGGCTCTGTAGGGGGTTTCAGCATGCTCCCCCGGGTCTGGCTTAGCAAACTCCACCTCAGGGGAAGTGCCTAACCCACTTGCCTCATGTAAAGAATCATGAAGATCCTTTAATCTGCGCTCTTCAGAGGAAAATTCCTCTCTAACTGGGGTTACAGGTCCCTGTAACTCAAATATGTCTTGTTCAGACAATTCACCCTCTTCTAAAATTGAGGATATAGTTCTCAATTGTTCTGAACTCATAAAGGGAGTAAATCCCATTTCCAAGGCAGAGGGTGCCCAACTTGTCATTATTGGCCTCGAAAGCGTCGATGTCACCGGGGTGCTTGGCACAGGCAGTTCAACCACAAACCGGCCTGGCGTGCGAAGAAAAGAAGGTAAACTGGTTGTGCCCACCAGTCAGGGAAAGAAGCCTCTCCAGCCGGGAGATCTTCTCTGTCGTCGGGAAGTGGTGAGTCGGTTCTGCAGGGCTCCACCGGTGGTGTCGTCGTGGTAGGTCGGCTCAGCTTCTCCCTCATCGGATTCTCAGGTCCTGTGGCGACTTCTGAAGTTCCAGTCCCCAAAGCCCTGCTTTTATGCAGCATACCCCCATTCACTCAGCCTAGCTGTCAATCAAACATGCTAAGTGGTGAGCCGGCCGGCTCACCACTTGTGCCAATCACACAAGAGTGCGACTTGAGTTACCAAGGTAACTCAGTCCAGGGTGCCTAAACCCCCTCCCACATCCCCTGTGGTACCCAGACAGAGTGGCACCACTTTTGGAGGCTTCTGTGGAGAAGCCCGCCAAAAAGTGGAACAAAGGGCTCGACTTGGGTTGGAGCCGCAGAAGAGAACACAAACGCCATTTTAGAATCGAGTCCTGGCAAAAAATACCAACCGGCGAATTAATATTAAATAAATAAACCTGCGGTATGTTCGAGGCTATGAGAATTAAATAATTAAAGTTGGTAGCCTCGAACAATGGGAAAATCCCGTTGGGATATATTCGCGGTCGAATATAAAAAGTAGTATCCACTGCCACCAACCAAAACTCGATCAGGGGGGGCGGAGACGTGCCCCCTCGACTAACAGACCCCGGGGCAATCGAATTGCCCCGACCAGTACATCAACAATATGATGGTTTGTACCGGTTTCTGTTAATAATTTGGGACTAGTAAACCCAATGGTGACTTTACATGCCCTGGGAGACAGTAGTCAGTCCCAGGGTATGGAGTCTATGGTGGGGTGTCACTATGACACCCCTGTGTTACTGCACGGAGGGTGCTGTGTAACACACATAGTAAAAACACATGAGACCCTATGGAGTAAAGGACCCCCTAGCCCAGAAAACACATTTAACAGTCAAAGGAACACCATAATCATGTCCCGGAGTAGGAGAAAAAGAGTCTCACTCTTGGCAGGAGAAAAAAAAAAAAACTCCAGAAATCCAGCAAAGCTGCTGGGGACTCACTAGGTTAGGAAATTCAGCCTAAAGAGAGAATTCTGTCATGATGCCTACCCCCGGGCATCCGGATCAAGCCCATCGGCCCCGGGAGCAGGCATCCAGACATTTACAAAAACCCCAGCAGCACCAGGCTCATAATAAAAATCAGTCCTGGCGCCATAGGCGCCAGGCTCATAGACATTACTTACCTCATGCAGACCATGCTGCAAATAAATCCAAGCCAACGTGAGGCCTGGATGGGACTATTTTATTACAGGGACTATTTTTTACTCGGGTTTGGTCCTGGGGAACTTCTTTCCTGGGACTACTTTGGAGGCTATTTAAACCACGCCCAAACAGCAGCACATGCTTCGTGTTATTCTGCATCCAGCAGCATGACTCTCACCGTGCCTGCAGCCAGCATCCAGTCTTCTGCCACGCCCGCGTGCCTACAGCCAGCATCCAGTCTTCTGCCACGCCCGCCTCGTATCCGGAGCTCCTAGAATAAAGAGGAAGAAAAGGACAAGGTTAGAAAACTAACTTATTTCAAATTCCTCACCTGATTCCGGATCCATTTCATCTCCCGACCTGGAAAGTACATCAGTCCTGCACGCGTCGCTTCGTCAGCTCCAGCACGGCGCCGTACTCACCAGTTCTCACAGCATCTTTCGATCCGGCACTGTCTCCATCATTTCTTCGCCGTACTCCGGCACCTAGGGGCACAAGAATAACAAGGTGAGCCAAGGGAATCAACAAATACCTCTTACCACCATAGACTTAACTGATTTACCACTGGCGGTATTATTCTCCATATCTTCATATGCCGCATCTGTAAAGAGGGAGAAAAACAACACGTTAACGCATGCAATAGTTACCGGACAACGTTGGGTAACACAGACTCTTACCTGAACGCCAGCAGCAGCTATGAGACCTTCTTCTCGCGAACTCAGTTGCAACTTAAGGAAAGAAGGGGACAAGAGTGAACATCGGGCACATTGAACTCTTTGAACTTGATATTTACCAATCCCGTCTGGGACTTCAGAGTCAATGCTTACCGGAAATCTCCCAACGCCTTCAAACCAGTGAAGTAACTGGTATCTACGCGCCCCTGCAAGACACGCAGGATGGAGAGCTCATCTTTTACAAACATAAGGTGAGGTTACTAAGGGGATATCAGAGGTGATTAGTGGGGGAGAGCGAGAACAATTGGGAGGCCATGACTAAAACCCACAGGTGGCTAATCCCTGTCTCCACTTGCAGGAAAATACTTCTTCGGGTCCAGCAGACAAGACTAGGCGGGCCAGTCCAGACAGTCATCTCTGCACTACGCATCACGTTGACGGAGACCGCAGCTGTCCGGGTCTGATCGACACCCCTGTGGGGTCCAGGTGAGAGTAACAAATTCTCCCTAACAGTAGCAAAAAGATCTACCCCACCAAGGCTGTCCACTAGGGCGAGAAGGCTGAGGCTGCCTAATAGCGGCACCTAAAGATTTGGCTGCTGCCTTTGAGGTCTGCAACTTCTCAAGGCTCTAGTCAGCCTGGGGTGGTTGCCAAAAAGGTGAGACCCGTCAAAGGGCATGTTGGAGTCTGGATTGCACATCCAGTGCAAACCCCAACTTCCTCAACCACGTAAATCTGCGTATAACAGTGCTAGTAGCCATGGCTCGGCTGATGCTGTCAGCAGAATCCAGACATGACTGAAGAAACTCTCACATGGCTTCTTTGCCGTCTCTAACTATGGCTAAGAATCCATCTCTTTCATCCCCCTTGGGAATGTGCTCTGCCGCCATGGAAATGCAGTCAAATAGAGTGAATGTACATTTTGCAAGGGCACATGTGGAGTTGGATGATTTGAGTGCCATACTGCCTGCAAAAAATACCTTCCTTGCCCATGCATCTTCTCTTTTGTTGCCCCTATCTGGAGGGATGGTAGGGTAAGCTGCTTGCTTAGATGTTGCGGTAGCTGCCTGTACCACCAGGCCTTCTGAAGTGGGGTGTTTAGACAGGTAGTCAGGGTCACTACTGAAAGGGCGGTACTTCTTGGTCAGGTTTTCATTCACAGTCAGATTCATTTCCGGTGTCTCTCAATTCGCTGCCGCCCTTTTTCTGCAGAGCAATGTGAAATGATAATATAGGATCTGACTGAGGATCCTTATCCAGAGTCTGTCAGATCATCCTGTTCAAATGGTAACAGAGGCCTACTCCACCCCATATATTCCACTACCTTGGACATGAGCTGCCTGTATGACGAATCAACATGCTCCCCAGCCTCTGGTCTTTCAAACTCTAGCTCAGGTGAGGTGTCCACCCCACTGGCTGTCTGCAGATTGTCATAAAGGTCTTACAACCTTAATTCCTCAGAGATAAAACTTTCTGGCACATTTGGCATACCAAACTGGAGGACAAATGGTGCATCGTTGTCCGAGGGTTCATTCTCCTCATATATTGAGGTAAGGGACTTAAAGGAATGGTTCGCCCCAAAAATTATATTGCAAAAAAAGAAGGGCAATAATAAAAAAAATAGATTGCCACTTTTTTTTTTTAAGTCCCTATGTAAAATGTTGAGCAATTGAAGCTGAAAATTTACAAAAGCAAGTACATGGGGGCATCCATTTTGTGAAATGGATGCCCGCCTGTGCTCGCTTTTGCGGCACTAATGAAGGAAAAGCCAGCCAGCTGTAGTAAACAAAAGCTACCACTGGGTGGCTTTTCCTTCATTGGTGCCGGGACTCGGAGGACGCAGACCGGAGACTACAGGCAGAAAAGCTGCAGCTGCATTTCTGTAAGTGCTATTTATTTATTTTTAAAAAGCACTAGCTGCGTTTTTTTTTCTAAGTTTTCCGGGCTGGAGGAGCACAGAAAACTTAGAAATAAAACTGCAGCTTTAAAAATGTTGTATTTATGTTTGTGGTAGCTTTTGAAGCTACCACAAACAGAAATACAACGTTATTGTGTTTGAATACGCTGCGGTTTTTCTTTCTAAGTTTCTCAGGCTCCTCCAAAGCGAAAGCCAAGGCAGGCAGAAACACAACATGGTTGCGTTTCCATGCCGCAGTGTTTCTGCCTAAAGCTGTTTTCTCGTTTGGGGCTCTCGTGCTCCCCGTGGGGAGCCCGAAAACCCCAAATGGGAAAGCAACTTTAGGCAGAAACACAACGCGGTTGTTTTCTGAAATGCTAAATGCTGCAGTGTTTCTGCCTAAAGCTGTTTTCCCATTTGGGGCTCTCGGGCTCCCTGTGGAGACCCCGAAAGCCCCAAATGGGAAAGCAGCTTTAGGCAGAAACACAACGCGGTTGTGTTTCGAAAACGCTGCAGTTTTTCTTTCTAAGTTTCTCAGGCGGCTCCTCTGAAACTTAGAAAGAAAAACCGCAGCGTTTTCAAACACAATAATGTTGTATTTATGTTTGCGGTAGCTTCAAAAGCTACCGCAAACATAAATACAACGTTTTTAAAGCTGCGGTTTTATTTCTAAGTTTTCCGGGCTCCTTCAGCCCGGAAAACTTAGAAAAAAACCGCAGCTTGTGCTTATTTTTTAAAAAATAAATGGCACTTACCGAGATGCCGCTGCAGCTTTTCTGCCTATAGTCTCAGGTCTGCGTCCTCCGAGTCCCGGCACCAATGAAGGAAAAGCCACCCAGTGGTAGCTTTTGTTTACTACAGCTGGCTGGCTTTTCCTTCATTAGTGCTGCAAAAGCAAGCACATGCGGGCATCGATTTCACAAAATGGATGCCCCCATGCGCTTCCTTTTGTAAATTTTGAGCTTCAATTGCTCAAAATTCTACCTAGGGACTTAAAAAAAAAAAGTGCCAATCTATTTTTTTTATTATTGCCCATCTTATTTAGCAATAAAAAATGTTGGGCGAACCATTCCTTTAAAATAGTCCTTCCTTGGTAAAGGCATATAAGTCTTTTCAGGCATCAAGGGTTTAATGAATAATGAATGTGACGCTGGAAGAGTCGTCTAAACTTTTTCACTAGCACCATAGGTTTTGATGGGGTGCTCGATGTTGACGGCGCAGCTGGCGTTGATGCCTTCGACGTCAAAGGCGACAACGATGCCGAGGGCTTGGCTGGCGTCGATGGTGTCGATAACCTCGACTAATGCTTATTCTTCCGGCTCGACAGATCCTTCGATGATACGTCATCGGATCGAGGCCTTCACGGCTCCTGATGAGGATCGGGCCTTCGTCCTTGGCTTGAGGGCGCGCGGGATTTAGGCTGAGCCCTTTCCTTCCCGGCTTCTTTGGAAGGCGCCATAGGAGCATGGCTTGGGGGTTTCTGCTTTTCAAATATTTTTAGCATATCTGCTCTAAAAGCCTCCCACTAGCCCAGAGTAGATTTCTTTGTGGGGCAAGATACCCTCTCAGCGGAAGTGTTTGACCGTGAAGTTGAAGAAGGCAAACTATGGTGCCTCTTCTTGGACTTCTTCGACGACGATGAGGAGTGGTGGGAGCCACTCCCCAATCTCGACCTCTTAACTTTCTTCCTCCGAGGCGAGTCGCCTCTCGAATCGCCAGTCAAAGGTTTTTTGGTTGGGGTAGAACATTTGGGGTTTCGACCTACCACCAATTTCTCCTTTCATTCCTTCAAGGTATTTCCTGTCATCGACTGACACTTGGAGCAGTCCGAGGTGTTATGCTCCACCCCGAGACACCATAAACATATATGGGGTGGATCGGTCAATGACATTTTAGACCCACAATCTCAAAACTTCTTGAACCCGGTCTTCGGGGTAGTCAGTGTCGACGAAGAAGCCATACTTGTTCTCTTAAAGTAATGAAGTTGTATGAAGTAATGAAGCACGCCGTAGTTCTCGAAGCAATAGCATTCGCGGAAAAACGGAACTGAAACCAACAGGGCGCTACGCGTGATATATATGCCTTCGATGACATCATGCTCGAGACAGAGGTCGTGGAGGGACATCAAGATGATGCCATTGACGCACAGCACCCTCTGCCGAAAAAAGAAATTCAGAAGCAGCTGAAGCTGGATATCGAATATCAAAGATGAGGAATACGTGGGAAGACACAATCCATTCGAAATGTTTATTACAGTACCTTATTTGGACTTCATAAATTGATTTTGGCATCTAAACCTACTAGTTTGTCCCGATTTCCATCAGCTTCAATAACAATATATTTTATATATTGGGGTGATAAGTTATTTCGTTTTCTAAAAAATAATTTGATTCCAACACTTTAAGCATTGTTTTCAATAGATTTAATTGACTACATGTACCTAATGCACTCACAACCTTCAATTACTCACTCGTCCCGCATTGCAGCCTCCCGGCATGGGATTGGTCACCTTAGGACCCTATATCTGCTGCACACTGCAACCGGCAGGCGAAGCCGACGAGCGAAGGCCCAGAGCAAAGGCCTCTGGTTCTCTTTGTAGCTCTCTGCTGCTCGCTGTGTGAGACGTCCACGCCTACTGCCTTCAAGTCACTCATCGGGCAAAGTAAGCCTAATGCTTGGTTCTGCTCTAAAGGCGCATATGTCCGGTTGTACAATGGTCTCGCTAAAGTACTATGTCTGAGGCACTCCCCCCCAGCCATGCCCAACTCCATTCCTACCTTCAGCCTCAGCATTCCTCTCCGAGCCCGAAATCCACCATCCTCCACCTTTCCAGGCAGCGAAGCATACTCCTACAACACTGCCTAGCAACATCCTACATGCACCAGCACACTCTGCACCCACGGACGCTCAGAGCATGTGCACCACTGCCATGAGTCTACCATAGCTCAATTCAGCCCCCACACAACCATATGCTGCACACAGCAACCTCCCCAAACCTTAAACACTCCTGCACCGCCCAATCATCCATTCCATCTCCTGCTGTCTACCCCACCCTACAACTATCCCTCTGCATGCCATACACCAAGCCATAACATCCTGGCCTCGCCCACCTCAACACTACCCTGCGTAACCTCTAACAATGAGGAGAACGCCAACCACAAACTAAGGGACAGACTCTCGTATCTCCAACACTTTTCCTATACCACTGCAGCATCCATAACTGCCAGAAACGCCTTTCTATGCCTAAGGACAGCAGCAGACTCGCAGTACTGTCTGCCACCATTAGTACCTGTCTCTCCCACCTCAGAGCGAGGACCCTCACCAAAGATCCTCGGCTCCTTTTGCACAGAAGGCAAGCAACTTGCTCCGAACCCCCGCAGGTGGCGCACCTCCTGACGAATCCTCCACTTACGGGCAGGGCCCCTAGCCAGTCACTCCTCATTGCCCTCCCATCCAACCCACCAAGTCGTCAAATCCAAAGGGAATCCCCCAAAACTGAAGCGGCCATAATAGACTCACCACAGGCCATTACTCACACCTTTAACCCGGCACAACCAAATTGCAAAAAAGCACCCGCCCCCAACCTGACAGAGATACCCCCAAAACTCACCTCCTCCATGCTGCCCTCATCAATGCTAGATCACTCCAGGAATACGCCTTGGACATAAACGATCTCATCACCTCCCAGAACCTAGACTTCCTTGCCAAATCTGAAACCTGGCTCCATCATGCCTCTGGTCCAGCACTCTCCTTAACACTCCTAGAAGGATTCACCATTCTCAGACAGGACAGAACAGAATCTAGGGGGGGGGGGTGCGAAGTCACCCTCATCCACAAAGACTCACTTAAGGTGCAACTCTCCCACTCTTCAGCAGCTCGCCATAGATTTCGAGAAGGTATTCGACTCTGTGAGGTGGGAGTCCCTTTGGGAAATAATGAGAAGAATGGGATTTGGCGAGAACTTCCTGGCTTGGGTCCAACTACTATAAACCTCCCCTGTAGCCGCAGTAAGGGTAAATGGGATCAGGTCCCTGACCTTTGCACTGGAAAGAGGCACGCGACAGGGCTGCCCCTTCTCGCCACTGCTCTTCATCCTGGCGAGAGCCACTTGCAATACGGCTCAGGGAAAGTCCAAATTGGGTGGGATTCAAATGGCCTTGGGGGGGGAGAAGACATGGTATCGCTTTATGCGGATGACCTTTTAATCTATATGAGCAACCCCAGGGTTTCATGCCCAACCGTGACAAGAATATTACAAGAATACCAGACATTTTACGGGCTTAAAATCAACTGGCAAAAGTTGGTCCTTTTCCCAATACAGGGCGAAACAACAGGACCCCCTCGAGAATGCCCATGCACGGTGTCCACAGCAGGCTTTAAAGACCTTGGAATACACTTCAGCCCCCAACTGGGAGACTACACGCAACTCAATTTAACCCTGGTATTGGACAGATTCGCATCTGATGCCATCCACTGGCAATCCCTCCCACTGACCCTTCTGGGTAAGGCGGCCCTGTTTTTAGGCAGAAACCTGTGCAGTTCCCTTAGGGACCACTGCAAAAGATTTAGGACTACAGGTGGTTGGCAGTAAACCCAATTGGTAGCAGTCTGTACCACCCAGATTTACCTAGTAGCTGTGGCTGAGCAGTCAGACTTCTCTCAAGATGAGTTAGGCAGTATATAGAGTATACACAATAAGTACAGAGATACAGTAGCACAAGCAAACACTGGCCAGAGCTTTGGTGTAAAAGTATATAATTATTTATTTAAAGACACTTGTAAATTACACTAGCACAAAGAGGTAAGTAAATTCAACACACAGTCACTATTATATATATACAACCCTAATTACTTATTAGACAAGTCTTGATGAGAAACACCACTTATTTTCAGACAGAGGTGAGCGCTTAACATAAGATGCCACTCTAATAAGTTGTTAAAAAGGGAGGGAAAAAGGCAGAGTTATGAAAGCACACAAGTTTCAATACTTTTCAAAGAACCACAGTGAGGCAGGTTAGGCAAAGTCTACTGGAGAGCAAGGATGTTCAAATGCCAGGCCCACTCTTAGAGAGAGCAAGCAAAATGTGTCCAGGATCACACAGTGGGGTTATGCCCAAAGAGTCTTTGTAGAAAGTTCACAAAAGATTGAGATCAAGTCAGGAAAAGTTAGTTAACAGGTCCCAGGCTAACCCAGGTTAGAAAGTCGAGGATTTACTGTCACCCCGAACGATCTGTCGCAAGGGAAGCCAGGCGGGACACAGTACCTGAAAGTGGGAAGAACGCTCTAGCCGGGGCAGTTGTTCCTGGCAGCGGGTGAAAGTCGGTGTTTCGTCCAGAGGAAGAGGAGGTCTCGACGTGGAGGAAAGCTGAAGATCGTTCCGCTGCCAGGGAAGAAACCAGCCGCGGAGTTTCCCGGTTACAAGGTACCACCCTTTTCTTCGTGGTAGTGGTAAACCGTGGTATTCCGGTTGCCGGGGTGCTTGGCACGGACAAGGCGGCCACGAGATGGTCCAGGAAGGCGAAAAGATGGGCAAACTGGTTATCCCCACCAGTCAAAGGAAGAAGACTCTCCGGACTGGAGATCTCCTCTGTCGTCGGGAAAAGTGGTGAGACGGTTCAGCAGGGCTCCACCGGTGGTGTCGTCGTTGCAGGTCGGCTCGGCTTCTCCCTCCTCGGATTCTTTAGGTCCTGTGGCGACTTCTGAAGTTCCAGTCCCCAAAGCCCTGCTTTTATGCAGAAAACCCCCATTCATTCAGCCTAGCTGTCAATCAAACATGCTAAGTGGTGAGCCGGGCGGCTCACCATTTGGGCCAATTCCACAAGAGTGCGACTTGAGTTGCCGAGGTAACTCAGTCCAGGGTGCCTAAACCCCCTCCGACACCCCCTGTGGTACCCAGACAGAGTGGCACCACTTTTGGAGGCTTCTGTGGAGAAGCCCGCCAAAAAGTGGAACAAAGGGCTCGACTTGGGTTGGAGTCACAGAAGCGAACACCAACGCCATTTTGGAACCAAGTTTCGGCAAAAAATACCAACCAGTGAATTTATATTAATTTAATAAACCGGCGGTATGTTCGAGGCTATATTAAAAAGTGGTAGCCTCCAACAATGGGAAAATCCCATAGGAATATATTCGCGGTCGAATATAAAAAGTAGTATCCACTGCCACCAGCCAAAACTCGGTCGGGGGGGACTGGACAGTGCCCCCTCAAACAACAGACCCCGGGGCAATCGAATTGTCCCGACCAGTACGTCCACAATAGGATGGTTTGTACTGGTTCTGTTCACAATTTGAGACTAGTAAAGCCAATGGTGACTTTACATGCCCTGGGAGACAGTAGTCAGTCCCAGGGTATGGAGTCTATGTTTGGGGGTCGCTACTACACCCCTGGGTTACAGCACGGAGGGTGCTGTGTAACCCACATACCAAAAACACATGAAGCCCTATGGGGTAAAGGACCCCATAGCCCATAGAACACATACAAAGTCAAAGGAACACATCAAATCATGTCTAAGAGTCGGAGGAAAAGAGTCTCACTCTTAGCAGGAGAAAAAAATAAACCCCAAAAATCCAGCAAAGCTGCTGGGGGACTCACTAGGTTTGGGAAATTAGCCTTTACAGAGAATTCTCCCTAACACCTGTTCAAAATGCTGGCCCAACCCAAATTTCTGTATGTCCTGCAAAACGCCCCGCTCCCTATCGCAAAAAAGACTTTCACTGATATTGAGGGATCCTTGAGGGGGCTCCTGTGGGGAGGGAAACAACCTCGGGTGGCATTGAAGACACTACAGAGGTCTACATGGGAGGGAGGCATAGGCCTACCCAATATGCGCAGATACTACTGGGCAGCCCAGCTGGGGACAGTAAATGACTGGCTGCACGGGGACCAATCTCTTCCACACATTGCAGCGGAGAGGAGACAACCGGGAGGGAGGACACCTAGACAGGCCTTGTATGGGGGGGGAAACGATACCATGAAACCCTACCCGGGTCAATGAAACAAACGTGTCGGGTTGTTAGGCAGAAACCTGTGCAGTTCCCTTGGGGAACACTGCAAAAGATTTAAGACTACAGGTATAGCAGTAAACCCACTTGGTAGCAGTCTGCACCACCCAGATTTACCTGGTAGCTGTGGCTGAGCAGTCAGACTTCCCTCAAGAAGAGTTAGGCAGTATGCAAAGTATACACAATATGTACTCAGGCACAATAGCACAAGCAAACACTGACCAGAGCTTGGTTTCAAAAGTATATAGTTATTTATTTTTAAGAACACACAAATTGAAAACACTCTAGCAAAATATAATAAAACACTCCAACCACAGTTATGGAAAGCAGTCCCAATCCTTATTCCTATCTAGACAACTCTAGGTTAACACCACATAATTAAAACAGAGGTGAGCGCTTAACGTTAGATGACACTCTAGTAGGTTAAAGAAGGGAGGGGAAAAAGAGCAGAATTAGGATAAACACACCACTGTAAGGTCAAGAACACTTTTGGTAAGCTCAAAGAAGCACAAAGTCACAGGTGAGCAAAAGTCACTAAGCAGGGCCCACTCTTAGAGCAGACAGAGCGAAAACGTGCCCAAGATCACACAGTTGGTAGGGATTCAGAGTCTTGCAAAAGAGTTCGGAAAAGAGTTAGAGCGGCTCAGAAAGTTTAGCCAAAGTGTCCCAGGCAATCCCAGGATCGAAAGCCGAGGGCTAAAACTACCTCGTACAGTCGGTGGCAAGGGAAGCCAGGCGGAACACGGTACCTTAACGGAAAGGATCCTCCAGCGGGGGCAGTTGTTCCAGGCAGTGGCAGCAAGGATCGACGTCGGTCAGGGGAGAAGAAGATCTCGCTGAAGAGCAGAAGAAGAAGGTCGTTGCACTGCCCGGGAAGAAACCAGCCGCGGAGTCCTCCGGTTAAAGGGTTGTACCGACTTTCGCGGTTGGGGTAAAAGTGGTGGGGTTCCGGTTGCCGGGGTGCTTGGCACTGGCAAGGCGGCCACGGGATACCTCGAAGCACGGAAAGAAGGTGAAAACTGGTTGTCCCCACCAGTCAAGGGAAGGAGCCACTCCGTTAAGAGTTCTCCTCGGTCGTCGGGAAAAGTGGTGAGATGGTTCAGCAGGGCTCCACCGGCGGTGTCGTCGTAGCAGATCAGCTCAGCTCGTCCCTCGTTGGATTCTTAGGTCCTGTGGCGACTTCTGAAGTTCCAGTCCCCAAAGCCCTGCTTTTATGCAGCAAACCCCCATTCACCCAGCCTAGCTGTCACTCAACCATGCTAAGTGGTGAGCTGGCCGGCTCACCACTTGGGCCAATCAGGACGGAGTGCGACTTGAGTTACCTAGGTAACTCAGTCCAGGGGGCCTAAATCCCCCTCCACCCCTCCTAAGTACCCCAGACAGAGTGGCACCACTTTGGAGGGCTTCTGTGGAGAAGCCCGCCAAAAGTGGGACAAAGGGCTCCACTTTGGGTCAGAGTTACAGAGGCGAACGCCAACGCCATTTTAGTATCAAGTTTTGGCAAAAAATCCCAACCGGAGTTATAATAATAAATATATAAACCGGCGGTATGTTTAAGGCTACCGTAAATAAATAATTAAATGTGTTAGCCTAAAACAATGGGAAATCCCATAGGAAAATATTTGCGGTCGAATATAAAAAGTAGTTTCCACTGCCACCAGCCAAAACTCGATCAGGGGGGACGGAGACGTGCCCCCTCGACTAACAGACCCTGGGGCAATCGAATTGCCCCAGCCAGTACGTCCACAATATGATGGTTTGTACTGGTTCTGTTCAGGATTTAAGACTAGTAAAGTCTTTGGTGACTTTACATGCCCTGGGAGACAGTAGTCAGTCCCAGGGTATGGAGTCTATGTTGGGGAGTCCCTAGGACACCCCTGGGTTACGGCACAGAGGGTGCTGTGTAACCCACATCCAAAAAATACATGAGGCCCTATGGAGTAAAAGACCCCATAGCCCATTCAACACAAGGTTTAACCAAGAAAACACACTTCAACATGCCCAAGAGTGAGGGTAAAAGAGTCTCACTCCTGGCAGGAGAAAAAAATAAACCCCAGAAATCCAGCAAAGCTGCTGGGGGACTCACTAGGTAGGGAAATTCAGCCTAAACAGAGAATTCTCCCTAACACGGGTTTGGGCAGAAATTCACCAAGACATAGGAATGGGCCAAAGACCGACCCTAGCACAACCCATTTGGCATAACACACTCCTTGGGGAACTGATGAAAGTGGGGTACCTGGAAAGCTGGGCAAAGAAAGGGATAGACAACCTGGCAGAGGACTACAGGCCTAGGCCGTTCCGGGAACTACAGCTGCAGTACGGGCTGTCCACAGCAGAGGGCTTCAGATACAGGCAAATTTCCCATGCCATCTCAGCCCAGTTCCCCAGTTCCCCCCCCTCCGCCCGAGCAACATTCCTAGCAACTCCCCGCTAGAGGCCAACCTATTCGAATCAGGAATTCCCACCAAGGTAACATCCACCTTATATTAGGTACTCACGGCGTTCAGGGCAAAAGACCTAACCAACCTGCAAAGCAAATGGGAGCAAGATTTGGGTAGGATCGAACCTGAAGAATGGGTAGAGGCCCTGATGCTCCCAAGAGAGGTCGGGATAGCGGCACGGCTACGACTGATACAATTTAAAATCCTCCACAGGGTATACTACTCTCGCACAATGCTCAATAGATGGGTGAGAAAAGATAGTGATACCTACCTCAGATGCGGAACGGAGGGTGGCACTTTCTACCACACACTCTGGGAATGTTCACAAATTAAAATCTTTTGGGCCAAGTGCACCCGGAAACTGTCTAACATAATGAGGACCCCGATCCCCTTGGAACCCAAACTGGCATTACTGGGAATCTGGGAAAGCACGGACTTAAATAGGTACGAGAAAACTTTTCTGGCCATAGGCTTAGGACTGATTAAAAGACTGATAGCAGCCACATGGGGATCAGCGGAACGCCCCAAATTAAACCAATGGGTGTCAGAAATGGACCTTTGTATGGGCCTGGAAAGAAGGGTAACCCCGAAAATGTACAAAGGTATGGGGTAAATGGGAAGACGAGGTCTGACTGGTGATCCGTCTGAACACTAAGATCTAGTAAGTTCCCCCACAGACTCTCCGAACCGGCGCCTGGAAGGTGCACTCTCAAACCAGCAAGAAAACCAAGTTGAATCTCAACTGTATTATGCGTAAGTCGTACCTTGTTATGTATTGTTTGTTCTGTAAAAAACAAACAGATTTATAAAAAAAAAAGAATGAAGCCTGGTGCAGCAGTATTCAGAACGCAATGCGCGCCAAAATTACATCCCTTCAAAATTGCAGAGAGACAAGGGGCCTCCACCCTCAATCACCCTTCTGCCCCCACCAAGCCCTATCAAATTCAGAAATGTGACTACTGATGAAACAGCAAAGATACTAAAAAATCCAGCTAGGTGCAAAGGCAATATCTGCCCAGCCAGGATCATCAAAGATTGCTCCGACGCCTTAGTAACCTTCTTAACTAGATTCATCAATGCATCCTTCTCCTCTAGCCTAGTCCCAAACTGCCGAAAAGAAGCGTGGGTACTCCCACTTCTAAAGAAACCCTCACTCGACCCACTCTCCCCAAACAACTACCACCCAATCACCACAGTACATTTCCTACTCAAGATCCTGGATAGGGCAGCATATATACAAATTCAAGCGTACCTCGATTCACACCACATCCTAGGATCACGCCAATCTGGCTTCCGACCTGGGCATGGTAAAGAATCTGCCCTCCTGGACTTAAAAATGCAACATGACTCCCTAAAAGATGAAGGTAAACCTGCCACCATACTCCTCTTAGACCTCTCGGCAGCCTTTGATCTGGTTGAACACAACACTCTTTGTCACCACCTCACCTCCTCCGCCAACTTCTCACTAGAAGCAACTTTGTGGATCAGATCCTTCCGCTCAAACTGGTCCATGAGAGTCTTCTCAAACACAGACAATGCATCTCTTATACCCATTCTTACGGGATCCCCAAGGGTCCTGTGTGGCCCCTTCCCTTTACAATATTTTCACAAACCCATGTTCGACCTCCTTGACTCTCTGAGTGTCTCATACAGGAACTACGCTGATGACACCCAAACCCTCCTACCACTAACTGGCTCCCACCCTAAAGACTCCCTGACCATCAACAAAATCTATTCCACCATCCAAGCGTGGATGGCAACCAACCACCTCTGCCCGAACGATGAAAAGACAGAGATCCTGCTTGTGGGCTCACCCACGCTGCTCGACAAACTTGGAGGAGACTTCACTTCCTTTCTCATTGATGGCATCCAGATTCCAGTCTCCACTTCTGTAAAAACACTTGGGTTTCATCTAGACGCTACCCTCTCCTTCAAAAAGCAAGTAAATGCAATCGCCTCAACAGATGCCTACACAACAAAACTTATCAACGCAGCCAGACACTTCCTCTCAACCGCAAGCTGCCTAACCATCGCCAGAGCCATCATCGGAGCAAGACTGGACTACTGAAATGTCCTCCTCGCTGGCACGTCGCAACATAACCTGGTCAAACTCCAGGTCATCTAAAATAATGCGCTTCAAGCAGCACTGAACATTTCCAGAAGAGACCACACCACTGACACCAGAAAAAAGGTTCACTGGCTACCGATATGGGAACAGATCATCTTCAAGACCCTCTCCATCACGCACAAATGCCTATCTAACAGCTCCATAATACTTATGCCAGAAAATTGAAAGAACCACATCCACTAGACCTGTTAGGTCTACTTATGCCAACCGACTAAAGATACCCAAAACAAAAAGGTCAAGATGAACAGGATCTAGCTTCCCCTCTGTCTCAGCTAAAAACTGGAACTCCCTCCCTCCCGAACTAAGCAGAACCTGCCTACTTACCCTTCCGGAAAGCTCTCAAGACCTAGTTCTTCACCTAAACAGGTCCTCTGCTGTTTCATGACACTCAGTACTTTCTACTGTTTAAAATCACAGTGTAAGCGGATGCAACAGCGCCCTGATGCCCTTGGGTGCTTTACAAATGTAAAAATTAGATAAAATAATATCAATAGCGTTACATCATGAAAAATACATGCACTAAAATTAGCTAACATCTTTCCATTTGCTCAGGCAAAAAACACTTAAGACAGAATTTTAAAATCACTTCATGAATATTAATAGCTGCAAGTATGAACATTCCTTTCTTTAGCCATTTTCTTCAGCTTTGAGCTGCTTAGGGCATATTACACTCTGGCTAGCCCCCCCGTCTTGGGCTGGGTCATGTTCTCCTACTACCCCTTTTTTCCTTGTGTTTGCTTTTCATAGTCCCAATCTTTTTGTGATTTTATCTAAAGATGAAAAGCCTATATTCTTTCACTTAAACTTTCATTCATGGATCTACTGGTAAAGCTTATACTAAGCAATTGAGCGACTAAACGTTCAAAGATCTATAGTAATTTTATCAGTACCCCCTTATCTAACTGTCTATGCAAGCAGAATAGTATTGGTGTTTGGAATACAAGTTACATCGGGCAGTTCAAATTGTTCAAAGGTCAAAAGCTTTGTTTGCAAAAGTCAATCAGATATTTGCTTTCCTGTTCACGATAAACTTAAAACACCATATCAAATCACATCAAGTTAACACAATTTTGACTTAAGGTTATACTTTATATTACCTTCAAAATAGTATTTCCAAAAGTATTATGCGAGCACAGTCACATTTGCAAAAAAGGCCCATCTAGTAAAGGTTATGATTACTTTTAAAAAAGTAGGCATTTGAGTCTCTTAATTTGTGTGTGCTTTGAGAAGCCAGGAATGAGACACGGACACAGAGGACTCATGGTTTTTGGTTAGAAACTTTTATTGAAACATAAATGTCTAATGATTAATGTCCGCCAGAGGGTCTCCCAGGACCCCCCTTGTTTTTTGCATAATTTAATTAACTTTGGGTCTCACCCTCAGTTACTAGGGGAATACAGATGTGGACCCCTTTCTCACTATTCTTAGAGAGGCACAGCTCCACCCTACTGATGAGGTCCAATCGGACCGAAACACTGTCTGGGGTTGCTGTGGGTACTCTTGTTCAGAGGAGAATTGCCTAGCATGTTGGTGCTGGACTGCCCCAGGGCAGAACAAAGACTGATACGTTTTGGATATTTCTCCTCTGTGAAAGATAGTGAGCTAAAGACTCTGGGTAAGGCTCTCATAACCGGGGCTAATGTCCGGCAGAGGGACTCCCAGGACCACCCTTGTTTTTTACATAATTCTTCAGGCCTGCCAGATTTCACTACTTTAAATTAGGGTGAGGTGGACTACTTAAGACTGGGTACTGGCATTTATTGTGGAGTTGTACTGGGCCTTCCTTTGACTACGTCCAGTTTCCTTCGTTATTTGACTCGAGAGATTCTCAGGACATTCTCACTGTTGGATGGTACCTTGTTTTCATTCTAGCTTCTTGAAGGCACTATTCTTCCTGCGGAGCATTTCAATAAAATCACTGATAAAGGCTGATAGAAGGATAATATGCTTAAAATAACTTTCTTCCTTATTTATATCTTCAAGACTTTTCTTCCAAAAATAATCTTCGAAGGTGACACAGTTCAATGATTTATTAGTCTAAGGCAAACTCATGCTATCCCATTCCTAGGACACTTAGGTAATAACATTATATGTTTCCTTCTTTCAATGACTTGTTCTGGTTCATTGTATTATCTGCACCGCAAGAATACTTCTGAGCACAGCAAGACTAGTCTACTCCTATAACCCCACCATCCCCTTTGCTTAAGTAGCAAAGCACCTTCAATCCTCAGACCGCTGGACTCAGCAAGCCCATTCAACATAGTGCCAGAACTGGATACCTTTGCCTCTCAGGACATCATCCCAAAACCCTACACTCGTCAACATCTCGCCAGAATCTCTGCTGGTTCCTTGATGTCTTTCCACCTTTGCTACCCACTACTCTGTTCATGCTGTGTAGTTGAACATGGGCATGGGGGGTGGCAACCAAGGGGAGTCGCTGAGTATATAAGCACTTAAACTTTAGCCTTTTGTTCTATTCTAACCTCCCTCGAGGTCCATAGATGTCGACTGTGCACCTCAAATGCAGTCAATATATTCCCTGCTAAATATAAACAGACATCTCTTAGCATAATGGCAAACATTTGATAAGATTTCAGAGTTTAAGTACACCTATTTCTGTGTGGTATGTCAAGCTGCAATGTATCAAACAAACAAACTACAGTATGCGGTCAAAAGAAAACAATTTAGTTAAATGTGCTTACCTCTGAGCTAAGCAAGTAGATTTTGTTTTCAGCACACACTGCCACAATCTTGTCATCGGAGCTGAATCTTAAATAAGATGCCATTCCAAGAAGAGTACCTATTATCAGTCCTCGAGGAAGTAATCCTGCAAAAAGTTGTAGTGTTGAAAAGCAGTACCACTGGTAATAAATAATCAGTATTACACCAATTTGACCACTGCAATTCATTGGCAATGTGAATTAATCGCATTTGGAAATATAGCATGACTTGTGGTTTTGTTCTTGTTACACAATCAGGAGCTTCAGGCCCACACCAGCAGGGATGATTTGGGGGTGGGGGTGACGGGATCTACTATAAGGTTGACCATAGTACAAAGTAAAAAGAGAAATACTACTTACCAGACCCAATGGTTATGCTTGTCCACATTGATGTCCCCCTACTACCAGCATTCTGGCATAGGGGAACCTGGTGGGGAATGTCAAAGCTACTCCCAAAGTCCCTTTAAAGTGGAGCCATGCGACAGTGAGCGCACAAACCAATGTCTCCCTACCACTTAATATTTGTAGCATGCATCAACGTCCGTGATTAAAACAATGTACTGAAGGTGATGTAGAGCAAGACCTGGCTTCAAATAAATTAGAAAGGTTATCTTGGTTAGATGGAACATATAAACCAGACATCCAGAGACGCATAGCAGAGCATCTGTAGAAACAGGTACAAAGTACAAGCTCAACTTCAGCTTCCGTAATAACCACTGTTAGGAAAGATTTCCTTTTTTCTTCTTTCCTCACATGGACGTCTATAGAACGTCTATTGCTTTGTTTTGACTGCTAGACTGACTTTTTGGAGGTTAGTAAATCCTTCTGATTTACTTACACTGGGCCTCATTACACGGTAGGCGGTAAGGGTTTACCGGTACTGCTATTTTACCGGTACCGGTAAACCCTTACCGCCTTACTACGAGGTCCCTTTGCGGGTTGGTACATTAACGCCTGCTTTTAGCAGGCGTTAAAAAACGAACCCACAAAGGGACCGGGGTGCTAATTACGATACTACAATTTGCGGTACCGTAATTAGCACCTTCCCCATTCCCATTATGCCCTATGGGGCAAAAATGGGAATGGGGAAGGGCAATGGAGGAAGGAGGAATTACCGCCTTCCCAACCTTGGAATAGGGCGGTAATTCTCCTTTCCTCCAAGGCGGTACCGGTAAATTACCGGCATGAACCATGGCGCTAATAGCGCCATGGTTTACCGCCTACCGTGTAATGAGGCCCATTGTCTTTTGGCTAATTCTTAAGGGGAAACTGATCAGTCCCTAAGACTAACAGTAGTGGGAGAGATTCTCGGGTAGATGTCATTCACAGAAAATGTTGGATAATGCAATTCTTACATATTCAGTAAATAGCACCTAGTCTCTTGAAGTCGGTGCTAGGAGATGGTGCAGATGATACGCATGCCAAATTTACCTTCAATGGGTACATTTCAGGCATTGCCTGGAAACCACCCTGACAACTGGCAATTTCGCCAACGTTAGAGGCCTACTCTTATTCTGTTCGTGCTCCTCCACATTAGCAAAAGTGCAAATTAGTCGGGCAAATTCAATACCCTATGAGGTGGCGGTCCATCTATACGAGAGAGATTTTGCCACAGGGCCTTTGTGCATTAGCCTCACACCTATTTGGTGCCAGGTTGACAAAACAAAGCAAAAAGAAGCATTTTGCTTCATCACTTCTCTCTGCCATGATTCCAGTTATACTCTTATATATATTTATAGCACAAGTGTCAGCAACACTTTCGCAATTAACCGAATGTCGGAATTCTATGAAAATATTGCTGGCACCTGAAAGTCACCCCGAAACTTGAAAAACAGTTGGATTAAGGACAGTTTGCGATGAGGAAGTACTGTGCTCTGCGCTGACGCCCAGGACCCAATGAGAGTAAGGGCAGTACTTGGGAGTGAAAACCTGGCGCAGTGAAACGTGGTGTTTTTCCACGTTCACTGCGCCTTTCTAAGAATCGGGCCACGTCCCCCTTAGTAGATATCTTGGATTTTTAAAGCTGCACACATCACCCTAAAGTGAAGTAGGGTAATTTGCATCCTTACATACTTTTCTACAGTGTTTTCAACTTTTTACTCGTGTTCTTTTGCAATAACCGCAAATGGCTAATAAGAGTGGCTGCACTCTAAAATGGATGTGCCACAAAACTTTTGCGTGTCCTTTGGCCAGATTTTTCATTGCCCTTCTTCCTGCCCTCTCAGGAGCGTAATTGCCATATATGGCATGCCCTTTTGCAGAGAAAGCTCATCCTTTCCCGGGCAAAATGGTGGTCTGTGTGTGTAACTAGGACTGTTTGGTCCCAGCCCACAATTGGACCCATGAATATCTGTTGCTGGGCAGATTTTGTGGCCAATGGGTATCCATGATTAGATAATGTGATGAATGGCAGGTATTTGTCCATTCTCCCCTAGGGTCTCCCCCTATGAGGCTAGGGAGGGGAGCCGGCTCCGCAAGACCCTCCCTAGGTGTGGCGGCAAGCTGGACCTCACCGGGAGAGGCTCCCCCCTTTGGGGACAAGGAATTCCTTTCCTGTGAGGAACTCCCAGATGGAACTATCATAGCTGCATACATGGGGCTGTCTTCCATGGAGAATACTGTGGAAGCTTCATGTGTGTTGAAGGTAATGCAGGAAGAACTACGTTTGGTGGATGGCAGGAGACACCTTATCTCGCTGTCTGCGGATGATGTTCTGCTGGATTTATGCGAACCAGCGCATAATCCCCCCCATCGTAATGGAAGTCCTAGATGACTTTGCAAGACTGACTGAGATCAAGTTCATTGGAGACAAATCTTGTTTATTTCCTCTGGCGGGAGCTAGAAGGGAGGATGTGTCTGATCTTCCAGAGTTGGGGCTGAAATGGAAAGTAAATGGGTTTCAATATCTAGGGATCTGGATAGCACACCGCCCGAAAGATACTCATATATATATAACACAGTCAGCGCACTAGATGGGATACAGCGGTCCATTAAGTTCTGGGCACGCTTGCCGCTATCACTCATGGGGAGGATGTCCATAACGAAGATGGTTGTACTTCCTAGATTGTTATACGCATTCTCTAATGTTTGTTATTACATCAAACCGTGTTTCTTCCGACAGCTAGAGGAGATCAATACGGGCTTCCTAAGGGGGGGAGGGTGTTGTAGGATTGCTATGAGCACGCTATACTTGTCATACAGGGAGGGGGAAATGCAACTTCCACAATTTTAAATGTACTACCTAGCAGCGCAGTTAAAAATGGTGGCGATGTGGCTGGCAGATGAGGAAACCGCGGAAACAGGATTGCAACAGCAGGTGGTGCAGCCGGGTAGGCTCAAGGAATGCTTATGGGCCCCGAGGCATGTATCAGAGCTAATTGTTAGCTGCTACAGCTGGGAAGACTGGTATGGGCAAAGGTACTAAAGGTGACGCATCTGCCGTGCCCGTATGCTAAGAATGCTCCGATGGTGGCGTATACCTGCACTAATCGAACGGAATTTGGGGAAGACAGAATCTGGGAAAGACATGGGATCTATATGTGGGGAGACTTGTTTAGGGATTGGAAACTCGGAGAGTTGGATGACCTTGTGAGGGAGGATGGCTTACCGGGAGGGCCATTTTTATGTTATGTGAGAGTTCGCAAAATGGCTAAGCAGAATTGGGGTTGGTTGCCTGAGGAGCCAGCCGAAGACAGGCTATTGTCCTTAGTATACCAATTAGAGGATGTCATTAAGCAAACCACCCACTTTTATGAACGTATCGGAGGCAATAACAAAAATACATATGACAAACTGAGGGGAAAATGGGAAGGGGATATTGGGGTACAGATTACTGAAGGGCGCTGGGAGCAGGCATTGTCTTTTGTGAAGCATGTGTTGCGAAATGTGAGGTTTCGTCTAATACAACTTAATATACTACACAGGACTTATATGGACCCTTGCAGAGTAGCGAAGTTCAGGCGTGGAATAGCTACCAACTGTCCGTGGTGTAATTCTGATGGGGCAGACCCGATACACATGCTCTGGCAATGAGCTAAAGTGCATATTTTTTCGAGCCAAACAAAACAAACTTGCAAGGAGGTGGGTGTTACTAGGTTTGAGTGGACACTGCTAGAATGTCTACTGGGCATGTACTTAAGGCCACCTAAATACAAACATGTGTGGAAGTTTATGGATTTAGCTTGCATATTAGCAAAGAGAAGGGTGGCCATGTCCTGAAAGTGCAAAAAAGGTCCTATATTATAAACAATGGTGGGGGAAATTTGAGCGTTGGAGCATGGCAGAGACAAGAACATGGGCATAGGCAGGGGCAAGAAGTGGGGAGGGCGATGTGCAGTCAGACCAATCTGAAGCATGGAAAAGCCTGCTGTTAGCAATGTTCCCACCCTCAGATGAAAGACCACCCTGAATTATGCGTAAAATAGGATAGACACTTGTGGAGTAATATACGAGCCTGCAATACAGCTGGATATGCCTCGCCCTTTGCACCGGCAATGAAACACGCAGGAACTGACTTGGACACAAGCTCTGTCCACAATATCGGGGGAGTGAATTAGCCATTCAGATGTGTGAGCTTTAGTGTGCAGCAGTTTTAGTTGTTAATGTTCGGAATTCTGAATGGTTTTTGAGATACATGGAGTATCTGCTGTTAAATACGACAATGAGTGTAATTGTTTAGATTGTAAATGCAGATTACATGATATTTTATGTTATTTTGACAATATTTTTGTACCGCAAACATTGGAAAAAGCAATAAACAGAGGTTAAAAAAAAACATATATGTGACACCAAGAAGAGGAGAAACGATTGTAGGGACAACTACTACAGAGAGAGGACCCTAGAAAGGTCAAGAACTAAAAGTTGTCTTGAAGAACTACAAGACCTAACAGGAAAGACTATCATAATGGACTATAGTAAGAAATATATAGTGTAACAAGAATCTTTGATATGGAGAAGACCAAGAGAAGAAGAGACATTTGTTTGGCCTATTTTTCTTAAGTTCTATTTAGTAGAGCTTCGAAAGAATAAGCATACATAGAGTAGAGCAAAATATGTTGTAGCATCTGTAGTGATTTCTCATCATGCATCGATTTGTGGAGGCCAGGGTCCAAGCATGAGAGAGCCGTGAAGGAGGGCAGTGAAAGACAGTTCAGAAAAGGCTGTGTCCGCTATCCCATTTGCATTCCAGATCAATTAGTGAGTGGTGAATCTTGCCTCTCCAGTGAAAAGTGCCAATTTGTTAATAATGAACTCCCCTGTCAAATCTGGTGGATGGGCTATCAAATATAAAAGGCCCCGTACATCCAGCATTTAGTACTGCACGTTTTAAAGCCCTGGTGGCTGCCTGGTCGTTCTCACACAATGATTTACCAATTTGTAATAGGAGGCAGAGGAGAAAAGAGTACGGAGGCGTAAGAAGTGCAACACAGAAAAAAGGAAGGGTGGGGAGGGACCAGATGTCAAAAGGCAGCTTAAGAGTCATAACGTTGCCCGGAACTGGGTATCCCTACATATTATACCCACCAAACATATCGCCGTACATATGGTTGTTTGTCTCGCAATAGGCAATATTTTTGGGGGGGGATAATTTTTCTTTAGTTCTATTTAGTGGTAGGGTCAGAGAGAGAGGGTTAGCTTGGACAGAGGACAGAATTGCTTTGGACTTCCCGACATCTGACAAGCACCTTTAGTTTATTTATATAGGTAGGGTATTCCCGATAGTGATAATCAGAGATAGGCTTTATTCTTTTAGTTTAATAAAGAGATCACAAAAATGTCCTCAAAGTGTCCGACTCCTTATTCTGAACCACCACAATAGTTACTGCCAGTTTGAATGGTGCAGATCCTTACCTTCGGTGGACCTGGGTGAGCTTCCACTGACGATCTTACAGTCGTTCCACAGATCATCTTTTAATAATAATAATCATAATTTTGCATTTATATAGCGCTACAAACCGTCAGGCCTCTGAGCGCTACTTATTATTACCCATGCTGTGTGGAGCTCATTTATCAACCTCGAAGGATGAAAGGCTGAGTTTGGCGCTGCCAGGATTCGAACCTGCGTCGTCTGGCTCTGCACAGATGTCAAAGTGAGCGCTCTACTCGCTGTGCTATCTGACTGGCGCGCTGTGCTAATTGAGCCAAGACCCCTACAAAGAAGTGCAGCTGCTGATGATCCGAGGACGAACTTAGCAGATGGCCAGTATCAACTCCAGTGAAGACCCGGTGAAACCCTGCTCCTTTGCCTGATCTCAAGAAGACCCTCTTCAGTGCCTCGACCCATAAACTGTTGGGAACAACCAGTCTACACCATTGCTCAAGGATCTGTGTCTTCTGAGCCTTTATAAGTGTATCTGGACAACCTTGTGGACTAACCAGCTCTCTCTACATCGCTGCCGCCGCCGCCACCATTCTGAGTGCAACCTTGGAACTTGGAATATCTTCAACTTGTTGTACAAGATGCCTGCTCCTGCATTTTCGGGTTTCTAGTCTCAAGGGAAACCATGCAGGGCTTGCTCATTTGTTCGTCCATTGAAGATAACCTGTCAGTGCCTGATCGTGGTGACTCCCGTGCAACCAACTTTCCTTGCTCCATGGGGGTGTCCGGAGGTCACCTGCTCCCCAGAAGTCTTTTTCATTTCCTTGCAAAGGTGTTCAGCTGGACAGTGCCTGGAACCATAATACAGCTACCGTGACCAACCAAAACTAAGTCCCATGTCGGGAAATGACCCTGGCACCCGCAACCCCTGGACAACCCTTGACCGGAGCAAGCGCAGAAGAATGTGTCTCCAAAGGAATCTGGAATCTTACCTGTGCTCGCTGGAGAAATCAGAGTAAGGTGGGTAAGTTAATACACTTGTTCCTTTCCTCATCTATCTTCCATCGGGTGACATGGGCGTAAAGTCCTGTCTCTAGCCATCTTTCCTGACTTAGCTCGGTGGTGGTCTAGTCAAGAATCCTCTCCTAGACCTGCCCTAATGAAGTAAGATTGAGAGCGTTCCTAACCTTTCATTCACTTTTTGGAACTCTGAATTGCAACGTCTGACGTCGTCCAATCACATAAAAAACCTACCTGTATATCTTCTGGAAACTGATGGCTTTAGGTGCCAATACATGACAGGGATGGACTTATGAAGTAATAGTATTGCTCAAGGGTGTTTCTAGTATGTTGTATGCATCCAACTACTTACCTGTAAGTCTCTGGTTTTGAACCATATGCTTTTCCATCTTCTCTCAAGAGTGAATGTATTTGCCTAGAGGTTCCATTGCTTAGTGTGTATTTTAAAGGCCTAATAATCATTGTAATGTTTGTCCTAACCAATCTAACTGGAATTATTGAAGTGCTCTGTGTGTGTCATTGTAGCCCTAGACCACCCTCAAGCCCCAAGTCTTGCTGCTCTGCTGTCTACCTTGATTGTGTTTGGCTAGACTTCAGTGCCTTTCTGTTCACCATAATAGGTTGGCCGCCCAATATCCACGCCCAGGGTTGATTTAGGAAATCCAGCTTAACATTCCCTCTAGAGCTTCGGAAGAATAAGCATACATAGAGTAGAGCGAAATATATTCTTGCATCTGTAGTGATTTCTCATCATGCATCGATTTGTGGAGGCCAGGGTCCAAGCATGAGAGAGCCGTGAAGGAGGGCAGCGAAAGACAGTTCAGAAAAGGCTGTGTCCGCTATCCCATTTGCATTCCAGATCAATTAGTGAGTGGTGAATCTTGCCTCTCCAGTGAAAAGTGCCAATTTGTTAATAATGAACTCCCCTGTCAAATCTGGTGGATGGGCTATCAAATATAAAAGGCCCCGGTCATCCAGCATTTAGTACTGCACGTTTTAAAGGCCTGGTGGCTGCCTGGTCGTGCTCACACAATGATTTTACCAATTTGTAATAGGAGGTAGACGAGGAAAGAGTACGGAGGGGTAAGAAGTGCAACACAGAAAAAAGGAAGGGTGGGGAGGGTCCAGATGTCAAAGGCAGCTTAAAAGTCATAACGTTGCCCGGAACTGGGTATCCCTACATATTATACCCACCAAACATATCACCGTACTTTTTCTCGTTTGTCTCGCCACAGGCAATATTTTTGGGGGGGATAATTTGTGGTAGCAGGAGTTGCGGGGATGTCCCCCGCACATTTAAAAATAATAATGGAAACTGGAACTGATAGGTCCCGACCTTGAGGAACAGAGGAGAATGTGCAGGAAAGCCGCTGCCAAAGGCCCACTTAAAGTCGATGGTAAACTAGAGCAAGTCGGATCCGGCACGGAACGCAGTTGGCATGTCGCCTAACCGGCTCTGCGTCAAATGGACTCACTGACCTGCCCAGGGAGCACCGCCAATAAGTCACTGGTACGCAGTGACTCCAGGGAACCGTGTGGAGGGCGGCAAGAGCAAAGCAAGGAGAGTCCCGAGGGCAGGGAGAGTCCGCAGGAGCCCCAAAATGTGGTGAAACAGTTACCCAAGGCAAGGCGAAAATCAAGAAATCAAGAAATCCAAAGGGGAATGAACCCAGAGCGACCCTAAGGTAGGGTGAGCCCAGAGGAACTACAAGGCTGGGGAGGACCAACCAAGGACGAAGGCGGGGTGAGTCAACACAAGTCCCAATACAAGGCAGGGTGAGCCAACAGAAACCCCAAGGTGGGGGACTGCAAGGAGAAACCCCAGAGTGGGGTAAACCACGGAAAGCACCAGAGAACAGGAGCAAGACACGCTTCAGGGAACAGGAGCAAGACAAGCCCCAGAGTGGGGATATAATACAGAGGACCCTGTGTGGGAAAAGAAGGGAGGAAACAACATGTCTCGGTGAAATGACAACCCGTTTGGGGATGGAAATGCAGATGTGACAGCCGTGGTTTAACCCACGACCATCACACTTTAAAAGAAAATCATGACAGGTTGAGATATGACGCCGCCATGATTTGTGGCCCCTCTGCACCTGTTCCTAAGGCGCAGGGGTGACCCTTGTTTCTGGGCATTTTAAAGCGCATCCCGTTTATGAATTTGGATGAGCTTTAAAATGTCCATAAACACCCGCGTATTTGCGAAAGCGCGCCAAGGCGGAAAATGGGGTATATGAATGAGCACACAGACAAGTTTTGGGACTCTGGTGGCCCATAGGGTCCAGGGGTTTTATCTAACAATGACAAAGGACGGGTCTTATCTCTGAACGGTCTATTTTTTCTTTTCCTCGTGCCTTTTTTGATATAGTTAATTTGTGGGCCCTATCTAAAAGAGGGCCTGGCCTGGTCTCCATCTGGATCTTTGATCCGAATAGGCAGGGTATCATGAATATAATCGCGAACACAAAAGTCTGAATGAGCATTACTTACATTATTTCACAACCGCAAATCTATTTGAACAAAAAGATTTCAGAGTGATAACAAAAAACTTTTTGCAGGATATTCCAATTTTCTTCCACACCTGCACCCTGTCACACAATTATGTTTCCTCTCAGGAGCTTCAATGATTGGTCCCATGGGTATTAAAACAAGGACACACGCACTCACGCGCCCATGCACGCACATCCGTTTCAAATCTAAATCACAGAAAACTGTTTAATCTTACTCATACATGTATTTTAACTACAGCCTCTCAAAGCACACGTGAGAGAGAAGTGGCTATATTAAGCAATTTAGCTGAGCACACGGGTTAACTAAAAGGTATCGTTTTGAAAAGGCGAACATATACAACGGCATCGGCTTTCTTGCAGAGTGGGGCTTTGCATCTTGTGGAAAAATACGAGTTAGTGCTTCTTTGTGGCGCAATAATCTTTGTCACCTTTGATATGGATACATTAACCGCGTGGCAATGTACACAGGGCACTGACTTTCATTAAAAAGGTGCACATAGCTTTCCCCAACGTTATACATTGAGACAATAAGGTGTACGGTAGGCCTGCGAATACGGACAAATACATTGTTTTGTTGGGGAAATTATGCAGCAGATCCAATACAACGGAGTAAATACAAAATTACAAGAATGTGACGAGAAATATAAATATGCATGTGGCTACGGAAGTGCACCCCCCCTTTTTTCTTTACAAAACAAACACAGTAATATGGTGCAGTGGTGAAGTTAATATGATACGAACAACGACAGATGGAATGCATGTATTCAGTATTAACCCAATAGATATATGCACATTGTTGTGGGTAGCCGGTCAAGTGGCACAGTGAGTAGAGCGCTCGCTTTGACATCGTGCAGAGCCTGCTAACGCAAGTTCGAATCCCGGCAGGGCCAAACTCAGCCTTTCATCCTTCCGAGGTCGATACATGAGCACCACACACCGTGGGTAATAATAAGTAGCGCTCAGATACCTGAGGGTTCGTAGCGCTATATAAGTGCCAAATTATTATTATTATTATTATTATTATTAATCAATCATATGCATCTCTACCGATTAATAATATATATAACCATGAAATGAGTAACACAAATATATGATCTGCGAGTATATAGCACCCATATGGAACAGCCTCCCTGGAACAGTCTCCCTGAAACTTGAGGAGAACCATCTACGTTCCGGAAGCACCTCAACACCTTCCTCTTTGCATCTGCTTTCTCTCCTCCTCTCCCCTGCTGAACTCCTGACAAACTGCACTGGTCACATGGCTACCCTCTGATCTCGGGCCCAGGTCCCCTCCCCCGCCTGCTGCACACCTGCACTGCCCCCCAGGCAACCCCATGCACTTGGGGGCTGTTTCTGTATCCATGCAGTCCCCCCGGCTCTTGACACTTGATAACTGCACTTACCCCTATCATCATATCATATAGCATAACATTTATACAGTTTGTGTCATAATGATATTTTTTCATGGTTTTCTAAAATTACCTTGGCATCAATCTATTCAGTGCTAAAAATGAGCATTAACATGTACATATTTAAGATAGTAATAAGCACATATAACTTATGTTGTAGATACCAGTGTCACAATATCACTCAAGAGTAGAATGTGTCGGATGTCACTTGAATTAAAGACATCGTCAACTACAACACTAAAGCATTGTTGATATCATTGTCACTGATGTGTTTATGTATATACATTGATGAATCATATAGTGGTTTCATACTAAGAGGATGGTGCGGACACTTCAAGGTGTCCACATTCCTGTTACTTTCATTCACTCAAAAGTCATTTACCATGGACTTGTAACCGCATGCTGTTTTCCTACTCAATAAGGCCCAGCAGCCGAACGCAGCGTGCGTCTTGTCATCCTCAAAATACTGCCTCATGGATGTAACATACAGCTCTCCATTTTTAATACTCAAAACACAGTCTCTGGGATCAAGCACCCACATCGAGATTTGTACTCCAGCCACGGTATTTAGTCTGGGACACTGCTTTTTCTCTCTTAAGCCCAGTTACAGGGTTAAAGCATGCAGCGTCATTCCTTCAGGGATTTAGTTCCCATCTCACTGTGGTAGGAATAGAGTACTCACTTTGCTGTACTAGATGTAGCCTCAGGAGGTCTGCTCCACACCTTTCTCTACTTGTACTGCATCTCTCAGAATTAGTAGCACCAGTGATTAGGCTAGATGGCAAAGCTGATTTAAGGTGGTATACCCCTCTGGTTGGGTGTCCTGGCTCATTTACCTGCCATCAGGTCCCTCACCCCCATTTACTCCAGGTGACCAATTACTCCAGCCTGAATCCCTGAAGCATTTTGAACCATTTTGTAAACCGAGTTCACCATGTTAACAAAGTTACTCACCCTATTGACTGCCTTACTCCTAGTCCATAGTCCCCTTTCCTCCATACTTTTGGGACATTCTGTCCATCGGGACGGGACCGGAGCACTTTTGAAGCATCAAAAAGAAATGTTTTGTCCCTCTTTTATACTTATGCGGGGCCACCGCACGTGACCGTAGCACACCTTCCTGAGCTCAGCCGCGCACATCACCCTTCAGTCCTTTTCTATCGCCAAAGTCGAAGGGCCATTAGCACAATAGAGGACACTTATTAGAGGAGACGGCGGGCTGGCGTATGGAGGAAAGTGGACTATAGATTAGGAGTAAGGTAGTCACTACGGTGAGTAACTTGGTTATATTCCTATGTCCCGTCCCCTTTCCTCCATACTTTTGGGGGATTCCCAAGCACTGACCAAAGAAATGGGAGGATGGAAATTCCCCTTACTGAAACACGTTCTTAAGAACTTCCTGGCCGAACTGGGCATCAGCCCGGGAGCTCAGGTCAAGACAATAGTGTCGGCAAAAAGCCAAAGGGGAAGCCCACCTAGCAGCCTTGGCTACTGACTCCCAAGGGACATATTTCTGAAAGACAACAGCAGCCGCTTTGCCACAGACCAAATGTGCATGAACACCCTTTGGAGGCTGAAGGCCTTCAATTGTGTAGGCCTCTGAGATGCATGAAGCAATCCAGCGTAAGATGGATGCTTTCGAAGCTGGTTTGCCTTTTGGGTCACCAAAAGTAACAAAGAGTTGTGAAGAACCTCTAAGTGTGCTTGTTCTGTCGAGGTAAAACTTCAGAGCTCGTCTGATGTCTACGTTATGAAGAACCCTCTCTGTATCCGAGACCCGATTCGGAAAGAAAACCGGCAAGGATATGGATTGATTTATGTGGAACTCCGAGACAATTTTTGGAAGGAAAGAAGGAGTGCAAAGCACAACCATATCCTAGGAATGGATATTCAACAGAGAGCTTGAAGCTCACTTATTCTTCTCACAGATGTTACTGCAATCAAGAAGGCCACTTTCCAAGAAAGGAACTTGAGATCGGTAGTGGCCATATGCTCAAATGGCTTGTGACATAAAGCAGTGAGGACCACATTCAGATCCCATTTCGGGTGAGGAGGCCTGACCGGCAGAACGAGGTGATGAAGACCTGCGAAGTGCCTCTTGATTACTGGGTTTGCCAGTAAAACAAAGAGCAACTGTCTGTAGACAAATAAGCTGTAATGGCTGATAGAAATGTTCTGCAGGATAAGACGTGAATGCCAGAGGCCACAAGGTATGATCTAAAAAGACAAGACACAGTCAATAGAAGACTGTCGAGGATCAAGCTGTTTAGCTATACATCAATGACAAAACTGAAGCCATTCACTTTTCTACTGAGCCCTCATAGAAGGCTTACGTGCCATCTGTATTACGCGCATATTATCCTCTGAAAGATTAAACTGCGCTAAAGACCTGAACTCAGGTGCCAGGCCGCTAAGCTGAAGGAGTGTGGGGAGGGGTGCCACACCTGGTGATCGCAGAGGAGGAGGTCGGAAATCTGCGGCAACCTGATCGGGTTGCAAATCGAGAGGTGCTGCAGCTCTGAAAACCAGAACCTGGCTGGCCACCAAGGAGCTATGAAGAGGAGAGTGCAGTTGGAAGTACTCCTGAGTTTCCAGAACGACCGATAAATCAACGGCAAAGGCGGGAAGGCGTACGTCTTCATGTTGTCCCAAGGAATCTGAAGGCCATCCCCTAAGGAAGACGATCTGAGACTGTCCCTGGAAGCATAAAGAGGCAGTTACCTGTTCGTTGCCGTCGCAAAGAGGTCCACTGTTGAAGAACCCAATTGCTGAAAAAAATCTTGGTAAGAACATCGCTGTTTATCTCCCACTCGGAACTCGCCACAGACTGGCAGCTCAGGAAATCTGCCGCAACATTGATCTGACCCGGAATGTGCATGGCCTGTGGCCAGACATTGTGCTGGACTTCCCAATTCCAAATCTGGATAGATAGATAGATCCACCAGAGGAGGGGACCTGGTGCTCCCCTGCTTGTTGATGTAGAACATTGCTACGGAATTGTCTGTGCGAATTCGCACCGCTCTGTTGATGAGAGAGGGCTGGAAAGATTTCAATGCTAGAAAAACTGCCAGGAGGTCTAGGTAAATGATATGAGACATTCTGTCCTGGGGCGTCCACAGATCAAACACCTCGAGGTGATGCAGCGTTGTCCCCCACCCTAGGAGGGAGGAGTCTGTTGTAACCATAACCAGTGGGCAGGGCTTCTGGAAGGAAGTTCCCACCAAAAGGTTGCTGACGGATGACCACCACTGAAGATCTGCCGTCATGGAGGATGGAATCAGAACATTTTTGGAGCCTAGGTCCACAGCCTGGGACCAGCAGTACTGAAGAGCAAGCTGGGTGTGTCTCATCTTCAGTCTTGCAAGGGGTAGGGCTAACACGCATGAAGCCATCAAGCCCAGGAGTCTAGTCTATGGAACCACCAAGCCGACATGTGGGAGGATTCTAGGATAAACTGGCACGTGGCCGAAAAATCCACAATTCTGTCCTCCGTTAGTAACACTTTGGCACTGACACTGTCCCAACGGAAATCAAGAAAAATCAGGCCTTGAGCAACTGTCATCACCGACAGCCCCAGTTGGAACAGGAGCTGGAGTAGTGACTGAAGATTGGCCGTTACAGCCCACGGGCAAGGACTTTGCAGAAGCCAATCGTCCAAATATGGATAGCCATGAACTCCCTGCAGTCTGAGGAACGCTGCAATGTCTGCCATCATCTTCGTAAAGACATGCAGTGCCGAGCTGAGACCAAACGTCAGCACTCAAAACTGGAAGAGTTCAGTTCCCACAGAAAACCAAAGGTATTTTCGATGTGGGCCCCAGATCAGGATATGCATGTAAACGTCCTGAAGATCTACGACACTGAGCCAATCCCCTTACACAGAGAAGACCTTATCTGGCTTTTCGTGATCATCTTGAATTTCTCTTGGAGGTAGGAAAAGAGTGAAGTTGGAGAGGTCAAGGATTTTGCGCAGGCCAGCCTGGTTGGGTTTGGCACTGTAAACAGACAGGAGTAATATCCCTCCCCTTGCTCCTGCAAGGGAACAGTTTCCACCGCTCTGAGGTCCAGAAGTTTCTGTACCTTGGCGCTGAGGGAGGGTGACCCTGTCTGCTGAGGAGGGTGAAATGGTGGGGTTTGAGGGAGGGGCAAGCGTAAACTCGCTCGGGCGACAGACAAAACCCATCGGTCTGATGAGATGGTCTGCCATGCCTCCAGATGAGACGAAATTCATCCTCCCACCGGAGTCTCATGAGACCGATGAAAAACATCATTTAGATGGTTTGTCAGCGGCGAGACCACTTGTTGCCGAAGAGGAGGCTGATGACCGAGAGAACAACCAGCCATTTTGCCTATGCTGCGTGCGGCGAGGCCCACCAGAGGAACCTTCTGCTCGGCGTGCACAGCGGTCCTGGAACCCACGGAAACCTGAGAAGAACCTTGTCTGGGTCCCCGACCTCTGCGTATAGGCCGCTTTAGCTGGGGGTTTGGCAAGGGCAGACTAAGATTTAGCCGTTTGCGTGCTTGCCTTTGTTTTATTGAGTTCTTCGTTGGTGGAGGAGTGGAACAGCTCTTTAACTTCGAAGGGAAGATCAACTACTTTGTCCTGAACCTCCTTAGAGAACATTGTAGCATGCAACCACGCTTGGTGGGAGATGTCTACTCAAACCATAAGGCCCAGAGCAGAAGTGTCTACGTGATGGGCCGTGGCCTGCATCAGGTCCTGAGCCAGCACTCTAGGATCGGATAGGCCCTCTTTAAAATCCTCCAACCTGTCCAGAGGGATACATTCCTGGAATTTAGAATGTAAACAGCTTGAGATTTGCCGCTGCCAGGATGTCTTCGGTATTCGCTTGGTGCAGCTGAAGAGCAGAACTGGAAAATACTTTTTTTCCCCAATGGCGTCAAGAAGTTTGTCCTCTTTGGACAGGACCTGAGGGGCAGCCGTAGAGGATGTTGAGGACGGCTTGGACCAGAGCGTAGCTGCTGCCACCACCGTTGATGAGGGGAGTGAACATGGAGTCAAGGGTATGTCTTCTGACGAGCGTAGCTTGTAGCTAGCGTAATTTTCATATTTACGTGCATCCCGGAATGAGGTTTTTCCCAGACCGTGCAGGCTTCAGCTAGCACATCCTTTTCAAGGAAAAGGCCAGTGCCTCCTGTGTCGAAAGTGTTAAAGCTCCTGAAAGAACACCTTCTTGTGGAGCCGGAGGCTCGGGTATGGGAATATCCAGCAATGCCATCATATACATGACCCGGTGTTAGGGAGAATTCTCTGTTAAGGCTAATTTCCCAAACCTAGTGACTCCCCCAGCAACTTTGCTGGATTTTTGGGGTTTATTTTTTTCTCCTGCTAAGAGTGAGACTCTTTTTCTTCCACTCTTAGGCATGATTTGAGTATGTCCTTTGACTGTAAATGTGTTTTATGGGCTATGGGGTCTTTTACTTCATAGGGCCTCATGTGGTTTTGGTATGTGTGTTACACAGCACCCTCAGTGCAGTAACACAGGGTGTGTCATAGTGACCCCCAAACAGACTCCATACCTTGGGACTGACTACTCTCTCCCAGGGCATGTAAATTCACCATTGGCTTTACTAGTCTCAAATTTTGAACAGACCAGTACAAACCATCATATTGTGGTAGTACTGGTAGGGGTAATTCGATTGCCCCTGGGTCTGTTTTCCAAGGGGGCACTGTCCAGTCCCCGCTTGTCGAGTTTCTGGCTGGTGGCAGTGGATACCACGCGAAATATTCCACCGGAATATTTCCTATGGGATTTTCCCATTCATTTTAAACGCACCACTTTTTGGTGCAATGTTAGATATTGCCGGTTATTTATTAATATTTATTCCCCGGTTGGGTCTTTTTGCCAGGACTCAGTTTTAAAATGGCGTTTGTGTTCGCCTCTGAAACTCTAACCCAAGTCGAGCCCTTTGTTCCACTTTTTGGCAGACTTCTCCACAGAAGCCCTCCAAATGGTGCCACTCTGTCTGGGGTCTACAGGATGTGTGGGAGGGGGATTAGGCACCCTGGACTGAGTTGCCTTGGCAAATCAAGTCGCACTCTTGTGTGATTGGCCCAGTGGTGAGCCGCCCGGCTCACCACTTAGCATGTTTGAGTGACAGCTAGGCTGATGAATGGGGGTTTTTCTGCATAAAAGCAGGGCTTTGGGGACTGGAACTTCAGAAGTCGCCACAGGACCTAAAGAATCGGAAGAGGGGAGAAGCTGAGCCATCTACAACGTCACCACCGGTGGAGCCCTGCTGTACAAGCTCACCACTTCCCCTGACGACAGAGGAGATCTTCTTCCAGGAGAATCTTCTTCCCTTTGAGCTGGTGGGACCAACAATGTCATCTTTTTCACCTTCCTGGACGTCTCATGGTCGAATTGCCTGTGCCAAGCACCCCGGCAGCTGGATAGCCACGCTTCACCACTACCGCGAATAAAAGGGTCGTACCTTTTAATCGGGAACTCCGCGGCTGGTTTCTTCCCTGGCAGTGCAACGACCTCCAGCTTTCTTCCTCGTCGAGACCATCTCCTCCTCTGGTTGAAGCCACAACTTGCACCCGCTGACAGGAACAACTGCCACCGCTGGAACTTTCTCACCATTTCAGGTACTGTGTCCCGCCTGGTCTCCCTTGCAAGAGATTGTCCAAGGTGTCCCGTAAATCCTTGGCTTTCTAACTGGGTTGACCTCAGACCTGATAACTTTGCCTTTCTGAACTGATCCAACCTCTTTTTGACTTTGTTGCAAAGACTTTGAGTGCATTTCCACTATGTGATCTTGGGCACATTCCGCCTTGCTCCCTCCAAGAGTGGGCCTGGCCTATGACCTTTTTGCTCTACAGTAGACCCTGCCTTTCTTGACTTGCTGTGGTTTCTTAAAAGTGGTGATACAGTATTATTTTTCTACTCTGCCTTTTCTCTCCATTTTTAAACAAATTATTGGAGTGCCATCTACGGTTACGCGCTCACCTCTGTTTTGTTAAGTAAGTGGTGTCTTAACCTAGACTTGTCGAATAATTAACTAGGGAGATGTATATACTTATAGTGACTGTGTTTGAACTTGCTTGATATATTAGTGCCAGTGTATTTTCATAAGTGTGTTGTTAAATAAATAATGATATACTTTTATACCAAAGCTCTGGTCAGTGTTTGCTTGTTCTACTGTATTTTTAGCCCTATTGTGTATACTCTATATACTGCCTAACTCTTTTTGAGGGAAGTCTGAGTGCTCAGCCACAGCTACCAGGTAAATCTGGGTGGTGCAGACTGCTACCAATTGGGTTTACTGCTTACTCCTGTAGTCTTAATCTTTTTGCAGTGGTCCCTAAGGGAACTGCACAGGTTACTGCCTAACACCCGGTCACGAAAGGCTCTGACAGAGTGGGGCGGGTCCTCGCTATCCTGGTCTGCTTGGTCTTCGTCAGCTGTGGCAGGAACAGAAAACTGATCCGCAGCACGTGGTACCTCAGACCCCGTGGGCATACTTGACTGTGCAACGGGAGTCTTGAGCACGGGTGAAAGTGGAGACAGTGGTGGTAGTTTATGAGGGGGCCCCACCGGAAGCAGAGGGGGCAGCACTACCGAAACCTGCTGAGGGGTTGTAGGAGCAGGCTGCAGCTTGAGAGGTTTACAATACATTTCTTTGAATAGATCCTCAAAGTATGCCTTCATTGGTTCAGATTGCATAATGGCCTGGATTTTGCCAAAGAACGCGTCCTCAGAGGAAGGTCTAGGCACAGGAGTGGGTTAGAGGCCGCTCTGGAGGGGCATACCCTCAGGATTATAAAGAGGCTGGTTGCCAGGATGGCCCTCCCCCAACTGGATCCACACAGACTAAGGGAGCGGACGCAGGAGGGAGCAAGACTGAGTGACAGCGGAAACCGAGCATGCCAATCCATTGGAGGGCAGAAAGGCTTCCTATTGTCCACATTTCCTGGCAAATGCTGCTCGGCCCCAAATATAGGCCACTATGCACCAGCCGTTGAGAACGTTGGTGTGAAAGAGCTCATCAAAATGGCCGCCTCAGACCATGTGGGTTGAACCGCCATTTTGTCACTGCCTGAGGTGAACTGCATCACAGGTGTCATTGAGGCCATTGGCACCACAGAGGTTTCCGGGGATTTTGTATCCATTTTAGCCTTGTGACAGGGAACCTCGGCAGAGCCGGCACTGGCAGATCTACAGTGCTTTTGAGCTCCTTTGAATTCTGCAGAACAATTAGCCCTCAGTGAAGACTTAGGGCCTCTGTCCTCCTGCTTTGCCCTCTCAGCAGGATCGGTTCGACCACCAGATTAGTTGTGAGACGGTTTAGGGTCTCTCCCTGCCCCCGGAGCCAGAGCTCTCGGAGGAGGCCCCTCGATCTTGCCGGTTTTAAATATAGCCCCTAGTTGGGGATTCTCTGGGATAACCCCAGTGCCTTTAGTCACTGTACAGGAAACCTTGAAACCCCTCCTCCTTATAGCTTTGGACTTCACACACAGAAGCAACCCAATTCTATCTTTAGGCCAAAAGTGGTGCTAAAGTTTAAAAAAAACACAGATTCTTATGACATGGGTGAAGAATGACACTTCGAGATGCACGAGACACATTTTATTTCAGTTTTTTCTGACTGCGCAATCTGGAAAACAATAATATGTGTATTCACTGTGATGCCCAGTGAAAAATGCACGTAATAAAAAACAGCCTATCTTTCTTTCTAAATTATGAAACTCAAATCATTTAAAAATGGTACAGTTAATACATTGATATGCGGAGGAGCCTACATGAGTATTGTCACGATAACTTTAAAGTAGGCACTCGCGGGACTCACCCTTCTGTTGCAACTCTTTACATTCCTCGAGTTTCCAAAGTATAACATAGTCACACGATGCAGAGCAGATGAGGAGTGGGTCGTACCTGTGCCCAAATGTCACAGCAGTGACTGGTTCATGATGACCTTTTAAATGCAATTGCTAAAAAGAGAAAGAAAAATAACTCTTAGTCTGGTAACAGTTAAAAAAGTATAACAATTTCTGTTTGTCAGAATCACCAGATGGCTAGTCAGCAATCTGTCCCCAATAGAACATGAATAATGCACAAACACTGATCGAGGGTAAATATAAAAGCATACAGAGCATTGATGATCTGATTGTAAATGTTTATTTTCTAGTCCCTGGAACTCTTTTAAAGGGCATGCCTTCCAAATCTTAGTTTTTATAACAATATGTCTGTTCCCGAGAGAAGTTCATCACCCCAGTAAAGCTTCATGTACTCACGCCAATTATAATCGGCCATCAGAAGGGGTAAACCGGTGTAAATCCATTGACCGCCTATTCTACAGCTCCATGTAGTAATCATGCACACTTAAAATACAGGCGGATCCTTCATCTATATTTTACGTGTTGAACAAAACGCTTTGGTCACAGGTGGTGTAACCACACATAATCAAACAGATTTCGCTGCCTGAAACGAGAAGGTATTTTGCATTGATTTTTTGGGCAAAATGTCTGTCCGATGATATGACAGGTAATTACACTCATTTGAACACCTGAAAGTAGGACCTGCTCATAGAAAGTGCAAATCAATTTGAGGGTGGGCTACGCAGGCAGCAGGCCACTATCATCAAAACAAGCCAAAAAAGCCCCTGTTACAGCCTACACCTGGAACCATGATAGTTGGCGGTGTGGACATTATGAGGCAAACTGTCCATATCATGTAAAAGGTAGCACACGATCTCTTTGTGTTTAGGGAAATGACAACCTGTAGCATCAGCCTGCCCAGCAGGCCGTCCATTAGCTTGCACAGCAGGTGGCCCCTCAGCCTGCCCCGCACTGCTAGTAGAAAAGTAGGCAGGAGAGCACAAATGCCATGTACACCAAGGATGTTGCCACAACTAGACCTGACCGACAAGCAGATTCCCCTTTACCCAACACCTGGACATGCCCACTATCTCCTCCCTCAGGGCAGAAACACAGGATGACTAAGAGCCAAACGGGGATATTGTATTCACCACCATGCCACAATTAAATCGAGTCCATGTCCTGCAGCTCTGAAATGCGCCACCTGTAAACAACACCGTGACACTGTTCTATAGCATTACACATCCCTGCTTTTCCCACATCCTCTCCTATGCATATACGCCAGGATGCTATGAATCCACCACATCATCACCTTTCCAACTATCCCTGCTGCTAAGAGTTCCACATAAAGTATATTTGATAACACACCTGGGTTCCCTAACTGGACTGATGCTTTAGACAGCACACACAAAGTCCATGTACCACCCAGGGCACAAGAACAAGGGGGTCATTCCGAGTTTGGAGGTAATAGCACCATGGCTGCCTCCAAACCGGGTTCGGGTCCGGTCTTGTTCAATGGGGACTTACTGGTACATTCCGACCCTGGAGGGACCGGTAAGTCCCCATTGAACAAACAATTCCCCATTCCCATTGAGCCCCTATAGGGCTCAATGGGAATGGGGAGGGCGCTAATAATGGGCTCGTAACTAGCAAGCCCGTTATTAGCGCCCTGGTCCCTTAGCGGGACCCGTAAAGGACGTGTGGTCAGACCACACGGTCTTTGAGACTCCCGCTAAGGGACCTCGGAATTGGGCAGTAAGGGATTATCGGCACCTGTCTCCTTACCGGTGCCCGGTATCCGTTACCGCCCAGTTTGTAATGACCCCCCGCAAGTCTTCTTGAACAGGCACATGAAGCACAGCATCAATGTCTAAATGGCCAATGTGTGTGCAGGACTCCTGGGGTCAACACATTACCATGATTCGGACCCGAACCAATCTGCCAGGCATAATGGAGGGACTAAAACAACACAGTGCATAGCTCTTGGTGTACACAATACCACACTCCTTCAAAAACGCCAACACTCCTTCAAAAACGCTAGTCATTACTGATTTACTAAATCTGCAACCTTAGCACTTATCACTCCTAGCCCAAATCTCAATGATAACCTGCGCACCCAATAACAAATATTATTTCATATGATCATAGGATTACAAAACCGATAGAGTACCCATCATATAAATTGCATGCCATTGTAGAACAGAAGACAATTAAATGGTCACCACTGTATTGTAAAGGACTCATATGCTGGGGTAAGGTGGGCAACATTGCTATAGCAAGGCCTGCTCCAAATTGGTTAAGTCCCCCCGTTGTTCGAGCACTTTAGAAAAGCATGTTCACCCTCAAAGAGCATGCACAGAACAGGAAATATGTAGGACCTTGTGGAATATCACAAAATGGGGGCACAAGCTACCTTCCACGTAAAACAATGTGTCGCCTTGAACTAGTGGTCAAAAACAGGTTCAGGTGATTACACACTATTGGGGAACAGGGGCGGGGGAGTCGATTTACACATCTGACAAGGTGTGAGTCATTATTACTATCCATTGTTTACTGCCTGGTGAGACTGTAGTTAATGATGTGAGTGACCTAGATGAGGGGGCAGATGGACATGTTGCTTCGGGACATGGGCTTGAATGTCATGATGGCAATGACGTTGATTGTCTACTTCAGAGAGAACAAATAACAAACAATTTCTTCGATCGAGGAAAGTTAAAGATTGTTTCATGAAACATACCCAGCGTTTCCCATCCATCAGACTTACAGTAAATCCGAAAACAAAAACGAAAGATGCCACAGAAAAACAAAAATAAAGTATTCAGGTCCCAAGAGGAGAAAAACAGAATCCACGGCAACATACAGAAAATTCAGGGCACAAAGCCGGTGAAATGAAATCCAGGGGTGTTTATATAAAAACATGTTTTAATAAAAATCTATCAGTGAGGGTGAAGAGGGGATATAACAGAAATTAAGGCTGAAAGCACAACAGACATAATCCGTTCCAGATCATAAGGGTCATCAAAATAAGGAAAAGGGGGGCGTGGCCAACTAGCACATGATGAGGACGCGATTCCTCGGTGCTCCGTGGCCGCCAGCCGAATCCTGAACAAATCCTGCAAAGTGTGTACCAGAATTAAAGAAAAGTCCATTTCCCAGTGGCGGACACCTGCGGCGACGCATGACAGCAGTGTGGGGCAGAACCGGAGAAACGAACCAGAGATATCGCCGGCTGAATGGCACCGAGCCTGCACCAAGATGGCTGCCGGGAGCTGGAGGCGGTAGGAGTTGCTGTGGCCCGTTGGCGAGAGTGTGCCCCAGGCCCCGTGGTGTGCAAAGCACGACACGATGGAGGGCCTGGGGGGTTAGGCGTGGGGTGGGGGACAAACGGCGCGAAAATAAGGGGAGGGGCAGCCGAACGGCGCCCCCACCCTTGGAGTCAGCCAGGGAAGGACAATGGCAGCGGAGGATAGGTGTGAGGTGTTAGCAGCAGGGGGGCGGCAGGAAATCCGGCCACCCCAAGGCACAACAAAGAGGCAGGGGGGTATAAGAGACCCCAACGCTAGGCAGGTAAGCACAACCAGGCCAAGGAGCTCACCTCACTCGGGTAGGCTCCAAAGACCTGGCGAAGAAGGTCTGTAATTCCCCCATACTGTAATTCGCCGATCGTGAGCTGCTGAGGAGATCCGAGGCCCGGCTACCCCCCTCGGCTACCACCAGCTAACAGGACCGACCCTGCGACTGAGCGCAGGCGTGGGACCCCTGTGCCGCGACCTGCCCCTGACCAGTGCCAATGACAGAGACTGCCACCAGTACCGAGACGAGGCCCCAGTGAGGTGAGGGGCTCCGTCCCGCCTAGACTTGAGGCACTGCAGCGAGAGATGGCTCCCAGAGACAACCCAGGTGCGCTGTGTTCGCGCATAAGGCGTGTCATCCGGAGCGGGCTACCCTCACAACGCGAGCCCTGCGGGGTCTGTGTGCAGGAAGGGACAGCGGAGCCCTCGCCATGTAGGTGGCCTCGACCGTAACCCACATTATCCAGTGCAATCTTGTTGTGACCAGGGGTGCAGAGAATGTGCGCTGCCTCTTGATGGTGTGCCCGCGTTGGCCATACCTAACACATGCTCCGGCTCCTAAAGCACAACACGCATCTTGGGCACCGCAGAGTTTCGGATCCTGAGATGAGGACGACACAGACGCCAATGAGAAACCTTGCTGGACAAAAGGAGCACTACCCAATGCACTGAGGTACGGTGCCCAAAGCTTTCATCCCTGCGTGGTCGTGTGGCTGGAAGGTGCATCTGAAGAGACGTATGGTATAGAGCGCTCTACGGGAACAGACACTTCACTTCCTTCAGCTGCACCTCCATACCCACAGTGTTGCTGCCACATGCCCCCCCCCCCTGTGAGACCAGACAGTGGGAGTGAATTTATACCGATGCCAGAAGGTGGTAAAGTGCTACACTCCGCGTACCACGTGAAAGTGAAAATCTCAGGTGGGAAGAGGGGCAAGTGGTAAGAATAACCCCCGTCCAGCTACGAAGCTGCTCCCTGCGGACCACCCGGTGAGAACCCCCGGGGGAGGAAACAAGGGGGGGAGGGGGGAAAGGGCATTACATAGGCCGGGAGGCACAGACACTGGCCAGCCACTGTGTGTGTAATTGGCGCTAAAAGGCCACGCGTGAACATACATCCGCAATCCGAATGGGCTTCATAAGGTTGCGCCTGAGCGCACGGGCTGCATAGAGTGCTCGAGTGCCACAACCGGAGAGGTGAAGAAGGCCAAAAGAGTCATTAATCTACACACAGGCAAGATCCATGCGCTGAACCTGAAGGTAACCACCAGTATCGTGAGATATCAAGGTCGCACTGACATGGCATAATTGTGTTATGATACTGCCTCCGGCCCACGGACACGTCAAGGCATTGCGAGACCACACTGGGCACTGCGGTTCTTTCCGCTAGCAAGCAATTTGAGTGATACAGAAGCCACCAGAGTACTAACTCGGAAATGGGCAAAGAAAAAGACAAGAAAACTGCCACACAAAGCACAATGGAACAGTTCACGACGTCAGCCCTGCTCTGCCCCTCCCCCCCCCCCACAGCGGAGCAACATAAATCCGATGGCCCACAGGACTCTGAAGATAACATATCGCTTAGAGATGTGATGAATGCCATCTCCAGCTTGCGAACTTCCATGGAAGTGAAAATGGACAGTATCAGCACCGAGGTGTCCCTTCTGCGCCATGACCTTCAGAAATTGTCATTCCCGCACTGGAGAGGCTGAGACTCGACTATCTGTGGCAGAAGACGAGATACGGGCATGGGCCAACAAATGAGCCGTGTAATGGAACACATCAAATCACTGGAGGAGCGCGTGGAGTAGGGAGAGCAACGATCGAGAAGGAACAATATCTGCATCCTTGGCCTCCCTGAAAAGACAGAAGGTCCAAGTATGGAACTCTTTCTAGAACAATGGCTTGCTGACTTATTTGCTCCAAAGACCTTGTCAAAATTCGTCTCTGTTGAACGTGTCCACCGGATACCATCTGGCAACACGATCCCCGGTGCACAACCAAGGATGATGATCGCCAAGATCTTGAATTCTAGAGACCGGGACGCGGTGCTTCAAATGGCCAGAACAAAAGGTTCTATAACTTACAACGGCTCCAAAATAGCCTTCTTCCCTGACTTCACCAAGGAAGTGCAAAAAGCAAGACGATCGTTTGATCCTCTTAAGAAACGTTTACAGACGCTGAAGGTGAAGTACGGGCTATTGTTCCCGGCACAGTTGAAAATTTATCATGGCGGCACATCTATACACTTCACGGACCCAAAAGAGGCATGGACCTGGGCAGAACGACACTTGGAAGGAGACTGGGGTGCATGGAGAAGGCAAGATAATCACAGGAATAGACCTCACCCAGACAGACCACCGGATGAGAGACAACAGCAACAAGTGGGGGTCTTACCGCAAAGAGACAATGAATGAGCGCAAACAATGGACAGACAAGCAGGAATGCCCTTCACATGTGAGTAACTGCCATTCTGCCTCATGGCAGCACCAATAAAAGTCTGTAATAACCAATAGGCAAGATGGCTGACGGCCCGAGGCATGCCGCCTTGACGGCCCCCCCGACTGACGTACCTGACAACCGTGCACTGACTCCACCGCGGGTCAGAAACGCCAAATTGTCAGGAACTAGTTGCGTATGTGTTGAGAGTTATTTTTTTTAGGCTTATGATGGGGCGACAGATGCTTCAGTTGGGGTTGGATTATAGGGAGGGGGGAGTTGGGTGTGAGTTAATTGTTTATTGCATTACACACAAAGGCACTGTGACCACACCAAACACAAACAAAATAGTAATAGCGCGCATGATAGTAACTTAGACACAGTCACTTCCCATGAAACACAACTACAGACCATTTTGGCTACATATCCAATGGTACCACCAACTGTACCAACTAACTTCTGACATGGAATGTCAACGGACTGGGGTCTAGTATCAAGAGGCGCCTGGTGACGCAATTCATTAATAGACAATCACCTGACATAACGCTTCTAACAGAAGCACACCTGGCTGGAACGATATGCAACCTCTTCAAAAGAACCAAATATCGTACTGCGGTGCATGCAGGTTTCTCCATGGGTGCTAAAGGAGTGTTGATCCTAATCCACAAGAGGCTCCCACTAAAGATAACTAAGGTGACCCATGATGCTGGGGGGAGGTATCTACACATAAACGTCACAATCTGGAACCAAACACTTGCAATAATGGCAATATACTCCCCACCAGCACTTCTATCCACATTATTGGAGGAGATCACGCCCATCCTCGCTACGAATGAAGCAGATACCTGGGTATTAGGGGGAGACTTCAATGAGGTCATGGATATTACACTAGACCGCACACATATAAGGGGGAGGAATCCTGCATCCAACACCAAATTAGCAACCTTTGGTCCGCACTAGGGCTGAGGGACGTTTGGCGGGACTTACATGAAGATGCACGCGAATATTTTTTTCACTCAGACGTGCATGCCTCACTCTCTAGAATAGACAATTTTTTTCTACCATTGCAGAATATTCACAACACATGTAGCGCATCCCTACTCCCACGGGGCATATCTGATCATTCCCCATTACTGGTAGAAATTGAAACAGAGAGGCCACGTCCACCACCTACCTGGCGCCTCAACAATTATTACCTGGGGTTCCCTGATCTAGTGGAAAAAATATGCAATACTACCTCCACATATTTTGAGCTGAACACGGGTTCCGTAGACAGTCCTGGAACACTGTGGGAAGCGTATAAGCCGGTACTGAGAGGGTAGATCCTCGCATGGACTGCAGCGCAGAAAAAGGCACACCGGGAAAAGGTGGAAGAAGCTGAACAGGAAGTGGCGCACAGGGAACTGCAACACATGGGCTCCAACACACCGGAGGCACTGATATTGGCACAGAAGAAATTACACAATATATCCCTAAACTGTGCCAAGAAGGTGCACTTGGCGATGAGAGCACAATTGTATGAAACACGGGAGAAAGCAGGTAAATTACTAGCCTGGCTGGAAAGAAGAGACGAGGGCCATAAGAAGAGACGAGGGCCATCAACAAATCAGATATATCAAAACCGCAATTGCGGAAATAGCCTCAACGGACAGTGCAATAGCTGAATGCTTTGCGTCCTACTACGCAGAGCTCTACAGCTCCCCCAATGACCCGATAGACATCACGGCACTAGACGGAATTGCTCTCCCCACATTGGATGCTGAGCAGTCAGACATATTGGTAGGTAATGTTACGGAACAGGAAATATCATCTCCCAACTCCAAGCAGGTAAAACCCCAGGTCCGAACAGCTTCCCAGTGGACATTTGGAAGAAGTTAAATAGTAACGACATAGTACCACACCTGCTTAATATATTCGAACACTCCAGAAGAGCAGGGATCCTTCCGCTGGACTTGCGTAAAGCCACCATAATAGTGATACCAAAGGAAGGGAAGCCACCAGAAGAATGTAGCTCCTAAAGGCCCATTTCCCTGATAAACAGTGAAACAAAGATACTAGCAAAGGTACTCGCCAACAGACTTCAAAAGGTAATTACGTCCCTGATACACCCGGACCAATGTGGATTCATGTCACGTAGATCCACAAGGATGAATATCCGTAGACTGCACTTAGCACTAGAAAGAGCACCGGCCCTACAGGAATCACTAGCGCTGTTGGCAATCGATTTTGAGAAAGCCTTTGATTCAGTCCACTGGGAAGCACTGTGGGTAGTCATGAGGAAAATGGGCTTCGGTGAACAATTCATAAATTGGGTTAAGCTCCTATACAACGCCCCCATAGCAGTAATAAGAGTGAACGAATGGCCCTCCCGTAACATCCAGCTGGGAAAGTGAACCAGACAGGGTTGTCCCCTATCAGTCATGCTATTTGCATTAATAATTGAGCCCCTAGCAGTAATGCTGAGAGGCATACCGTTGTGGTCAGGATTCCGGTGGGACCCAACTTGGGAAGACAGAGTTTCTCTCTATGCTGATGATTTACTGATCTATCTGGGTAACCTAGTGGTCTCCTGCCCTATAGTCACCCGAATACTGATCCAATACGGCAGATTCAGCGGTCTGAAAGTGAACTGGGGTAAGTCGATACTGTTCCCGATTAAAGGAATTGACTCCATACCCCCTGAAGGCTTCCCATATAAAATCGAGAGGGAGCAATTCCGATACCTGGGCATCCTGATCTCAAACAACCTGGAGGACTATGTGACCCATAATCTATACCCAATTATAAAGCGGCTCATGCAAGATGTGAACCACTGAGTGACGCTACCACTGACCCTACTAGGAAGAGCATCTCTCTTTAAGATGCTGGCGCTCCCCCGCTTTCTATATATACTGCAAAATGACTCCCACATATTCAAACATACTACTGGGCGAGTCAGATGGCGGCCATAAAAGATATATTGCATGGAGACCCAGAACTACCGCACATACGTGCAGAGAAAGCAGCTAGACACGGCATACCACGATTGAAAGCCTATACTGCATATTGGGCCGTCCTCCCCCTCGCACAATAACAACCCACATGGCTCAGATCTGGGTGGAGACACATAGACATATAGGCTGGGAAAATAAAATCACCCCGGAACAACCCCTCTGGAATAATGCTTTCCTCCCTGAGCTACACAAACTACCAAAATGGCCGAGGTGGGAAGCAGCAGGTATAGTAACAATTAAGGAAGTGATTAAAGATGGCAGAATTATACCTTTCGCTGAACTTGTGGCAGCCATGATCTCCGATAAATTGACCAATATCACCACACACAACTGTCCCATGCACTTAAGAAACATATGCCAAACCTAGCTGACCTGACAGAATGCACACCCATAGAGAGGAACATTGTGCTGGATAGAGTGAATGTCAAAACTACATCTGTCATGTATAATGCAATTTCTTCTTTTGCTTCGAAAGAATTATGTAGTCTGAAGGCAAAATGGGAGAGGGATGTGGGTCCACTGCTGCTTGAGGACTGTATTTCAGCACTAATGTACCCCACGGAGATAGCAGTCTTGGCTAGAATCAGACTAATACAATTGAAAGTGCTACACAGAATATACTATCCGCGAGTGACACTGTACCGCTGGGGCAAAATCACAGATGCCAAATGCATACGCTGTAAACACGAGGAGGCTACCTTCTATCACATTCTGTGGCAATGTGCACGTATACAATACTTCTGGGGAAAATGTTGTGACAGACTGTCAAGAGCCATGGGCCAACCACTCCCTAAAGAACCCAAACTACTGTTACTAGGAATCGAGGAGGAGGGGAAAATGACCCGCTTTGAAAGGCTATTGTTCTCAACGACCACGGGGCTGGCCAAAAGGAATATTGCACAATCGTGGGGCTCGGAGATCACCCCCCAATTCGAACAATGGCTAATGGACGTGGAAGCCTGTATAGCGATGGAGCGCCACGTATACCCAGCCAGAGGCTCCGCGGCAAAGCCCAGAAAATATGGTGGAAATGGGAACAAACTATGTAGTAATTATGCAGTGAACAGGGGAACAATGCGGTGTAGTAGTTGTGTAGAAGGGAAATGTACAAACTGCCAACTTGTCATGTTTTGAATAGCTGTGATAATCCTGTGGTCAAATCACAATGCCTTTGATGTACATATGGAAAGTTTGTTGGTTGATTGTATGTTATTGTTATCAAGTAACAAAACCCAAAAGAAATGTTATTAAAGAAAATAAACAAGGAAAAGGAACAAAGGATGGGACTGGAAAACAAACTGGAGAATCCATGCACTGCATTTTTCTCTACAATTTTCTTTATTTGATTTGATGATAAGGCAATACCAATCTTAAAAACAACCTATATTATGCAAGTCCAACAAATCCCTGCACCACGTGCATTGTGGATGCAGTTCTAGTAACCTATTCTGAACCAGTAAATCATTAGTTTAACGAAAAACAAATTGTACATGTCTGGAAACACACTGTGGGATATCGCTGAAGTCTATACATTTACCAGAGTTAGATCAACAAGTGAGGTGAGGAAAGCTCCGATTCAGTTCTGTCTAACCGCAGTATAAAAGATGACCCGTCATTGTCATATCAATGAGATGTGTTTGAGGAGTTAGGGTCTCTGATATACTTGCTCACTGTCTTTAACAAAATGAATGAATGAGGTCCATACAAGTATGTATTTGGTAACGTTTTTAGTGTCTAATGGTGAAGCTCTTTCCATGGAAAGGATCTCCCATATTTTCACCCACTAATATGCTCTTGGATGACCCTCGGGTGCCTTCCAAAACCGAGCAACACATGCCGCATTAAGCAAGTGAGTGATTAGCCTTGCACTATTGCCCAAAAGTGGACATGCCCCCTCTTCCGTGACCCCCAGCATGTTCGAGACCGAATTCCACAGTAATTGTGTGACTACTATCTCTTTGATCCAACCCGGAATTTCCTTCCAGTATGGTTGAATTGTCGGATCATGCAACCACATATGTCCTAGGTCTCCATTGTTTCTGCATTTGCGCCAACATTAGCTGAATGAGCCAGGAAAAATCGTGTGCCGCCTAGTTGGGGTTAGATACCAACAATTATACACACATTCATTATATACAGTGCAGTTTAAACTTTTCCGCGCCTGTTCCCAAATGTGATCGCATGATTCTATTGGGATTGGAACATCTAATTCTCTCTCCCATCTCTCCATGTAAGGCATAACTTCATCTATACTACCCTGGTCGAGCATATTATAACATTGGGGTATCTTTTTGGTGTCACTGCCTTTAGTTACACAAGTTTCTAACCCTCTAGGTTTTCGAGTACGCCCCTCTTTCACTATGTGTTTGGAGATCTAGTGTCTCAGCTGCATAGATCGTAAAGGCTGTTTCAGGAACTGAGAATTGTTCTTTGCATTGGGCAAATGTCCTGGGATTTAGTGTATGCCTCTTGTTTGCTCATGAATTCCCCTCTGCTTTTCCTGCGTCTCATAGGGTGTTCAAGTTCATGTCCCACTTATTGTTTTCTTTAAAATAGATAGCCCTGGTGTGATAAGGGCTGGTGGTACTGTTTGGCTGTTCGGGTGGCCGGGGGACGAATATTAGTACTTCATTCAAGGTCGAGAAAAGAGACGGTCCATAGGCAGAGCCCCAGGGTAAAGGATACGAGCATGGAGGATGAAGGTCGTTCGCTCCGAAGTAGCAGGCTACGGGTGAAATACCCAACGTTGAAGAGGTCTGCTTCAGCCTCGGATTGCGAGCCGTAAGAACCAGGTAAGCGACCCCTCCAGTTCCCCATGTCACAATGTCCAGGGGGACTCGACACGAATGCAATAAAACTGCAAAAGATTCCGAACATTAGAAGGAAATCTACGAGTGGAATTGCAGTTACAAGAAAAAATGCACAAGACTCAGAGCCCCCAGGGTTACATAATCCTGTTTGCCTGATTTGGAGGAACATGCTGATATAATTGCCTTTTCAGCTGTCCCTATGGGGGCCCCTGTGCACTCACCACTCCTCTCTCATAACCTGACAAAGGCAATCCCCGTAGTAATCACGGAGGAGAAAGTTCCACACTTGGGTGACAGGACGGCTTACACCAACGAACCTTCTATGTATGACGCGAACTCGCCGCCTCAATTAACGAATACCGTTGTCAGTGGGCCAATGAACCCTTCATTAGGGATTAATGTACGTGCCGCTGACTCGACGCTATATCTCTGCAAGAAGGTGACAACGCCTCTTTTCACCAACAAAGTCCTACCAGGGACAATGTCAATATTCCAGCGACTTCTGATAAACAAGATAAAGGTGGGGGGAGAGGGGGCAGGTAGAGCCGATGCGAGGGGCAGCCCAGTTTGAGGCTTACCCCCCCGCAAAATGAAGTCCATGCTGCTCAGGATTCTCTTGTTCTAGAGGATTTAACAGATCTGCCCCCCTGCCCTCTGTCCCCGGTATTTCCAGCCAACAAAATGGATAAGGACGAATTGGTTACGTCTTCGCCCGAAGTAATTATCTTGGAAAAGCTCCCGGTTGACCAGACTGAGGAGGTCACCAGCGCACCCCTGGATTTAAACATGAACCCGCCTAGAGGTTCAGACATGGAGAGCCCATTGAAAGAGAAAACTAAATCACCTACACTGACAAGTGAAGGAGGCATTTCAAACTCCGACGGGGCCGCCGGATGTAAGCAACCCTATGTGGAGTTACAGGCTCAACCTAAATCACAGGATCTGAGGGAAAGTGCAGTAAAAAGCAATTTACCTCCAAAAAAGCTACAGTGTAACAAGATTATGAAACGAGGGATTACAGGCAGATTCACAAACCGTAAAACAACAACTAACATTGTGAAACAGCAGCTACGGACAAAAGAGTTTGAAATGTTCTTTAAAAAGAAATGTTACTCCTATTCTGAAAAACAAATGGAACTCTCCGACGCCGAAATTCTAGAAGTGGCAGAGGGTCCAACAAATCGAGAATTGGAACAGCAAGGGCTCAGCACCCCTGTTAAGCAGGACCGTCATCAGGCGGCACTAGAACCATCACATTTACCAAGTCAGGGGTTTGAGTCAACTTCAGCATCAAATCAATTAAGATGGCACATTACTCCCAAGGTTCCAATTCGGCAATTAAATCCATCTCCCGAGTGGGATACTCAAAGAAACATAACTCTGCAGGATGCTCCCCTTGAAGGGAAAAGGCTTTCCTGTGGAGGGACACAAAAAAGAAAGGCTGTACATACGGCATCCATTTCAACTAATACAGGAGACAACAGGGGCACTCAGATGGAATTGGGAGCTGGCTTCAGGGTCCGTGATAAGGATTCAATCCATCCGGGCACCAGAAGATGCCAATCACAAAATCACCACTAATGTTCGAAAAGGGGATCATGGGCAAAAGGAGGCTGTAAATCACAGCATAACAACCTCAGAGTTTGAGTCTATGTGTCAATCCACAAACGAACATAGACATTGTGACAAAACTTATAATCAAACAGCTCATTGCGAGACAGGGCGCCAATATGCCTGAGTGAAATTCCAAGCACACCAGCTAGAGAGTCTCCTGCAAAGAAAATAGATCTGATGTCAATTATGTCAACAATCACCATCGCCCTAAACCCCTTCTGTAAATTATATGAGGCATTGAATGAGGCACAGAAGGACCATACCACGCTGCTAGCTATTATGAGTACTAAATTAGCCTTCTTGGAAGGATATATTACAGCAAATATACGAGAAACAAAGTTAACCTGCCCCATGACCTCCGAACCTATAATACCGACTACGGCCAGCACAGTTGACTTTGGAAGAACTGAGCAATTTATAGAAGGACCCGTCAAATCAACGATTTCGGGCCCGCCCAACGTTGATCTTGAACAAATGCATGGGGCCGCTACTAGACAAATGCATGGGGACCCTACGGAGACCTCAAAAACAAGAAAGGAGGCGGGGGCTAAGAGTCCAACTGTAAATACCTCAAGAAGCATGGAGGCTTCTACTTACGCAGATTTTGGTGCCCCGACCATCGGTCGGCATTGAGCTTAGCGACCAAAATGGGCAGTAGTGATTCAGGACTAAGAGGACTCGCTGACAAACTCAATTAAGAAGAAAGCGACGAGTAAACTCAAAGCATCCCAAAAAGAGACCCCACGAGTATAATTTAGGATTTTTTCCCACAAAGCATTGACAATTGAATCATCCGCCTCAGGACCAACAAATATATTTAGTTTAAAAAATCAAGAAGGGACTTCAAAGACATTGTTGAACAGTCGTCTAAAAAAAAACTGGAATTGCACAAAAAAAAACAAATCTCCTTGGAGACTCAAGGGGTAAAGAGTCAGAACATAAATCAAGAGAGCGAAGAGTGAATGAAGATCCAGCATCAGAATCTGATGATGAGTCTTTGTCAATTCATCTCATGAATATGAGTATTTACTCATTAGATGACTCGGACGCTGAATCGCCAGCAAACCAGCCATTAAAAATTGACGAAACGGAAGTAGAGATCACTACTTAAGAGCCCCCAGCGAAGTTTCCTTTCATTGAAAGAACAATTGCTACTCCCAAGACTGTCGCAAATGAGAGGGATTCCACAGAAGGGAATGGACTAATTCAGGAGCGTGTCATAAAGTGCCCCAAACAACTTAAAGGGACGAATATAAAGCGTAAACCTAATCATGAGGAAAGTGACAATGACACTAACCGAAGAACGGGAACAGATCACTCTCAACAAATTAGGAGAAGATTCCCTCAATCTGGGAGACAGTATCTACAAAGCGATGGTGGAAAAGATCTGCTGTGAAACCCTCTGAGGCAAGTCGAAGGGAACAAGAGTTTGGAGAGAGGATAATTGCAAAAGGAAGGTTACAGAAGCCTAGTAATCATTCTGTGCCAATAGAAGTCTCCAAGAAAATTAACCAAGGCTCATCCAGATTGATTCCCCAACAAAACAGAACTTTTCTATGAGAGAGAATATGACCTTTAAAGGATAATTTGATTTTAAACCGCTGCACAATTGCAACCCTCTTTAAGCAAATCCCATGCCTCAGATCCTTGGTATCAAATGACCTTAAAGTGGTGGAACCAAACGTGCCTAGGGGCAATGACAGATCTTTCCTTCATGTGGACTCGCCCATAATCAAAAAAATCTTATTGGAAGTGAAAAACCATCTCTTTGACCTGGGCTACAACCTGACCGAAACCAATCCAGATGGCACGTCAAAAGGAGACTCAACTCTCCTGTGTGGTAACAGGAACAGCTTAAGATCTGAGAACTCACCTAAAGGTCCTACGGACAAGAGGGCTGCTGAGGAACATCTAGGGGGCACTAAAGAGCAGTCCAATAGGTGTCAATCAGATCGACTGAAATCTTATCAACTCATCACAGGATGTAGAGGGGAAAGATAGAGAAAAAAGATATAACTTCTCGCAGACCAGTAACCAAGAAGATTGTGTCTTAGGGGAAAGAACCCCAAGGGGAAGAGTGCCAAGAGGCCCGTATACAAGAACACACTATTCTCCACCACTGCAGCAGGAAGAAAGGATGAGGAAACGTGAGGCCCCTAGTAGGATGGGGGGCTCACGCCGTGCCTCACCGACCAATTGGTCATGGAAAGCATCGGAGGAAAAGAGAAACCTTAGATGTTAGCCACAAGAGAGGAAGGAAAAGGTAGCCAGGATTGGTTTACTTTTGACTAAACCCCAAAGACCAGCGGATATAATACTTGAACTAGGTACCTGGAACACAAGAGGATTTATCCACCTAACGTCCGACAATGGCGTTGACTTGGGAAGCTTTGACCTCTTGTGTTTCCAGGAAACCTGGCTTTGTGCACAGCCAACCCTTGAGGGATATGACATCTCTGTCTCTTGTGCAAAAAAAGGACCAAAGGGGCGCCCACGATCGGGTTGGCTCACTGCAGTACACAGAGGATGCGGCCTATCAATAAAGACTTGTTTACAAACTACGGAATTTATGTTAGCAATGGTCTTAGATTGAGTCTACTGAGGGAGTAGTTAAGATTGAACTAATTCTCCTGGTAAATACGTACTGGAATCTGATTGCAATAACCACCAAATCCTTTCTAGAGAGTATGGTAATGTTAATAGAAGATGCACGGGACAACTTCGATATAAACCCTGTGATAATTACTGGCGATCTGAATGTCCGTTGCCAGGAACCAACAGAACAGAAAAAAGAAAACCTGTATCAATGGACGGAGAAGCCCAGGGTCGGCAATGGGATTCCCTAATGATCATGATGGATGTCCACAACTTACATTGGCTGAAATCAAAGCAATCATCGGATATCTGAACATGGGAAAACCTGGGTTGAGGCGTCAACATCGATCATACATACGTATCTAGAGAACTTTTGGCCCTGATTACAGCCTTCGAAATCCAGTCAAGATACGTCAGACTCTCTATCCAGACGGAAGGGGAGACTGGTCCCCCAGTTGATTATCAACCATTGTTACAGATTTATAAGAATCCACGATCTCAGGGAAACCGAAAGCTCAAGTTCATCTCCACGAATTCAACACAAAATTAGTGGAGCAACGCAGGCTGGCAAGGAAAGCAAAAAGATTGGCCTCCAAATATAGGACCGCAGAATTATATGCAGAAGCATCAACGGTGGACAAAAGATATAAAGCATGGCTGAGACAACACTGCGTAACGTTATATCAACATGACTCAGAATTAATGCTGAGAACTTTGAGTGGCAAGTCATCTTCCGCCTTTTGGTCATTAATAAAGAATCCAACAACCACCTCAATAAATCAACTCCAGAATAACGTGGAGGAAAAAAAAGTGGACAGACTATTTTGCCACTCTACACAGAAAGTCATCGAACAAATTAATTCCGACACTAGCATCGGTACTCTTGAGGGACGATTGGGCCATATCACGTGACCCGGAAACCATCATGGACAAAATAAAAAAGTTAAATAACTCAAGAGCGGGGGGACCTGACGGGATCTTCAACCTGGATCTAAAACAACATCCAGAGGCGTGGGCCGAATCTATAAGTAAGTTATTCAATAACTGCAAGAGGGCAAGACAAATCCCTTCCTCTTGGAAAAAAGATCATATCGTCCCAATTTTTAAGAAAGGTGCAAGGGACGACCCCAGACACTACAGGCCAATCGCCCTTCTCGACACCATAGGCAAGATCTTTGGATCACTGGCTTTGGATAAGCTTCAAGAGTGGACTCAAGAAAGTAACATAGCAGATCCAATGCAAGCAGGTTTTGTAAAAGGCCTGGGAACCATGGCAAACATCCTTACATTGAATATCCTCAAGGCGAAATGCAAGGAAAATAAACCATAAATTTTTCTTGCATTCATTGACCTGGTTCAGGCTTTCGACCAGGTCAACAGGGAAGTCTTGTGGAGTAAAGTGAACGCAAACAACTGTCCAGAAACAATCTTGGAACCAATCCAAGCCTTGTATACAGATACATCAATCCAAGTCAGGCTAAACAACGCAGGCCTATTATCAACTGGGATAAAGACAGAAAGAGGGGTGAAGCAGGGGTGCCCGTTGGCCCCAGCACTTCACAACGCTTATACTAACGATTATAAAGATCATGAAAGTAAAGTCACAATGTTCCCCCCTCTCTTGGGCGAGGATAAAATCTCGAGAATCATATATGCAGACAACATTATACTGATGGATATGACCATGATCGGCCTACAGCGACAGTTGTCAAATTTGCAGAATTATTTGAACCATAACAACCTAGAACTTAACAAGGCCAAAACAAAAATAATGTCCTTTGATAAACAAACAAGGAAAAAGGAAAAAAAGGAAATAAGGCTTGATGGGGATCTGTTGGAAAAGGTGGAACAATTTTGGTACCTGGGTGTGATAATAAGTAACAACGGAAAGGAAACACCTATGCAGGAACACCTCTACGAAAAGACCAAAGCTCTTATATCGCAAGCAAAAACAATCAATAAAAAATATGGTTGTTTCACATAGATTCCTACCATTCATTTTTACAAGGCAAAGGTGGTCCCTAGTTTTACCTAAGGGGTGGAAGCCATGCCATCGCTACCTGACAACCTGTGTCTCAAATCGGAAGGGCTCTTCTGGCACCGTGGTTTGCATCTTCCAAACTCTACCCCAGTGGCAGCTATCGGTAAGGAATTGAGCCTTACATTGTTAAAATCCACAGTAGCCAGAAATAAGTTGATGCTCTACAGGAAATTACTCCTACCGAATCCGCCGAAGATTCTGAAGGAGTTATGGAATTAACTAACTAAAGGACTATGTAGAGTATTATCAAGCTTGGGAGAAACCAATTGCGCTCTCCTGAAGGTAATAGGTAGTTCAGAGGATGAGCTGACAAGAAACCACACCAAGGCGTGCAGGCGTTTGCTACAGGCAGATTGGATTACAACCTTGGATGAAACGGCAAAATTGAAACTGGTCTCATTTTTACCACACTTTCCGATCAAGCTAAGTGAAGTAAGGACATACTTATCATTTTCTCCTGATCGTTCAATCCGGCAGAGTTTTTTGAGAATCGGGATGAATTTGTTATTGACTAACGAAATCCTGTCATCTAGAGGTCAATCAAGTATAAATCACTGCAGATTCTGTAACAAGAGGGAAGTGGAGGAAACTATCAAACATCTTCTTCTCGAATGCCTAGGCACAAACATGGCACGTACAGTACACCTGGGCCCCCTATTCCAAGACTTATGCTGTTTTGATCAAGAGGAATGGTGGGCCAGGTTAATGAGTGGGGAGAAAGTTAGATGGGTGCTGGCAACTCTTCACTTCTTTCGATAATTGGGCTTTGATGGGCAACAGGAGAAGCCCTGAGTCGAATGGGTGGACCTAGAAGGGTTCAAGGCGACTACATACTATCCTTTGATTGAGACAATAATGACAAAGCCTAATCCGAATGGAAAAATAGGAACACAAATCTGCAATGGAAGTGCAGCTGAATTGAAGGTGAAATTGACAAACATGCACGCCACACGCAAATAAGTAATCACCTTGCATTAAAGTGAAAAGTTCTACTTTGCTTTGTTGAACAAGGATGAGCTGACTTTTGAGTGGTCTAGGCGCAGAAATGTAAAGCAGAAATAACGAAAGGAGGACAAGTAATAAACCTTGTAAATTTTGTAAAAATGGAAAATTCTATTAAATCAAATAAATAATAATAATAAAAAGAATAGATAGGAAGACTATCCACAATGTGGTCTCAAAATAACAGATCTTGCAAGATGAAGTCATAAAATCGCCAGAGTCTACCCTCGCCCTTGAGAGGCATTCCCAGATGGTGGTCTAACAAGCACAGGGGCATTATGTGAGATTAGTCTTTGTCGTAGAGGACAGCAGGAGCATGTCAGTTCAAGAGTAGATCCATGAGAGGCAGAGTAATAGGTGTAATTCCGTTCCCCTTGAGGGAAGATTTGTTAGGGAGAATGTTTGTTTCTGTGCTAAATTCCTCTCACCTTAGAGACCCCGAGCTCTTTTGCAAGACTTAGGCCTTTTTAATTTTAACTCCTGAGTGAGTGGGACCTTTTTCTCACTCTCTCATGTGTTTTTCCCTGATTTGGATTTTGTTTTTTCACAGTTTTTGGAGTCTGACAAATTCCATAGGCATCTCCTTTTTGTATAGTGACGCACAGCACCTTCAGTGCAGTGTCATTTCTCTTAAGGTTTTAATACCTTGTCTTGGGTGAACCACCGTTCCGAAGAATAGTAAGGTGAAATTGATCTTACTTCTTTCCTTTTGTAGGTCCAGCACACACCATCTTATGTGGAGTGCTGGGGGGGTTACTTAGTAGCCCCTTATCCTACTTTCTCATGCATCATGTTTTGTTAAACTCACTACTTTAAATGGCTGGTGGCAGTGGCTTATTTTTTACTACCAGTGTGCATTTCTACCAGAGGCGAACCCTCAGCTGCAGTACAGCACAAATGGGTATCCATTCTGTCAAAATGCCCCCCCCCAGTCTTCTTTTTTCAACATTTTTTGTTTTTGAGGTATTTCTTGGATTTTACTTTGTGTGTTGAGACAGATATGAGCCCTCTGTGTGTTTTGCCTTTGGCAGCCTTCAGCCCTGAAGCCCAGCTCCAGCTCCAGTGTGTCTGGAAGGGCAGGAAGTGAGGGAGGTTCCCTTAACTCCCCTGTCCTTTGTCTCTGGGAGTGCCTGAACTAAACCAGTCCTGATTGGCCGGCTGACAGCCAACCTGCTGTGTGATTGACAGCCCAGGCTGAGCATGATTGAGAAAACTTGCTTAAAAGGCAAGGGTTTTGGGACTAGAGGCAGAGTCGACCACTGGAAGAAACATCCGACGAAGAAACCGTGTAGAGAAGCCTGCTTCAACCTCCAGGACCTTGAATTGCCCGGTAAAGCCCTGCTGCAGTGCTAACCTCCTTATTCACCTCAACAGAGAAGCTCCGGACGGGACAACTTCTCCCCTTGGGTTAGTGGGACCAGCTAACCCCGAAACAAACTCAAATTTGGCGCAATCCCCAACTTGCTGTGCATCTCCGTTGCTGCAGAAGCCCAATGCCAGGGCTCGAGTGTCCATAACCGAGTGCAACGTCTGCCGCGGAACTAATACAGACAAAACCTCCAGGAACCTCCTAAAGAAACTCCAGAAGCAGCAAATCCCCCACCAGAGTCCCCTCACCAGAGTCCAGGACTGAGGGAGCAAGGAAACTCCAACCGGAGATATTTAATCTGCATCAGTGCTGTTTGCGAGGCGCTGAAACCGCAAAGTGCTGCTGAATCGAAGAGAGCCCGTAGCTGCCAAAGTCCTTCCTGAGTACTGCTGCAAGAGCAGTCCAGACGGCTTCCCTCTTGTACCCACGACTGAGGCTCGGGAACCAGGCTTTGCATAGCTGTAGCAAGACGACATCCCGCTGAACCACTTTTCTTCTAACCTGAGGTACTGTTTGGGCTTGGGGATACTTACCTTCTTGCCTTAAATCGTGCTGTCTCGCTTGAGATTTGCACTTGCTTAACTTTCTGAGTTGATTTCAACACCCCTTTGTACAAGCCTAACGGCTGTGTGTCTTCAGTGATTTTCTGTGAACTCTGACTTTGTGAAAGACTTTATCCAAGAAGTGCCTCATAACTATAGACTTTGTCCAAATGACTTTGGCTGTCCTGGCTCCCTAAAAGCACTCTTCTGAATCCATTGACTTTGGCATTGCTTGTTCCTCCATATGTTGTAGCTTGTTGAATACTGGTACTGCTGGGAAAGGCTTGCCTAGATTCCATTGCAGGATTCAGTTGTCCTCACATTATAAGAAACAGTCCTAACTTTCCTATTTTTCCTTAATCCTTCCATCCTGAAACTCAGAATCTGAAAAGTACATTGGTGTGATATATTAATACAATACAATCCTTGTTATTGAAGTCACTTCATGGTGTAGGAGAAATGTATTAGCATCTCCAAAAGAGCATTCACCAGCTTTCTTGTTTTTGAAAATTAATTCAAAAGTTTACTTGACATTTACAAACAATTGCTTTTTTAAAGTATGCTTTATTAAAACTGATGTTAAATAAATAAATAACTATTTATAACTGAAAAAAAGTATAAGTGTGTTTTGGTTACTTGTATTGGCAGATTTCATTTGTACAGCTCTACAGCTCACATTTACCCCTCTGGAGATAGGCCTGGGTGCTCAGTCACACTACCAACTTGTGTAGTACAGACCTATACCAAAAGGTTGGTTACCTAATACCAAGCAGATAAGTCTTCTGTAGTTTCACACAGTGTGACTGCACCAATTCTTACCTAACACCGGTGGCAGGCGGTGGGATTGGCGTAGAGTGCTTACAGTGACTATTTGTTGTACTTGTGCGCAACTAAACCAGCCACAAGGCCAAGCTTCACCACAAAGATAAGCAACTTGTAACATGTCTAGTATGTATAACTATAAGTCAGCCCTTACTAACTTGACTGTAGATCAATTGAACGATGTATGTAAGGCTAAGGATTGGGAGGCGTGGCCTGGCTGGAGGCTGATGGTGGTGTAAGCCTGTTTGCTATGCAGCCCTACGCAGCATAACAGGCAAAATCAGCCTAAAAAATGCACCGAGTCAACTCAATGAACCCAGCGCTGTGAAGAACTCCTCCTAATGGACTCACTCTAGAAAGCCAGAGAGGGACAGAAGTGGAGCGCCCCCGTGGTGAGTGCGGACCCACAGCACCATCCTGCGGCTCCGCATGAAACGGCAATATGGTGGCCCCGACGGGGAGAGCGGGCTAGGACTCAGCCCAGTCATACCGGTCCCAATCACGAGAAAGGAGACCCACGCCACTTCAGGAGCCAAACAGGTACGGTGCTGTCAACCGACCTCCCCTCCCCCAGAAGCAAGCAACCGGCTACACGAGCGGGAAAGGAGCCGGCGAATGGAGGGGCCGGATTACAGACCGCTCTCAACTACCGGCTTCAGAGAGCAGAGAGGGATAAACAGCTCCCTGCCCTCAGCATCCCCCCTCCCGCAGGCAGCAGAAGCGGGAGCGCTCTCGCCTGCCGGCTTTCGTAGAGCAGCAGAGGGATAAGCAGCTACCTCCCCCCCAGCCACCCCCTTCACGCAGGCAGATTTTGGAGACCGCTGGCGGGGCGAGCAGCGATCGGAGGAGCAGAAGCAGAGCAGCTGAGGCAGGGGGGTGAGTCTCCCTCCTTAGTGAAATGGGAAGATCTACATATCTGTATGCCCAGATCACACGGCAGTCAAGAAGCACAGAACTAGTAGGGGAATCTTACGGTCCCAGCCCAGCAAATGTAGTGGATCTCCACTTAGGCAGATGGGCCTTGGCTGGTGACCACCCTATGGGCATAGCACCCTATGGGTGCATGATTGAGAGTTGCACCAGAAGTGGGGATTAAGATAGCCCGCTCTATCATTGTCGGAGCACAGAGGAACTGATCCTGGAGTAAAGGTGGGGAGCCTGAGTCTGAAGCATTTGTTAGCGCTTCCCCATGCTGATCTACCCGACGTCCTTTGGACCGGAGATTACTTCCAATCATAAATAAGAAAGGGGACAAGACCCCATCAGGCAGGATTTCAGAGAGTTGCGAAAGGAGGGAAACCACAGGGATTAGCACCATTTCGCTGCTGGTAACGATTGCACCAACCTCAGAGTGGTCAAAAGGGCCACTTTCCCGCACTGTTACAGAGCCCACTTCAAATCCCCCCGTCCCATCCCATCTAGGAACAAAATGAAGTCAGGGAAGACTAAAGAAAAGCCAGCACCATCTATTAAAGATCTATTAGATGCTCCAGCAATCTAAACCGACACATGAGCCGCCACCCCCACCGTAGAGGATGATGCGCAGCCCACCACGAGAGAAGACATTCTGCGCTTGTTCCAGTCCATACAAAAGGAAATGGCGTTAAAACTGCAGGAATTAAAAAGCTCCTTCCAAGACTTTTCCAACAACGTGCAGCAGAATGAAACTAAACTGGGAGAACTGGAAATGGCATTCTGCAAACAAGCGAATGCACAGGACAAGCTGGAACAGAGACTGGCAACGCTTACAGGCAATTCGCAGAAGAAAAACAGGAATATGCCGAAAACCTCTCCCGGAGGAACAATGTTTGTGTCAGAGGGGTGCAAAGAGAGGTTCAAGATCAGGATTTGGAGGGATACATCTGGGGGCTATTCCAAGAGATAATGGGGGACACAGAAGTCAATCTTACTCTAGACCGCACACACAGACAACTTTCAAACACAGCAAAATCTTCTCCCGGATGTCTTGACCAGAGTTCATTTTTTCATGACCAAAGAATAGATGGGGAAACCCCTTTTGCATCATCTTTCAACTGGACGGAGTCCAACATCAATTTACTTTCCTTCCGGCAGCAGTGGAGACTCTAAGATACCGGAAGCGGACATGCACTTACCAGACAATAGCTCCCAAGGTCCTTCGATGTCTACCTGGGCCCAGTCCCACTCAAGGAAAAGCAGAAGAAAGGATCGTTGCAGGCCCTCAATGGACAGACCACCAGAGAGGAGCTTGAACTCAGAGGCCCCTACTTGAGGCTTCACCTCAGGTGAGAGGGTGTTTTGGCCAACAGGAAAAAAAGCGAGGAACTCAGGATTTAGGAGAAAAGGTGGATATAGAGGTGCAGAGGCTGTGTTTAGCTGATTGAAATGCGAATTTATGCGTCTATAAGGGCACTAGGAGAGTACGCCTTATTTCAGGAGACAGGCCTGATGTTCACCCCATACAGTTGTTAAGGTTGTGGTTTTTTTTTTCTTTTTCTTTTTTTTTAATGTTATGGTGCACCTCAAAGGGGGGGGCAACACAGAGAAAAGACTGGGTGTCAAATAGAGGCTTGTCGTGAGTGGAAGCTGATAGTGCGCTCAGAGAAGAGGTCGGAAACAGAGAGAGCAAGGTCAGTGAGGGGTTCTGAAAAATGGCTGGGGACTGCAGACATAATGATGGATGGGGATGACTGATGTGAAGATCGTGTCGCTGAATATTCAGTGTCTGAATTCACTGAGGAAAAGGAAAAGTGTGTTAACTAAGCCAGTAGATCTGAAAGCTGACATAGCCCTAAATTCAGGAGACTCACCTTTAACAGTGAGACTGGCCGCAGCTAGGATCCCATTGGTTCCCCCAGCAATATTTTGCTTCTTCCACCCAGCAAAAAGGGGGGGTTGCAATCCTTATAGCTGGCTCCCTTCACTTTGAACAGGGGAAGATCCTAAATGATCCCCTAGGCAGATATATTGAGTTGACCTTATGATTAGCGGGCAGGGATTTCACCTTTTTGTCTGTATATGGCCCTAATCAACACCAAGATCAGTTCTACACTCACCTATTCCCGCATATTGTGCAATTTCAAAGGGGAGAACTTGTGGTGGGAGGGGACTTTAATGTGGTTCTAGAGGGGATGGTTGATAGGACAGGCCCACTGGCCCCCACTGAGGTCTCCAAAGCGGTTTCTCTCAAGAAAGCTATAGGGGACATGCACGTGATAAATACATGGAGAAACCTACACACTCAACAGCAAGACTACACACATTTCTCATACGTCCACTGAAGTTACTCCAGAATCGATTTTTTCTTGGTATCTAGGCCCCTTCTCCCAGGAATATCTTCCGCCACCATAGAAGTAGCGCTGGTATCCGACCACTCTCCCATTACTTGGGAACTAGACGGGTACGGGCTGGGAGGTAGGAAGTCCATGGGATGGAAGTTGAATGAATCTTTATTAGCGGACCGACCAAGTAACATGTGCCACCATCACAGAGAGAATCACCCAATATTTACAAGAGAACCTTACGGGAGAGGTATCATTAACCGGGGTATGGGAGGCTTGAAAACCAATGATGAAGGGAGAACTGGTCAGTTTAGCGTCAGCTCTGAATTTTTTTTTTACAGCCCAATGGGTTCGGGCAGAGGGGACAGTCCAGGATTGGGAAGCTCGATATAAGGTGGACGGAGCAAGAAGAACATATAGGCAGTTGCAGGTGGCGACGGCGGAATTAAAAGCATTGTGGGCAGATGACATGCCCCATAAGATGCTTAGGACAAAACATTTCTATTACAGCAACTCAAACAAGGCGTCCCATGTGTTAGTTTATAAGCTTAAAGCCCAGAGAAACAGCACTTCAATTGGGGGGCTGAGGGACACCCAAGCCCAGCTACACGATGATGAACCAGCTAAAATCGACATACTGACACAGTATTATACTGAATTATTTACAGCAGATCCTTTTAATGGCTCACAGCAGGACGCATTTCTGCTGGAGTCCCCCTCCCCCAAATATCCAAAGCACACAAGTGGATATTAGAAACACCCATGACAATAGAGGAGGTTACACAAGCTATTTGCGCCCTCCCCAGAAATAAGCCCCAGGCCCAGATGGGTTCACAGCCCTGTTTTTCAAGAAATTCTCCGAAGTCCTCTCGCCCCACATGGCGGAAGTGTTCAATTCCTTCATGGAGACTGAGTCTATTACAGCATCAATGGGGGAATCGACACTAACATTGCTCAATAAATCGGAGAAAGACCCCACATTATGCTCCTCTTTCCGTCCAATAGCGGTCTTAAATTATGATGCCCGCATATTCTCAAAAGTACTAGCTACATGCTTAGCGGTGGTACTCCCTGGAGCAGTGGCGGCAGACCAGATACGTTTTGTTCCTGGGTGCCAAGCATTTGACAACATTCGTCGGACGGTGGATATCTCAGCCTGGGCGCGACAGCATAAACAGTCACTAACTCTACTCTCAATCGACGCTGAGAAAGCGTTTGATCGTGTAGATTGCAGATACTTATCTAAGGTACTTATAGGGTTTGGGTTTGGTCTGCGTTTTAGTAAACTTATATTGGCTAATTTTGTCCTCCCCTCTACCCGGATCAAGGTAAATGGAGTCCTGTTGAACCCGACAAACTTGCGAAGGGGGACCCGGCAAGGGTGTCCATTGTACCCCTCCTCTTCACCCTAGCAATGGAACCCTGGGCCTGTTTAGTGCCCCTCCTCGAGGGATATTCTCAGGGTGGAAGTGGCGTGTTACCACCATAAACTGGCGCTCTATGCCGATGACCTCCTTGTCTACATTCGGGACACCTTAAAATCTTTCCCTCATATAATTTCATTGCTAGACAGATTTCGGGAGGTCTCGAGCCTCAAAATGAATTATTCAAAATCAACGATCCTCTATATAGCAGAATCACGGGGGACGGTGGAGCGTCTGAAATCCAACTTTCCATTCTCGTGGGCCTCCCATTCTATGATATGATATAATATGGCATTTATAACGCGCCTATACACAAGTGTTTCAAGGTGCGACGAGGCAAAGGAGGGGAAACAGAGGGAAGACAACGACAACAGTCTTTCTAGGTCAGGTGAAATTGAGATCGCGCAAGTGCAGGGGATGGGGGAAGAGGGGAAGTGCAGGGGTAAGGGGGAGGAGGCAGTGCAATACATAGGATCAACAGTAAAGAATAAATAAAACAATAGTTAAACGTGCGGCCAGCTAGTGGCAAGTGCAAGGGCAAGTGCAGACAAGCGTCGAGAGCTGGTGGGGACTGTAAGGGTAAAGAAACAGGCCCCAAGTGCAGGGGTTGCCCGGGAGGCTGTGCAAGTGTGCAACTGGTGGGTGAGGGCACCTGGACCCAAGATCAGAGGGTAGCCAGGTGGCCAGCGCAGTTTCAGACAGGAGTTCAGCAGGGGAGAGGAGGAGAGAAAGCAGAAGCAAAGAGGAAGGTCTTGAGGTGCTTCCGGAACCAGAGATGGTTCTCCTCAAGTTTCAGGGAGGCTGATCCAGAGGGAGACCCCAGCCGAAAGAGAGAGATCTACCACCAACTCGTTGCTTGGAGAAGCGACTGACCCTGAGGGAGTTGGAGGCGGATGAGCGAAGAGCTCGAGAATGAAGATATTTAGAAAGAGAGAGTTGAAGGTATTGAGGCCCCAGGTCCCAGAAGGCCTTGTGGACAATGCAGAGGGTTTTGAACTTAATCCTCGCAGCCACTGGGAACTAGTGCAGAGATTTCAGTCCTGCAGAGATGTGATCCCAGGGCTTGAGGCCAAGTGCAAGTCTCGCAGTCCTATTCTGGATGAGTTGCAGAGGGCGGAGAGTAGAACACAGGCAAATTTAGAAAGAGGCTGTTGCAGTAATCCAGCCTAGAGAGAACCAGAGCTCCGGAGACAGTGAGCTTCTGGGGAAGGAGAGGAAAGGAAGAATACCTCTGAGGAGGTGCAGCTGGTAGTGTGAATTCTTAGAGACGTCGGAGATGTGAGGAGAGAAGGAGAAATTGGAGTCAAAGATGACCCCAAGGTTTTTAGCCTCACAGGTGGGAGAAGGAAGAGGGCCAAGAGAGGCTGGCCAGAGAGCGACACGAAAGGAGGGAGCAGGTGTGCCTATGAGAAGAATCTCAGTCTTACTGGCATTAAGGCAGAGATCGTTGGTGGCACACCATTCCTGGATAGCGGAAAGACAGTCAGAGATGAGAGAAGGAGAAGAGGTGGTGGAAGGGAGCCTGAAAATGTGCTGAGTGTCGTCCGGATAGCACTGAAAGTTGGGGCAGAGAGCGGCAATGTGGTGGGCAAGAAGTGCCAGGTATTTGTTGAAGGGCCAGGGAGAGAGGTTAGACCCCTGGGGAACACCACAGGTAGAGATAGAGAGGAAGGACCCAAGTTGGACCTGAGAGGGTCGATCAGAGAGAAAAGAGGTCAGCCAAGCCAGGGCCTGATCAGTGATACCCAGGTTATCACGGAGACAGTTCAGCAGGGTGGCATGGTTGACCATGTCAGAGGCAGAAGAGAGATCAAGTAAGATGAGGACACAGGGGGTATTGGAGTCAAGGTCGGAGAGCAGGTCTTCACGGATTTTCAGGAGAGCAGTGTCCGTACTTCTGGCAGCTCTGAAGCCAGACTGATAGTCATGGAGATAACCAACCAATTCAGTGTGAAGATTAAGCTGGGAGAGGGCCAACTTTTCTAGGAGTTTGCCCAGGAAATGAGTGATGGAGATTGGGCGGTAGTTAGCAGGGCAGGAAGGCTCAGCAGAGGGTTTCTTAAGAAGAGGGTGCAGGGGGCGTGGCTAGCCGAGGACCAAAGAACATGGTCACCCAGTGAGCTCCGGCGCCTAATCCCCTTGTGTGGCTCCCCTTCCCTTCCAATATGATGCCCACGGCCTGTTAAAGAACTGGAAAGGAGCAGAAAGTCGGCGCTATACACTGATGCTAGCAGTTCGTCGGTAAAGCCATCAGGGAATAAATAAAGGACAGATAAAGACGGGGCTCCGTCAACTTAAAGTGGTGGACGGAACGAATGGTGGATCCGGAGGCGCCCTGCGACACGCGAGGAATCACTGAAAACAGACAGAGGAAAGGCAGCCCGCCGCACCCCACACTGCAGATAGAGCCAGCGGGACGGAGAACTAGCAGAATTCACCACTACATATGACGGGTGAATCCAGAATGAGAACTCGGACTGGAGCCCTCACACGCATCATGCACGGACACACCAGAGGAGACGAGCGGAACAAATAGCAAAGTGGCTCCGCTTTAGGTGCAGTAGCACTTTCCCAACACCACCGGTGCCCCAAGAAGAACAAGGAGACAGAGGGAGTGTCCGGGTATGTGGCGGCGTACAGAGGAGAAGGAAGCGGACAGAGCGCATTGCATGAAACAGTAACCCGCTCCCTGCACGTGGAGAGCCCCTCCCCGAGAATCCTGGGATGCCTGCGGAGAAGCGGTGAGTGAGGCTGGGCAGTTCAGAAGGTGGTGAACTGGACCATGAAGCTGAACGGCTGGAACTGGAGAAATCTATTGGAACATTAAGAAAGGAGCTCCGAAGGAAGTTTTTACAGCAGGCGACTTTGACACGGGAAGATCTCTGCAGAAACCAGCGTGGCCCACGACAGGAACGCCAAAGGGGAGAAGGAGCCCTGAAGGCGGTGGATCTGACTCGCCAAACGGGGACAAATGAAGGCAACATAACTTGCTGGAACGGACAACGTTGAATCCCTCGAGGCGCTACGAGCATTATAAGAAGAGGAGACAGAGGGTCCACGGGAGCAGAACCGAGGTAACTAAAAATGAATCAAGAAAGCTACAGAAAGAAAGGAATGTGGAGGCCTTTACGCTATGTACATTGAGAACTAGGTCCACCCTGGGGGAGAAAGTGATACAGTTACAGTACTGAAAAGTGACCTCAAGCATACTTAACAGGCAATAGCAATATCTAAGCTAATGAGCACAGGATTGTGGCGCGCCACCCATCTGGGAGGGGACCCTAAGCACTCAGAGTCTCTGTAAGAACACAAACACTATGCGAAGAACCAGAACTAGAATGCTCTAATTACCGAGGTAAAAAGGGATCCGTGTGTGAAAACCAAAGCAACGCAGTGAGGCCCCAAGGGCATGGAATAGAAAGGTAGCATAGGTCCTGCGCTCTGCTCAGCTCCAACACCCAGGCTAAAGGTCCAGCCTAGACGCAGGAAGAAACCTGTTCCTTGAATGCAGGGCTAGGATAGTAGGAGTCCCAGGAGCAAATTGCAAGAGCAGTTATAATCCTGGAGACTAGATCTGGGCTATTGGCGTATTAACAGCCTTCCTCCTTCAGAGGAGACACAGGAACTGCAATAAAACCAAGGATACCTAGCACCCTTAGAGATCAATCTTAAAATGGCAAAGAACCAGGGCAAAGCAAAAGGCCCAATGTCGGGAGACATAAAGGCCACGATGCAAGGTCAAGAACCGGCAAAGAAGCAGATCCAGGCAAAGGCACAAATCCACTCACCGACAACTCCAGACTGGACAGCAGACCCGGAGCACCCACCCACAAGGCGATTGGATCTACAAGATATGCTCGCAGGAATTAAAAAGGAGATTAAGGACTGCACCATAAGCCTCACGAAGTCCAACTCGGAACTATCATAGCAAATATCCACAATTGAACACAGGGTGGAGGAATCGGGGACAGCACTATGCAAACAAGCCCACGAGCAAGACGAACTGGCTAAATGGCTAGAGGCAGTGGAACAACAAATGGAGTGGGTGGTAGCCTGTCAAGACTTGAGGCTTGCGTGGAGTATGAATACCTCCGTCCCTAAGCAACCAACAGCAAGACACAAAACACTTGCTGTTCGAGGATTATGGCCACATAGATTTGTGAGCAAAGGGATGAATAGAAAAGAAACGGGAAAGGGCACCTACCAGGATGTGTAATGCAGGTCACCTTAATTGGGAGGAGGACTGGAGCGTGGTAGAATATTCAGGAGTAAACCCTGTTCCCTCAGTGGATTCAAGCAGCAGCTGGCAGGACGAATATCAAGATGGCCAGACAAGAAATAAACCCACTGGAAACACCTGAACCAGTACAGAGAACGTGGAAATACTTGAGTCCAGAGGTTGAAGCAGAATGGAATTCCAAGACGTCTGAGGCAAAAGGTAAGTCTAAAAGCAGTCTGTGATAGCAGTTCCAAGGTCAAACCAGAAAAAGCAGTAGGGTAGAACGTGGAGCCGTGAAGGATGAGGAAAAAGGGAATCCAATAAACAAGGTCCGTGGTCGAGTACCAGAAAACAGGAGTCGAGGAAATCAGGAAACACCAAACGCTGGTCGGAACAGCTGAGAAATACTGACCAACAGAAACACAGCTGTTTTATGCGCCGCGCTACGGGACCCGAATCACGTGATCCTGATGGCGTGCATCACGTGTTGGGTCTCGCAGTTCATGGTTTGCTGCAGGACCCGTGCCACGTGATCCAGACAATGGTATCACGTGTTGTGATCTGTGGAACGAGGAGGTGAGAACAGCTACAGAGCCTGGCGATGAGTGTGTAGGGGTTTGGGACGCCTTGTCACGTGCTCGCTGGCATGCCAAGGATCGGGAGACCGTGTCGCCTGTCAGGCGCTGCAGCAAGCATCCCTTTATTGGAACACGTGGTCCACCATGTCTGCACAAACGCCATGGCAAGCGCCATCTGTGGTACAAGAATAGACGTCCTTGCTGCTGTGAGGTAACAGAATGTTTACTCCCGAGTGTAGCTCTGGACCGTGAGATGTGTGATCTTGGGGCATCACCTATATGTGATGGGGCATGCATGACATAGCCAGACAGGAGGACAGCGAAAATCAATTGCGCAGAAACAATTTCAGACTCAGAGGTATACCAGTGGCCGTCTCGGATACTGAACTACAAGGATATGTCAAAGGGCTGTTTAGTCAGATCTTGACTGATGCGGACACGGAACCGATAATACTAGATAGAACCCACAGAGTATACAAAGCCCACCAGCAGAAGACTAACCTCACCCCGACATCATCACAAGAGTTAATTTCTATCAAATGAAAGAGAAAATAATGAAGGCGGCGAGAGCGACAGAGTTGTTCAAATTTAAAGCAGCAAGTATCTTAGTCTACCAAGATATAGCACGGGCCACGCTCCAAAGGTGCAAACGATTGCGGATAGTGACTAGTTGGCTACGAGACAAAGGAATACGATATAGGTGGACCTACCCGTGCGGACTTCGGTTTGAATACCAAAATAAGACATTCCACATTACAAAAGAAGAGGAAATGGCGGACTTGATAGCTGCGGACGAAGCGGCGCACTCCATCGAATCAATTACTGGGAAGTAGATGGAGCAATGAACAATTCCTTCAAGCATCAAAGAAGGGTGGCGACAGGGATGCCCTTAACCGAAAGGGAGGGCAGGAGGGGGGAAACAACAAAAAGAAGACACTTGAAAGTGTGGCTGCACGTACCGGAAGGTGATCACAAGTAAGACAAGTTTTTGAAAAACATGGAACTAGAGTAGAAGGGGGGAAGCGCGAGGGGGGAGGAGCTGGGAAAGGCCCACTGGTCCAGAATACCGGACCGGTTAATGGTTATGTTGGCAGTGCGATGGAAGCACGAGTTGGGGAAGTTGGGGGCGGTTATGTTTTGTTTCTTAAAACAAGATAAATATAAAGACATGGCTCAACACACAGGAGGGAACGGAAGGATTAGCAAAGCACAGAAACGAAATAAAGGGAGAAACATGCAAGATGAAGGGTGAAATAAATATTGTAACCTTAAACACGCAGGGTCTTAACTCACGGATGAAACACTGGTCTATATTGAGTCATCTGGGAGACCTGAAAGCAGCGATAGTGTTCCTCCAAGAAACTCTTTTGTTGCGGGATGAGAGGAGAATGCCATATCGAGCACACCCAAAGCAATACTATGCGTCAAGTGGGACCAAAACCTGGGGGGGTGCAATATTATTGGGAGTGTCATTACGATTTTAGAAGCTCTTCTGTTATAAAGATCCCGAGGGGAGGTCTCTGGTTCTTAAAGGCACTTTGGGGACACAACTTTACACGCTGCTCGCAATATACGGGCCAAATGATAAACAGGATGTATTCTTTCACACAGTTTTGCAGAACATAGGCCCCTGCTGTGAAGGCCAAGTGAAAGTTGGCGGGGACTTAAACAGTGTAATGGACCTTATGAAAGATAAAACGCTTCCTCCCAATGACAAGGACCATAGAAACCCACAAGCATTAGAGAAGTTCTTTAGAGAACTGGAATTGATTGAAGCATAGAGTTTTTTTCATGGAGAGGAAAGGGATTATACATATTACTCAGCGGTTCATATGAGTTACTCTAGAATAGACACGATACTGGTCTCAGCACCCTGATACCCCAAGTTACAGTCATCAGTATAGGAATAAAATACCTGCCAGATCACGCCTCAGTGGCAATACAAACTGAAACACAACTAGATACCAAAATGGATAAACAACAATGGCGGCTAAATTAATTCATTTTAAAAGACATAGCAGTCAGGGCTCACATGGAAAAAGTGATCACAGATTATTTTTCCAAAAACGATAATGGGGAGACTGATTGGGGAGTGGTGTGGGATGCTGGGAAGGCAGTGATGACAGGGGAATTGATCTACCAATCGGCAGCAGCGTATATTAGAAACAGAGAAACAATCCGCATAGAACTAGAGAAAGAAATACAAATAGCGGAGGCACAACATAAAGCTAGACAATCGAGGAAGACAATTTGTGAGCTACAGAAGTTATGAGCCCAGATGGAGGTACACATGGCGGGGCGCTCAACACAAACACTCATCCAACTTAAACCAACCTATTACACCCAGGGGGGTAAAGCTGGTAGACTATTGGCAGCTAAGCTCCGGACAACCAAAACTTGCAATTACATTACCTAGCTCAAAGATGAAATGGGAAGACTATGCACAGGGGAGGGCGACAAAATGAAACTAATGGAAGAATACCACACGACTCTGTTAAAACCTGAAAGATTAGATCCCTCCTTGCGGGCAAACTATATTGAAGGTGTAGATCTCCCACTCCCTATTGATGAGGAAATAGAGCCTCTGGATAGCCCTATCACAGCAGAAGAGGTTAATGAGGCCATAGCAACAATGCCTCCTAACAAAATCCCAGAGCCGGACGGATTTGGGGCTGGATATCATAAGACCTTTAGAATTCAGTTGATCCCTCATTTGACGCGCCGCTTTAATAAAATAAGGGAACAGAGGACGGTAACGAAAGATATGGGCAGATCCACCACGGTATTGATACCGAAACCAGGAAAGGATAAAACCGACTGTGCCAATTACAGGCTGATCTCCTTATTAAACTGTGATGCAAAGATCTATGCAAAAATATTGGCAAGGAGATTAGCACCAATTTTACCAAAGATCATCCATGAGGATCAAGTTGGGTTTGTTCTGGGTAGGCACACTCAAAACAATATTAGGCGGGCCATAGACTTAATAGATGTGGGCGCAAGGACAGGGCAGAAATGTGCCTTGCCAGCTTTGGACGCAAGAAGAGCGTTTGACAGCCTTGACTGGGGGTTTCTAGAAAAAACACTTCAAAAATTCGGTATAGGGCCATACTTCTCTAGGATGATACTAGCTAATTTCAATGTACCCTCTATGAGGTTTATGATGAATGGGAAACTCACTGGGCAGATTCAAATAGGAAGGGGAACTTGCCAAGGATACCCATTGTCGCTGTTGATATTTGCAATGGCAATGGAACCCTTTGCAGCTGTAATTCGTCAGGACCATGAGATTAAAGGAATACAATCTAAGGGGACATAGCACAACATTGCTCTCTATGCGGATGATATACTTCTGTTTTTAAGAAACACTAAAACAATCCTGCAAAAAGTGATGCATATAGATTACAAGAATTTGCAGGGACATCAGGGTTTGGGATCAATTACAACAAATCTAAAGCCCTCAATATAACTGAGGACCAAAGAGATATTAATGAATTGATGGGACTCTATCCATTACCCTGGTGTGTGTGCAAACTGGATTACCTGGGGATAAAATTAACCACATTTTATGAAACACTCTGTAAAGCGAATGTCCCCCCTCTCTGGAGATCGCTTAGTGAGGATCTGAAAAGATGGCATGCACAAGAGATCTTGTGATTTGCACGGATAGCTGCCGTGAAAATGACGATTGTACTGTGACTGATCTACATTATGCCTTCACTCGCAGTGAATATCCCAACCAAAACGAGTAAGACACTACAGGATGAAATCATAGCATTTATATGGCATAAAAAGAAGCCCAGAGTCTGAAGATCAACACTCCTTTGTCCGCTATGGAATGGAGTACTGGGAGTTTCAGATATCCAAAGGTATATATTAGCTTTCCAACTAGCACCCATGCCTTGGTGGGCAAACTCAAAAGAACATAATGGGTGGTGTAAAATAGAGCAGGACGCCAACACGATCCCACTAGCTGCACTACAAACGATACATAATCGGAATAGGGCAACGGGGGGACGATTATTGAAAGCAACGGTTCACTCCCTGCAGAAATGGGATTTAGCACTGAAAAGAGCAAACATTCCTCTGGCATCGGGCCCGCATTCTCCCATGTGTTACAATGCAGCCTCCTCCCCCTCGGATGAAAACGGCATATTGGGAAAGATGGGAGGGGCAATCTGATCTGAGATTGGGTGATTTTTACCGGAATGGCAACCCGTTATTATTTGAGGAATGTAAGATAAAATTCCACATTAGTGAGAAACAGAGATATGAGTATATTCAGATTAGACACTGGATAACACAGGACAAGGTCAAAAAATCTGGCACACGAGCACCGATAGGGCTGGAATTAACAATGAGGGAAGGAGCGCCTACTAAAGGGATCTCTAGGTTGTACAAATTACTAGATAGGACACAATACTCTGCGGACTTAACATATATGGTTATATGGGGCACAGAGCTTGGGATTGATATCTCGGAAGAGGAGTGGGGTTATATCTGGAAAAGAGCCCAAAAGTCCTCTAGATGCACTGCAATAAAGGAATCAGCATACAAAATAGGCCACAGGTGGTACTCAACTCCCCAGAGGTTGCATGCTATGAATAAAGATTATTCACCTCAGTGCTGGCGACAATGTGGGGGACTGGGTACCCTAGGACACATGTGGTGGACATGCCCCAAAATCAGGAAGTATTGGAAAGAAGTATTGGCACAAATAAAACCGATTACAGGGATACAACCGCCTGAATCACCACAAGTAGTAATTTTGGGGGCAGAAGTGGAAGGGGTGTAGGGAGGGGTGTATGCGGCAACTGGGGGTCCTGCGACGCTGATTATACACTTGTTAACAGCGGCACGAATGACCATAGCCCAAAACTGGAAAGCACCTGAAGGTCCTGCGATTGCATGTTGGTGGGGTAAGATCTGGGGGGTTATGTGGGGTGATGGCAATGGAAAAGGTGTGGGCTTTGACGAATAGACTGTATCAAAAATGTTGTGAGGATGTAGCTTCCCTTTCACGAGTTTGTTAGTGAGAGAGAACATGTCTGGTATAAGCCACTTACACTGGGTAATATGAGCGTGGTCTGAACTTGGATCCATAATCCAATATACCTTGCACAATGGAACAGTTCACTGTGAAACAGAAGCAATGAATGGACCATGTCTAATGTTTTGTTATATAGAATGGAGGAGTGGGGGGAGGGAGGGCGTGTTTCTCTTTGTTGTTATGTTCATCAAACATAAATGGAACTCAATGCATCTCGAAGAAGCTTTGGGGTAGAAGCTATGTAGTGTAAAGAGAGAATGGTCGGAACCTACTTGTACTCTGAATGAAATGTTGTAACACTTGCTAAAGATGCACTGGTTCATAAATAAAGGTTTAAAAAAAAAAAAGAGGGTGCACAAGGGAGTGCTTCAGGGGGGAAGGGAAGACTCCAGCGGTGAAGGAGTGGTTGCAGAAGTCAGCCAAAGCAGGAGCCAGGGTGTCAATGTGGTCCTTGATGGTTTTAGAGGAACATGGGAGAACCGGTTATGACGAAACTTTCATAGATCGGACTTGTCTAGAAACCTCATCTGGGGAGAAGGGGAAAGGCAGAGAAGGAGGGCGGAGAGGTGGCCACTGAAGGGCCAGAGGAAGAGAGGGGAGTAGAGGCAGGAGGAGGAGAGGAAGAGAGAGAGGACAGGATGTCCTGAGTTTTTGAGATGAAATGAGAAGCCAGGGCCGTGCAGAGGGCCTGGGACGGGACAGGAGAGGTAGAGACTGCAGCAGGATTGGCCTGCTCCTTGCAGATTTTAAAGAGTTCGCCCGAGTTGTTGAATGCCGCAGAGATGTGGGTTTGGATGAGGGCTCTCTTCTTGGTGCGGACAGAGAGCCGGTATTGCCTTTGGAGCAGGCCAGTTTCTCAGAGGATGTACAGGAAGCACGCCATTTCCTCTCAGCCACCCTGCACTTGCGTTTAAGGATGACGAGGTTTGAGTCGTACCAGGAGTTGCACTTAGCTTTGGGCTTCAAGCAGATCCTCATGACAGGGGCAAGAACATCAAGAGTATCGGTTATAGCAGAGTGGAGCATAGAAAGGGCTGTGTCAGGGTGTGAGCCAGCCGAAGAGGGAGAGGGGGGTGAGAAAATGGCGGCGAAAGCATCAACTGACACACGCTTCATGGGTCGGGTAATCGAGAAGGTAGGTGGCAGTGATGGAGTTGGCTTTGCCTGGAGAGATTAAGCTGGGAGGAAAGGAGAAAGTGATCCCTCCAGGAGAGAGGAGTGGTGAGAGGGATAAAAAGGGGAAGGTATGTAGAGATCAGAACATCCAGAGCGCGCCCTGCAGAGTGAGTCGGCCCAGAGGGGAAGATCGAGAGTGAGAGAGAGTCGCAGAGGTCACAAAAGAGTCCAGAGGAAGGACAGGAAGCATCCAGATGGATGTTGAAGTCTCCAAGAAGGAAGAGTTCAGTGGTCGAGACCAGGAGGGAAGAGGAGAGGTCCACCCACTCAGAGAGGAAGGAGGAGATCTGACCAGGTAGCCAATAGATGGTAGCCACGTTAAGGGAGTGACTAGGAGAGAGAGAGAGCCTGCAGACGAGGCATTCGAAACAGGAGTAGGCCTGCGTAGGAATGAGGGAGGCATAAATCCACTCAGGGAAGATCAGGGCTACAAACCCTCCAGAACGATTGGACCTGGGCGCAGAGAGGATCTTGTAGCCATCAGGGAGGAGAGTGTCAAAGCTTGTGACAGAGCTAGCCATGAACCATGTCTCAGTGAGACCGATGACATCGAGGGCAAGTTATTCGAGGAGGCGGCAGATGTCAGAGGAGTGTTTGACAGCTGAGCGAGAGGTGAGAGTGGCAATATGGAGAAGGTTGCCGTCTTTGAAAGACTTACGGGGAGGGGTACAAATCAGAGGCACGCCCTGCGGAGGAGTAGAAGAAGCCCGAGGGGGGCGGTAGAGGAGGAAGGAGGAGAGGGCAAGGTAGCCAAGGAGGAAACAGCAGGTGGAGGCAAGACAGCCCTGTGGAGAAAAGAGGGGACAGCAGGAGAGGAAAGGAAATTGATGAAGCACGGGAAGCGTCTATCAAAGAGGAGAAGGTTGGCCTGAGGGCCTTGGACCAAGACGGTACCATTCAGGTGAACATTAATGATGACCTTAGAGGAGTGGAAGGGGGCCAGGAGGGCTCCCACCGGGTGCCACCATTAATGGGAGAAGAAGAGAAAGGAGAAAGCACAGAAACCATATGGAGAGTCCATAGATCTGCCGAGGGAACGACAAAGAGGATGTCAGTGAGGGTTTGCCTGCAAGAGGCACTGGTATAGGTATCAGCGATGGGGAGGACTGGGTTGGAGACCAGGATGTCCTTTTTAAACTTCTTCCTACCAGATTTAGTGAGGAGAGCAGAATAGTCGATAGAGACACAGTTAGAAAAGATAGGAGAGACAGTGAGCACCATTGAGTAGGTAGGGAGAGGAGGAAAAGGGTACGAGGGGGGGGGGCGGTGAGAACATGAGGGAAGGACACAGGGAGAGCCGCAAGATGATGAGGCAGAGAGAAATGAGACAGTAGTAGACAATTGAACAGGACGATAGGAGCTCAGACAATAGCAGAACAGTTTGCTAGAAGAATGGTTTGCTAAGAAGGCAAAACCGAAGAACAGCACTACTTTCACAATGTGGTTTAAACACCAGAGGAAAAACACACCTAAGTGTGAGAGTCCTGTAAAGTGGGAAAAGGCATAGGTTTCAATGTAATTTAAATACTTTCACAAATGTTGCAGCTCTATTCAAGCGTGGCACAGGCTACAAATCACAGTATTAATCTAGTGTAGGTAAGATTGCTATGTGGCAGGGTAATAAGGGTAGAGTGAGGCTCGAATTCCTTACCCGGGACACTCCTACCTTACTAGTCGCTGATGGTTGACGGCCGGCCACTGGCTTCCCTCTGCTGACACCTGCAGACACGATATGGAGCCGCCACTGGAGGAGGGAGGGATTGGGAACAAGGAAATGGAGGCAGGGGAGGGTGGGAGGAAAGGGAGAAACCACGGCACTGAAGTGCTAATTCAACAACAATTTAAAATGCAAACAAGGCCCGGAGGACCAGAGCTGCTCTCACCTGCTCCGGCAAACAAAAGTAAACGAGCAGGAAGTACTGTGGACTGGTAGGCCTGGAGACATAAAAGGCTACTAACAATCAGGGGAGGTGGGCGGGCAGGGAGGAGGGAGAGATTGGGAACAAGGAAATGGAGCACGGGAGGGTGGCAGGGAAGGGAGAAACCATGGCGCCGAAGCACTAATTCAACAACAATTTAAAAAGCAAACAATGCCCGGAGGACCAAAGCTGCTCTCACGTGCTCTGACAAACAAAAGTAAACGAGCAGGAAGGACTGTGGGCCGGTAGGCCTGGAGACACAAAATGCTACTACCAATCGGGGGAGGTGGGCGGGCAGGGAGGAGGGAGGGATTGGGAACAAGGAAATGGAGGCACAGGAGGGTGGGCGGGAAAGGAGAAACCACAGCGATGAAACGCTAATTCAATAACCATTTAAAAAGCAAACACAAGGCCCAGAGGACCAAAGCTGCTCTCACCTGCTCTGCCAAACAGAATTAAACGAGCAGGAAGTACTGTGGGCTGGCAGGCCTGAAGACACAAAAGGCTACTACCAATCAGGGGAGGTGGGCGGTCAGGGAGGAGGGAGGAACTGGGAACAAGGGAATGGAGGCACGGGAGAGTGGGAGGGAAGGGAGAAACCACGGTGCTGAAGCGCTAATTCAATAAAAATTTAAAAAGCAAACACAGCCCGGAGAACCAAAGCTGCTCCCACCTCATCCAAACCCACGTCTCTGCGGCATTCAACAACTCGGCCGAACTCTTTAAAATCTGCAAGGAGCAGGCCAATCCTGCTGCAGTCTCTACCTCTCCTGTCCCGTCCCAGGCCCTCTGCACGGCCCTGGCTTCTCATTTCATCTCAAAAACTCAGGACATCCTGTCCTCTCTCTCTGCCAAACAAAATTGCCTATGAAATATTTGGGCGTTCACCTCACAGCTTACTGATTTTCATGCAGCAAATATTTTGCTGCTGTTTGCTGAGGCCAAGCAAGATTTGGTGAGATGGGGTGCCTCCAAAAATCTCCTGGCTGGGCAGAATAACAGCAATTAAGATTACCCTATTGCCAAGATTATTATACACATTTCAAGCATTACCAATCTGGATCCCCAGTGCAGCATTGAAAGAATTGCAGACACATATTTTTAGATTCATATTGTCAAAAAGTCCCCCAGAGTTGCTAGACATACGCTGTTAAGACGGATTTCTGAACTCTGTCCTGGTGGCGCAGAAGTTCAGAAGGCCAACCTAATTACTTGGAACAGGGTAACCTCTGGACAAGCCAGACCAATCAAGGTAGCGATCGCGGCGGTCAAGACTAGGTCTCAAGAGGGGTGAGGGTGACTGAAAGCCCGCAGTGAGCACACAAAGCAAGAGCGCTTACAAACTACTCCAAACAGTTGTTATATCAAAAATAGATACACATTTATTTTAAGGCCTTTAAAATAATGACCGTAGCGAGAAAATCACAATATCACAATATTAAACCAACACATACCATATCAACACAATATATATACAAATACACAGTCGCAAGCGTTTAAAGCACGAAATATGTAGTCCACCTGAAAGGAAAGGAAAACAGGCAGTGCGATAACGCTTTAGACTCAGTTCGCCTTCATAGGCACCTAACTAGATGGAAGTCCGAGCCCTGCGAAGAGTGGAGCCTTGTGCTCAAAGTACCTGCCACGCCGGTGCCAACGGGCACAAGGGGAAGCTCTTCGGAGGAAGTCAGGCAGTTCGGGTTAGTGCACAGCAGAAGAAGAACAGGTTCCGCAACTCAAGCGCAGCCTCCACAGCGGGCAGAAGCAGAGCGCGAGCGCGGCAAAAGGGTGCTGTTTTTACACAGCAGGGAAAAGCAATGGGATACTGCAGGAGGGCGACCAGATCCTAGATATACTACTCACCGGTCCCCGAAGCAAGCAGACCCAGGCTTCTCCACGATAGTTTCAGCAGCTGGCAGGTTCAGAAGAGCAGGAGACGCTTTGTAGTCGTGTAGAGCAAAAAGACGTCCCAATCGACGAAACCGGCACAGTTTTGTTGCCGCACAGGACAACGGAGCGGCCGTGTGTATTCGAGCCAAATGAACCCTCCTCCCTTCAGACCTGGGAACGCCAAGCGTACGAAGCGTGGGAGAGGGACAAGGACTCGCAATACAACACAACCTGGCGGCGGTTGCAGAGCCAAACTCCTTGGTAAGCTGGTCAGTCAACTGGATGGCCCAGAGACGCTTCCGAAGGCTTACTTGGCAGGAGATGGTTGAAGATGCCGGGAATAGCTGTTCCTGCTATTCCAAAGGTCGAAGCACCAGTACAGGCCTTCTGGTTCGATCAAAGGAGGACAGGGGCTCTCCGGACGACAGCAGTGCAAAGGAGGATTCCTTCAGCGGGTCACCAGCGATTCCTCGGTCCAGCCTCGTAGTTGCAGGATACTTGGCTCCTGTATTCCTTCGTTCGTGAGAACTCAGGAGATCGACATGGTAGTGGTGTTTCCAGCCCCCTCTTATCCACGGTTCCCTTCGCGCCAAAACGGAGGGGAGCCAATGGGAGATCCGCTCATCAAAACACATACCATACGTGGACCAATCACGGACCACGGTGGTCCCAGGCATTCACACCACCCTAGACTCTCTGGCACCCAGGATGTGTATTGGGACCAGACATCCCAGCCCACACCCTGGAGGCACACAAACGACATGTAGAAGCCCGCGAAAGCAACCACGTTTCGCGGGAAAGTACATGCCCAAATAAGGAAGGCCCCGGGTCGCCGGACCTGGGGAAGGTGAAGGGAGCAAGACGGTCAGTGGACAAGACAAAGGAGCCTCGCGGCCTGGCCATTTTGGGAGCCAGGCCACCATTTTGGGTTCAGTGCAAAAACGTGCTCAGAACGCCAAAAGGAGCTCAAAATAAACAATACGATCGCTGCCACCATTCGAGTCCCTGAATGACTTGCACCGATCAAATACATTCCTAAAAGAGTATCTAGGGCCTGTAGAAGGCTAGAGACCCAAGAGAGCTGTAACGTAGCTTACAGTGCCCTCTTGTGTCGTGTTGCACTAAAGCTGCGACACGATAGAAGAAACTACGGGAAACCACGTTCCCCGGTACTGACTGTCTTAAGGGCATGTCAGTTTCCCCGTAAGAAAGGAGCGAAAGCCCAGAGAAGTGCGGCAGAAGGCTGTACTTCTCTGGCAAAGTCAAAAACCAGTTTAAACACAATAGCAAAAAGTTTAGGGGTTGCCACATGGAAGGAAAATTCCCTACAATAACGAAATCTTTCCTAACATACGCTTATGACAGCGAGGGTGGCGGGGGGATTGGCGGTACCCGATATTTAAAGTTATCTCTTTGCTGCTCAAATCGCGCCCGTCCTAGAGACAGCCAGGGAGAATAACCCAAAGCACTGTGTCGCCATAGAACAGGAGGCCCTGGGATCCCCCATTCATCACTGGTGCTGGTTCTCCCTGAGAGTAAGAAGAATGGGAGGGCAAGGGCTCTCAACAACAAACACCACACTGGAGTACTGGGACAAAGCCACATGGCGATAGGCTACAACTACCTTCACCTCTCCTATTACAGGGATATGGGTAAATTGGGAGTTCCCCCCAGGATTATGTAGGGGGCATCTCCGTCGGTGGTCTGAAGGTGGGCTCAACAGACTGGGGCAGTTGTTTTGGGATAACCTCCCTCTCACGTTTGACCAATGCAGACAGGCTTTTCTGGTCAACGACATGGATAGATACGGATATATCCAGCTGAGACATTGGGTATCCCGATCACATGTAACAACCCAGGGGAAGCGAGACACAACCATCTTTGAAGATCTATTCATAGGTGACCCCCAAGCAGCAAAACTTGCATCCCTATATAAGGTGTTGAACTACAGTAGATTTAAAGCCCCACACGGGTACATGTCTAGATGGGAGGAAGACGTAAGTAGGCCCATAGATGAGATAACATGGAACAATATCTGACAAGGGCGGGTAAGGCATCTCAGGCGGTCCAACTCAAAGAAAATGTTTTTAAAATACTGTGTAGATGGTACTTGACCCCAGAACGGTTGCACAAAATCGATCCACAGCTCTCCCCCAATGCCTGCGGTGTGGGACGTCCCCTGGCTTCTTCATTCATATGTGGTGGGTATGTCCCCAAAATCCAAGGGTTCTGGAATAAAGTGGTCACCCAAATTAAGGAGATTTGTGGATTTGAACTTGAACCCTTGGTGTTACTATTGGGCAACAAAGACTCCCAGGGCCACTACACACTGGGAGCCAGAGGCACTCGCCTGGTCACTCACTTCTTGATTGCGGCAAGACTGGTGTTAGCAAAACACTGGAAGAGCCAGTAAGAACCAGATATTAGGGAATGGTGGACACGAGTTTGGTACGTAGTTGCCATGAGCAAAATTGATGGGGCAATGCGGGAGCGGATGCCGCAATTCCTAGCTGACTGGTCCCCATTAATCACATATGTAAGCGAGCATGATAGCCCCAATATCAATCATAGGCCCCATGAGATGGCATCATTTTCACCGATATAAGTTACGAAATGCGACTTAAACCACAAGCAGCCGTCACCAGAAGCCTTTCTACTTTTATTTTCTTTGCCTTTTTCTATCTTCACTGCGATGCACTTATCTCATGTTTATTTTCGGTTATGATTCACCATGAGCACTACTGGAACCAAGAAGAGGAATTATGCCTTCTTTTTGGTATAAAATCAATGTATAATGTACTGGTTGTTGGTGGCAGGGAACATTGCTTAATAAAGTTTAAATGGTAAATCTAAGGGTCTGCCTCTGAAAGGAAGAAAAAGTGAACTTATTGCAAGGTTGTTAAATCACCAACGTTTGGGAAGTAGGCCTGTAACACCTAACCAAAATTATATGGAAGAGAATGATGAGGATGCTAGTTTAGAGACAAACTCCAATCTGCAAGAAGAGTCAGAGGAGGGAGAGGAACCTCCAGAAGGGAGCCACCCTCTTACATAATCTGCCCCTATGCCTCAGCCACTTCCTACCCTGACCCTGCAAGGTCCAAATCTAAGCCCATAATATCTTGCACTTGAAAGACTAAAATTAGAGCTGGAATTAAAAAAACTTGAAGTACATTCTGAAAGCAAGCATCAAGAGGTGAAACTCAGAGAAAGAGAAATGAAGCATGAAATGTAAATGAAAAAGATGTCCCTTGATTCTGCTTCCCTTTTAGGGTCTTCTAGGTCTACTAGTCCCCAGAAGCCTCACCTGTCTAAAGAAGCTGTAAGTATATATGTTAACTTGATGTGTTGGATTGGCCGAGTATGTTTGAATACACCTATAGTCTACAAGGAATAAGAGGGAATGATTTGATTGCATGGCTCATGTCTAGGCTCCCCCAGAATGGTTGTGATGTTGTTATGGAGTTGAGTGCGAGTGACAGAAAAGTCTATGAGTTAGTTAAGCTGGCATTAATAGCCAGATTTGGGAACACTCCTCAGTACCTTAAGAGGTTTAGGACCCTCAAAAAGACTGATGGTACCCCTTGGGCTACTGGGGTATGTGAATTTCTTTGAAGGAATGAGAAATCTTTTTTTTACCTGAGACTATTTTTGATGCCTGCTCTCCTGAGCTGAGACAGCACTTGGCTGACTCTAAGGAACCTGATCCTAAGAAACTAGTACAAGCTGCTGGCTTATGGGTAGCCAACAGGGCCACTCAAGGATTTTGGGACTATTCACAAGAAAGAGGAGGGGATACAGCACGAGAAAGAAAGTAAAGAAACTTCTAATTCCGACCCTCCAGAAGAGAGCCACAAACATAGAAAGGGTGCATTCCATGGGAAACCTGGTAGGTCTTGTGAACCCTCTGGTGCCCAACCAGAGGGAGGTCAACAGACACCCCCATTCTTAAGAGCATTTGGTAAGTGTGTTGTATTTGGGTCTGTAGATCATGTGAAGGGGGATCCTAGGTGTAAGGGTAAACCTTCAGGGGTCCACACCGCCTCCTTAGCCTTCATCCCTGAGGGAGAAGTACAAATGGCAAGTGCACACCTTCACCTACTGGCTGAAGAACCCATTGGAGTTCAAGCCAGTGTATCTTTAGTGTCCCTGGGTCTGTGTGAACAGCAGAAAAGTGATGTGTATAACACCGTTCCAGCTAACACCAAAGAGTATTATATGGACAGTGTTCTTGTAGATGGTCAGGAGACTTCTGCCGTTGGAGACACTGGGCAAGCAGAACAGTGGCTGATGAATGTTTTTTCAAACCTGAGGATGGAACTAAGGCACACAAAGGTCACACTAAACATGCTGGAGGCCCTGTCCAAATGGTTCCAATTTTGCCAGCTCTCATTCAGTGCAATAATATGACTGTTAGGATCCTTGTCAGTGTACAGAATGAGGTGCATGGGAGAGTCCTATTTGGGAATGACTTAAAGATTCTTGGAGTAGTGTCCAGTACCACCAGGCTTCCCAGCAAAAGGAAACAAGAGCAAACCAGATTGGCTAGAGAGGCAACCTTAACAGACAAGTCTGAGCCTGTGGGAACATCTACAAAGTACCCGACTATAAGTCCTATTGTTAAGTAGGGCAACCACTAACCAAGGCAACTCAAAAACTAGAATATTAGGGTAATGGGAGCCAGAACCATGCTCTATCATTGCATTTCCAATTGTAAAGTCTTTGACCCACACTGCTTCTAAGGAAGGGGCGGAGAGACAAGTTGGGAACCTATCTAGGCCTGTGAGAACTGGTGATTCTCAGAACTGGTGGAAATCCAGGAAAAATAAGTCTAAGGCTAAACACCTTAAGACTGTTGGATCTTCTGCTGAAGACTCCATTGTAAATCATAGTGTTAAGAGTGAAACCTCAAAACAAGGTAAAACTAGATCTAAGAGGAAGTGGAAGCAGGCCCTGAGGCCTGTGGGTTAGTGGTGCTATAGAACAAACCTAGCTAGCTAGGTACAATGCTTGGCCACAACCCGTCTAACTAAAATGTGAGAGAGGTGGTGAGGAATCATGGAGACCCCTCAAGGTCAAAGGGATTTCTTTATAAGAACCCTTCAAAAAGCCTATTGTAGGTTCAGAAGTTGTCACAACTTCTGAGGGACTGTTAAACCAGATCCCCTATACATTAAACAAGAGCAATGTACCCAACATTACTTGTAGGTCATATAGCTTACAAATGAATGAAAACTAATATTAAAAAGTATCACAGCAAGAGTTACAAAAGATTGCTGGTGGGCTCAGCAAACAGTTTAACCAACTTGCAACAGGAGATCCATCCTGGTGAGGATTAGATCCTCCTGTCCCTTAGTCTCGGGGGATGAGTGTTATGGAAAATGTTACTTTTTGTGCTAAATTCCTTCACCAGTAGAAACCCCAATCTCTTTTGCTGGATTTAGGACTTTTTAATGTTAACCCTTGAGTGAGTGGGACCTTTTTCTCACTCATGTGTTTTTTCCTGATTTGGATTTTGTTTTCACTGTTTTTGGAGTCTGACAAACTCCATAGGAATCTGCTTTTTGTATAGTGACACACAGCACCTTCAGTGCAGTGTCCCTGAGAAGTCCTTTGGATTTCTCTTAAGGTTTTAATACCTTTTCTTGGGTGAACTACCGCTCCCAAAGTAAGGTGAAAATGATCTTACTTACCTCTTTCCTTTTGTAGGTCCAGCACACACCATCTTATGTGGAGTGCTGGGGGGTTACTTAGTAGCCCCTTATCCTACTTTCTCATGTACACATTTTTGTTACCCTCACTACTTTAAATGGCTGGTGGCAGTGGTTTCATTTTTACTACCAGTATGCATTTCTACCTCAGGCTGAACCCTCAGCTGTAGTACAGCACCAACCAATGGGCGATCATTTTGTAAAAAAGCCCCCCCCCCCCCACGCCAGTCTTCTTTTTTCACCATTTTCTGTTTGTGAGGTCTTTCTTGGCTTTCACTCTGTGCGTTGAGACAGATCGGAGCCCTTTCTGTGTTTTGCCTTTGGCGGGCTTCCACCCCGAAGCCCGCCCCCGGCTCCAGTGTGTCTGGAAGGGCAGGAAGTGAGGGAGGTTCCCGAAACTCCCTTGTCCTTTGACTCTGGGAGTGCCTGAACGAAACCAGTCGCGATTGGCCGGCTGACAGCGACCCTGATGTGCGATTGACAGTTTAGGCTGTGCATGAATGGGAAAATGTCTTTAAAATGCGAGGGTTTTGGGACTAGAGGCAGAGTCGACCTGAAACCGCGAAGTGTTGCTTAATCGAAGAGAGCCCGTAGCTGCCAAAGTCCTTCCCGAGTACTGCCGCAAGAGCCCTCCAGACGTCCTCCCTCTTGTCCCCACGACTGAGGCTCAGAAAGCAGGGTCTGCATAGCTGTAGCAAGACGACATCCAGCTGGACCACTTTTCCTCTAACCAGAGGTACTGTTTGGGTTTGGGGATACTTACCTTCTTGCCTTGAGTCGTGCTGTCTCACTTGAGATTTGCACTTGCTTAACTTTATGAGTTGATTTCAACTCCCCTTTGCACATGCCTAACACCTTCTGTGTCTTCAGTGATTTTCTGTGAAGTCTGACTTTGTGAAAGACTTTATCCAAGAAGTGCATCAGAACTGTAGACTTTGTCCAAATGACTTTGGCTGTCCTGGCTCCCTAAAACCACTCTTCTGAATCCACTGACTTTGGCATTGCTTGTGCCTCCATAGGTTGTAGCTTGTTGAATACTGTTACTACTGGGAAAGGCTTATCTAGATTTCATTGGAGGATAAAGCTGCCCTCACATTATAAGAAACTGTTCTAGCCATCCTATTTTTCCTTAATCCTTCCTTCCTGAAACTCAGAATCTGAAAAGTACATTGGTTTGATATATTAATGCAATACTATCCTTGTTATTGAAGTCAATTCAGGGTGTAGGAGAAATGTATTAGCATCTCCAAAGAGTATTCACCAGCTTTCTTGATTTTGAAAATTAATTCAAAAGTTTGCTTGACATTTACAAACAATTGCCTTTTTAAAGAATGCTTTATTAAAACTGATGTTAAATAAATAAATAACTATTTATAACTGAAACCTTGAGTAGAAGTGTTACTTGTATTGACAGATTTCATTTGTACAGCTCTACAGCTCACATTTACCCCTCTTGAGATAGGCCTGGCTGCTCAGTCACACTACCAACCTGTGTAGTATAGACCTATACCAAAAGGTGGGTTACCTAATACCAAGCAGATAAGTTGTGTGTAATTTCACATCTTGTGACTGCACCACTTCTTACCTAACAAGAATCTCCATGTTTCTATCATGGAGCACTTGCAAAGAATCCTCGCTACCACTGGGAAGATCTGTCCATTAGCCTGAGACGGTGGCAATGGTGTATCCAACATGGGATAGAAAACCCAGTTAAAGTGGCCTCCAACTAAAAACTTCCCTTCCACAAACCAGCCAATTTTTATAAAAGGGTCTCATAAACCCACTGCTGTCACTCATTCAGTGTGTAAAATAAAATCAGTTCAGTGTGGATCTCTGGGCCTTTGGGAGCCCCTTAAACATCAACAAGCGGCCCTAAGAGTCGCAAGATATATATTGTTTATGTGGATTGGAAGACCCTTCAGAATCAGGATTGGCACACCTTTTTTTCCTCACAACTAGAGACACAGATTGTGTGGTGAATAATTTGATGATTCACTTTTCATCATTGGCCAACAAATAAGTTGCCTATGGAAATGCCACTGAAGCATCCAGGTCAATTTGTCTTTGAATCATCTTTTTCCTCTTAACCAGTGATTAAGGCCTTGAACATTCCAAGTTACAGCTTTAACATCCCAATCTATAGTTGTATCAGTCAGCAACTATAAGGGATAAGGGCTGAAGGGGGGTCCCCTCCCTTCTCTTAACATGTTTCCACAATATAGAAGAAAGAACAGAAAAAATGTTTGTAGATGAGGATTAAGTCGCATCCTTGAGTGCCGAGGAGTCACAATTTATGATCTCATCAGGACTCTTAACAGACAGCAAAACTAGGAGTATATTCCCAGTAGGGACGGGTTCTACCCACCTCCCAAACTTGCCTTTGAAAACAGGTTACACCCAATAATCTTGCAAAAACATATGGGAACGAGAGGATATTCAATCCTTTCCTTACAGATCCAAGTTAGTGGGACTGCTGCACCCATCCAGAAATTATCTATTCTAATCTTAGGGCCAATATCCTTAACATTCAAAACTTCTACTTGCAGTAATGCATGTCATAGCCATTCTGCGATACCCACATTTCTTTAGTCATGAGCTACAGCCCTGTCTCTTTTAGGGGGTTTCTTAGGTAATGTCTCTGCCTATTGCTGAGCCTTTGTGCCATACTGAGAGGGCCCCCCCAACTCTTTTTTTTCTCTTTAGTTTCCAACTGATGTGATCGATTTTCCATCATCCGGGGCTACTTATTTCTCAAATCTGCTACTTCTCATTCAACCATGTATTGTTGACCTCCATGGGTGTGTATAATAACTAGTACAGGAAACCCCATCTATATTCGATTTTATTCTCTCTGAGCCAGGCTGTGACTATATTCAATTTTCTTCTCTTAGTCAATGTTGTCTGGGACAATTCTTCAAACATTAATATGGTTGTATAAAGATAGTAAATGGGTTCTTGTGATCTTGCTGCAAGCATGATCCTCTCTTTCATCTGGTAAAAGTGGACTCTGGTGACTACATCTGCAGGGAGTCCTCTTTTGCTGGAGTGCGTAATATACTCTGTGGGTTCTATCTAACATTATCTTGGCATCTTCAGGTAATTTAAGGATCTGACGAAATTGTCCCTATGTGAGTACTACATGTGTTGCTTTTTGAGCACATTGTGGGTTTTCAATAGAGCTTTGACATTCCGTTTTATCTTTTTATTCGATTGGGTGGTGTGGCGGGTGAGAAGAAGGATAAGGACTCTGACTTTCCATCTCACTGGTACTTATTATTAACTGAAAGAAACAAACACCTATCTTTCCCCAAGGTAATGGTTTCCCTACCTAACAAAATTCACTACTGTGCTTGTCAGTCGTCAGTGAGAGTCCAAATCAGGATGAGTCCACTGTCCAAACTAGCCTATTATAACCTTACTACTATTATAACAACAAAAGTCAGGAGAAAGGGCTCCCTTCTCCTGTGAGCTGGTTCTGCACCAAGTTTCATTCAATAAAGTAGTTCTTAGTGACACACAACTCCAATACTGGGTTCTTCAAGGTTTTAAGTGTATTTCCTTTGATTACTCTTTCATTCCTTCTTGTATTTCTCTTCTCTTACTTTATTTGTATTTATGCTTTTCCTTTCATAGGATACCTTTGTCCAAAAGTTAAAACGTATCCCTCGACTTCCTAAATTCTTAATCTTTACTTCACAGACTTTGTTTCCACTTTGGCCTTGCCCTTGTTTTCTATTTCAATCTGTTCTCTCGGGTTATCCCTCACAGTATCTCCTATTCAGTAATATCTCAGGGTTGTCCTCTTAATGTCCCGGATTATAAACCCCCCCAGTAAGGATTATCATTCCATATTAGTGTTTTAACTCGACTGGGACAAGTATGAGCGTTCCAGTAATGATTCTCCTTCTCTGCATTCAATCTCAATATCTGATCTTGACTGGGACGAGTAAGAGCGTGCCAGAAATCATTCCCTCCAGTCCCCCTCCAGGGATTCCCGTTTTCTCTTTTACCTCTTGTGCTCGGGGACAACGTCACCGGAACTTTCAACAGGTTGGGACTTTCTTCTGCACTTGTCAGGTTAGCCTCTTGTTGTTCTTGCAGTTTCATTCACTGTGTCTGCGATTTCTGATTTACAGGTTCATTTCTTCTTCCATTCAACAAAGTGGTATCAGCGTTGTTCACAGACTTGCTGGTCCACCTCTGCTCGACTACGTTCATGTCACAACTTTAGCTCTTGTTCTGGACTAGGACGAGTCGCCTTCACTTTGGCTTCTCTCGCCCCTTCTAATGCCACACGTCGCAAACTTCAGCTCGATTCTGCCTTTGCACAGGATGCTGTCCCTGCAGCTTTCCTTCAAGTACTTCTCAAAGCAAGTTCGTAACTCGCAGGTTCTCCCACTCTTCTCCCAGTCTCCACCTACTTCCTTTATTACACTTTCCTGGGCCTTCCTGTGATGAATCAGAAACTTGGCCTTTGACCCTTCTCATGTGGCCAGGGGAAGGCAGACGCTTCCTGATCCTGACCGTGGGGGGGGGGGTGCTCTGCAGGAAGATCACAAGGGAAAATGGGGTAGAGAGGAACAGGTCAAGAGGGAGGGGAAATCCCCTTGTTTAATTTCCCCCGAAGCCCCAATCTTGACTTATTGTAAAGTAGAAAAGGTTACGAAAACTAACTTAGTTGGCAGGGACTTCAAGTCCCATAATTGCCTCCGTAATGAGACGAGGAAGAGGGATGCAAAGGAATACTGCCGTAGGAGCGGTTAGCTAATTAGTGTAAATGAGCTACATCCAAGAGAGAGAGAGAGGCTTAAAAAGCCCCCTCAAGTGCAGGTATAGGAGCAGCAGAAGAGTGGAAAGCAGTGCAGGTCGTGCATGCAGAGGAAAGTGAAGCTGGAGGCGAGAGAAGGCGCTGGGACCACTGTAAAGCCAAAAGCTGTGGCGGGTCCTGAGAGGGTATTTGCCTCGAGTTATCCCTGTTGCAGAGGTTGCGCAGCCGGAAGCGGAAGCAGCGAGGGAAATGTGCCCTCTTTAGAGGTTTCAGGTGGCTCGGTTGCACCTGAACCCCTCCGGAGCGGAGGAAGCTTCATTTACAAGTGGCGCGAGCAGAGGCGGACCAGAGGAGGCTGTTCGTCCGATCGCAAGACACCACAACAACAGAAGACCAGCGAACACCAAGCAGAGAGTGAGCAAGCGACTTACCTGGTGAGTCCACAGCTTGCAAGTGACTCTGAAAAGCTCTGATGCTGTCCGCTTCTGGAGAAGATTATCCAGAGGAAGAGGAGCAAAGTTGCAGAGGAATCCTAAAGAGCACTAATGCGATTCCTTGTTTCCCCGAAAGTGGTTTAAAGTTTGATACCAACGAAACCATGTGAAGTTGTTGTTGTTCTAAATTGGAGGTTACCGCTGAAGCACACTTTGTTCTTTTGTGAAATATTGAACGGGCAGGAGAGTATACCCATATGGCAAGTTGCTGATGTAGAAGGCCTGGCATCGGTGTACCCAGGTGGCAGTTGATGAAAGTGCTGAGCTGTGGTTCTAACAAAGACAATTTATTAAACCTGCTGTGGAGGAGTTACATTTTCTTCAGAAATCAAAGTCTGTGTCAAATGATCCTGACAAAGACAATTGCTGTTTACTCGAAGAAGACAACTGTGAAACGTGTTCTTACTCCAGGATGAGTTAGAACATACTATTTCTTTTGGTACATTGTTGAGCCAACAGAGCTTTTTGTTGTCAAGTTTCGATCCCCAGGAACTGTGTTGGAACATTCTGGCAAACCAGGAATTCCTAATTTCTTTTCAACTGTGGAGCAGAACCTTGCTCAGATCTGCGGAGGGGAAATATTCACCCAGATTATGAGAAAAGACAGTGCTCATATTGTGGAAATTGACTACATGACATATATACATATATATATATAAAATGTGTGTTGAATTGAACTGCAATGCATTTCCTTATTGCTTATTTGAATGTACAAGTGTGAGGTACAGATATCCTTTTGTTAGAGTGGTTCCTTTAGTTTATTTTAGGCAGGGAAATCCTCGCCAGGGTAGGGATAGTGAGGTGTTTATCCAACCTTTTTATTCAATAAAATGGCTAATGTTAAAAACTCTGTTCAAAGTTGTCTGCCTCACATTTCTGACCCCTCACATTCCCCAGCGTAACATTACAGTTGTTTCTCTCTGTTTGCTTCTTGATCTGTATTCCTCCACAGGTCGTTTCCCCCGTCTCAGTAACAGGTATTTTTCCAGCAGAGGAATGGCAATAACAGATATTGGAATGTTCTTCATACCTTTCTTTACTGAATGTTCCTAGAGGTATGTTGGTGGTGTGTTTCTTAGGGAGTTTCTCATCAGAACGGGATTCCTTGCCTCCAAAGGAGAGGTCTCTCCAGGTGAGGTCCCGCTTGCCTGTAGCACTAGAGAGGGTATTACGGAGCAGGTTCACCTCCCTAACTCCACAGGGAAAGTCTCCACTTGGGGAGAAGTGATGGGTTCCCGTGATTCGTCACAGTGGTGAGATGAATCTGAGCAATTCATCCCTTCTCCCCAGAGGTGAGCCACCCCTTTTTAGTCTAGGGGGGTGAGCCCACTAACAAGATCCTCCCCACGGGTCTGGGCAAGTGAGACCTCACTGGGAATGACTCCCCTCTTGGGGACAAGGACTCCCATTCCAGAATGGAACTCCCAGTCTAAACCACCTTGTCTGCGTATAGGGATATGGAAAAGACTAATATATCCCACAACAAAACAACAACTGGATTTGACAAGAATCCTTATTTACCTCTCTCTTGGCTGCAGGCAATAATGAACACAGCTTGAATGCCCTTGACAGCGAAGGACACTGTTTCTGCTATCCCTGTGATGTGTATAAGAAGAGGACAGATTGTAAAGCAGACGGGAACGCTTACGGAGGTAGGTGAACGGCTATGCAGAGGCGAACCTCTGCAGTATTCATGTTCTGGAGGGGCAGAGCCACGTTCGCCACAGAGCCAGTGGAAGCAACAAAGAGGAAGAAGACACTAACCAAATGCCTGCAGGTTGGCATTCTATCCGACCGAGAAGCCCAGGTCGGAAAAGGAGCAGAGACGGAGAGATCGCTGGTCTGACTGGTGGTGCGACCACGAAGGAGCTGTGGTGGCCTAGAAGGCCAGCAGCAGACGCTGAGACTAGACCGTAACAGGGAGCTCAGCGTGCGTCGGACCGTGGTTGCAGAGACGTTTAGACAAAGGGAAAGCCGACTAGGTTCTGTGAGCCTGAGAAACCTGATAAAAAGCCTGCCGCTACAAGGTACGAACATTGTAAATCACAATTGGAAATCATATCAAGGTTACGAGAACCTGAGAAACCAGACAGTGGATAACCCTTAGAAAGGTTGGTGAACGATTAGCCAGACTAGGTTGTCAACGTCACTTCCCAATCCCCTGCCCTACCCCCTTCCTCCCCACAGACCCCGCCTTCCCCACACTATCTTCTCACGCCTACATTACACCTGCTATCATCAAGAACGCAGCAACCTCAGATATCCCATGCTTCAGTCCCAACCTGCCCACATACAAAAACACCCAACCTATTAGTATTAACAATAGGACCACACCCATCCTGGGTATTGAAAGACTCAATAGACTTATGTCTAGAACTAAAACGTCCCTACTAGCTGCCTCACTCACCACCACACCCAACACACTGACCAAACGAAACACCACGCCCATTAATTTCCAACACAAAAACCTCCACAACTCACCTCCCAAACACCAAATCAAGACCAAAACCACTGATTTCTCTCCCATCCTAGGTAACACACCACCCCCTGTCCCCACCTCCACCCTTAAATGTGCAATCAATGCCCGTTCACTAGGTGCCCATGCAATAGATATCCATGACTTTATTGAGGACCAACATCTTGATATGCTGGTAGTCACTGAAACCTGGCTTCATCCAGCGGCAGGACCACTACTAGCCCTTGCTATTCCCCCGGGATTCAGCATCTTCAGAACAAATATGACAAACACCCAAGGAGGTGGAGTCGCCATAATGGCCAAAACCACCCTATAAATTAGAGACTGCCCAATAGAACAGACACAAGGCTATGAATTCCTACTAGTAAAGTATACTTCTAACCCCAGAACCACTACCAACTTACTAGTGGTATACAGATCACCCAATAAAAATACACAACCCGATTTGGACATCCCACTACTCCTAACTCCTCTCATCAAGCCTAAAACTAAATGCATAGTACTTGGTGACTTCAACCTAGAAAACATTGACCCCCTGGACTCTGATGCCTCAACCTTCTATACAGCCATGTCAGAAATGAACTTCACACAACTGATAGACAAACCCACCCACTCCAAAGGAAGAACCCTGGACTGGCTTCTCACTCTTAACTCTCTAGTCGCCATCGACTCCATCCTCCCAGTCAAATGGTCAGATCACCTTGTAATCAACTTCACAATAAACAATGTTAGTACAGATCACATCACTCCCAAAAAACCAGACACCTTTGAAACCAGAAATATTAAAAAGCTCTCACCCGACAAACTCACCCCAGCCTTGAGTGCTGCTCTTGCCCATACGGTTCCTGGTACCAATAACGCTTCCTATCTAGCAGAACAATACCAACAATGCCTCACCCAAACTATTGATTTACTTGCTCCCATCACCACTAAAACCCGCAGACCTGACAAACGATCCTGCTTTTGGTTTAATGAGGAACTTGTAGCCTTAAGATGCAAAAGAAGATCACTTGAACACCTCCACAAGAAAAACAATACCCCAGAATCAGCATTAGCCTTTGCTGGAGCCAACAAAACATACAAATCAGCAATAATCACCCAAAAAGCCAATGCCTTTAACATCCGTATTACTAATGCGTCCTCAGACAGTAAAGAACTGTTTACCATCCTTAGAGAGCTTGAAAACCCTTGCCAAACTTCAGCACCCACCAACTCTAGTAAAGACTGGTGCACCACTATACAAAACGCCCTCTCATCCAAAATCCTTCTACTGCAAAACAAGATCGATAGTAAAAAAACACTCCTAGCTGACAAAACACCACCCACCACATCAATGACCACATCTAATACCACTACTGCCCCACCATTTCAATTCACACCAGTTTTTAACAAAGAAGTATTTGACACCATAACGAAACTCAAAGCCTCCAACTGCAAAGAAGACCAATTCCCTTCCCACCCAGTGAAACTCTGCGCCCCCACCCTTACACCCATCATCACCGAATTCGTCAATGCCTCTTTCCTCACTAACACAGTCCCCACCAGCATCAAAAAAGCATGGGTGGCACCATTTCTAAAAAAAAACATCCCTGGACCCAGCAATACCCACCAACTACCGACCTATTACAACGGTCCCATTTCTCCTAAAAATAATTGATAAAATAGCCTACTGCCAAATTCAGAACCACCTGGAACACCATCAACTGTTAGGAGACCGTCAGTCAGGATTCCGTCCCAACCATAGCACAGAGACAGCCCTCCTTGATCTGAAGATCCAAATGGATACCACTAGAGAAGCAGGTAAACTATGTTTACTAATGCTCCTGGACCTCTCAGCGGCCTTTGATCTGGTTGACCACGATAAACTCTGTAACACTCTAGCAAACAATTTCAACCTAGCTCAGAACGCCACCAACTGGATCAAATCATTCTTGGCAGACAGGACCTCCAGAGTATCCATCGGCAAAGAATCAGCAGACCCGGTGCCAGTCCCTGCAGGTGTGCCGCAAGGTTCTTGCCTATCCCCCACTTTGTATAATGCCTATACTAAGCTATTATTCGCAGCTTTGGATGCCATGGGTGTCATCTATACTAACATCGCCGATGACACCCAAATCCTCATTCCACTCTCAGGTAATCACGCACAAGACTCACTCCTGGTTAACCAAATTTACTCACTCATTCAAAACTGGATGGCCAGTAATATAGCCTTTGTCTCAACGACGACAAACCGAGCTCCTCATACTAGGCTCCTCCAGCAAAATCGATTCCCTTGAGCCCGCTTTCAAATCATTCACCATCGATGGCACCATAATCCCCGTTCTTAAACAAGTCAAGACCCTGGGCGTTTACTTAGACGCAACACTATCCATGTCTAAACAAGTAAACACATTAGCCTCGTCCACCTCTTACACTGCCAAACTCATCTCCCTTAGCCGCAAATTCCTCTCAGCCAACAACTGCGTTACTCTAGCCAGAGCACTCATACTGTCTAAGCTAGACTATTGTAACATCCTGTTCCTTGGCTCCTCCAAAGCCAACATAGCCAAACTTCAACTCATGCAGAACAAGGCTCTCAGAGCAGCCCTAGGCATCAAAAAATCTGAACATATCTCTAACACCAGAAGAGACCAACACTGGCTCCCTATCCAAGCCAGAATCTTATTTAAAGCCCTGAGCATCACTCACAAATGCATGGCCAACAAAGCACCTATCAACAACACAGTCATCAAGAAGCCCCAGAGCAGACTCCTTATATCCAATACAAACGCATACCTTGAAACCCCCAGATACAAAAGAGAGAAAGCAGGGGGCAGTAGCTTCAAAATATTGGCTCCCAGACATTGGAACGCTCTACGCTCCCACACTATGAACGAAACATCCCTCCCAAAATTCAAAAGCTCTTTGAAGACTTGGCTATTCAACAAGTCCTAACTGAACCAGAGCACCAATCCGCTCCAATTAACTGTACATAGCTGACTATTTTGTATATTGTTGTATATTATTGACTGTTTATTCCTGTGTACTTCTGTGTTCGCATTTAAGATTGCATTCCCCCATTGTCTGTAACTACGCCGTGATACCCCCGGGTCTGGGCGTATAACAAATGTAATAAAATAAAAAATAAAATAAATAAAAGGGGGAGCGAGAGTAAGACAAATACTGTAAAAAAACTGCTAGAAAAGCTATTCATGTTACGGTAGCCTGAGAAACCTGAGAGTAAAAAAACCTTATGAAATGGGAAAGAGAAAAAGATATATTAAATAATTTGTGTAAAAGAAAGCCAACAGTCAGAGGATTGTAGGACCTTGGTGACTCCCAGTGTTTCAAAGGAGGAAAAGACAAAACATTTTATTTTCTCAGCAAACCTCGAGGAATGGGTTTCGTTAATAACAAGCAGAGACTGAAATACTTAACCTAGTATCAAAACTGGGAAGAATATCCTGCTGTGAAAAAGGACATTTGAAGACTGATAACCAGTCAAGTGTAAACCGGGCCATCCAGAAGCCTTGCTGAGGCTAGCATACAAAGTCAACCCTTTTCCCTTTTTATTTAGGTGTTTTCTAAAGTGGTAGGGCCAGTTAGCTGGATAGGATTCAGGTTAAAAAAGGACTTTAACATACATCATTAGCTTTTGTTTTGCTAGTTAGGGAACTTCCATCATAGAAATTGGGCAAGTTAGGCATTTTGATATTTTCATTGTCAATACAACCCCTGAACCATGAGACAAAATAGTCTTAGTCCTTCTTCTGGTTTGCCACAGTGGAAATAACTGGTCTGGTTCACTCTTCTGAGCTTTAAGTCCTTAAACGCCAGGAAACACTGATGCAGAGGAAAGAATAACATTTGGCTGTGTTAACAAAGTCAGGCTATGTGGCAAAGGGATGCCCCCCCACCCCCCGCCCCACCGTTGGGATCTGCATCCTTTCATACTTTCATCCACTGGAATGACCCATATGACTTAAGTTGAATCCTGCCTGCATTGGGAACCAGCCATGACTGTAGATCTTTGAAAAGTCCAAACCCATTCTGACCTTCCTGCACTGCAGTCACCGTCAGCCCACAAGCCTGGGTTCTGTTGCAGTCAAAATGCACCCCAGCGCCTTAATACTGGTGCGAGCACTAATGGTAACATCTAAGTTCTTATGGTGCACCGGAGTGCAGGATCAGGGGCTGATGAGTCACCCAGTATTCTGCCTTCTCAGACAAGGCTTTCATCCTCTGCATTGCTGATCCTAGGTCGTTGCTCCAAATTTGGCCCATAATATTGTACTGGCTCAGTGGCAAGTGCTCTCCTCATTCTTTTTTTTTTCTTTTTATTTATTTTTTATTATTTTAATTCAGCTTGTTACAAACTTTTAAAAAAAATAGAAACTCCGAATAACAATGAAAAGAAATACAAAAAATAGATAATGAAATGCCCCAATAGTCTTTATCCTAGTATTCCATCATGTAACACACTCTTGGTCCTTAGTTCATCAACCTCTTATTCAGTTGGTCCAGGTAGAATGTCAATGCAAATGTTAGTTTGTTGTTGTATCCTTCTGACATTACCACCCACCAATCCTCCCCACTCAGTGACGGTCTTTTGCAATTTCAGCCCTGATGTGTTTTGTTCTCAATTATTTAAGTTCTGTACAGAAAAGGACTAGGTGTTTCAGCGTTTCATTTGCATTGGTACAAAATCTACATCTGCGGTCCAGGCAAGAACTGTTTTTTCTCAGATTTTGTATTTCCTTAGTTCGAAAAAGATTTAGGGCCTGATTCATGGAACGTGGTCCTATGGGATTGCATGATTATAAAACACTTCCATGTATCAGGCCCTTCAACTGAACTTCAGAAAAATGTATCGCAAGTGCTTACTGGGAAACTTTTCCAGATAATTTGGCAGCTTGTTATAGGCTTTAGATTCTGTCGCAGCCTGCCACATGCACCTTTGTTGTGCTCTCTGCTCTGTTGTTTCTACCCAGTCTTGCTGACACAATTTCTTTTTGACCGAGTTCGGGTTATGTAGCAGGCAGTCTTTGTTGGTGTTCAGTTGTGTTAGAATAGTTTCACAACGTTGAATCCATTTGGCCAATATTGTTTCATTTTTATCTACTGTAGGTGTGTTCAGAATCTTAAACTGCGGAAGGCTGACAGCTCCAATCACTTTCCTATATAGAGAGAACATGTTCCAGGCAATCCTAGCATTGATTGAAGTGAGGCCTAGCTCGTATCTGATGCAGGCTGTTGACGTTCCTCTCGGTAATTGTATTTACTATACTCCAAAACACGTGTTCACACGTTGACCATGTCATGTAAGAGCATCCCAATACATCTTCTGCACCGTGGATCTAGGTTGGCACTACATTGGCTTTATAAAAGTTAATGACTGGTTTTAGTGTAAACTTGCCAAACTTCCTGACATCTTGCGCAGCTAGCCCCTTGCATTTCATTTTGTCCTGTTTACCATTGGTTCATCATTGATGTTGGAATTAATTAGGACTCCCAAATATTGGGACTGGTTTACACACTTTACAGTCGCTTGCCCAAGTTTCCACTGGAATTTCCTTTTACAGCTCCCTTTGGATACTTTAAGGTTCTTCAAAACCAAGATTTTTGTTTTGGTAATGTTTATCTTTAGACCATTGTCATTGATGTATTTCTCCAGGGTTGACAGTTTGCGCTGGAGACCAATTGGTGTTACATCCAAGAGAACAATGTCATCTACATATAGCATCCAGCTCAGATGATTTCCATTCATTTTAGGAGCAAAACACTGTATTGTTCCCAATGACACGCCAACATCGGCTATGAACAAGTTGAATAGTATTGAGCCTAACGGACACCCCAGCTTCACTCCTCGAGATGTTTTTATCGAGGCGGATAGGGTACCGTTTTGGTCTAGGTGAATTTTAATTTCTGTATTTGAATACAGTTATTTGACTGCGGTAATCAGGCAATCGCAGCATTTCCAGTTCATCAATTTGGTCCACAGAAGTTCTCGATCAACATTGTCACGTGAGCCAAATCTACAAAAGCAAGATAGATTTTCGTTTCTCGCTTAATTGCTTCCATTTTCAGCAGATTGATCATTAGTATGTTTAGCCCACACCTGACGCCCTTAATAAAACCCGTTTGACTGGGTCGAAGTCTCCAGACGATTTGATCCAGGCAGTTAAGTGATGCTGCAGTTGGGTGGCAAATATCTTTCCTACAATGTCCAACAGTGCTATCATAATCAACATAAATTGGACCAATCAGTATTTTATATGAATTTGGATATGCAAATAAAAGTTTTTAGAAATTGACAATTGAACATTTATTGGTATTTATGAAGAGATAAATGTATTGAAAGGCTATTCCCTGTTCCGTTGGTCCAATTTATGTTGATTATTATATGATGCCTGCAGGACCAGGGACTAATCAGGCACCCCTTCTGTTTATAACAACAGTGCCATCAGCCAGTAATTTTTGGGCTCTGTTCTTACGCCCTTTTTAAATATCGGTACTATAACTGTGCTCTTCCACAATATGGGTATCGTGCCTTCTTTCAGAATACTCCTGAATAAGTGATCGCAGAAATCAGTCCATTCTTAAGGGTATTGTTTCAACATTTGGTTTGCTAAACCGTCTGGACCGGGCGCCCGAGAAGAACTGAGTCGCCTAATGTTCTCCATGATGTCATCTTTGGTGATTTTGATGTTCCAGAACTTCAAGCAGTGAGGTCGAGGTGCTTTTATTGACCCTTGCTTCTTAAACAAGTTGGTGTAATGATCGATCCACTGCGCTTTATTGCATTGCATGTATTGTTGCGGTGCCTCTATGCTATTTATAATTGCCCAGAACTCTCTTGAGTTCTTCTGTGTCATGCTTTTCAGCATCATTTCGGCATCTCAGTGTTCCACAATTTTATGGGAAGTCAGACAGTTTTTATACCCCATTTTCATTTTCTTTTTTTTAAACGGTTTACGTTATCAGTTTGCATGAGGGCTCTGATGTTTTTTTAACACAACATCGATGTCAAAAGCATGCTGTCTTTTGAACCTCTGTTTTCCAGTGCCGTTACGCCTTTCAGTGTATTGTTGTAATAAGGCGACATATTCTACATTATCTCCACCTTCCATTCTTGTTTTGTTATGTAGAGCTTTCGTGATGTTTACAACCTTCTTACTGTCCATTCTCAGTCTGTTATGGCCAGATTCTACGTATACATGTTGACTCCATGTTGTAGGGGTAGAGGTTTGTACTTTCATGACACAGATTTTTACCAGATTGTGGTCACTTTGTGACATGTTAACGACGTTGAGGTTACTGACCTTTCTGGACAGTCTTTCGGATACATAGAAGTAATACAAGATTGATTGTTGTTTGTCTCTGCTCCAGGTTGCCCTCAGGGGGGATTGTTAGGCAGAAACCTGTGCAGTTCCCTTAGGGACCACTGCAAAAAGTTTAAGACTACAGGAGTAAGCAGTAAACCCAATTGGTAGCAGTTTGCACCACCCAGATTTACCTGGTAGCTGTGGCTGAGCAGTCAGACTTCTCTCAAGAAGAGTTAGGCAGTATGTAGAGTATACACAATAGGGCTAAAAATACGGTAGCACAAGCAAACACTGACCAGAGCTTTGGTATAAAAGTATATCATTATTAATTTAAAAACACACTTGTAAAAATACACTGGCACTAATATGTCAAGCAAGTTCAAACACAGTCACTATAAGTATATATACCTCCCTAGTTAATTATTCGACAAGTCTAGGTTAAGACACTACTTATTTAGCAAAACAGAGATGAGCGCGTAACCGTAGATTGCACTCCAATCATTTGTTTAAAAAAGGAGAGAAAAGGCAGAATAGGAAAAAAAACACACAATAGCAACACTTTTAAGAAACCACAGCAAGTCAAGAAAGGCAGGGTCTACTGTAGAGCAAAAAGTTCATAGGCCAGGCCCACTCTTGGAGAGAGCAAGGCGGAATTTGCCCAAGATCACACAGTGGAAAAGCACTCAAAGTCGTTGCAGAAAAGTCAAAAGAGGTTGGATCAAGTTAGAAAGGTAATGTTAGCAAGTCCGAGGTCACCCCAGGATACAGAGTCAAGGATTTACGGGACACCTTGGACAGTCGGTTGCAAGGGAGACCAGGCGGGACACAGTACAGTACCTGAAATGGTGAGAAAGCTCCAGCAGGGGCAGTTGTTCCTGGCAGCGGGTGCAAGTCAGAGCTTCGTCCAGATGAAGATATGATCTCGACGTGGAGGGAAGCTGGAGGTCTTTGCACTGCCAGGGAAGAAACCAGCCGCAGAGTTTCCCAGTTAAAAGGTACAAACCTTTTATTTGCGGTAGTGGTGGAGCGTGGCTATCCGGCCGCCGGGGTGCTTGGCACGGGCGATTCGACCACGAGACGATCCAGGAAGGCGAAAAAGGCAAACTGGTTGGTCCCACCAGCTCAAGGGGAAGAAGACTCTCCTGGAAGAAGATCTCTTCCGTCGTCGGGAAAGTGGTGAGTTTCGTACGACAGGGCTCCACCGGCGGTGTCGTCGTTGTAGATGGCTCAGCTTCTCCCCTCTTCGGATTCTTTAGGTCCTGTGGCGACTTCTGAAGTTCCAGTCCCCAAAGCACTGCTTTTATGCAGCAAAACCCCTATTCATCAGCCTAGCTGTCACTCAAACATGCTAAGTGGTGAGCAGGGCGGCTCACCACTGGGCCAATCACACAAGAGTGCGACTTGAGTTGCAAAGGCAACTCAGTCCAGGGTGCCTAATCCCCCTCCCACACATCCTGTTGAACCCAGACAGAGTGGCACCATTTGGAGGGCTTCTGTGGAGAAGCCCGCCAGAAAGTGGAACAAAGGGCTCGACTTGGGTTAGAGTTTCAGAGGCAAACACAAACGCCATTTTAAAACAGAGTCCTGGCAAAAAGACCCAACCGGGGAATAAATATTAATAAATAACCCGGTGGTATCTAACATTGCACCAAAAAGTGGTGCGTTTAAAATCAATGGGATAATCCCATAGTAAATATTCCGGTGGAATATTTCGCGTGGTATCCACTGCCACCAGCCAGAAACTCGACAAGCGGGGACTGGACAGTGCCCCCTTGGAAAACAGACAATCGAATTACCCCTACCAGTACTACCACAATATGATGGTTTGTACTGGTTCTGTTCACAATTTGAGACTAGTAAAGCCAATGGTGACTTTACATGCCCTGGGAGACAGTAGTCAGTCCCAGGGTAATGAGTCTATGTTTGGGGGTCACTATGACACCCCTGTGTTACTGCACTGAGGGTGCTGTGTAACACATATACCAAAAACACATGAAGCCCTATGGAGTAAAAGACCCCATTGCCCATAAAACACATTACATAGTCAAAGGACATTCTCAAATCATGCCTAAGAGTGGGAGAAAAAAAAGAGTCTCACTCTTAGCAGGAGAAAAAAATAAACCCCAAAAATCCAGCAAAGCTGCTGGGGGACTCACTAGGTTTGGGAAATTAGCCTTAACAGAGAATTTCCCCCTAACAGGGATATCGCCCATGATGTTTCCATTCAATAGTGACATATCTCTGGCTTCTATTTCTTCCTACCATGCTGTTTTGATGGCAAGAGCTCTCCTCATTCATCGCATAGTCGAGTGAGCGCAGAGACAGCAACTCCCAGCTTCAGTGCTGAGGGGCTCCCAAAGCATGGCATCAGACACCGTCGCACAGTCCCTGTCACCCTGTCATAACAGGCAGCATTGTCGAGTGATGAACGCTCCCACAGCGGGCATTGCTCCCCTCACCTAGTCCCACAGAGTCTTGCAGTACTCCAGCCAGCGAACGGGGATGCTCCGGTCCTTTTGCTGCTCTTGCTAGCAGCAAAGCCCTCACCTTCTTTCTGACTGCGGTGCTGCTGGACTGGTCTCATGAGGGTCTGGTATACAGCTTACCCTGGAGCCGCCTCTGGTTCCCACAGGCCCCCTATCAAGGATGCCGCAGTGCTGCAAATCTAGATGTGTCTGGCTGAGCGCTCTCAGGTTATGGTGTCATCTTGGATGGCTGATGCAGGTGGTGGGACAGGGCCAATCCTCCGAACAGGAACAGATTCCTGCGCAGGGGGAGGGGAGGACACTTAGTTGGGGACCTCCATGCTATTGATCTTGCAGACATTTTAGGTCCATTGTGGGTTTTGGAATCCGGGACAACAGGAGCTCACCAGGAGCACACGTTCCTGCTCGAGCGGTTGGCCATGCCCCCTTGTATTTGTGTTTCACAATTGTGGGCATTGATGGTGTGTCTCCCTAGCTGCCGGCAAAACTAAGCCTGGGACAGCCAAGTTGCTCTGGTACCAATGAGACAAAGTGCTGGTGGAGGCGATAGCGGAGAGAAAAGGGGTACTGACAATTTGTCCCACAAATTGCTGTTTGTGGATGGCCAGAAACCCAATATATGCAGCATGTCATTGGATGCAGGTTGGTCTTGACCAGCTGGTGGCTATGAAAGAAGTTGGATCAGGCCATACTGCAAATGACAGCAGAATTTGTGTGTGAGGTAGCATTATGCCTGGAAGCTAGTCGAATGTTTGGTTGGTTGGTTGTTTGTTTGTTTATTTATTTGTATAGCGCTCCAAACCCGGAGGTATCTGGGCGCATTAAACGTTACATACAATACTTATTCCATTACATTGTTTCAAAGATACAAGCATATGCAAGTTACAGGACAAGAAAGCTTAAAGAATCAGACAGTTCAAAGAATATACAAATTACAGGACAGGAATACAAAGAGAATTACACAGTACAAACTAAAAATATTACATAGTATTTACAAATCTATACAAGAGTAGCAGGAGCGGTCAGTCGAGGAAATGTAGCCCTCTAAAATGGGTTAGAGATCCCCAGCTACGAGCCAACTTATCGTTTTTTTCTGAAACTGAAGAATGAAGGGTCGGAACTTAATGCTAAGGGCATAGTGTGCCATAGTTGTGCTGCCCTGACGGGAAAGCTACTTCCGGTCAGGGCAGTAGTATCCCGTCCTCCCGAGTATCATGCTTTTGTACTTTATTTTCTTTGTGGGACGGTACAGCAGAACTGCTCCCTTTGCCTGAGCCGCAGCAGTGTCTTGGAGTGTCTCAGTTGCCTCTGGCCTCAGTTCCCATGCCTACTCCAATGTGTCCTCCTTCAGCATGTTGGTGGCCCTAATGTCCTACTTCATCTCGAACAGGAAATGGCCCACCTACACTCTGGTAGCTACCAGTGCATGCACGTGTCTCTCCTGTCTCCATAGTGGAGAGCCTGCCCATAAAGGAAGGTAGAACTAGGTCAGCCTGGGGAGCTGATAGGAGGAGTTGGGGAGTTAATAGGGGGTTGTGCCTCGAGGACCATGGTTCCCATCAACCTGAAGTTATCTCGCTGAGAAATGAGACAATTCCACTGGAGGGATGGTGGCTTCACTCACATGCTCCACCCGCAGGTTGTCCCCCGACCTTAGCTGGTGCATACCGGGCTGGCCACTGTGACAATAGTGTCTGTACTAGTGACGGGGTCACCATGGGCTTGCACTTGAAATGGTTGGCTGGTGCAGGGTTGGCTCGTTGGTTGGGTGGTAGATGCAGCTGGGTGGTGGAAGGCTGATAGGTGGTCTGGGTATCTAGTCCCAGAGAGGAAGCTCTATCCAACTGACAAGTCAGTCAAAGAAGAAGCCACCTGTGAGATCCGTAGCACAGCCACAATAAGCGCCGGAGAGCTTGGCACTCCGTGAACCAGAGATGGAGAAGTCACAGCCCTACGCATCAGTTCTGGAGATGTAACAGAGCTGTCAGAGGGAGCCGGTGAAACTGCATACAGATATATAAATCCCCCCAGAACAACAAAGAATAAAAATGGAGTATAACACCCACCGTCCTGAGAGAGACGTACCGTGGATCCCCTCCAAGCGGGGACCCCGAACACTCTACAATCTATACGGCCATCTTTGTTACGCTAGAGGACCACGTGGAGCAAGTGGGCGGGCTGTGCCCCCTATTCAACATTTTCCCTCACACATACACACTTTTATTGGGGAACACATGGCCAGAAGGACCAGGGAGGGGAATTCAAGCTAGGGACAGGAAGCAGGAAGTGTGGGTTTTGCGGGGAAGATCAGAGGTAGTGGTGGCGGAATACCATAAGACACGCAGGAGGAAGGAGGGAGCAATGACTTGCGGAGAAGACTAGTGGAGCAGGTCAGGTATTGCCTTAGGAGTGGAAGTGGTTTTGCACCGTGAGTGTGCACGTTTGTGTATGAATTGAATGGTACAAGGTGAAAGGGGGTGTTTGAGTAGCTCGTGGGAGATGGAGAGTAGCAATAGGTGGAGGAGGGTACTAGTGGTAGGAGGAGACTATTGGGAGGAGAAGGGGAGTAGTAGGAGGGGAGTAGTTGCAGGGAGGATGGGAGTAGTAGGGCAGAAGAGGTGTAGTGAAGGGGAGTGACATCAAAGTGTGGATGCAAGAACTAGGGGGAGTGAAACATCGGAGGAGCAGAAGATTGGTGAGAGAAGTGAAGTGGAGGGTGAGTACGAGTAGTAGAGAAGAGGTGAGTGTAGGCATGAGTGAAACAGCCTGAATCCAACAGAGTAAGTGAAAGACACTATCCCAATTAACACAAACCTTGGATAGTGTAGGGACAGTTAGGAAGTCCCTGAGGGAGTTTAGGTAGCCAGCACTTAGGGAACCACTTGTAGTATAAAACAGTGATTAGACAGGAGGGGTCACTATTCGGTAGTACTACCCGGTAATTACAGACACCTGTGCCAGGGAGGAGGGTCATAAACAGAGAGGAAGGGACCTAGGCCCCCACAAAGAAAAAGAAAAACTATTGAACAGTCTCCAAGAGTGATCTGTGCCATCTGCGAAATGTGGTGTCACAAGTGGGATTCTGTCAGATCCATAAAAAGAAATCAACCACTACTCTAAGATAAGACTGACGAGAAAAGCCCATTTGCACACCCAGGTCACTCCATGGGCTACCGGATGTGACCTGTATGCATATGAGGAAGCAACAAGCCCACCCATGGTTCAGACCTGCCTGAATATGGAGATCTCAGTGGGAACCTATGGGAAAGTTGTTCGAAGTAGGGATTGGCGCACTAACATTCCCTTTAGGTTAGAGCGGAAGTGATTGACCGGGACTACCAGTGAGAGGTCAAAGTGCTCCTGTTGAACTTTGGGAATAGTACCTTCATCCTGAAGCAAGTGCAACCTGTGGGACAGCCTATATGTGAAAAAGTCCTTATTCCAACAACAGAAGAAATAGACGCTGGGCACGACTGACCAAGAAGAGGTGGGATTAAGAGAACTGACTGAGTCAGAAGAAAAGAGACCATCCCGCCAAGTCTTCAGAGTCAGTCTCCCATGGAATTTTCAGAAGCACATAGAACAGATCCCTTCTTAGGCCAAGCCTGGAATAACCCGTTTTGGAAGCTGGAGCAGAACCATAAGGCTTCACACATCACCGAGAAAGAAAGGCTCCTGTACTGAATCAGTGGGAATCCAAGAGGGTACGGCATCACAAACTGTTGGTGCCCACGTCATTCAGGAAACAGTGATGGAATTAGCACGTTCACACATACCCGCTGGATACTTGAGCCTAGGGAAGACTCAAAAGATCCTATTTAGCCGATTGCACTGGGCAGGGGTGTATGATAAATTTAAACAGTTTTGTGCCTTTTAAGACTTTGCCAGATGATGCAACTAGAGCACCTCTCCAACCTCCTTCAAACCCTGGAGGTACCCTTTCACTGGATCAGCAGGATGTCGTTTTTTTTTTTTAAAACATTTGTTTATTCGAGTTTCAGAACACACAAAGAAATTCAGTACAGTGTACATGACTACTAAAAAAACAATACATATTTAAAAAGGAAATCAGTGTACAGAGGACTAGTTATCGGCCGTCCCCCCACCCCTCAGTAGTCCCTCCCCCAACCTGCTCGTGTATTCATCCCTCCCTACCCCCATCACAGCCCATTCCACCGATACAGCGTTCACAAGGTCCTCCCTCTCGGGTGTAGGGGAGGTGGTGGTATCGGGGTGTTCCAATCTGCAGAGAACCGTAACCCTTAGCAACTGGCCCCATTCTACTATCACCCCATCTTCCACCTCGGGGTCTCTGGTTCTGTGAAGAATATCCAACTCCGCCATCCCCCACCTGCAGAAATCCTCCATCTAATGCACCACAGACGGACCCTGGGGCCTCTTCCAGGCAATGGCCACCTGTCTTTTTGCTGGTACCACCATAAACTGGGCCAATCTGTTTCAAATCTTATTTCATTTCCCCTGCGGGAGTAGACCCCACAAACACACCCTCAGAATGCACTTGAGATTGGAGCCAAGCAATTAATTCATCTTTGCAATCACCACCGCCATTAGCATGCCACTACAGAGCATTCCCAGAGCAGGTGCCATATCCCGGCCGGCCCCGTAGCACAACGAGAGCAGTCCTGACTCAGATCGCTATTCATTGCATGCAAATTGACCGGAGTCACAAATACCCTATGTAGGATGGTAAATTGAATAAGTTGGAACCTGGCGTTCTGTACGGACCTGTTCACATATTTTCGTCCATTCTCTTTCCGCAATTGAACCTCCCATGTTCCTCTCCATTTTTTCTGAACTATCAGATCCTTTGTTGGGAATTTACTCTGCAGTGCTTGATGAATTCGGGAGAACCACCCCTCCCCCCCCACCGCTTTGTATTAGGAGCACCTGCAACAGCAGGCTCGTCTGTGGTTCCTCTGGGATCTCCTTCCATATGGCATGCCCCTTTAGCTCCCCATAACAAGTACTCCATTCCTCAAAAGGCATCAGCTTCACACCCTCAAACAAGCCCCCCACTGTCTTGCACCCCCTATCCCCCAACCCAGAAATCCCTATTCTCCTCAACGCTGAGCGAAGTCCCACATTCAACCCCACATGGTAGGCCTGCACTATAGAGGCCGGCCACATTCAATTTCCTCAAGAGCTTCCTCCAGAGCGTGCTCACCACCTAAAAGACATTGATAGCCCCATTTCCTGTCACTGTGCCCCACAAAAGCTCTATCCCCTGCCGGTGGGCCGGAAGGGCTCCCAACAACCCTGCCAGTAGTCCCCCCCTTGTGTCCATCCACACCAGTATCACTTGCAATTGTGCTGCTATAAAATAAAGCTCATAGGGCCTCATTACAGGTCGGGCGGTCCGGAAATAACAGTGGCGGTAAACCCGACGCCACTGTTAATTCCGGACCGCCCGATCCCGACTCCTGCAGGCGGGAGGTGATTTTAACACCGCCCGCAGGCGGACATGGAAACACCAGCACCATCACGAGATGGTGCCGGTGTTTCCACTTCCCCATTCCCATTGAGTCCTATGGGACTCAATGGGAATGGGGATTTACCGAATTCCACCTCTGGAATTCCCGGGACACCAGGGTCGTAATACCCTGGTATTTCCGGGAGTCACAGAGGCGGATGGTAATACGAGTCCGGCGGTAACCAGGCGGTTTTACCACCTCCGTTACCGCCGGACTCGTAATGAGGCCCATAGTCCTGTAAATTGAGGCCCCCCCTACAACCGCAGATGTCGCAAAGTTGCCAGTGAGACCCTCCCCCTCCCCGAATCCCACAGCAGCTCTCCAACCTTCTGATCCAACATTTAAAAAAATACTTTCTTAATGCCATGAGGTATGTTAGTGAAATAGTAGAGAAGCCTTGAGAGTATGACCATTTTGCAGAGTGTCACCCGTCCCATCAGTGAAATTGGTAACTTTTTCCAAAATTGAATCAAGTCCCATATCCTGGACAATGCTCTGCCAGTGTTGTACACACGTCTCCTCCTTATCATGAAAGACTTTGATTTCCAAATATCTAATTGCTTCCCCCTCCATTCTTATCCCGCAATCTGGGAGGGTAGTCAAATCGGGGTCATGCATGGACCCCAACGGGAACAGTAAGGATTTGTCCTTGTTAATGCAAAATCCCGACAGCGCACAGACATTTCCTGGAATCTCTAGTAACATTGGCATGTTCTCTCGTGGGTTTCTCACATATGGGATACATTACTCACCGTAATCGTATTTCTGATGCTTGTATCTGCTTAGATTCACATGCTGTGCATAGGCCGACATCTAGTGGAAGCTGCGGAGTATTACAGTTTGTTTTTCGAAAGTCGAAAAATGGGCGTCGACACAGGCGTGCCAGTAATACTATCCCTAGTGTGACGTCCACTGTACCCAAGATCCCTCACGCGTGTAGGATCCTCAGATTGTATTTTTTCTGACATGAGGAAGCATGAGGAGTAGCGTGAGTACAGATAATCCAAGCAGATAGACAGTAAGGTAAGACTACAAGCAATCATGCGCCTTCTCTCGGAGGGGAGGAAGGGTGGGTCGCATGTGAATCTAAGCAGATACAAGCATCAGAAATACGATTACGGTGAGTAATGTATCCCTTCTGAGGCTTGTGGAATCTGCTTAGATCACATGCTGTGCATAGATTAGCGAGCAGTACCAGAAGAAGGAGGTGGGATGTGAGAAGGGTCATGAGCAAACAGGTGTCTTAGAACCGCTTGTCCCACTTGTGTATCTGTCTTGGAATGAGTGTCAATGCAGTAATGCTGAGTAAAAGTGTGAATAGAGCTCCAAGTAGCCGCTTTGCAAATGGTGTCGAGGGGAACATTTGCAATGAAAGCCAGAGTGGCACCAATGCCTCTAGTAGAGTGGGCCCTTGGCGTAAAAGGCAGAGTCTTTTCAGAAAGAGAGTAACACAGCTGTATACAGTTGATAATCCACTTCGAGATAGCGCCCTTAGAGACGCGATCCCCCTCTCTGCCTGTAGCTACGGAGACAAACAGTTGATCTGTTTTTCTTAGCGGTCTGGTTTTATTTACATAGTATAGGACCGCCCTACGCACATCTAGGGTGTGTAGTTTCACCTCAGCCGAGCTTTGCGGGTTCTGGAAGAAAGCCGGAAGCTCGATGGACTGGTTTACATGGAACTTGGATATGAATTTAGGTGAGAACCTAGGGTGTGTGCGTAAAACCAGTTTGTCTTTGTGGATAGTAAAGAAAGGATCCTGCACTGACAGAGCCTGAATTTCACTGACCCTTCTTATGGAGGTAATGGCTACTAAGAAGGCCGTTTTATAAGTCAGGTGTTTGAGACTACTTTTATGCATGGGTTCGAATGGGGGTCCCATGAGCTTAGCTAGCACCACGTTGAGGTCCCATCCTGGCGGTGGGTTCGAAATAGGAGGGTGAAGTCTCTTTACTCCTTCCATGAAGGCTTTAACCACTGGTACTTTCCACCACGAGACCTTGTTATGGGATGTGGTGTAAGCCGAGAGGGCTGCCAGGTGTACTTTCAGCGAGTTAAAAACCAACCCTGCATCCAGCAGGTGGAGCATGTATGTCACAACGTTGGAAGGAGTGCAATCAACCGGGTTGATTTGTTTATTCTGGCACCAGATAACGAATCTTTTCCACTTATCAAAGTAACAGTGCCTTGTATTTGGTTTCCTGGACTCCTTTAGAATGTCCATACACCTCTGGGGTAATTTGAGATGTCCAAACTCTATGACTTCAGGAGCCATGCTGCTAGGTTCATAGAGTTGGGTTCCTGATGCACTGTTTGACCCTGTTGCTGGGACAGTAGGTTGTACCAGGCTGGGAGTCTGATGGGTTCGCACACCGCCATTCTGCGTAGGTGTGGAAACCATGGTTGTCTCGCCCACATGGGAGCAACTAGGATGAGCGTCATCGATTCCTTGTTCATCTTGTACACCACCTTCCTGATGAGGAGTTGGTGGAAAAGCGTACGCAAACATCCCTGACCAGTTCATCCACAGGGCATTCCCTTGGGAGTCCGGCTGGGGGAACCTGGATGCAAATCCTGGGCATTGTTTGTTTTCGCTTGTGGCGAATAGGTCTATAGTGGGGAAACCCCACTGAGAGAAGAGATCTTCTACTACGTCTCTGTGAAGGACCCATTCGTGTTCTTCTGGGAGGGAGTCTCTGCTTAGAGCATCCGCTAGGGAATTGAGCTCCCCTGGAACATGTTGCGATGACAGGAAGATGTTCCGTCTGAGTGCCCATATCCATATTTTCTGGGCAAGCTTGGACAGATTTGGCGAACGAGTCCCCCCTTGCTTGTTCAGATAGAACATGGCTGTCGTGCTGTCCGTCCTGATCTGCACCGACAAGTTCAGTAGATGGGGCTCGAACGCCCTTAGCGCTCGGAATACTGCCAGAAGCTCTAGCAGATTGATGTGGTTTTTGGCTACTGAGTGAGACCAGAGACCCTGAGCTGTGTGGTGGAGATGGTGAGCTCCCCACCCAGTCAGGCATGCATCTGTAGTAACCACTGCCTGTACTGCGGGATCGTAAAAGGGTTTCCCCTTTGCGAGATTCTCTCTTGTCCACCAGTGTAGGCTCTGTACGAGTGTTGGCGAAATGAACACTAGATCGTCCCAATGACCACTTGCCTGAGACCACTGTTTCGCCAACCATTCCTGCATGGGACGCATGCGCAGACGCGCGTGGGGGACCAGGTAAATGCATGACGCCATCATGCCCAGTAACCGCATAGCTTTGCGTACTGTTATCTGTTGACCTGACTGATAATGTGGAATTTGCAGAAGTATATTCCGAATTCTCTCGTCCGAAGGGAAGGTCAATCCTTTCTGAGTATCTAGGATAGCTCCTAGAAACTGTTTTGAGGTGCTTGGCACCAGACTTGACTTTTTCTCGTTGATGGAGAAACCTAATTCGTGGAGGAGGTCGATAGTCCTCTGAATGTTTGACCTGCAAATTCCTGGGGTTTCCCCCGTTATGAGCCAGTCGTCCAGATAAGGGTACACCGGGATTGCTTCCCTGCGTAGGTGTGCAGCCGCCACCGCCAGTACCTTGGTGAATACCCTTGGTGCTGAAGCTATCCCGAAGGGCAGTACCTTGAATTGGTAGTGTCGACTGTCCACCTTGAAGCGCAAGTACTTTCTGTGCGCTGGGAGCATGGAAATATGAAAATAAGCATCCTTCATATCCAAGGTTGCCATGTAATCCCCCTTTTTTAGGAGGGGGATTACCTCTTGTAGCGTGGTCATACGGAATTTTTGGGGCTTGACATACTTGTTGGCAGGCCGTAGGTCCAATACTGGGCGCATTGTCAAATCTTTCTTTGGCACAAGGAAGTAAGTTGAATAGATACCCCTGTTTACCTGGTGTCCTGGGACGAGTTCTATCGCGTCCTTTTCTAGCAGAGTGGCGATCTCCTCGAGAAGGATCCTTTGATGCTCTAGGGAGTGCACTCTTTGTCGTGGAGGATGATTCCGGGGACGCTGCAGTAGTTCTATACAATATCCTGCGGATACTGTTGACAGCACCCATCTGTCTGAGGTGATCCCTTCCCAAGCCTGGGTGAAGGTGGAAATGCGTCCCCCTACTGGGGTTGCGTGGCAAGGGACCCTGAACTGAGCGTCACTGTTTCGGTGGAGGCGTGCCACCTCCCTTGTTGGGGCTGCCTCTGCCTCTACCACGACCTCTTTTGTTACCCCTGCCGTAACTCTGGGTAGACTGCTGGTTGTTATTCCATTGTGTACCCTGTCCCTGGGCATAGTTGCCTCTTTGTGAATTTTGGCCGCGTGGGCGACGAAAATTATTGTTCCCCCTCTGGTTAGGGGGTTTGTTGGTAAGCTGGCCAAGGGATTTGAGAGTCTCATATTCATCCTTGGCATTTTTAAGTGCGTCTTCGACCGCTTTCCCAAACAATAGGTCGGGTTCCACTGGCTTGTCTATTAAAGAAGCCTGGGTTTCTGTCTTGAATCCCGACTGCCGTAACCACGCATGTCTCTTGATAACAGTACCTTCTGCTATCAATCTCCCTGCGTTGTCAGCGGCGTCGAAAGTTGCTTTTAAAATGCAACCAGACACGGCTCTCCCCTCTGCCGAGATCCGAGCCAGCTGGCCCTTTAACGGTTCTGGAGCAGAGGCAATGAGCGCCGCGACTTCTTCCCATTGATGGCAATTGTAACTAGCCAACAGGGTGGTGGAATTCGCAATCCTTGCTTGGTAGGCGGACGTTGAGGCTACCTTTCTGCCAAACCCGTAAAGTTTTTTGCTCTCCTTGTCGGGAGGAGCTTCTGAAGAAGATAAGGGCGTGCCAGCCCTTTTTCTAGTGTTGGTCACCACTAGGGAATCTGGTTTAAGATGTCCCCTTATATACAGAGGGTCAGACTGGGCTGCCCGGAAAATCTTTTCAATTCTGGGGTTGACAGCTCTGGTGAGGTTAGGATTCACCAGGGAAGGATCTATTCTTCGTTGGATGGATTTGAGGATAGGGATGGTCTGAGCGACCGGTCTTCTCTCTTCTACAAACTCCTCCACGAAGTCCCTTTCCTCCTGTACACCGTGGGTGTCGATGTGGAAGTGTTCCGCTGCTCTAGCGAGAACCTCGTTGAGGAGGGGCTGGTTATCAACTGGAGAGTCAGTAACTGGGGCTTCGCTTTGTACTGGGGAATCTACTCTGTAAATTTCCTGTTCATCTTCTCCCTCCTCCAGGTCCTCCTTCTCTGCATAGTAATCTGTCCCGGTCTGTCCTTCCATAATTTCAAACTCCTGGTCCTCTTCAGGGAAAACTTGTCCCTGGTACCTGGGGAGTGGAGTAGAATATGGAGTGGAGTAAGGCTGAACCTCGAAGGGTTCAGGTCTTTCGACCCGGGGCTTTTTACTTAGCGGGATAGGATCGGAGGAGCCTGAGGGTATGGCCCCTTGAGGGTTATATGAAAGAAAGTGTTCTGGGTTCTTATCATAAAAATTAGCCAAGGAAGACATCCTAGACATAACCCTGTCTATGTCCTCACTGGACCATTCCCTGGAACAGGGTATAACTTTAGCAGGTGATGAAGTATGGGACTTTTCAAGGGTAGACTTGTGTTTACTTGTCTGCCTAGGGTGAGAGGATGGCTTTACAGGGGTGGAAGGCTGTGCTTTCCGCTGTTTCCCCCCTCCCCGTGCGTGGAAAAATGTTTTCCCTGTCCCTTGGAGGCCCCAGAGACTTTCGACGCCTGGCGCCGAGGGTCTGGAGAGGTATCTGTGCGTGGGGCCTCACTGGTGTTAACCGCGGTCTCGGTATCTTGGAGCGCGGCTTGGGGGTGGAAGTCGTCTTCGTCTCCCGACGATCGAACTTCCGTTAATGTGTGTAACGAGGCACTCTTGGCAAGAGTGGATGATTGCCTTGCGTCGTGAGGTGATCTCGATCGAGAGCGCCCAGAGGACACCGAGTCGGACCGTTCTTTTTGTGCCTCTTTCCGGGAAGTCGACGTCGTCGAGGTCCGGTTGGTCTTAGTGTGTTTAGTGTGTGTTAGGTGTGTAGCGCTTGCGTCGCCGGGGGTCTTCCCCATAGCCGCCCTGCCGGACGACCTTCCGAGGTCGGGGACCTGCGCTCGCCGGCTGTCTCTTGACGCCATAATGCCCTCGCCGTCCGAAAGTACGGCGTCGCTGCCATCGCTGAAGGCGCCCTCCGCTGCCATGGCCGCCTGCCTGGCGTGGTGGGCCCAACGCTTTGTCGAACGGTCCTTAAGTGTCTTAGGTTTAAACCTACTACACGCTCTGCAGTTCGCTTCGGGGTGATCCCTCGGCAAGCAGAGATTGCACGTGGCGTGCCTGTCGACCCAAGGGTATTTGCGATTGCACTTGGGGCAGAATTGAAAAGGGGTACCCTCCATACGCACCTTAAGGCAGCGGGCTGCTAAGTGTAGGAATATATAAAATGTAACTATATATCAAGAGTGAAGAGTATGTACCACCCCCCACTCTCCCTACTTGTAAGGGCCGAGGCCAGCGGCCTACTAGGCCCGGGCCGAGGCCAGCGGCCTTCCGAGGCCCAGATCCGTCGAGCAGTCGACGGTCGATGACTTCTCCAGCCGTCGTCGAGGTTGAGGGTCGACGTTGGGGTGGGGAAGGGAATGAATAAGAATTATAATTATAATAACAGCAAAAGTATGGCTAAGGCCAGGGAACTCCGCAAGATGCTTCCGACCAGTATGGCGGAAAAAAACAATCTGAGGATCCTACACGCGTGAGGGATCTTGGGTACAGTGGACGTCACACTAGGGATAGTATTACTGGCACGCCTGTGTCGACGCCCATTTTTCGACTTTCGAAAAACAAACTGTAATACTCCGCAGCTTCCACTAGATGTCGGCCTATGCACAGCATGTGATCTAAGCAGATTCCACAAGCCTCAGAAATAGTAATACGTTGTCTGCGTAAAGAGACACAATATGTCTTACCCCTCCTGCCAGTATCCCTGCCTCCCCCATTTCCTTCCTGAGAAACCCTGCCAGAGGTTCTAGTGCCATTGAAAATAAAATTGTCGAGACGGGATACCCCTGCCTTGTCCATCTGCTCAGCGCCCACTGTGTCGAGACCCAATTTTTCGTTATCACCCTTGCTACCAGTCTATTTGATTGCATTCGTAACCATCGGCAGATATGGTCCCCTAGTCCAAAGGCCTTCAGCACTCTAAACAGCCACTCCCACTCCAGCGAGTCAAAAGCTTTCATTGTATCAAAGGTTACCTGTGCCATCTCCTTCCCGGAATCCTTGACCTGGTCCATCACATGATGCAGACGGCAGAGATTCATCCAGGTATTTTGCCCCCCCCCATGAATCCGCATTGATACGGGTGAACCAGGATTGGAGCCACCTTAGATAATCTAGTAGCCAGGATCTTCCCCAGGACTTTTGTGTACATTCAGCAATGAGTTTGGGAGGTAGGACATACAGTCTAGGGGATTCTTGCCCCACCTTCAACAGGACTGCTATCACTGCCTCCCTCATCGAAACTTTTTTGAAGTGAGGGACAAAGAGATCTGCATAATTACAATAATATTCCATCGGGAAATCATTGCTCCCGGGCGCTTTACCTTTCTCCATCATCTGCAATGCATAGTTGATATCAGTTTCCTCAATAGGTTCCTCCAATCCATCCCTTAGGTCTCCGTCTAGAGCCGGTAACTGTACCAAGTCCAGCAACTCATCCACCTCTTCCTCAGAATAAGTTCCCTTGATAGTATATAAAGGTCTGATAAAAGAGCAGGAATGTCACATTAATCCCTTCCTGGGTGCTAATCAAATCCCCCGATTCCCATCTGACCTGCGTGATGGTACTGCAGGGCTGCTCCCAAACGATCAGCGGGCCAGCAGTCGCCCAGCTTTATTCCCTTCCCTGTAGATCCACACATCCCGCTTACTCCCATCAAAATTAGATAGCGAAGTCTGCACATCACGATGACAGAACAGTGCTTTTGCCAGTTTCTCCCCTGTCTGTTTCCCCGCCGCTAGGTCCCTTTCCAGTGCCAACGCCTCCCTCTCCGTCTCTTGCAACTTGCAGTACCCGCCTAACCCTGGTTACCTTGGAGATACAGCCCCCCCACCCCTAATTGTTGCCCTAAAGGCCTCCCACAGGATCCTGACGGATTCCACAGATCCCTCATTGGAGAAAAAAAGCACACTCTCCTCTCGCAATGTTCCCTCCAACGCCACATCTTCCAGGGACATGGTGGGTAATTGCCATAGCTGTATCGGTGGTTGTCGCTGTAACCCCCGCAGCTGCGTCACTAGGGGTGAATGGTCTGAAATAACTCTGCCCAAATATTCCACATCGTTAAAGGAATGAAAGTCTTCCGTCCCAACAAACATGTAGTTCAGCCGAGAATATGATGCATGGAACCCTGAAAAATAGGAGTAGTCTCTCTCCCGTCCGTACGACCCTGCCACAATTCCACCAGGTCTAAGTCCCCCACTACTTCTCTCAAGGACGTCACTGCCTTTTGTTTAAGGTGTCCAGCTTTCGCTGTACTATCCAAGTGCAGGTCCAAGAGACAATCAAAATCCCCCCTCCCCTATAAACAGACCTTCTCTGCATCTCCCCGCCAGGCTCATTACCGATGGGAAATAGTCCTCGTCATCCACATTCGGTGCATAGGAATTAACCACACAAATGCCTCTCCCTTCAAGTGCACCCACGAGCAACACAGTCCTCCCCACATCGTCTGTCAAGACCTTGTCCACCCGGACAGGGACCGCCGCAGCAATACAAATCAAGACTCCCCTAGCTGACGACGAATAGGATGTCACAACCACTACCCCTCCCACTGTCTCCCAAGTGAGTCCAAGTCTTTCCGTACCATTTCCGTCTCCTGAAGCATGGCCAGTTGGATCTCATGCCGTCTCAGAAATCCCCACACTTGCTGACACTTCAACCGTTTACCTAACCCCGGGACATTCCAGGTCCCAATCTTCAACCCGTCTCGCCCCATAGTAGACTTCCCTTATATCGTCCTGCTCCCGTCCGTTTCCATATTGATCCAAAACCCTATGGTAGACTTCTCATGCAGCTCCACCCACAGTCCGTACCCATACTGTTTCAGAATACATATCACTGTCTATACTGTTGACTCGAACATCAACCTCAACAAATTGAACACCCGTTCCCCAACTGTGTGCCCTGTCCCCCCACCAATAATAACCCTGGACTATAAGTTAACCATTCTAGTGGTCCTAGAACCTGCCCGCTTAACTCCCAAAAACCCCATCCCCCCTCCCCACCCCACCCCGTTGCCCCCATCTCCCATCTCAAACCATTGCCAACTCCTCCACACAATTCCCCCCTCACCTCCTTGCCCTCCCCTCATCCATTTCCCTTTCCACTCAGCCCACCAGTCATACTATCCACCGTACACCCACCTATTATGAATAGATAAATGTGGGTGTAGGGGCTTGCCCCGTCAGGCTCCCGGCCCACCCACCCAAACCATCACATCCTTATGGTTGTTCCCCCCACCAACGCACCTGTTACTTTGCAGTTCGCCAAAAAAACAGAAGAAGCCTGCCCCCGCCAGTGTAGGGCATCCATTCAACTCACAACTCACAAACCTCCCCTGTTCCAAATCACACTCAATCCCCAGATTGTGAAGTCCCTTCCACTCCCTGACCCCCATTGACCTGGGCACCGTGCCGTGGAATCCAGCCAGGCCCACACCTCCTGTGGTTTTATGAAAAACCAGGATTTGCCCTCAGTGATAATCTTCAGCTTCACTGGGTAGAACATCAAGTACTTTTTATTCAGCTGCCGAAGGAGTCGCCACACTGCATCGTTTGTTCAATGCTGCTGGGGGTGGCGCTGTGGAGCAGCTCAAGATGGCTGCTTAGCCTTTGAGCGCCGTGTGGCTCTGGCACATATCCGCCTGCATCTGCGGTTAACCGTGGCTTGAACACTCCCCGCCCAGCTGAACTGCTGCCCCTTCGTGTCAGGCTGCATCCTGCAAAATCTCGGCCTGATTCGGACCCCGGGAGCCCATCAGCGGGCCCCTTTCCGCAGTGGCCTGTTGTCTTGCTGGGGCCCACCCCCTCCTCTCTGTATTCCTGAGAGCTTGGACTGCGGCGGACCGTGGGACGTGTCACCCGGGTGCTCCGTCTCTCCCCCCGGGGGCACTGCTGGGTTGCCTGTGGCCCGCCCGGGGCGTTGGGACTTGCCATAAGCCGGAGCAACCCCCCCTGGGGTACGCCGCCGTGCGAGTGATCCGCTGCTGGGGCCTGTGCGGGAGCGCGCCCCGACCTCCACTCTTGATTTGCGGTGCCGGTGCCTTCGTCGTTGGACTACGCGGAGCGGCTGGGCTGCAGCCTGGCTGCCGACTGGGACCTGGGGATTTCGGCCGGGCGCGGAGGCCCGCACTGACCAAGTGAGGAGCGGAGGGGGGACCCATTCTGGGAGAGTTGCGGCACCCCCTGGCCCTCCCTCGGCCCGCTGCCCGGCTGCTCATTGCGGCTTCAGAACTCCTTCCCCTACCTTACCTGGGCCATTATATCCAGCCCACACACTCTGGAGAGTTGGCCTTGAGGAACTCTTTCCAACGGCTCCGGACACACCCTCATCCTCTGCCGCTGGGGCACGGGCTGCACCATAGCCCGTCTTGTTGCCAAACATCCACAGCTAAGAGGCCACTGTGAGCACTGGGCGCCTGGCTTCTATTTCACCCCTGTACTGCAGCAACTGGGCTCCTGCTGGAGCGTGACCTGTCAGGTGGAACCTACGCCTCTCTGTTTTATAGGAGAGCGTGCCCCTACATCACAACTACTGCAGCTGCCAGATACCTGCTGGCCTCTGTGGGCTGGCATCCTCCCTCTCCTGGCCCCAGGAGAGGCCCAACGCTTTCCATCTGGCTGCGGCCACCTCACCTCTGCTGCTACCAGAGCCTCACTGCCCCACTGACACAGGAATAGCATCCGCTGTCCTCCGGCCCCCCAGTCCTTTGGCCACTTACTCTCCTCCAGTAGCTGCACCTTTGGCCCTCGCCACTCCTGGGGCTGAACCCGCGATGTCAAACAGATCCAGAGGGACCTCCAAGGGGGGGGACCATGGATAAATTCACCAAAACTGTTCTGAGGGGAGAGGTGGGACACGCATCGTCCCTGCAGGAGGAGCCGGAGGCTGACCTTCACCCCAGTGCAACGGCCCCTGATCTCACTACACTCATGGAATCTTTTGTGTCGCCTCCTTTTACGAGAAGCTCGATGACATCAACGCTAATGTCGCCTCCCTAAAAACATGGGTGGATCAGGCGGGGACCAGAATCACTGATGCCGAGAACAAGATATCAGCGAATGAGGAAGAGATACATGTACTGCAGAACATTGTTGCCTCATTGTCGCGCGACATGACAAGTGTGAGAGCAAAGTGCGACGACCTCGAATCACGCTCTCGCAGAAATAATCTGCGTATTATAGGGGTCCCTGAGAACGCCCTTAAGGGGTGCATTGAGGATGCTGTTGAAGCCTCACTCAAAGACTTGCTGTGCAACCTGGCTCTGTCACCTTACTTCACAGTTGAATGCGCACACCGAGCTCTGTCACCACGACCCAAGCCGGGCGATATTCCAAGGCCCATTATAGCCAGGATTCTCAATTACTGGGACAGAGACCTCATCCTCTGCCTGTCGCGGGAGAAGGGAGACCTACGCCTCGAGTCCCACACCATCAGGATCTTCCCAGATTTTTCAATAGCGGTTCAGCAGGAGAGGCGCCAGTTTATTGGGGTCAAGAAGCTGCTTAGGGAACGCAATGTCTTGTACGCCATCCCATTCCCGGCACGTCTCAAAATTACCCACAACGGCAAACTATACTTCTTTACTGTCCCGACAAAGCAGTGAAATTCATTGAGGCGCACATACCACTTCATAATCCAGCGGGGGACCTCGCCAACGATGATTAACCAAGAGCGACATGGTCCGACGTACACTAACCTATTCAGTAAATCCTTGCTTCGGAATGTGTTAATGGCAAGAGTGTACTGCAAATTCAGCGAACCAGGCTCCCTCTGTGCTCGGCCGGGCTGTGGCTCGACCCGGGTGCGGTGGACATTGATTACCTTTGCCCACATGGGGCGTCGAACTGGCCATGAGCCCTGGATATCTCTTCAGTGTCATCTCGCTTGCAATGCCAGCTGGCTTTGGGGGCCTGACATAGGGTCCGTCTTCCGCAGAACTTTTCTCTGACAGCCCTCGCTGTCCTACATGATACTCGAAGAGCCGCCCACAATTGCAACGCTTATGTTTTGTTGGTTGTCACTGCTTGTTAGCCCCTGTTGGGCACTTAAAGGGGCTTATCCCTGTTGAATTTGGCTCTCTGACCTCTACTTCTCAGGGAGTGTCGGTTCAATTGGTGACACCTGCATTGGGGAGTGGGGCATCTCCACTGCAAGTTGGGGGTGGGCAGTGAGGGTGGGGGGTGGTAATGTTGGGGATTGGGGAAATGTTGCAGTAAAAGGCAGAGGCGGATTGGCAGACCGCATGACATCGGGGCGCCCGCATTGGAGAGGGCCCTGCCCTACATTTGGGCTACGACAACAGTGGTGGGAGGTACACTAGACTCTTGAAATGCCTATAACTGTGATGTCCAGGAACATTCAGGGATTGGGTAACTGGCCCAAGGCTTGGAAAATCATGATATACGTTAATAGTCATGGGTGCAAACTATTACTTTTGCTGGAAACGCACTCCACGGGCTCTGTGATTAAGTGTATGGCACCTTCATGGGGTGCTCACGGGGGGGACCACCCATCGGGGGCGGCCTCCGCCCTGGATTCACTTTACGACAACGGTGGTGGGATGTTACCTAGATCATTGAAATGCCGGTAATGGTGATGTCCTGGAATGTGCGGGGCCTGAGCAATTACACCAAAGCTCGTAAAATTGTGGCATACGCCAGCAGATAGGCTGCAAAATACTACTCCTGCAGGAGACACATTCAACGGGCCCTCTGACCAAAAGTATAGCGCCAACATGGGGTTCACACAGATATTTCACCTCATTCCACACATGCCAGAGGGGTGTTGACGTTGATCCATAAATCACTTAAGTTTGTTCTCCACAAGAGCTATATAGACCCTGAGGGGAGGTACACTGTGTTGCATTGCGCCATAGCCAACAGGGATTATTTGTTGGTGAATACCTATGGCCCTAATGTTGACTCTCCTGACTTTATCGACCAGGTGGTATCCATACTATTAGGGTACGTGGGGGTGCAGATCATTTGGGGTGGGGATGTGAACTTCATACTTGATACCATGATGGATAGGACTGGCACAGCCCCTAGGCCCCTTTCTGGCGCAGCGCGTAGACTATTGACCCACAGCGCGACGCTTGACATTCATGATGCATGGAGGGCACTACACCCGCAAACGCATGACAGTTCCTCCAGGATTGACATGTTCCTATTATCCGGCCCTTTGCTAGGCAGGGTCGTGGAAACACGGATACTCGCGCGTACACGGTCTGATCACTCACCGGTTTTGATAACCCTGGAACTGGGAATACCTGCTCGTACCATTAATACATGGCGATTCAAATCGGCCGCTCTCCAGGACATTGTATTTAAGGCACACATCCTTGCTGATATTCAGTCCTATTTTGAGCACAATGCGCCACAGTCAACCACCCTGGGGGTCCTCTGGGATGCTTTCAAAGCCTTCTTCAGGGGAGCGTCCATCTCTAGAGAGTCGGGAGTCCTCAAAACTATAAGAGCCACTCTGTCCCACACCGAAACTAAACTACGGGACGTGGAATGAGCCCACCCGGCCTCAATCGACCCTAGTGTTCTCTCCCAGATCAGTGAGGAGCTAAAAATCTTTAATGAACAAGCCACTAGGGAGGTCCAGTTCTTCAGCCGTCCACAGGCTGCGCGGAAATACGGCAAGGGTGACAGACCTGGAAAAAAGCTGGCCACATTATCGAGGGGCGAGTTTGGCCAATCCCAAATTACCTGTGTTAAGGACAATCAGGGCACAATACAGTGGTCCGACCAGCATATCCTTGAAGTCTTCACAGGCTTCTACTCTGAACTATACTCTCAGCCCCCCCGAACATAGTGACTCTCAGATGCGGGAGCTCCTGGAACAGATACCCACTACCATTATCTCCCATGTAGCGAGAGACCAATTAGATTCCCCCATTACATTAGATGAAATAGTGGAAGCTATATCTAGCCTCCCTAAAGGAAAGGCACCGGGCCCCGACGGGCTAACGGCTGAATTTTATCAGGAGAATGTAGCTATATTGGCCCCCGAACTGCTCGGGGTATGGAATGAGTCACTCCAGCTAGGATCCCTTCCCCCGACATTACGGGAGGCCGCTATTACGGTCCTGCTCAAGCCTGGTAAGCCTAGCGATGACTGTGCATCGTACCGGCCCCTTTCTCTAATGAACTTGGATACTAAAATCTTTGCCAAGGTGATCGCTAACCGCTTCCTACCTGTCATGTCATATATGGTGCACGATGACCAATCGGGCTTTGTGCCCCGGATTTCCACATCCCATAACATCAGAAGGCTTCTCAACGTCATGTCACAAATCAATCAGGATGTGAGCGCAGTGGTGGTCACACTGGATGCTCAGAAGGCCTTCGACATGGTGTCCTGGAGGTACATGTGGCTCGTCCTTGAGACCATGGGCATTGGGCCCAGGATGATTGTAAACATCAAGCTGCTATACACCTCCCCGGTTGCCAGGGTCTGTGTCAATTCTCAAACGTCCGCTTTGTTCCCTCTCTTCAGAGGCACCCATCAGGGATGCCCGTTCTCCCCGATCCTATTTGCCCTGGCTATCGAGCCCATGGCGGACTATGTCAGGGAGCGCCACTCACGCAAAGGAATGCGACTACAGGGTACCCCCGAAATTATCTCACTCTACGCAGACGATGTGCTGCTGTTCGTCAGAGACCCAAATGTCCACTTTGACCCAATCCTGCACAACATCACCCGCATTGGTACATACTCTGGTTTCACCATCAATTATACCAAATCTGAACTCTTCCCTCTCACAAGCTCCACAGTACAACCTGCCACGGAATACCCGCTCCGTTGGTCCCCTGACGGGATTAAATACATGGGTATCCAGGTGTCCCTGACCAAAGACACTCTCCTAGCTTACAACTACCTGGCCGTGGCAGAACAAGCAGAAGCAAAGATAGAGCGCTGGCGCTCTCTCCCGCTATCACTAGCAGGGAGACTATCACTGGTAAAAATGATATTGCTTCCCAAGCTGCTATACATATTCACGAATATACCTATATGGCCCGGCAAGAGGTACTTTGCAGATCTACACAAGCTGTGCGCTCAGTTTCTGTGGCACTCGGGAGCAGTGCGTAAAAAATGGCTTGCTTTGACACTTCCCTACGAAAAAGGTGGGTTCACTGCCCCTGACTTGATGTGGTACTGGATCGCAGCGCAGGCACAGTTTGCCACCTACTGGTACCCTGGACCCCCCCGCTCACCCCCATGTCAAGCTGGAAACCCTCGCTGCATCTGGCACCAATATAATGTCCTTAATATTACACCAGCGATATGAGCCGGACTCAACCATAGACCCGGTCCGCACCACTCTACTGGCCTGGGGGCGGATATTCACTGCAGGGGCCCGAGGAACACCTATACTACAAGTGGCTTCCCACCTGGCGGTTCCCCGGGCTGAAACCCACAAACGACATGGCCCTGGCACGACACTGGCAGACCCTGGGATACCTAGCCCTAACTGACTTCTACCCGGACGAGCAATTCATAACACCGCAGATTTGGAAACCGGGCCACTCGGGTTCACCGTTGGAACTTCTACAATATTACAGACTCTGCGCAGCCTTCCGTGGCGATTGGCCTGAGTTTCCCAATGAACCCCCTGAATCCCCTGGGATTTCCTACATCGCCAATTCGGCTGGACCCCGCGGGGTGGTGTCTTCATTATACAAACTCCTCCCCATCACAGCCCTCTAGGGCTCGGGACGACTGGGCATCCGAACTGGAGTTAGAACTCACTGACCAACTGTGGAGAAAATGTGCTCCCACACTAACAGAGTCTCCCTGAACTTTCGATATCGCACCATCCAGTATAAATTGTTGAACAGGCTATACTACACCCCGCGTAGGATCTCCAGGTTTGCCCGCTCTGACCCACGGATCTGCCCTCGCTGTGGTGCAGAGGATGCGGGCCATTTACACATGTTCTGGGTCTGTCCAAGGCTAGCTGCATTCTGGGGTGAGATCCTGAAAACTCTGTCAGAAATCTGTGATACTGTTATTGAGCCTGACTCGCTGGGGGTACTGTTTGAGGCGTGGGGGGCTGAGGGAGGCAGAGGTGCGGCTAAATTCCTAAATGTGGGCTATATAATTGCTAAAAAGTGTGTTTTGCAGAATTGGAAGTGCTCTTCCCCTCCCACCTTCCAGAAATGGCTGAATTTATTAACATGGTCTCGGAACTGTGAGGAGGAGTACCTCAGTACCCTCCTGGCCCGTTCCCGGCCCAAAAACATCTGGACTGCATTTAACAGCTATCTTAACGGCCTAGACACCCCTTCCTCGGTGGACAACTCACCGTAATCATCTCTGTTATGTGCCACAGCCCTGGACGCCCTGTGTTGCTACATTCCCTACTCGGCTGTCCCTCACCGTTTTTATGCACCACTGTATTCTGTTGATTATGCACTTTTTCACTCTTGGCTGCTCTGAGGTATGTGTATGTTATTTGCCTCTGCCAACAAAAATAAAAGTTTTTTAAAAAAAAGAATAATGTTCAATGCTGCTGTTGCACTTCTAGGGTGTAGTCTGGGAAGATGCATATCTTAAAGCTGCCCACTGCATAGTATCTGACCCTACGCGACTCCTGCAGTATAGCGTCTCTGTCTCTAAAATTGAGCATCTTCACCACTATCGCCTGTGGTAGGCCCCCCTGTGGCAGAGCTCTGCCGGGCCCCCGATGCGCTCGCTCCACAGTGAATAGCTTTGAGAGACCCTTCACTTGTAACTTCTCGAAGAGCAGTTGTTCTATAAACAGCCCCACACAGGGTTCCTCTTCTCTCTCCGTCACCCCCAGCAGACCCATGTTGCACCGTCGAGAGTGGCCCTCTGCGTCCTCCGCGCTGAATTCCAGAGTCCTCGTCGCTCCAATCAGGCCCACCACCTGATTTTTGAGGTGTAGTAGGTCATCCTCCACCGTGCTGTCTGCTCCACCTCTGTCACCCTTTTGCACACTTTACGGAGGTCTGCCCGCACCAAGGATACGTCCACCACCACCTTCTTGATACTACCTTACTAAGATGTCCTGGTGGCCTGGATAGCCTCCATCAGTGCATCCAAGGTGACGCCTCCAGACCGCTCTTTCGTCGCTCCAGCCCCCTACTGAGACATCACCTCTGGATTGGCATGCCTCTGTTTGGGGACTGTGTATTTTTCCATCCTTTGCTAGCCCTTAAACATGGTCTCCCTGGGGCGGGGCCCCATCGCTGCAGTCCCCGCTCCTTTTCAAGATAACCAGCACTCCCCGGCACCACTGCCCCCCCCCCGATCCACCCCCCACAACCCCGACACCTCAGCCACACCTGCCACCACGTTGCTGTCACTCACCAGGTAAATGACCAGCCCCCTCTCCAGCTGCTCCAAATCCTCCTCCTTTCCAGACTAATGTGCCAGGCCAGCCGAAGTCCTCCACAGTTGGGAGCAATAGGCAGCCAATGTCCGTTCCTCCAGGTCCTTCTGGCATTCCTCTACAGGAGAGGCGCCATGAGGGGGTGAAGTGCCGCCTCACCTCACTGTTCAGATTTGCCCTGGGCAAGTGCACACCCCCAGATCACAACACAGAAGGCCCACACACCCCCCAGCCCATTGTGATGCAGTCTATCAATGTGTCTTTTGTAATGGCACTGTCCACCTGCTCAAAAAAGTGCCCTCAATTTGAGGCCCTGAGCATGCAAAGTGGCCTCGAGTCGTGGATGGGGAAGCCCCGTGCTGCACCATACCTCCCGTGTCTCTGTGCCTCTACCAGGATCGTTGTGGGTTCCTCTCCATCCAGGGCAGGCTACCCGGACACAGGTTTCCCTGCGGGCTGCACACTACGCACTCCTCCAGTGCAGCGCCCCCGCGGAGATCACACTCTCACTGACTTCTCGGCATGGTCTTAACAAACACACCAGGTTGTAGATCTTCCCACGCCCCTCGCCTCAGCAGCGTCCCACAGATCTGGGTCAACTATCCGAGGCAGTCCTCCGGAGCGGCCAGGAAGGCTCTGTGTCTCCTCGCTCCTCCATGCGACAAAAATCACGCTGCGGCCCTTGTTGTACCTTCTTCCCCTCGCTCTTTTCCTCGACAGGCACCCTTCGGTACCCTGGCCCTATCTCACCACCGTCATTGGTCACCATCAGTACGCTAACCACAGGCCAATCACTGCCAGGGCTCCATCGCGGCCATTTGGCTGTAAATGTGTGCACCCCGCTCCTCTGGGTTGCGGGACCAATTCCAACGCCAGGGAGATGACTTCTGCTTCCAAAACAGATCGGCAGGGTCACCGATCTGTCCTCTCTCCAGTACTGAGATTAATGCCTAGAATGACGCGGTATCCCTGCTATTTTAAACAGGGCTTATGCAGGCATTCATGGGAGCTTCAGGGAAGCACATCTACATGCCACGTTTGCTGGCCACGCCCTCAGCATGATGTAGTTGACCCAATGAACTCTCAAAATCAGATGACAAATATATTCTGGTTATCGTTAACTACGCAACCTGATATCTGGAGGCCTTTTCAATATGAAGTAACACCATGAAGGCCATTTTAATAGTACTTGTGCCATTTTTACAAGAGTGGGGTTCCCAGCGGAGATCTTGACAGACCAGGGAAGTAGTTTTATACACACTATATGGGTGAGATGAAGGAACTGATAAAGATCCAAAGCCTGCATACTTACATTTATCACCTACAGTCTGATGGCATAGTTTAACAAAACCCTAAAAACAGATTCTCCGAAGACTAGCAGCGGAAGACAGGAGAAACTGGGACCGCCCGATTCCTGGGACCCTGTTTGCCATAAGGAAAACTCAACAATCATCAAATGGCTTCTCCCCATTCGAGATGGTGTATGTGTGGAATCGTAGACGTCCTGGATATCTTGTGAGAAGAGTGTTAGGGCCCTAACAGCCGGCAAAGCAGTGATCACCGTATAATCCAAAACACCACTTCAACTCTCCCTTCTGTTATTTTCAGTAAAAATTACATTGAAAAAACTCCTGTCGGCAAAGTTACATAGAACCGATACAAAATGATCCCTATTGCAAGGCACTGTAAGGTGCTTTGTGCAATGTAAACAAAACAAGAATTAAAAAGGGGAACAAAGTTTCCCAGTACTGACTGTATGAAGGACTGGTCAGTTTCCCCATAAAAAATGAGCAAAGGGCAAGGGAAGTGAAGCTGAAGGCTTTACTTCCCTTCATGACAGGATCAAAAAAGAGCAAAAAGAATGGGGTTCCGTAGGCAACTATAAAAGGGAAAGTTGCAAAAAGAAATCCCCATGGGAAAAAGCTTACATTGTTTGCAGCGCCTACAATGGCAGGGTCCCCGCGAATGACAGGATCATGGTTAAGACTGACCTAAAGGTAAACATGTCAGCAAACGGCTTCCTGCATTTTACCCCAACTCAAAGTTCCACCCGGTAAGATGGTTACAGTGGTTAACCCAGCAGAGCAGCGGCGCAATGTCAGGACTCGGGAGTGGAGAAGAGAGAGGCACCCACCCAGTCCTGCCCGATCCATCGTTGGAGCTTGATCTGAAACTGCCAACCTGATTTCCCCAGGAAAGGGCTAGCCCAGATCGGGTTCAACAAGAGAGTGAAGACCCAAGGTTGCAACCCCCAAACTCTGGTGGAGAAGGGCTAATAGTTAACTTGACAGGATCAGAGAGAAGGGAGGAGGACCAATTCCTAGGGTGCCGAGAGTCCACAGCCAGAAAATCCACCTAAGACCATGAAGGTACTGCTACCTACTTAGGGAGACAACTTCAGGGGGTACAGAGAGGTAGAGATCAAACTTCTTTGGCTACAGCGGTAAGAGGTCTTGGAGGAGAATGAAGGACCCTTCCTGTAGGAAATAGTCAACTCAGGGCTGTAGTCTTAAAGCAATTCTCCTTACAGGAAGAAGACAGACTTCCCACATACCAGCAAGAGTAACTCAGGGGAAATGTTGTGCCTAGTCTGCGGGGTGACAGGGCCCATTGGGAATCTATGCCTTCTGCAGTGTGAGAAACTAGAGGGTTTTCTCACTGAAGGTTTCCAGAGATCCTTTGTTCCGGTGGCTAGGGAAAGGTCATCGCCCTTAGATCACAACCCGGGCGGCGGACGTGTGACAAGGGATCACCTGGGCAGGGGGTCCTTGGGGACTGAGGAGAGAACACCCTCGGGCGAGACACAGTATCCCCCTCCTACCAGTTACCCAAAATCACACACACCCTCTCTCTTTCTGGGGTATTTTCAAAAACACATCTCCTCCCGCCCCCATTTTCACATAATACCAAGAAGGAGAAGAGGCAACCTAGAGTAGTAAAGATTTCCAACAAGAAACACACTAAGACACAGATGACAGACTCTCCTATTCTGACAGCGGGTTGTCTGGTTAACGAGGACAGGCAAGGTCAGGCAGACCCAACCCTGACCAAACACCTGCAGACAATTAATCTCTCGCAGGTGCAGAAACGGAGACTGCAGGGGAAAGGGAGTCAGTTGCTCTTGGGAAACCAGGAGGGAGGCTGCAAGGCTGAGTCTGGAAGAGGATCCCTACCTAAATCCCAAGCACTCAGACAGCAGCAGTTGGGCTGGAGGTTGGGAGGCTGTTTTGTGGAATCCAGCAAGGGAAACCTTCTAAAACCCAGCCTAAATTGTTATCTGGAGCAACAGAGAGCGGCACGCTGGAACACTGGCCCGGGATGTCTAAAGGGTTGCAACAGGGCGAGGGAGCCGTGTCTCCATGGAGCCAGGACAAGGAAAGCTGCTCAGAATGGGCCATGTCCAGCCTAGTGCATGCTCCTCTGGGGCACTGAGAAGCAGAGGAAGAAGTGCAAGCTGGGACCGGTAGTGCACTGCCTCCCAGGTGAACGACAGGGTTGGGAAGGACCAACATTCCCATAGGCAATAATTTCCATCCCGGGTGAACAAAGGAGATGGGGAGGAAGAAGGGGCATGTGGCGAGATCCTGGCCTCAACCCACAGATCTCCAAGAAGTTTCTCGCCAGCACCACGCCAGCCGGTTGAGTCTTGTGACAAGAAAGAGAGGAAACCCGGTGAACGGATGTGTGGCTGGACCGGGAATCTGAATATTGACAAGTGACTGTTACATTATGAGACTGACAGTTTCGGAACCTACAATTGAAGGATACGCTGAAAAAGCTAAATCCCAGACATGAAGAAGCCTGCGTTGTGTTTCAAGGATGCCAGCGACCCTGTGAACGGCAGAGTTGGGGAGGCAAGGCCAGCATGTGGTATCAACCTTGACTCGTAAATCAAAGCCGCAGAGAACAGAAAGGAAAGCAGACAACCGGTGAGTTTAGCGAAAGACATGAAATGCTGGTTTGTGTCAAGGAAAGATTGAAGCTGCCAATAGTGTATCTCCCAATTGAAGGATGCGCGCATGCTGATGAGACGCGAAAGAAAGCAAACCAGTAGTGAACTTTAAACTTACCAATAATTGTGAAGCCAGTGATACAAAGTAGGGGAGTGGTCTGGCGAAAGGAAATAGTCCACTCGAAAATCTATGAGAAATGTTTGATGTCTTGTTATAAAGCGACAAAGTGAATGAACTTTGAAACGCGTAATGGTCAAGATTAATCCCGACGAAGGGGAAGTTAAAAGGTGAATGCTTTAAGAGAAAGATTTCTTTGAACTTTTCTAATTGTGTTATGGAACTACAGAGACCAGGAGACACTTGGGCAAATAACATAAAGGAGAGCTGAAGTGAAATTCGAAGTGGTCCTGCGGAGGTCTATGAAAAACCCTTGCACACTCAAAAGTCTTAGACTTCAGTGAAAGGTATGAACCCGACTGAGGGAGACCTGGAATGTGAGATAGGTTAGGGCAAGTGCCGTGATTGTGTGGACCGAGCCGCGCTGAGAGATCTACGTTGAATCAGGTACTTTTTGTTGAGAGGTCAGAGTCCGACTGAGGGGGACCTACGTGAACTTTTGTTGAACTGTGAAAGAACTTTTGGTGAACTGAAAATAAGTGACTTTAACGTGGAAGGCTAAGGAGGCCTCGACCCGCGTTTTGAACTGCCTTTTTTTTTTAATAACCTGAGCCAGAGTGTGACTTGCTGTCTACGGTGGCCTCCTTGCTCCGTGCTGTCCAACATGGCGACTCAGCCACCTTGATCCTTTATGTTATAACACTGACTTTCTTTTGCATAGACACTCCCCTTGACACCATTTTTGTCGAAGAGATAGGGCAAGCATTAGGTTTTTAGTATACCCCATTTTGATTTGACATAGACTGACTAGGACTGTGTTTTCTTTATTATTTGATGTAGAGACTACTCCCATTTTAGTATTAGGGCAAGTTAGGAAGTCTCCAACCCATTTAAAAGTGTATAATAAACACCCTTGCACTTGCTCTTTTGTGTTGTGTCCTGTGAGAAACCTGAAGGTGTCTCCCTGACTAGTCCCCAGGAATCTGTCATCCAGGTGGCCAGGACACGGTCATCGCTATTGGATCCAGTTCCTGGGCGTAGACCAGCGAGGTAGGATTCACCTGGATGGGGGGGTCTCCTGGAAGTGGAAGTGGGACACTGACGGGTGAAACGCGGTATCCCACTTCTTATAACACCTTTTCCCCATCCAACCACGTAGGATACTCAAACACTCTACCCCACCGACTCCCTTTTTCTGACACAAACACTTCCACACACCACGGACAAACACCAGAGCTGTTTAACATAAAGGATCAAGGTGGCTGAGTCACCATGTTGGACAGCACGGAGTAAGGCGGCCACCGTAGATAGGAAGTCACACTCTGGCTCAGGTTATAAAAAAAAGGCAGTTCAAAACGTGGGTCGAGGCCCGCAATTGACCAGAATCACACACACCTGACGGCCCTTTACCTTCCCCACAGGGATAAAAGGTGGAGCACGAGAGCACAATACGACCAAGGCAGTCCACACAACGAGAGAGCTAACCCAGCATGGCAGTTCAAGAGGAAGAGAAAGACGGAGTGAACTGAGAGGATGACAAGGAGAGAAGTGACCTTGCCCTTTCCGACCCAGGCCTGTGAAACCTCTGAGGAAGGAATCGTAAAACCGCGAACAATAGCTGATGTGTGTTGCAGCAGATGTCAATGTTACACAGGGCCCTCCTCTGCTGATAACCAAGCCGGGGAGAGACCCTTGCATCTGTGGTACTGTCCTTAACTCTAGAGACAAGAAAAGCTAAGCGGTTCATCACAGCCGGTGAGTCAAGGGCAGAGCTGATAAGAAACTGAACTGTGTTGAACAAAAGTAGCAAACAGCTAATTGGAGAAAGCACAAAGAACTGTTAATATGAGAGGGGAAAACCAGCTACAGAGGAGTCAGGTACCACGTGGGTGCTCACTTGGGAAACACAGGGCGACTACCCTATTGTTGAAACTACCGTTGCCAGAAGGCCTTGGGAAAGGCGCAAGAAAGGGGTCAAAGTGGTCATACAGGGGTCTAGTAAAATCCTCTGTACAGTCAAAAGTCTTTGGCCGCCAAATGATTGTAAAGCTAAGAGAAGTGAATCCTGCATCATAAGAAAGTAGAAGAAATTGTGTAATTGGCAAAATATGGCAAGAGTGAACCCGATGGAAGGATGCCGATAAAAAGGGGCAAAGCCTAAAAGTCCTGATGAACAGTGTGTCGACAAAAGTGAACCCGGTAGAGGGATGTTCACAGTGAACTGTTTAAAAAGACATTAAGATTTGTGAATGTCACACATGAGAATGTTGTGAGAAACCGTAGTGAACCCGACGGAGGGAGGCTGATATTTGAGAAGTGTCAGAGCCCGGAAGAGGGTGACGCAGGGGTGAAAAGTCATCACCCAACATACACTTGGAAAATTACTTTTTGTTTATTATTTTGGATACATCAGATCCTCAGAGGCAAGAGACTTTTTGTAAAAAAGAGACTTAACCTCCTCACAACAACCCTGTACTCCAGAAATGTCACAACAGGGGTCACGATTACAGTAGCAGCGACAGCCAGGAGCTCAGGACAGTCCAGCGCATCAACCGCAATCCAAAGAAAGAGGAACCAGCAGAGTAAGACCACAAACCTGAAAAAGAGAGAGAGAGAGAAAGAGAGAGAGAGTAGAAGGTGAGGGGGTTAAAGTGATAGGAAAAAAGAGTGAGTAGGGAGAGAACAGAGATTTGAGATTAGGAGGAGGAGGGGAAGAGTAATGGCGAGATAGGGAGGGAACATCAGAAGTTTGAGAATAGGTGTATTAGGAGGAGGTGGGAGAGTGACGGAGAAGAACAGAGACAGAGGAAGTGGTGGGCTCTATATACCAGCACCTAGAGATTGAATTGAAAGGGTGTAAAATTGGAGAGAGGCGACTTAATAGGGAGAGTGGAAGTGAAGAAAAAACACAACTGAAGTATTGAAGTATCGAAGAAGAGGCGTGAAAGAGAGGAAGTGTTTAACACCACAAGTCGGCCATCCCCGACAAGGTCACTAAAATATCCAGTGAGAGTCTGAGAATAAAGGCTTCTGCATTTAGGCCATAACTAGCCTCAGAGCTTAGTGTTGTATCCTGCATATGTATGAATGAGGTCTGAGTCAGTGTAAGAGCTGTGTTGGAATGCTAGGGGAGCTTGGAGTGTTGGGGCACCTTGGAATTCCAGGAGAGACGGTTATGGGACTTGGAGCTGGGCAGGGAACTAGGGAAGAAGCTACTGATGATCTCTCTCTCCTATATTCTATACTGAACCTGTAACTAAGAGAATAAAGCTTGTTTCCTTTTCTACATACCTGGGGCTGGCGCAGACAGGTAAGTGATATTAAGGTTTTATTTAGGATATAACAAAAGAAGAAGACCCCCAACATTAAGAGGCTCCTCTCCTCCAGCTCCTTCTCCAACTGACAAACATTAGAATGCATAAACAAGAAACGCTGTCATCAACATTCCATGACATCATACAGGGATGCAGCACACAGGAAGGAAACACTATGAAGGGCATTCTCTACATACATCTCATAAGTCACCACAACACATCTCCCCTTTTTTTTTTTTAACTTCACTCATATAATCTAAATTCTAATCTCAACAAAATAATTCAAAGGTGTCATGTCGATGACCAAAATAACTCAAAAAAATTGTCCAGTTTTTGGCACAAACTTATATATGGCCTCTCTTGACCGCAGCAATTCTGTCTTTATTCCACACTTGTCCTCCAGCCACAAGTACGCCCCTTTCATGACCGCTACAACTCTGACCGGATCCGAATGAAGAGATTCTCCTTTCCTCTTGACAATTCCCTTCTTAATCCTGACCCAATCTCCACATTCTACGCGCAGCTCTTTCTTACCTCTCTTCAGGTTTTCACGCGCAGCCCATTCAGACTTCTTCCTCACCAATGACTTTCTTATTTCATCAACAACCAGATCTGTTTCCCTACTCCTACCTAGCCATGGCGGACACGCCATGGAATATGGCTTCCTGCCTCTCATAAGCTCAAACGGGCACAGACCTGTTGTTGAATGTGGCGCCATCCTTAGGGCCCAGATCCTGTTCTGTATCATAGCCAACTTATCCAATCCGCACTCTTCCCCCATACGAATACTCTCCATCACACACCTATTCATCCTTTCAACTACTCCGTTGGATTTGGGATGATACAATGAGGTCCTTTTGTGATCCACTCCACATTTCCTTAAATAGCTGGTGAAGTTCCCCCCTACAAATTGGGGACCATTGTCCGTCAACAAACTCTCCGGTAGACCTTCATTGGAAAATATCTCCTGCAATGTCTTTATCATGCTTTCTCCGGTGACATCTCTCACGATTTTAAAATTCACCCATCTAGAGAACAGATCCACCACCAGAACTATGAACTTTCCACGTCCATAACCCAATTCCACAGGACCAAGGATATCCATGGCGAGATCACTCCATATCCTAGAAGGGAGACCCACGTCCACCAATGGCTGCTTCTTGGCTACAGTTCCCTTCCCACTCTTGACACAAAATTGACAATTTGCTAAACAATTTTCTATTTCCCTGTCAAAACCCGCCCACCAATAGTCTTCTCTCAACACACTTTTGGTTTTGGTAACTCCTATGTGACCGCTGTGTGCCAGCTCTATCACTCTCGGAACCACAGCCCTTCCCCATCTGAACAATATCCCATCGATAACCGACAATTCATCCTTCACTTCCCAATACGGCCTCGCGCCCTCCGCCACTTCCACCTTATTGGGCCATGCAGCAGAAACAACATACAGAATTATTTTATTTATGTTTTCATCGCTGATTTATTTCAGTTTGAATTACATTGTTCAAATATTTTTCAGAGTTTCCTTCTCACACCATTGAGTTTTCATCCTTGTGGTGCGTCTGAGATTTTGGGTTTTGCAAAATTATTAATTTGCAAATGCACTACTGTTTTCCTTTCTTTGGTAGTGTTTATTTTTACATCTGAATTTTGGGTTTTTGCAAATGTGAATGTTGCAACGCACTACTATTTTTGTTATCTGGTAGTAATTGGAGGTTAACATTTTTTCATAGCTTTTGCTATGCAATTTTTAAGCCACAAAATTCTTCCTTTTGTGGTTGTGTTTTCTGTGATCTTTGTATCGTGTGTCATTTTTCCTAGATTTCTTTTTCATTCTTTTTTCATGTTCTTTTTAGGGGAGAGGGGATGAAGCATTGTTATATTTTGTTTGGCATGTTTAGGACTTTTGTGATGGCCTTTGTGTAAGTTTACAAGATTCGTGGCTACACTGTTTTGGCAAGAGAGTTAGCCTATTTTGGGGCGTTTTGGTTTGTGCTCCGGTGTGGCAGACTTGAGGCCAAGAGTGGCAGTCTTGGCGGAAGGTGTTTTGTCTAGGAGGGTTGTTGTTTGTAGTTTTGGATTTTGTTTGTCCTTTGAGGCAAGGTTGTGCTTGGTGGTGGCGGCACCAAGACCCTGGTGTGGCAGGCCACGGTGGAAGGAGCACTAGTAAAATATTGTGGTTGTTAGTCCTTGCATGGTGGTGAGTTTGTGCGTTTTCTTTTGATTGGAAAAAGGGGAAGGATGTGTTGTATCTTGCATATGTATGAATGAGGTCTGAGTCAGTGTAAGAGCTGTGTTAGAATGCTAGGGGAGCTTGGAGTGTTGGGGCACCTGGGGATTCCAGGAGAGACGTTTATGGGACTTGGAGCTGGGCAGGGAACCAGGGAAGAAGCTACTGATGATCTCTCTCTCCTATATTCTATACTGAACCTGTAACTAAGAGAATAAAGCTTGTTTCCTTTTCTACATACCTGGGTCAGCCTGGTTCCTTCTCCTTGTTGTTACTGGCCCAGGGTAGATCCTGCAGGAGGCAGGATACATCACTTAGCTTATACAGTAGGGCATCCTGTGCAACAGTCCTAACAGCACACAGCTCACTCCAGAATGCAAGAGAAGCTTTGGCTAGGACGTTGAGAGAACACCCATAGCTTAGAGACCAGGAGCCCTGCAACAATTGATCTTGAATGGTAAAATTATCAATAAGAAACCATGAAGTGTATGGATGTATCCCCTCTATAATTGACAACTTGTTACACTCATTTTATTTTGGGCATCTAGAATAGAATAGGCATAAAAGTGTTGTTTAGCTGCTCTATTATTTGTGAATTTGTAACCCCTAACGTGAAAAAGGCAGGTTATTTTGTCCTTGCAGTCTCTCCACTTTCTCCCCCATGTTCTACATTTCCTCTTTAGGATTGCTAGCTCTAGTGTACATAATTCATTGCTTTTTTATCATTATTGTTTTTTATGCATGGGATGGAAATACAATGCATATACAAGACAAACATTTGTATGTAAGATTCACTCTCCAACACCTGGCCAGTGTAATTCTAGTAGCTGACAGAAGGTGGGTAATCAATGTTGAGATTGGTTTCTCCATAGGATATAAACCTCCATAGAATATATACCTTCCACCACGACACCACTATAGGATCCCCTCATAACTATGCCCCAGTGATATATTTAATTAGGGACAAGACTTCTTTCCAGAAGGCCTGGGCATTTCCACAGTTCCACAATAAGTGCATTAAGTCACTGCTCATCCCACAGTTTCTCAAACTCTCAGAATAAACAGCTGGATCTAACCTGTTTAGGCAGGAGAGGGATGTTAGGCAGAATCACATGCAGTAACCTTTGGGAACACTACATGCAATTAAGACTACAAGTGTCAGTACAATTTCACCTTTGGTACAAGCCTGTACTACACAGTTATGTGGTAGCAGTGGCTGAGCAGCCAGACTTATCAAGAGTTTGAGTGAGCAGTAGAACAAGTTACACAAAGGACCAACAAATACAGTGGTTCAAACAAACACTTACTCAAGGTTTCTTGGTAAAAGAATATACATTTATTTACACAGTCAGTTTGAAAACATTACACTAGCAGGAGCAGCTCAATATCATCTACTAATACACTACAAATACACAACCAATAAGTTACTGAACAAGTTCAGCTCCCCTGAAGTGGGAGCAAAATGGCACTTCAGATACTTTTAAAAGGGGTAAAAAGACAAGGTTATAAGAATCAACAGCACAAATACTTTCATAGGCAGGGGAAAGGGTTTCAGTAAACTACAACAATTCAGTTCATAGGCCTGGCCCAAAGTCAATGGTTCAGAGTTTTTGTATAGGATAGCACAGTTCTGGTAGTAAACGGTTAAGTCTTTGCCACGGATCTTAGGAGAATTTGGCTAGGCGAAAAGTTTGACGAATGTTTAGGGAAGGACAAGCCTTCGAAGTCGGGAAAGTTTCACAAACTTTACCAAAAAGATTTCTGGACCGCGTTTGCACGGTACCTTTAAAGTGAAGAGCTCTAGCTGAGGCAGTTGTTTCTGGCAGTTCGAGCAGATCTCGCTGTTCCTGAGCTTCAGTTGTGGGGACAAGAAGGAGGACGTCGGGAGGTTCCTGCACTGCCCAGGGATGAGGCCACAAGCTTGGCAAAACGTTGGTTTAAGGTATGAGTGCCTTAAAGACCACAAACCAATATCCTTCCCACTGGCTATCCGGTTTTCCACAGCACTCTGCAGAAAATTAGACTAGGAGGGGACGGTGTCCAGGCGGCATACTAGTTGGTTATTCCCACCAAACTCAAGGGAAGAAGTTAACCTTGAAAGCTTCTCTGTCGATGGAGTTTCAGGCAATTCGGACCTGCGGCAGGGCTTCACCAGTCGTCCAGGAGTTGCAGCAGTCCTCTTCCTTCAGCTCGTCTTTGGTTCTTTCGTTCCAGTGGTCGACTCTGCTTTCCAAGTCTCAGAGACGTGCTTTTAAACAGTTTTCCCCCATTCATTCCAGCCTGGCTGTCAATCACACAGCAGGGTGGCTGTCCTTGCCAGACAGCCAGCCGGCCAATCATGCCAGAGCGCATTCAGGTCTCCTAGCAGACTAAGCACAGGGAGTTTCAGGCACCTCCCTCACATCCTGTCCACCCCAGACACCCTGGCGCCAGAGGAGGGCTTCAGCACTAAAACCTGCCAAAGGCCAACGAACAAAGGGACCAAACCTGGTTTGGCACGCAGAGACAAACACAAGAAGGACCTTTCCTAAAAGAAATGGCAAAAAAAGTTGACCCGAGTCCGTTTTTACAGATAGGTCATGGGCGCCATATTGAAAAACATTTTTAGCTACCATTGTTTGCGGTCGGGAAAAATCATGGTAGTTTGATCTAAACCACTGCCATCAGCCATTTAAAGTAGTGTTAGGGAGAATTCTCTGTTAAGGCTAATTTCCCAAACCTAGTGAGTCCCCCAGCAGCTTTGCTGGATTTTTGGGGTTTATTTTTTTCTCCTGCTAAGAGCGAGACTCTTGTTCTCCCATTCTTAGGCATGATTTGAGAATGTCCTTTGACTGTGAATGTGTTGTATGGGCTATGGGGTCTTTTACTCCATAGGGCTTCATCTGTTTTGGGTATGTGTGTTACACAGCACCCTCAGTGCAGTAACACAGGGGTGTCATAGTGACCCCCAAACATAGCCTCCATACCCTGGGACTGACTACTGTCTCCCAGGGCATGTAAAGTCACCATTGGCTTTACTAGTCTCAAATTGTGAACAGAACCAGTGCAAACCATCATATTGCGGAAGTACTGGTAGGGGTAATTCGATTGTCCCTGGGTCTGTTTTCCAAGGGGGCACTGTCCAGTCCCCCCCCCTTGTCGAGTTTCTGGCTGGTGGCAGTGGATACCACGCGAAATATTCCACCAGAATAGTTCTTATGGGATTTTCCCATTGTTTTTAAACGCACCACTTTTTGGTGCAATGTTAAAGATACCGCCGGGGTATTCATTTAATATTAATTCCCCGGTTGGGTCTTTTTGCCAGGACTCGGTTTTAAAATGGCGTTTGTGTTCGCCTCTGAAACTCTAACCCAAGTCGAGCCCGTTGTTCCACTTTTTAGCGGGCTTCTGCACAGAAGCCCTCCAAATGGTCTACAGGATGTGTGGGAGGGGGATTAGGCACCCTGAACTGAGTTTCCACTTAGCATGTTTGAGTGACTGCTAGGCTGTTGAATGGGGGTTTTTCCTGCATAAAAGCAGGGCTTTGGGCACTGGAACTTTAGAAGTCGCCACAGGACCTAAAGAATCCGAAGAGGGGAGAAGCTGAGCCATCTACAACGACGACACCACCGGTGGAGCCCTGCTGTAAAGAACTCACCACTTCCCCAACGACAGAGGAGATCTTCTTCCAGGAGAGTCTTCTTCCCTTTGAGCTGGTGGAACCAACCAGTTCGCCTTTTTCGCCTTCCAGGACGTCTCGTGGTCGAATCGCCCGTGCCAAGCACCCCGGCGGCCGGATAGCCACGCTTCACCACTGACCGCAAATAAAAGGGTCGTACCTTTTAATCCGGAACTCCGTGGGTGGTTTCATCCCTGGCAGTGCAACGACTTCCAGCTTTCTTCCTCGTCAAGATCATCTTTTCCTCTGGTCGAAGCCACGACTTGCACCCGTTGCCAGGAACAACTGCCCCGCTGGAACGTTCTTACCATTTAAGGTACTGTGTCCCGCCTGGCCTCCCTTGCAACGGACTGTCCAAGGTGTCCCGTAAATCCTTGACTTTCCAACTGGGTTGGCCTCCAAACCTTCTAACTTCATCTTTCTGAACTGATCCAACCTCTTTTGACATTTTCTGCAAAGACTTTGAGTGCATTTCCACTGTGTGATCTTGGGCACATTCAGCCTTGCTCTCTCTAAGAGTGGGCCTGGCCTATGAACTTTGGCTCTACAGTAGACCCTGCCTTTCCTGCCTTGCTGGGGGTTATTAAAAGTGTTGGTACTGTGTTATTTCCATGCTCTGCCTTTTCTCTCCCTTTTTAACAAATTATTGGAGTGCCATCTAAGGTTACGCGCTCACCTCTGTTTTATTGACGAGTGGTGTGTTAATCTAGACTTGTCGAATAATTAACTAGGGAGGTGTATATACTTATAGTGACTGTGTTGGAACTTGCTTGATATATTAGTGCCAGTGTATTTCCATAAAGTGTTGTAAATAAGTAATTATATACTTTTCATACCAAAGCTCTGGTCAGTGTTTGCTTGTTCTCCTGTATTTCTGGCCCTACTGTGTATGCTCTGTATACTGCCTAACTCTTCTTGAGAGAAGTCTGACTGCTCAGTCACAGCTACCAGGTAAACCTGGGTGGTGCAGACTGCTACCAATTGGGTTTACTGCTGCTCCTGTAGTCTTAATCTTTTTGCAGTGTTCCCTAAGGGAACTGCACAGGATTCTGCCTAACAAGTAGGAAAGGGTAACATTTGACTGTTACATGAGTGTTATGACTCAGGGGAAGCTAGGCAACCCCTCCAGCACGCTGTAGGAAGATAGGGTGTGTCCCAGAGAAGGTATTTAAACCTTGGGAAGTCTGAAAGACATCCCTGTGCCACTGCACTGAAGGTGCTGTGTGACACAGAAAAAGGTGATGCCTATGGAGTTGTTTTAAAACTCCATAACCAAAACACACAAAAGTAAAACACATTGAAAATGAAAAGTTCAAAGTCCCAAAATATATCAAAAGAGCTGGAGGGCTCTAAGGTAGAGGGAATTAAGCACTTGTGTGAGAAATCTCCCTAACAAAGGACATGTACCACCTATATAAGAGTGTATTTCTTTGTCCAATTTCAATGATGTCAATGGCTCATCAGTTGTTATCCTGAGTGTTGTGATTAAGTATAAAACCAGTTTGGTCTGGGATCGATTAAGAATGGAAGAATTCCAATTAATCTAGACACCAGGATCTTTCAATAGATCTTGGCATCCGTATTGAGTAGAGCAATTGGTCTTTAAGAGTCACAGAGCATGGGTTATTTCCCGGGCTTTGGAATAATAGGTGGTTAACGGCACCCCCATGGATCCCATCACCGACCCGACTTTAAAAAGCAGTTACATTGGGAGGTGAGTGGAGTTAGAAGTTGGCCTTTTAGCGTTTTGTAAACAGGGGTGCAAGGCCATCAGGGCCCGGGGCCTTTTGATTCAGAAGGGACTGGATCAGCAGCTCGACCTGGTTTTTGGAGATGGGTCCCTCTAGATCATCGCGGGCCAATTGAGACAATTGGGGAAAGAGAAGCCAGGCCAAGGTACTCCAATTGTGTACCACAGGAAAAATCCTCTTTTGTCAGGAGATTATGAGAGCATTCTGAGAAAACCTGCAGTTTACTCTCTTCAGTGGATTGTAAAGAGCCATTTGTATCCTCGATACTTGAGATGTAATTTCTGGATTTTAATAAACTTAGTTTGTATGACATTAACTGGTAGGCCTTGTTGCTTTGTGAGTAGTAGCATTGTTTAGAATCAGCAAAGTGGCTGTGTCTGCCACCATCAGCGCTCCCAGGTCTGATTTAGATATTCTTAATTCCTGATAAGCTTTCTAAGAACCCGTTAATTAACGTGCCAGTTCCTTCTTTTTTTTTTTTTACTTTTGTTTATTGGCAGGAGGTTAAGACAGGTACAGCACAGATAGCATGTAAACAAGCAAACAACATAACAGCACGTATATGCATTGCATCACAGCTATTATCAACAGCACATCTTAGAGGGGGTGGACATTATGGAATAGCACGTATGGGTCGTACATCAGGATGAGTCCGGCTGGGCTGGTGAGGGGGCAGAGGTCCACTCGACCTCGTCTTTGTTATTCAGATAACTGCAAAATTCCGACCACACATTTCTAGGGCGGGAAGGCCTGGGCAAGGATCCGATGTACTCCTCCTCGCATGTTTGTACCCACGTGAGGGCCCTCAACCACATGCTGAGGGTGGGGGGGGGGGTGCAGACTTCCAGCATTGTAATATACATCTTTTGGCAACAATAGCAATCAAGAATTTTGACATTTTCCTTACATTTTCTCCAGTCCAAATACCAAACAGCAAGGCTAATGGGTCCATCTCCACTGGGGAGCCAATTATTTCCGAGAGCGCCTCTGTCACCTCCACCCAAAACGTGTTCAGCGCAGCACAGGACCAAAACATATGAACATGATCTGCCTTGTTCGATTTGCATTTCGGGCATGTATGTGCCGAGGTGAGCGTGAATTTTGCTACTCTGTACGGCGTGTAGTAAAGCCTATTGAGAAGTTTGTATTGTATGCAGCGGAACCTGGGGCTAAGTGAGACCTTGACCGTGTGTGCACACATTTTGCCCCACATTTCGTCAGTGATCTCCGTTTCGAGCTCCCTGGCCCATGCTTCCCGTGGTTCCGGGGACATATTCTCTAGTTTGCCCCTCTGTATTTTGTACAGGGAGGAGATTATGCCCCTACAGTCTGTGATGTTTGCTATGTATTGGAGTTCAGGTGAGTCTGGAGGTTCCTCTGGGAAGGAGGGCCACATTGCCCGTACCGCTGCTCTCAGCCTGTAGTATTGCAACAAGTCAAGCGCAGAGCTGGGGTGGCCAGGGCGCAATGTTCGGGGGGTAATAAATGAACCATCAGGATAAAGGTCAGTCAGGGCCCGATATCCCAGGCTTTCCCAACGCTGAGAGATGTTGATCGTGTGTAGGGGTGAGGCCGGGAAATTGCCATAAGGGGAGCCACTTATAATATGGACGCAGCTCTTGACTGGAGGGAAGGATATTATTCCATGCCCTGATCGTGGTAGCCACCGGGTCTAATGGGGCATCCGCACAAAATCCATAGTGTAGTAGTAAGGTCATGATGTGGGTGCCGTCCCCCGCCATTTTCTCCAATTTAACATGTGGGGGCGGATTTGGGTGTGTGTACCAATGGGTAGCATGTTGGGCCTGTGCAGCGTTCCAGTATAAAGTTAGATCAGGGGCATTAAAGCCCCCTTTTTCATAAGGCAGGGTCATATGTTGCCACTTCTTGCGGACCGCCCCGGAGTGCCAGAGAAATTGAGCAAACGCTGTGTGAAGCCTCTTGAAATACTGCTTGCCTGGCCACACTGGCACATTCGCAAATATATAGAGAAGCTTGGGGACCGTGATCATTTTTATTAGGGAGAGTCTCCCCGCAAGGGATAGAGGGAGATTGCGCCACTTGAGCATCTTGGATTCGATGAGCTGTGCCGTTGCTTCGTAATTGTCTGCCAGCAAGGAAACTTTAGCCATTGACACCTGCACCCCGAGGTACTTGATTCCGCCCGGGGACCAGCGTAGGGGGAATTTGCAGGACGGTTGTTGTAGTGAGAGGGAAGATTTCGGATTTAGAGTAGTTTATGGTGAAGCCCGAGTATGTGCCTATTTTTGTTAGGTCTCGAATGATGGGGTCCAAGTATGTGGAAGGTTGTCTGACGTAGAGGAGTACGTCATCCGCATACAATGAGATGATTTCCGGTGTATCCTGCAAACGAACGCCCTTACGAGTATGTCGATCCCTGACATGATCGGCCATGGGTTCAATGGCAAGCGCAAAGAGGATGGGGGAGAATGGGCAGCCCTGTCGGGTACCCCTGTGTAATTCAAAGGGGGAGGAGGGGACAGAGTTATCACGCCACATGGGAGACCGGGGTCCACTGCGTCTGCTCTCCCCGTCACCTCCTGGCGAGTCTACCCGCGCTTCCGCGCCTGGGGGCTCGCCGGAGGGAGAGCGTTTCGTGCCGGGGCCGGAGGGCCACGGCGCATGCGCGGAAGACCTCTGTCTCGTTTCCGCGCATGCGCCGTGGACTGGGTTCGCGTCCTGGGAGCGGCTTGCCATCCAGGCCTCGTTTTGGGTACGCCGGCGCCCGGAGACGAAGCAGCGTGCGTTTCAAGCCTCCCGGGCGCCGGCGACCCATAAAGGGAGCCGCAGATCGAGGCAGGCCGCGTCTCAACGCGGTTTGCTCCGTACTGTGCGCTTACTTACCATTGTTACCAGTTCTTACCTGAATTCTCCTTGGGCTGCCTGCACTTACCTGAGTCCTTCCTGAGCTACCTGCACACTACCTGTGTCCACCCTGGGCTGCCAACACTTACCTGAGTTCCCCTTGGGCTGCCTGCAATTACCTGAGTCCTTTCTGGACTACCTGCACCCTACCTGAGTCCTCTTAGGGCTGCCAGCATATTTTCCTCTGGGGATCCCTTGGGCCTGTCAGCTTACCCTTACCTAGGTATTCCCTGGACCAGCCAGTATATTCTCACCTGGGGTTCCCCTGGGCCTGCCAGCTTACTCTTACCTGGGATCTCTCTAGGCCTGCCAGCAAACTCTTTCCAGGGATTCCCCTGGGCCTGCCTGCATACCATATTGGGGCCCCTTTGATTGCAGTTCTCGGGTTCTCTTTCGGTCCCTTTCAGTTTGGTCACCTATTCCAGCCTGGTTCCTCCCATTCCTGTCCCGCCTTGTCCTCTTCATCCGTACCTGTGGACTAGAAGGTTCTTACCGCACTGGAATCTGTGGCCCACGCTTCAGTACACGGACTATTGGATTTGATTTCATCGGACTCTATCTGCCTACGAACATCTACAAGACAATAGCCTCTCCTGTCTGTGCCTGCACAGTCCCTTTGTCACGTTAATCAGGAGAGTGCTTTTCGTGACATTGGGAATTGGTCCATCCTCCACCCAGTATCAGATTTGGGTGGTGGAGAGGCTGGTCCCTCGTGCCACAAGTTCATCCTTCAACTGATTCCAGACTGGCGATCTCGGCAAGATTATCTACCAAGAAACCAGGTACGCAGTCCTCCCGTGCTTCCCAACTTGACAAGAGTTGACTAGCACCCTTGCCGACGGTCCCGTGTACAACAGCTTTATATAGGAGATCATATTCGGCCCTATTCCCATTTGTTCCAAGACAGCCCATAAATATTGCCATGAAACCATGTCGAACGCCTTTTGGGCGTCTAATGTAACTGCCACTGCGTCCGCATTCGGATCGATTCTAGACAGCACATTAAATAGACGCCGGATGTTAAGTGGCATAGAGCGACCAGGGACGAATCCGCTTTGGTCGGCATGGACCAGTGGGGCATGAATGGAAGGAACCTATTGGCAATTACCTTAGCAAAGATCTTCATGTCAGTATTGATGAGTGACAGGGGCCTATGGGAACCACATTCGTCTGGAGGTTTCCCTGGTTTAGGGAGGACGGTGATTAATGCTTCTCTTAAAGAGAGGGGAGGGCATGTGAACGGAGTGATTCAGTCCAGACCCCATGTAGTATGGGCGCTAATATGGCAACATGCTCTTGATAGAACTCGGATGTGAGCCCATCGGGGCCTGGGGCCTTGCCCTTAGGGAGATCCGAGATCACCTGGACTATCTCGTCTAAGGAAAACGGGGCATCAAGAAGTTCTTTGGTGCTTTGAGAGATCAAGGTCATAAGGATGGACTCCAGTAGGTCATCAAGGTCTCGGGTTGTGTGCTCAGGCTGGGGACCGTATAGGTTGGCGTAAAAGCTGGCGAAAGTGTCAAGGATGGCCTGGTCTGACCAGTGTCTCGACCTCTTCTCATCGATAATACTATCTATCCAAGTCCTACCTCCCTCAGACCGCACCAGTTTAGCCAAGGTCCTGCCCGGCCTATCCCCCTCACCATACCTTCGGGCAGCCGCTGGGCGGGCATAGTATCTCACTTCACTTGGCATGTGCTTCAAAATGTTCCAGTTATGTCCTAATCTTCGCTAGGGTAGCAGGTGCTGGATTGGAAGCATACTCTTGTTCTAGGGTTTTAAGCTTGGTTTCGGAGTGATTTAAAGCCTGCCTTATGGCTTTGAGGACCCCTGCTTCCCTAGCGATGCACATTCCTCTGATGTAAACTTTGAATGCCTCCCAGCGGGTCCCCTCGGGCATGTCAGAGGCATTGTTGTTTTCAAAGAACAAGTTTATGTCCGCTAGTATCTCAGCCCTAAAGACGATATTTGATAGGGCGTCAGATTTGAAACGCCAGGCGGGACGGGCCCCAGAGGCATTACCAAGTTGGATCTGTAGCAGCACGGGGGAGTGGTCGGAGAGTGTGCGCGCGAGGATCTTAACATCAGAAACCCTGCCCATCCGGTCGCCCGACAGGAGGTATAGATCTATTCTTGAGGAACTATCGTATACCGTAGAGTAAAAGGTGTAGTCTCTCCCCTGGGGGTGAAGTGTTCTCCAAGCATCGTGTAAATTCAAAGAGCCCATGTGAGTTAGAAGCCGTTTGGCTGCTCGGGTTATGGGTCTGCGGGCAATGGTTGTTCTGTCCAGGGCCGTATCGAGTATAAGGTTCATGTCTCCGCCCCATATAATGGGGACATCTACATATTTCATGAGAATGGCAGATACTGTATCTATAAATACGGGGGAATCAATGTTGGGAGCGTACGAATTCACAAGCAGGCATTCTTCGTTAGCTAAGGTACAATGTAGGATCACATATCTGCCTTCTGGATCGATGTGTGAAGTGTGAACCCTACCGATTTGTGGATGAGGGTGAGGACTCCCCTGGACTGAGTGGAGTACTGAGTATAGTATCTGTTGGGGCCCCAGGTCTGTGCAAGGTTTGATGACAAGAGTTTCTTAGCGTGTGTCTCCTGCAATAGGAGAACTTTGACCCCATGCCTCTGTGCATAGCCGTTATCCTATGAGATTTGGTAAAATTGGTCAGCCCCCTTACATTCCACGTCAACACTCTAATAGCCATACTAAAGAGTTAAGGAACATCCCAGATGTGGAATCTCACTTCGGATATCACCAGGAGCGCTGTGATGAGGCAGACCTGCCACCTTTTAGTACCAGTCAGGACCATCCTGTCATTTTGTGTAAAACAAACCCCAAATGTCCCTCCCCCCACCCTCACCGCCCAGTAATGACTAGCAGTGCATTGACAACCACCCTTAAAACAAACTGCGTGTCATCCCCAACTCGGCAGCGCCTGAGAAGTAGCCCAACCGGGGCTTGAACACAAACCCACCGCCGTAAACGGCATTGCAGCTGCAGTGGGGGCTGCTGCTGCCGTCTAGCCCACCAATGTTAAAGCTTTGCATGATAAAACATCATTTACATTTTTCAGCATTGTTCGAGTAGTAAAGTAGAGGTTACAAGGAAAGGATAACCATGGTTTTCAGGATAGCAAGGACGAAATTGGAACTACCACAGGTCAGTGCATGACAGTGCGGCCCAGTTTCTGGAATGCAGGCCCGGAATGTGGCAACAGAAACATTGAATACAGGGAGACAACTCCCGCAGGAGATAAGGTACTAGATATGGCGCCAGAGGACCAAGGCAGACCAACAAATGGGATGTCAAGGGGGCGGGCAACAGTAAGCCAGGTGAACAGTCTCCTGGTCGCCCCGACCACCAGAGGCCAGCGAAGGAACCTGGGGGTTAAAGCATCAATCGTCGTCCATTGGTTCCTCTGGAGGATTCAACAGTGGGATCTGTACTTTGATAAACTTAACAGCCTCATCAGGGACCGTAAAGAAATAGCTTTTATTGCGATGAATGAATTTCAGTCGGGCAGGGAAAAGCATAGAATACTCAATTTTTCTATCTCTCAGCATCTTCTTCACCCCGCTAAATCGGCGTCTCTCCATCTGGACTCCCACCGAAAAGTCAGGGAAGATCCTGATGATTTGCGACTCGAGCCTCAGCTCCCCTCTCTCTCTGGCCAAACAGAGTATGTGATCCCTGTCTTTGTAGCTCAGTAATTTCGCAATGATTGGCCTGGGGAAATCGCCTGGTTTAGCCCGGGGTGCCAGAGAGCGATGCGCTCTTTCAACTGTAAAGAATGGTGAGAGCTCGGGGTTGCCAAGGAGATCTTTGATGAGTTGCTCGACCGCGAGTTCCATGTGTCCCTTCAGTGCAAATTGAGGAACCCCCACTATGCGAATGTTATTTCGCCATGACCTCGATTCGAGGTCATCATTCTTGGCTTTGACCTGTTTCATGTCGCGGATGAGCTCTGTAACTGTGTTTTGAAGAGTATGAATGTTATCCTCGTTGGTCCCTATCCTTTGCTCCGTCTCCGTGAGCCTGGTCCCATGTTGGTCAATTTGAGCTTGTAAGGAGGCTACATTAGCATTGATGTCGTCCAGCTTTTCATGGAAGGATGCAAAGTTTTTTGCCATGGACTCCATCATGGTGGTTAGGTCCGGTTGCGGGGGGTCCGGCAGTGTCTCGCTATCCTCCTGTGCTGCCGAGGAGGACGCCAGGTCCGCCTGAGGCGCCACCTTGGCAAACTTGTCCATAGCGCCCACCTTGTTAGCACCTTGCGCTCTGTTGGACATTACTATGGTGGGGAGTCCCGCTCAACCTGGCAGAGTTGGAGGTGGACGGCGGCTGAGGCGTCGCGGGGGAGATGGTGGCAGAGCAGCAGCTGCGGTCTGTAGGTATTGTAGGTTCAGAGATGCTGATATTATGCCGACTGGGTGGGGAAGGCAGATTATGGCGAGGCAGCAGAGGTGATGTAGCCGTGAGCCAAGGCCAGCCAGGGGTTATACGTGGGTCCAGAACAGCGCGGGTCTCATGGGGAGCGCAGGCCTCGATGATAGAAGGAACTGAGAGGCCCCAGCGTATTCTGTGTGAGTATTGACTTTCTGGGGTAGGCTTAGGCCCAGGGCGCCGAACCGACGGCCAGTCGACCCAGGGACCACACACAACCAAGGGAGTGACACCGCAATCAAATCGTACAATAAGGTGAGTGGGGCGCCTCCCCTTACAATGGCACCCCGAGGTATGTCAGTTCGCTGTAGGAGCCCCGGCACAATGATTTGCGGAGCAAGATGTGGCAGGGGGCGAGGAGGTGGGCGCGCGACCACCACTGCCAGGTAGGCCGCAGCACCGGTGGCAAGGTAAGACGCAGGAGCCACGTTCCGTGGGCAGAAAAGTCAGCCGGGAGACGAACTCCTGGGCAGGCAGCCCCACAGTGGGCGGTGAGGGCACACAGGACGCGATACTAGCAGCCGGGGGGAATGTGGGGGCCTGCACCAGGAGGGGCAGGAAGGGATACAGCGCAGCCCCCAGCACCCACCTTGCAGCCTTTAGGGTGGCTAGACCCGCGTGTCCTCTGGATGCTAATGGGCGCAGGTCCGCAGTCGGCAGCAGTCCAGCGGCGTGATACTCGTGGACGAGGGTAGGTGGTAGGAATCTCTGCACAGGTGCCTCTCGGATGGTGTCGCAGGCACCCCCTCGCCGCGGGGGAGCGACCGCCCGCCGGACGGTCCGGGCACCATGCCTCCAGGCAGCTGCAAGCACAACCAGCCAGCACGGCCCGCACAGCCCCAAAAGCCGGGCGGGAGGTCCGCGACCCGTATGCGGAGGCAGTGGGCTACAGCCCAGCCCGCGGCGCACATGGCCGATCAGAGCGCTGCACTGCCACGGCAGCCAGGAGCCAGCAGCGCCGGGACGCCCGCTGCAAGTTAGCGACCCAGACAGCAAAAAACCTCGGGGTACAGTCCCCCCAGGCACCAACGAGGAAGCCAGTCCCCGCAGCGAGGAAGCACCATAGGTGGCCGCGGACAGCGGCGTAGCAGGATCAGGTGCCGCAGTACTTCCAGGCGGTGGCGGAGCCGGCGGCTGCGAGCAACCGTGGGAGGCCGCGGCGAGGCCCCGCAGGGAGGCCGCACGCAGATGTCAGATGTGCGGGCCCCGGGCACCGATTCAGCCTCAGATTACAGGTACGCATAGAGGGCGATGCCACCAACAAGATCGTGGTAGTGGCTGTAGCAAGCAGTCAGGATTAGCGCCGATGTTGAAAGGATTCTGGTGGGCCACGACGGAGCTCACAGGCTAAGCGGCCATTTTCCTTGGCTGCTCAACAGCGCCCCCGCCAGTTCCTTCTTTGGTGAATCCGATGATGTCATCCCTCCTTTCCCTGAGGTCGTTTTTCCCTATGTGGTCAGGGGACGGCAGCCGCTACCTGATACTGATCCTGGAAGAGGCTATATGAGGGACGACCACCTGGAGGGAGGTGACCCTCGGGGGGAATGACATGACATCAGTGGAGGAAATCACATACCCCCATTCCCTTCTGCAGATGTTCCCTCCTTTCTGCATGCCTTAATGGCATACTGTAACTCTCCCACAATCACTTACCAAACCCATTCTTAATATTCCCCAACCTGACACGAAGCTCAATATATCAATTACTGGTATGAGGAAAAGCCAGGGAGCAGTAATGATCACTCCCAATAAGATCTCATACCAGCTTATTCAACATCATATAAAGAATTCTATGTTAACCAATAAGATGAGGAAGAGGGAAAGAATAATGAAGATCACTAAGACCGGTAAGCTCACACAGCGGTCTCGTCTTTGGAGATTATTCAAACTTGCCGGGAAGTTTCATAATAATAATAATAATTTAGCCTTTATATAGCGCTACGAACCCTGAGGTATCTGAGCGCTGCTTATTATTAGCCACAGTGTGTGGTGCTCATTTATGGACCTCGGAAGGATGAAAGGCTGAGTTTGGCCCTGCAGGGATTTTAACCTGCGTCAGCAGGCTCTGCACAGATGTCAAAGTGAGCGCTCTACTCGCTGTGCTATCGGACCGGCTAAAACCAGCACAGCTCACAGCAAGCAGAGAGATGCATGCTCTGGGCTGCACAGCATTTGCACGGATGCCAACCAGCACGCTGGGTAAGAGGACGCAGCAGGAAACTGTGTCGAGGCTGATCCAAACAGCGGAAGAGGAAACCAGAATGTAGTCAGCTCGCCGCCCAAGAGCATAAGGCAGCGGGAACTGCATTTAGCAGAGAAGCAACACGCAGGAAAAGATAGCAGAGAAGCGCAAGGCACAATACTAGCACCCGGTGAGCCCACGGAAGTGGAAGAGTTACTGGGTTGCCTAAAAGTGTGCGCTGCTTTATAGAAAAACACAGGAACAACGAGAAAAGGTTAATATAGCTGTAAAGTCGTGCCACTAACGGGTCACTGAGCCCATATCCCGAAAGAGACAGAATTGAGAAAGAAAGTCAAATAAATACAAATGGACTCGGAAGAGGGGAAAAAGCCCATTGTATGGAAAATAGAGATAGTGTTGAAACAAACATTGTTAAGCAAAGAATGAAACAGCAACATTGGGCTAATATTGTTTCACGGATTAAAAGGGAAAAGTAATGGTGTGAAAGTCCTGGCAGGAGAGTATACCAGGCAAAGTCAAGTGTGTGTAAAGGCTAAAGTGTGAAGTGTGTACAGAAGGAAAGAGAATCTCAAAGAAGACACATGCCTTTGAGATTGTGAAGTGCTATAAGAGTGAAGGAGAGCCTGGCAAGAGACCCGCACCCAAATTGTAATAAAGTAAAGAAGAGAAACCGTAGGAAATCAGATGCCCTTCGGATTTGACACTAGCTGAAACTTGAAGAGAAAACCTGGGGAAGGGAATCACTCCCCAGAACGGAGAAGGAGCCTGATTATTCTTTGTTGGAACTTTTGTTGTTGTAGAATCTGGGGAAGGGAGCCATTCCCTGGAACTGTAAACATTTGTCTACTTGGAACTTTTTGGTTGGGTTTACATCTTTGTGTTGAATATGAACATTTGTGCACCCTGAGATCCAGAAACAATATCCTTTGCACCTTAGAGTTTGTTTTAGAGTTTGAGGGCCAGAACAGGATTTCAGACACAGGACATATTTTTGCTTTGGACATCTTGATAAAGGACAGACCCATTAGTTTTGGTTTATGCAGGGAGCCACCTCCTAGATTAGGGACAGTGAGGGATTTTCCAACCCATTTATTATTTCAAATAAACGCTTCTAGCCAAAACCACGAGTCCTCTGTGTCCATGTGTCATTACTGGCTCCTCATACTTCCCATGTTTAAGAGTTTCCAGGTGCTCCTTGGACCCTTTCTGTGCCTTGAAGTGAGCTGCAGAGTGGCTAATGAAGTCTCACTTAATGACAGTCTTCTTGGTATCCCGAATCATACCCGGGGAAGTTTTTGCGATTATTTTAGTCAAAGTAATTATATTGTGAATCTCACCTCCTGAAGGAGAGGGTCATATAGTTTCCATTCATGGGAACGTGAGGTGACATTCTGTTAGTGACTGTCGCTTTGGAGTGGTATGAAAATAGTTGGGGGCCAACTATGGCGAATGGAATCAGTGGGGCTGAAAACAGGGCATGGGAAAAATGTGTATATTTCCTCTCCCTCCTGTGTAGGAAAATGACAAACCTCAATCAGACCCAGGTCCAGAAAAACTCTTGCGAGGGGTGACTTGGGATGGGTCTAGGACTAAGTTGAAGTTGCCAGCTATAATAACGTCACCCTTAAAGGTTGGCATGGTTGCAAGAAGCATCATCAGTAAGTCATATTGCTTCTTGTTTGGGAGGTATGCCAACACTAGAGTTATAGGGTGGTGTGGCGGGTCAGAAGGAGTCAGACACATTAAGGACATGTTACTTTGCTTTAATGAAATTAGGCAAAAAGGCCCATCTTTCCCTATTACTAAAGGGATCAGCCTACCTATCTAAATCAACTAAGGTGCTGATCAATCAACTCCATCTATGAAACCATTCAAGAGTGGATGGCCACCCACCTCTTATACCTTAATGACAACAAAACTGAACTTCTTCTCGTAGGTAGCCCACCCTGCCTCGCCAAACTGAGCCCAGCATACCAATCGTTCAACATTGACAACCACCTCATCCACATCTCACCTGTCGCCAAGACTCTGGACTTCCACCTAGACACCACATTGAACATGTCACGGCACGTCAATGCCATTGCCTCTTCGGCTGCTTATGCCACTAAATTCATCAATGCTAGTAGAGCCTTCTTATCCACTGACAATTGCCTCAACATCGCTCATGCTATCATCGGCTCCAAGCTAGACTACTGCAACATGCTCCTCTGTGGCACCTCTGAGAAAAAACTAAAGAAACTGCAAACCATACAGAACAATGGTCTCTGCGCTGCGCTTGGCCTCAACAAACGTGACCACATCTCGGCTGCAATGAATGGCACATTGGCTCTACGTCAGAGGAAGAATAAAGTTCAAAATCCTCACCATTACACATCCCTGCTTCTCAAACACTGCCACCAGCTACATGGCCCAGGGACTTACCAGACCTACTACCACCAGGCTTACATGTGCTGCCTACTGCAACTGCCTAACCATTCCCAGGTTCAAGCGTTCCAGCTTTCTAGTCTCTGTCGCCACACTTTGGAACTTGCTTCCTGCCGTCCTGAGGGCACAACCATCTCACAGTGTGTTCCCGGAAACAATTAATGACTCACCTGTTCAATTAGTGTCCCTCCACTCGCTAACTGCCTGTAACTAGCACCTAGATGCCCCAGGGCTATGTGCGCTCATACAAATGTAAAAATAAATAAATAAATCTGTTGACAGGAAGTCCAAAAGTAACTTTCTTCCGGACCAAAACCTAAACTTTAACTGACCGTACTACCAATGTGAATTACTCAAAAAAGAGGCCAAAAGAAGGTCCCTGTTTTCTTGGTAGTTTTCTTCTCGCCTTGCTTCCAGTGGACTTCTCTTTAATCCAGCATCTTATATCCTGGTCCTATTGATACTCAAATGTCTCGGTTTAGAATACATAGTCTCTGGCATCTAAATCTAGCTTTTCTTGCCTGTCCGGAATTTGCGGGCTTCGCGACTTGGCTCTGCCCTGCCTCTCCAAGGCATAGTGATTTCAGGGTGCTTCCCCTGTTCGCCCCTTGAAACACTTGCGTATAGGCACGTTACAAATGCCATATCATACCATATCATATCATACCATGCCCTCTCTCCTTCCAAGAGCTACCTGTCCAGTAATGTACACTTCTCGTTTTAAAGAGACATTTCCTTTTTCTTTGTATGGCTGGTTTGTTCCCACTTTGCTGGAAGCCAAATAGAAGGATGACAAATCAGTCTTCATAGCTGGCAATCCCATTTAGGCAGATATGGTATTGGACCTGGGGGTTTTCCCATCGGAACGGGAGTCCTTGTCCCCCAAGAAGGAGTCAGTCCATTTGAGGTCCCTCTTGCCCATTTTCACTGGGATATACGACAACATCACCCCAGCACTCATTGACCTTCACTGGCTCACACTGCACACACAAATCACCTTTAAGTCTTGCTGCATCATCTATAAGGTAGTCGTCCTCAAGTCACCCTGCTACTTTGCAGAGAAACTCAGCATCTCCAGTGGACAGCACACTACCAGAAGCCAAGACACGCGGTGACTTGAAATCCACTGCTGCAAAAAGGAAAGGACCAGAAAACAAGCCTTCTCTGGCTATGCCTCAAGACTATGGAACCTCCTTCACATCAGCATCAAACCTGGTCCTACAATTCAGAAAAGAATTCAAGCCCCACCTCTTCAAGGTGTCTCTCCTCCACAACACCTAGGCCATCACGTTGCCCCTCGCGCCACCCAAATCCCTAGATGCCGTCTGGCCCTCTCCTCCCTGCCACCCTGTACAGCTGTACCCCTCCTCTGTGCCCCTCTGTATCCTACCTCCCACTGTATATCTGTTATGTTACCTCTGAAAAGCACCCATTTATGCATCTGAACTGTTGTAGACCTCTGTAAAGCCCTCTGTTGCTTCTCAAAGCTAGGTCCGCACTAAATAAACACCATAATAATAATAATAAAGGGAGGGTCTTGTGGCACAGGCTCACCTCCGTAGCCTCAAAGGGGTGGCTCCACCTTAGGGAGAAGGGGTGAATACCCGAGATTCATCTCAGTTATCAAAAAGGGACCCTTTTATCAGAAGGTATTGGCCACAAGAGTCCCTGAGCATCCCTTTTTTTAACAAATGTTGTGCCTCTTGAGATTATAATCACAGTTTATCTTTTCTTTGTTGAAGTGAAGAGTGAACTACTGTCTGGGGCAATTTATACATTAAAGCCTATGCTAATTTGGAGGGATCAAATGGGTCACTTGGAGCATGACTACATTGACTTCCAATGTCTAGAATATTTTCAATATTTATCTTCTCAAAACCAGAGAGTTCAAACACTGGACGTTTAGGGTTACAACCTTAAATGTTCCCATTTGGGTGGCCGGGACCAAGCTATAAAGAAAATGCAAAGGACAATTTGACACCTTGTCACCTGGGTCATGGAGACAATATTAAAAGACTTGGCCTCTGCGGTACCAAAATTGCAAGTAGAGGTAGCACCTTTTCGTCAGGAAAATACTGTGTTGTTTCAATCTATGTCCACACTACAAGGGACAGTAGACCAACTGGTAAAAAAGGCTTCTATGCACCAAGTAAGCCTGGGGGCATAGGGGACAGCACCTCCACAAGTGCAGGAGGCACTCCCTCACGCTCAGATTCAAGGCATATTTTGACACCCAGCAACTTTACTGAGTCCCTGGTTATCATACAGTATACCTTCTCCAACAATAACCACAAAGTATGGGGGGAGGGAAGGGGGAATCCCAAAGAATTTCAGTCGTCCATACGCAATGTCGTATTTATTATTTAAACAAACCTCAGCTATGCATGACAGATTAGGTTAAAGTGTCTTTCATGTTCAATTTGGATGAAAAAAGCATTGGCTTGGGCCACCCTCTGTGTTGATGGGAATAGTTTGTTATCCAACTACGATGGGCTTCTAGAAACCTTTCAGACCATGTTTGAGCATCAATATGCACTATCAGGTAATATTATCCCCACCAATAATATCGCCATGTATATGGTCGTCGGGAACGGCCAAAGGCAATATTATTAGTGGGGATACATTTTGGGGTAAATGGGAGCATGGATTGCAGGGTTGTCCCCTGCAGGTTTAATGGGTTAATAACCCTACAAAAATATGGTGCCATTCTTGTATGGCAATATTTTTGCGGGGATATTAACACGTGGAACACAATATGCACTCCAATCCCAGAATGAGCCATTGGATATCCAGCAAGGGAATAGGGATTTCCTATCCTACATTGCACAATTTAGGGGGCTAGTTGCTCAAACAAAAAGGCCAGAAGACGCTCAACTCGCCATTTTCTGTACGAGTTTAAAAGAGGATCTTAAGAATGTGCTATGTCAAGTTGTGGCACCACCCGATACCCTGACAGAGTACATATCTCTGGTGATCCGAATGGATCAAAGGAGTAGTGAAAGAAAATGGGAAAGTTAAAAGATGGGAATTCTGTAGGTCCTCTACCAGGTGGGAAAAAGAGACCATGCTATTCAATGAATCAGAAGCAATAAAATAGGATTGTACACGAGTGGCAGTTACCTCAGAAGAAAGTGAAAGGAAAGAGAGAATCTTTGATTTTATTGTGGGAAGGTGAATCATTCAGTACGGGTTGTCCAAAATGTCATCATACTACTTCTTGAACCATTATATCTCGTCCTCAATAATGATGAGTGAGAACCCAATGAATCCCCACTCTAGTGTATGTCCGATCATTCCCAGTCAATCCTTCCACTTGTTCATATTGGTTGATTTATTTTGAGAACAGCAGAAATGGAAAGGGGTTTGGTGAGGGGTTGCCATCTGCAACGGTGTTGAAGCCCGGGCTTATTTGATTTGTACTAGTTCATAAAATGATGCAGGTAATGCCATTTCAGTAAGGGAAACCTGCTGATCAGTTGTCCCTTTCATTAGCTCCATGCTAAAAGCATAATGTACACCTGTGCTCAGCTACATCAGTAGCCTAATCTACAGCGCCTGCTCTCCAGTGGCCCAGGGCAGCTTCAGGGGGTCACAGGGGCCCTTCTGACAACTGTAGTGACAGCAAGGTATTTGTAGCACGAGGGCTGCATTTAAGATATGCACCCCGGTTACAAAAACTGCACGAGAATGCTGTCTTGGAGGCACACTAAACTGCACATATAAGCCATACCCAAGTTTAGGGTATGGTGACCAGAATTTCTCATAGTTAACGAAGCCACATCAATTTGATATATCGCACGTGTCAGCCCTGTGAGCCCAGATCAGCTGTGGAAGGGCTATGTGTATTCTCCAAAGTCAGGTGGTCCTTGCTGTTTCTATCAAGACTGTAGCCTTGGGGGTTGCCTTTCTTTGTTCCTTTGTGAGGGCAAGTAACCCTCTCACCAGAGAGACAGCCACTCCGCAGGAAGCTGTCCTTGGAACAGGAATCAAAGAGCACATTCACACGTCTAGCCTCACACAACAGTACTACATACCGAAAGGCCTTTGATTCTTCTTTTTTTCATCTTTCCAGAAAAGTATCCAGTCAGCATATACAACTTAACAGTCCCCACAGAAAGCACAATGCATAATGGTTACAGTCCTGCCAAGAAACATTTTCCTCCCCTGTAACATGTAGGCTCCACCACCTCCTCCACATTCCACTCCCCCTTGGGAAACGTAGATGATCGAAATTGGCTCCAAATATGTGTAGGCCTACAGGCAGCCATCACACTAGAAATATAAGTTTCCCCTCTCTCTTGTGTGTGTATACCAGGTCTCTCAACCATACGTGGGGCCTACATTGGATTTCCAGTGCCTCAATATACGTTTTGTGGCAACAATACATGCTATTTTGAAAAGTCGACGAGTTATGGTGGAAACTTTATCTAGATCGCCCACCAAATATTTTATTAGGGTTAATAGAGGTGGAATATCTACAATATCAGCAACTATAGCAGTCACTAACTGCGAAAAACTTGCAATATGGGGGCATGACTAGAACATACGTAGGAAGTCTGCTGGGGAAGTACCACCTTTATGGCAAGCTTCATTTGAGCCTGGCGTGAATTTTGCAATGTAATCTTATTCAGGATCTTAAATTGGATCAGCCTATACCTAGCGCACAGGGACACCTCTTTGGTAAGGGGCCAATATTTCCCCCCAATGCTTATCCGAGAGTCCCAAGTCCTGCTCACATTTTGGGCGTGCACCGTTCAAGTTTGCTTGATGTTATTGGGGTAGATAGTATAGTCTGGAGACCATCCTTTTAGATTCCCCCACCGCAACTATCTCCTCTATACAAGGATGCAATTCTGGCTCTTGGGGAAATTACAGCCATTTTTTCCTGAACGCCACAAATGCGTAAATATTGCTATATCAGTATGGGCGTATTATCCAGTTTGTTTGTGAAGTCCTCCAATGAAAAAAGACCCCCCGAGGGAACATATCCCCCAATGCTATCTGCCCCTCACTATCCCATGTAGCGTGGATATCACAGTAGAGGTTGGGGTAATATCCGGGAAATTCCATAGCGTAGCTCCTCTGCTATAGGGAACTAGAATATCCAATCTTCGGAACAATATGGACCATGCCTTCACTGTGGCTTGCACCAGGTAAAAAAAGTGCACAAATCTACGGTGCAGTACTGTACTTTTCAAGTGGCAAATGCACCACGGGATGCAAGGAGTTATACCAATAGCAGGCAAAGTGCGCTTGGGATACCAGAAAAAATATATCAAAATCTGGAGCCGGATTTCCTCCATGGTTATAAGGTTCTACCAACTGTCCCCAGCTCAATCTGGTCGACCCAGTGCCACACAGAAACACTAAAGATAAAGACCGCAGCATGGTAAATAATTCTCTCCCAGGCCAGATGGAAATATCCGTAAAATACAATAATTTGGGGGACCATCATTTTCAAAAAGTAGAGGCAACTGTACATTGGGATGGGAAGGCTGGACCATTTATTTATTTATTTGAACATTTATATAGCAATTTATATAGCGCGCAACACCCAGAGGTATCTAGGCGCTTGTGCTTAAGAGATTGGTTACAGGCATATAAATTCAGCTTATTAATCATTGAATCGTTGCAGACAGAAAATACAATACATAGCGGAGGGTTACCAACATCTCTTGTAACCAGATCAGGCAATATCAGGCACTATCATATATTATTTACAAAGTTTTCACAATTTACACAAGTATGCAGGCCCTAGTTTGTTACATGACTTTCAGGAATTGCTTGTTTCTAAGTGTAGAATCCAATACTAGGTATGGCCCATACATTCAATTTTGCAGCTAGACTAGAGAGATACACAGCATGGTTCTCGGCACATGAACACTGCAGCATTCTGGACACGTTAAGCCCCAAAATACACAAATGTCAAAGGGACCCACCTAAAACCCTGTAAATCTGGGATTGGGAAAGTGGCATCTGTCAGAGGGAATAGCTCAGATTTTGCTTTATTAACTTGTATCCAGAACATCGGGCAAAGTCCTATACATCCTCCATCATGGGACCTAGATTAATCTAAGGATTATGTACATAAAACAGTGTAACATCCGCATACAAGGAGATAACCTGGGGCTGTCAAAATATATGGATGTCCCAGTGTTCATTTTTAGATCTCATAAGCACATCCAACGGTTCAATTGAGAGGGCAAACAGTAATGGGGACAGAGGGCACCCCTGACGTGCACCACTGGCGTGTCCCCTTGCCCAATATTATACCCGAGGACAAATTATCATGAGTACAAACCTTCGCCACAGGGGAGGAATACAAAAGCTGGACACAATTTAGGAAGTACGGACCCAAGCAAAATCGTCAGAGAACCGAGAAAAGGAGACGGAATCAAAGGGCTTCTCAGCTTCTAATGAGGCCGCAACGGCCTTGACACTATGATCGATCTGCGATATAACACAAAATAGACATCTGATATTTAATGTAGTTGAGTGGGTTGGGATGAAGCCAGATTGATAGGGATGAATAAGCAATGATATATGCGGGAGTAACCTTGCCGCAAGTACCTTAGCAGAAATGTTAGCATCCACATTAATGAATGAGAGCGGTCGATAGGATGCCACATCATCAGGCTGTCTGTTAGGTTTGGGAAGTATCGTGATAATCGCCTCCCTCAGTCATCAGAAGTGTACCCACTGTCAAGGCTTCCTTCCACAGTTTGAGTAGCTGGGGTGCCAAGCTATGCTTGTATTCTTTATAAAATTCAGCCACCAACTCGTCTGACCCAGGTGCTTTTCCAGACGATAGCGCTGATATTGCAGCTAGAATCTCCACCACTGATATTCGCTCATCCAAGGCGATACACCCTTCATCAAGTAAATACAACAGCTCCATGCCATCCAAATATTCAGCGATATCCTCTCATGAATGTGTGTCTACATTAGCATATAAAGTACTATAATACATTGCAAATTCCTCATTAGTGCTCTCGCTTTCAGTGACAACTGTACCTAGAGCACTCCTCATCCCTGCTATTGTCCGTGTCCCTCCTTCCACCCTGATCATACGAGTCAGGGTCCTCCTAGATCTGACAGCTTTCCCATACCTTGGCGCCAGAACTGATTTTGATATACGTCTCCCTTTCGGTCAGGGAGCGGAATGTAAGAAGATCACCCTTTATCCCCGCCAAGCAGTTCTTTAACCTTGGCAATCCCATATTAGTTTTCAAGATGCCGTATCAGCCCCTCAAGATCATTTAATTCTGAACAAAGGGTTCCAAGTATCCGTACTGATGAAGACATCATCTCACCTCTCATACATACCTAAAACACCTCCCAAACCGTGGATTGAGATGCAACAGAACCTACATTGTTTGCAAAATAAATCAACTATCTTGTCAGAGAGAGAGAATGTGCCGATGTGCGATCTAATAGCAATGAGGGCTGCCTCCTCCACATCTGGAGAGGCCTGTGGCGATGTCCCAGTTTAAGTAACAGAACAGATGTATGATCTGAGAAAGTACTTGGTAGAATGGTGCATTGGGACATACTAGCAGACAAAGAGGCCAAAATCAACATAATCAATCCTTGGTAGGGCATCATGGACCGTGGAGTAATATGTATAGTCTCTACTGTCCGGATGTATGCATCTCCATGCATCCAGCAACTGTAGTTGGGACACTGCCTGCAACATAGTTTTGGCTGCTGATGAAAGAGTGTGAGGGGCCATAGTGTAACAATCTAGAGTGATGTCCAAAATGGTATTGAAGTCCTCCCCACCCCACAACATAGGTACATCCACTGATCTAGCTAATATAGCCACCAACTTTCCATAGAAATCAGGATCATCTCAATTTGGTCCATATGTGTTTACTAACACCATATCCCTACCCACAAAACTGCCCCATACAATAACATAGCTCCCCTGTAAATCAATACATGACTTTGTGGATTGAAATGCAACAGAATGGTGAATTAGGTTGAATACCCCCTCCCCCCGAGCCTGCTCTGCACTGTACGCGCACCCCCACACACCAGCCTGCCCTGTACTGTAATAATGAGCCCTATCACTCTCAATATACAGGCTCTGCAGGAGTTCCATCACGTCCATGCCTGTGCCATAAAAGGTTACAGAGCCTTTGCTCACGTTCCTACCATCGCCCCCTCGCAACTCCCTAGCCAAAACTTGTAACCCAGCACCACTATCAACGTCCCATCTTACGATGGACGCTCAATCCCCCCAATCAGATACCTCACCCAACACCAGGCAACACAGTGGCGCTACTCCCTTCGTCCCCCAACCTTGTCCACCAGCCTCACCATCAAACGCTCACCCACCCTTGTAAGTGATGCTCACGTTTCAGCAAACTGCTCACCTCCACCATCAGGGACCATTGCTCCCCTCACACGAGAACCTCCCCCAGACACTTATAACAACATCACCTCCAAGCAACCTAGCGTTGCCTTTAACACTAGGGTTTAACACTAGACCACGCCCCAGTCATTGCTGGATGCAGTCCCCTGAGAAACTGACCATCCGCACCTCTGACCCACCTAGCACACCCTTTAACACTTGTCTAGTGACCCTAACCAGCACCCTTGCAGGCTCCTATACCTGCGTCCCCCTCAACCCTGCAGGCAAACATGCCCAACCAGCTCAGACTCACTAGATCAATACCCCTTTAATACTCATAGCCTCCCTAAACAAAACCCACTATCACCCCCCCATCCCTAGGGATCAAAGGCTCCCTAATAAATGTCAGATCCATCGCGCACACCCACCTGAAATCGCTGACCTAATCACTGCTAATAACCGTGATATATTAGCAATTTCTGAATAATGGCTCCATACTGCTCCAGGCCCCTCCTTGTCTATAGCCATACCACCTAAATACAACATATTCTGGAAAGACAGAGGATGCTAGAGGTGGCGACATAGCCTGTATAGCGAGAGAGACCTTACCTCAAAGAGAAATCTGCAACACTACTTTCCCTACAAGGGAGCTCCTGACTACCAAGCTCAATATATCCCACACATCCACTGTAACCATCCACCTTGTCTATCAAGCCCCATGCCCCATCCTCTCCTTCCAAGAGGACAGCCTTCGCCCTCCTTGCAAACTCCAAACCCACCTCCAAAACCATTCTTCTAGAAGATCTCAACCTCTGATTTAATGACCAAGCTGACCCGAATGCACTCTATTTAGACAGCTCCCTCAAGGAGCTTGGCTTCACACAGCTCATCCTTAACCGGACACATTCCAAAAATGACGAATCCTGGATTGGCTGGCTGAAATGAATTGCAACATTTCTGTCACTTCCAGTCAGCCCTGCCCTTGGACTGACCCCAATATCATCTAATTTATTTTACCAACTACAAACCACCTTCCCACAGCGACCACTCCCATCCCCTCCAGAGCTCCTCGAAACTCTAGAATAATCACCAAAGCCAATATCCTGCCCTTGCTAGGTGACCTTCTCCTAACTCCTAGAGCCATTAGCTACCCTGCCCCACTGTTAGACAGATACAACTCTATACTTACCCACAACATCAACACGGTTGCCCCCCTTACTCAGTGGAAAGCCAAACTAGTCCTGCACCTGAATTCTTGGTTTTCTCCCGAACACAAAGCCCTCCGCCTTGAGAAATGTCAGGACGAAACCAAGTGGAATGCTGACCTTACAGAACAAAAATAAAAACGTGTTTCACTCTGGCAGCCTGCACCTACAAAAAAAGCAATTCTTAATGTAAAAAAAAGGGCCTACAACAGCAGAATTGAGAAGGCAAAATCTAGCACTAGAGAGCTTTTCGCCATCATGCATGAACTAGACTCTCCAGTGCCTGGTCCCGCCAATGGCACACATGATAGTATCTGGTGTGTGAATATCCAAAATGACTTATTATCCAAAATTGAATCATTCCAAAAAAAGATCCTTAGCAAATAAATCTCCTTGAGCACTGATGAACCTAACACCTCCCTCATATCAGCGCTTTAGACAACACTCCAGACCCTCCTGTTTTCCACTTCAAACCCATCTCTGAGCTGGAGGCAATGCTAATCACCAAGAGCCTCAAGCCTTCCCGCTGCCAGGGTGATATTGTCCCTGCAGCCGTAACATTGCGCTGAACAACTTGCTCCCTTCATTGCCACCTTGATCAATTCGTCCTTCTAGTCATGCTCTGTACCCCGCAGCATCAAAGATGCTTGAATCCGTCTGGTCTGAAGAAATCTACCTTAGACCTCAACATCCCCGCTAATTACCGATCCATCACCACAGTTCTCTGTCTGCTAATAACTCTGGACCACGCAGCCTATCTGCAGATCCAAAGTTTCCTGGAAACCCATAATGTCCTGGACTTGCAGCAATCTAGTTTCAGCACGGGCCATGGCACTGAGTTAGCATTGTTGGACCTAAAGATCCAACTAGATGAAATCAAGGACGCCTGCAAGTTGGCCCTGCTCCTAGACCTGTCTGCAGCCTTTGATCTGGTTGACAATCAAATACTATGTCAACACCTGGCCTCAGCTCAGCCCGTTACATGCGGTGTTCCACAAGGTTCTTGTGTCTGCCCGACTTGATAACATTCAAAAAACCACTATTTGACCTCCTGCACAAGAGAATTGCCTACACAAACTAGGCAGACAATACCCAAATCCTGCTCCCACTGACGGGAAACTACTGACTCGCTCAATCTCCACTCAATCAATCACGCCATCCAAGCCTGGATGACCTTTCACCACATCTGCCTCAATGATGAAAAGACAGAAATCCTTCTAGTCAGCTCTAACACCTCCCTTTTCAAGCCTGGCCCAGCCTACAAAGCATTCATAATTGAGGGCATCACTTTCCAGGTCTCTAACAATGTCAAGACCTTCGGGGTTGATCTGGATTCCACCATGTCCCTGTCAAGACATGTCAATACAATCGCCTCCTTGGCCGTCCACACAGTAAAACTCATCAACGCATGCAGGCCTTTCTTGACTGCAGAAAGCTGTGTCATGATTGCTTGTGCTTTAATAGGGTCAAGACTGGACTATTGCAATGCCCTTTTTACAGGGACCTCCGCGCGCAACATCGATGAACTTCAAACAATCGTCCTTAGAGCAGCCCTCACCATCCCAAGACGTGAGCACATCTCAGCAGCGAGATAGAGTGTTCACTGGCTACCTATCAAAGAGCGGATCATCTTCAAATCCCTTGCCATCACGCACAAGTGTCTGGCGAACACTGTGCCAAATTACCTCTCACAAAAATTCACTGAACCGATATCTAGTAGATCTACCCGCATGATGTATTCCCACTAGCCGACCATACCGAGATTTAGGAGAAAAAGATCAGGAGGTGCTAGCTTTGTTGCAACAGCCTCCAAGAACTGGAATCCTCTCCCCCCTCATCTGAGGTATGAACAATCATACTATCCTTCAGGAAACACCTTAAGACTGTACTCTTTTCCCCTCAACTCCCCGTTTACCTGAGCTTGTGATCCGGTAAGACTGCATTCACTTGATCAGCCCCCCTATATGCCTAAGCTTCTCCTACCCACCCATTTTGTCTTTATGCACTGTACTCATGTAACCAATTGTCTTCTCAACATGTAACAAGCGTCTTGCTACCCCCGGGTTTAGTGCGCTTAATAAATGCAAAAATAGATAAAATAAATATTCAGTTTAATATCTTCTATTTCGTAGCTTCCTGGCAAAGGCGCTGTTCACACCCCCAAGCACGTGAGTCTCCAGCAACAGAAGTACATTCGGAGAGTGGCACTGTATGTATGCTAGAAGTTTCCAAGCTTTGACTGGTTTATTCATTCCCCAAACGTTCCACGTGAGGAATGTAATTGCCTCCCCCATGATCTGTGGCATCGTGCAAGCGCAGAGAAAAATATGCATTCTAACAGCTTGTTCAATAATCACTTGTATTAGATACATTAGATATTTAGATACAGATACATCAACATTTCTGCCCACATTTTTGAAAAACATTTCCCCAACAGAATTCCCCCCTTCTTCCTACCAGCACCCCTCCCTCACCATCTACCCCAACCTGATAGTGTCAATTCCCAGCACCCCAAACATGAAATTCAAGGGAGGCGACAGCCAAGCAAGATGACCAGCAGGCTGCCCGACATTCGCCATTATATACATGAACCAAACTTTTGCCTTGATAAACCAAGATAGTAATCCCTTATGTTTTTAGGAACACTCATTGTACAGAGTCCGATAGATCAGCATTCACTTGCATCTTGGGTTAGACTGCCGGAGGCCCTGGAAAGTTTCAGCGGAATAGATGCTTCATTGTAGGATCATGCCTCACTCTGTCTCAAAGAAATGCGCCCAACCTCTATGTTGTATACAGAGCTTAGCGGGAAACAACATGGCATACGGGATGTGGTGCTCCCGCTGTAAGCACTTGAACGGGTCGAAGGTCTTCCGGGCTGCCAGACACCGCAGAGAAATCAGGGTAGATAAAAACTTTGCTAGCCTCAAATGGCAACGCTCCACGTTCTGTTGCCCTTTAAGGATCAAGCCTCTGTCCCCATAGTTTAACAATCTTGTGATGATCGTGTGATGTTGCACACCCAGTTTAGGCATTGGCACCATTACCTGATGGGCTGGCTCAAGTATCAACCTTAATAGCTCCTCCACAAACTGCTCCATAGGACTTTTACAGGCACCACTCTCAGGTACCCTCGCATTAGGGACATTATCCAGTCATGGTCTCGACTCATAGTCATCACATTTCAGCCGGATTGCCTTCAGTTCTTTCTTGATCACCACACTGATTTTTGTTTCTGCTTGTGTTACGCGTCCACTTTCTGCATCCAGCTTACTTTGCAAACAGTTGATTTGGGCCACTAGGTCATCCAGTTTGGAGTTTACAGCCGCAAACCCATTTTGCACTGCCGTCATAATCCGATCCAAATGGTTAGGATCCATTGTAGTACTCCTGGTGCTGCTACATGTCACTGCCATCTCAGGAGGATCTTTGGTGGGAGTGCTAGTATAGGAGTCCATAGGGCCACGTTTCTTCCATGCACCCCTCGTCATAGCACTGTGAAGTATCATTAGGATGGAGGGCCCACACAACTACAACAGCACAAAGGTCCCACAATGCACTGGCCAAACAATGGACTGCACCCCTGAGTAATGGTCCCACAATGATTGATAATACAGAGTATTCTGCTGGATATTAGTGGGTGTTCCCCACAGACCTTGTACCCCACCAGAGGCCAACAAATACTGTGCCCACTCAACGCTTAAGGATCTCAGGGGAGTGATAACACCAGGGTTAAGATGTCAACCCCTCACCTACACCAGCGCCGCATTCAACGTTCCTCACTCTCGTGGTGTGCCTGAATATGGTGAACGGCACCACAAGCGTTTTAACAGGACCACCAGCACTTCACAGACTTGAAATGTCTGAGTAATTACGGTTTGTCAGCCCTCCCTTTCAGATGCAGGCCACTGCCCAAGCACCGAATGCCTTCTCAGCTCTGACCCGTCGATCCCAGTGAAGAGGCCACGCCCGCGGGCCGAGTCAAGCTGCGTGCTCCCTTAATTGCTATCGCCGATTCGGGAACCAGCACACCCCAGCCCCGCCTACTTTCAGACAGCAGATGCAGCTGTGCCTCAGGCAGAGCCCACATAGGTCTGCGAGTGCACCTCGCTCCGCTCCACACTCACACTGTCACAGGGCAAGTACGACTTGATTCAGCATTCTGCAATGCTCAGAACAGGAGTTTGTTCCACAAGATTTATATTGAGCTCCAGGGTTAGACCGCCATGCCTGTTGACTCTCAGCAGTGCAACCTCCCCCCTCACCTCCCAAGGTCTTTGATTCTATTGAGAAGGGACGATGACGGGGTTGTGTAGATCGAGGGACGCTCTTTACAGCTGGAGGAAGTTTCCACCATCTTGTTTAAATCATTTCTGCACTTCAAACCTTCAAGAATATTTTGTTGGAACCTGTTGGTAGAGCACTCCTTTCCAAACTCTTCCATTTGTGAGGCGATGGCAGATGTTCTAAGGCAGAAGCAAGCTCTGTCCCCTAACCATCCCTGAGGACCATTGGAGGTGAACTGCTGCTGGAACAAGACCTGCCTCTGTGCCAGCCACATTGCTGCCCAGGACTTCACCGTGCTGAAGAGCCCCTTATAAGGCGAGTACTAGCCTCCTCTGTGTTTGCGATCCAGAGAAAAGGACTCATTTGTCCTCGAGACCCTGGAGTGGGACTCACAGCTCATAGGAGCCAAGACAACTAGGATTCCTTCCGTTTCACCATCAAACCGCTGCCAGCGTGACTCGAGCGCGTTCAACATGATTGAACCACCAGGACCACCCAGACTGCCTTTGGCACTCACTGATCTTTGAACCACTGTCTCGCACGTTCGAATCTGTTTACCACCACACAGCGCCATTTGAAAGCGTGTTGTTGCCTTGCTCGAACAAAGAAGTACTGCTACACCTGCATGGCTCGAACCGGTCTTCGAACCTCCAGCTTCTCCATTGCTGAACGAGTCACTGATCGAACCGACCCTTATGTACTTCACAAATTGCATCCTTGCATCGAACAGACTTGCCAGCGGATCCCATCATCAGCCCATCCACCGCCAAACCGGAACTGAACCCAATGACCTCCGCGATCCGCATTGCTTAACGTTTCGAACCACAGCCTTGTTCAGTTCGTCCCCACTTCGACATATGCATGCCGCAAGACCACTACGGCTGCCACCTTTTTTATTCGCATTGAGCTGCCGAATAGCACAGAGAAACCTAGTTTGCCATTGTTGTTAAGGATTTCAATCAGGCGACACACACCTTGGTCTTGGCCTAGTATGCAGCACACGACTGAAATGCTTATCTTTTTATATTGATTCAATATTGAGATGGTACACCACTCATATCACACACCCTTTTCAAATACCCCGAGTCACAATGGACCATGAACCAGGCTGGATGGTAAAATACAATATTTATTCATTTTAAAATTCAAAAGAAATCATACACTTTTTAATATGGGGCAGCAATCACCAATGGTGTGACAATAATGAGAAGGTGAGCAATGCACTGGGCTTAACTTACTAGTGGAACATATACACAGCACAGCAGAATAGGAGCACTTTTGATTTAGGACAGATAGCACTCAAGTTAGAATTTCCCTCTGCAATGTTCCCTCAACCCACAAATAATCAATTATGAGTGGATAAACAGAAGCAGCAGGTAATCAGGAATGAAAAATAGGAAACAGCATCTAAATCTGACCTTCCGTGCCCAAATAAGAGAGAAAAGATTTTAAACCTCTTGCAATGTTATGAAATGAATGCGTGTTAAAAACCTTGAAGCAAATATGATTCCTCACTAAAGCCCCAATGCAAATACACTAGCAATCACAGAGAATGAATTACCAAAAGCATACAGTTCGAAAATTAGTGACAAGTTTAAAACATGTTGTAGCAAAATGACACGTTGGAAAATTTGCAATTTTGCAATTCCCGCCTGATATTACCCAAACGGTTTTTAATAAAAACGGGTGAAATACACTGAAATGTGGATTTTTGGTTGGGGTGTAGCTATAAATCACAGGTACAATATGGAAGTGAAATTAGGTCTCTAGCTTGTAAATTGAGAGAGTTATGGAAGAGAGTGAGGTTCGTTTTTAGGAAAATAGAGCAGTGAAAAGAAGAATTGGTTTTAAAATTGAAAGGCAAACTTACTTAAACTATATTTAATGGCTAAGAAAAGAGGAACGCCACCCGTGAATATCAAAAGTTATGCTGCAGTTGTAACCCTTCACGCAGTATACCCCTTCTCTTAAGGGACAATTTATTTATTTAAAACACAATATCGCTAATGACTTAAGATCTATGCAAGACAGAAATGAAGAGAAAAGTGGCGCTAACACTAGGAATCAAAGGCAGGATTGCAAGAATGATTGTGACAGTTTGAACAAGGTATCAAGATAAGGATAGGGTGACTTAGAGAGTGAAATAAGGACAAAGATAAGGTATGCTATGGGTTTAGGTGGGGTGGTAATTGATACTCAAAGTCCATTTTTTAGTTTTTGGATTTTGGACAGTCAACGGTTCTGGTCATTACATAGCAGGGTGCCTGGCAAACAGCTGGGCAGTTCTGGTCACCGGGTAACACTTCTGGACTGGCAATTCTGGTCACTGAATACTACAGGTTTGCAGGAAGCATGCAGTTAGTGGGATCAGGATGCTTCCCAAAAACACCACAGCTTTCCCCTTTTTTAATGGGAGATTAGTGGGTTTTCAGAATTGAGGCCTTGCTGGAGCAGGAGCAGCAATCCTTGGGTTTTGCAGTGGGCCCTTTGAAGGGGCCCCTGAGGGACCCTCGCATGAGAAAACAAGGCACAATCACCACACACGAACTGATACGCCAGACACGAGGTTGTATTCCCAAAATCTAGGGTTTATTGCAAAGCAAATAGTCTAAGTTGGCCAACTGGGTCCCACGCCCCGTGACGTGTGTTACCAGACCCCGGGGGACGCAAGAGAGAGAAAATCGTACAACAGTTACATATATACAAAACAAGCATCTTGCAATCAGTAGTGTCACATCAAATACCGCCCCTAGTATATTTCCTTTGAATTGGGCACGATGATTGACAATGTTGACGAGTATGACACTGTCAGGCCTCTGAGAATCTTCAACCTCCACCCTTAACCTTTCTCCCCTTTCCTCCTCCTCACCTGAAGATTGGTCTTGAATGGATGATAGTTGAGGTCTTCTAGCGCAATAATCCTTCTCCTTCTTTCTTCTTTCTTTTTTTTCTGAGATAGTGTCTTTCTCACGAAAGGAAGCCACAGTGTACTGCTGTGAATAGCACTACCTGCGGCCCCTCTTCCGGGAGGGACAAACTGGGGAAAAAGCCGTCCGCCACAAAAAACCCCAGAGGTGGAACAGCAACAGCGGAGGTCCGTCATAAGGATTCGGTGTGAAACAACTACAGCGGAGGTCCGTCTTAAGGATTCCGGGTGGAAGGTGGCTCCAAAGGAACCGTTAAGTAGCCGGAGAGGACGGCCAGCGTAGGACAAACAGAGCGGGGAAAGAACCGGAAAGGAGCCAGAGAGAGGGGAAGGAAAAGTAGTGGGCTCGGAATAACGGAAAGGCAATAAGCGGCCCGAAGGGCAACAGAGGAGAAAGGGATAGGAAGAAAACTAGCGTAACCGCAACCGAAAGCAGGCAGTCAGAGAGCTGACCAAGTGGGTTGCAACGCACTGTGTGCCGGGAGAGCGTGGCTAATAAGCGTTCCGGCACGCAGTGAAAGAAACACTAGAATGTCACCGCGACGTTCGAAAACGTGGCAGAACTCTGCCATGGCCTCCCCCAAGCCGCACCCTGGACCATAATGTCCACGGGAGTCGGCGCATGACAGTATGCCCCCTTCCAATGTTGTAACCTCCTGGCTTTCCAGGGTGAGCCCTGTGAAACTTCCGCAACAACCTGGGAGCATGAACAAATGTAGAAGGTTCCCAGGAATCTTCCGCCCTCGAGTATCCCTTCTGGTGTATCCAAGCGACCTCGTCTGTATCGAGAATCACATATTTGGGATACCTCAAACTCTGCTTCTTCCCGGGGTGGTGGTTTGAGTGGAACTGAACGGGTATAGTTTCCCTCTATAGCTTCCCTGAGAAGAGATGAATGGAATACAGGGTGAACCCTGTGTAAACAGGGAGACAATTTCAGGCGAAAAGCCACTGGGTTGATTTTGGCCATGATAGGATAGGGTCCGATGAAACAGGGGTAAAGTTTGGAGGGACGAGTCCACCGGGGAAGATATTTCGTAGAGAGCCACACCCGGGTGCCAACCTTCCACTCCGGCACCGTTTGACGATGACGATCTGCTTGAGCCTTGTTTGCCACTTGACTATCTAATAGACTGGACTGGGCGGTCTTGTGAGCCTCCTGAATCTTAGACAACACACCTTCTACAGCGGGTAGGTGGGATTCAATGGATGAAACAGGAAATATCGTGCGAGGATGATACCCATAAGTACAGTAGAAAGGAGTGAGTCCAGAAGCGGAATGACGGGTGTTGTTATAGGAAAATTCCGCCGTGGGAAGAAGTGAGACCCAATTGTCCTGTTCTTGGTTTACATAACAGCGTAGATATTGTTCAAGAGTGCCATTTAATCGCTCAGTCTGTCCGTTGGTCTGGGGGTGGAAGCCGGATGATAATGCCCGTTCAATACCCAACCGATGACATAAGGCCGTCCAAAATTTTGAGACATATTGGCTGCCTCTATCTGATGTAATCTTGTCTGAAAGACCATGTAGACCAGTGGTCTTCAAACTTTTTTGGCCAGGGCCCCCCTGAGCAAAATTTGGGCAGGTCGGGACCCCCCAGAAATGCCAAATGGACAGTATATATTGCGCGCCGTCACCTGCTCCCATCAAAGTCGCTGGGCTCCCTCATCCCACTCCTACCCAGTCGCTGGTCTCTCCCCACCCCATCACACACCCAGGGCTCTCCCCACTCTGCTCCCATCACTATCCCATGGTTCCCACCCATTGTGCTCCCACCATAGTCCCTTGGTTCCCCCATCCCGTTCCCAACACAGTCTGAGGGCCAGTGGCGGCTGGTGAATCTTTTTTAAGTGGAGGGGCATTAAGGGGAGGTTCGGGGGGGGGTTTCCCCCTGTGAATTTTTTTTAAATAGGTTAAAATGTTGCATTGTAGAGCATACTTTTAACAAAAAATGGGTAAATAGCCAAACAGTTTGCAATTGTTGCTGGGAGTCCAGGGGGCAGGCATTGATATTTTATTTCTATCGCGCTCGTACACAAGTGTTTCAGAGCGTGACAAGGCAAGGGAGGGGAACAGAGGAGAATAAAACAGCGATCTTACTAGGCCCAGTGACATTGAGAACGCGCAAGTGTGAGGGGAAAAGTGCATGGAAGGGGGGAGAAGTGGAAAGTGCGAAGCAGAGGAGAAACAGATAAATAACAATAAATAAATAATAAAGGCAACAAACAGTGGTAGTGCAGCCAGCAATTTGCAAGTGCTACGTTTAAGGCAGCAGACAGGGCAGGTCTGATAAGTGCAGGAAGAAAGATGGTTCTCCTCAAGTTTTAGAGTGGCAGGGCGCTGTTCCAGAGGGAGGCCCCAGCCGAAGACCGAGATCTACCCCCAGCTCGTTTCTTTGATAAACGACTGACCCTGAGGGAGTTGGAGGTAGAGGAGTGAAGAGCTCGAGAGGGGAGGTATTTGCAGAGGAATAGCTGAAGGTATTTTGGACCGAGGCCCCAGAAAGCCTTGTGGACAAGGCAGAGGGTTTTGAATGATAGATGTCCGGTAAAAAGATACCATCCCTGTCCCCTGGGCCCCACTGGTCCTAACACAATGAACATGATTATGTGTATATGCAAGGCGCTGCACATTCATACAGCAATCACTATCATTCACATGAGCATCCATCACCATACACTCACTCATAACGCATCCATACACATGTTTAAATAAAAACAATGAACATAAACGTACCTTCTGCATTGGCCTGTGTGTGGGTGCTGCTCCAGCTGCTCTGTCCGTATGTGCGAGGAGGCGCAGGAGCTCCCCCTCGGACATACAGACATGCAGTGCCCCAGCCAGCATTTCCAATGAGCTATGCAATGCTGGCGAAGCAAAACGCCCCCGCACTTGCATGGCTCAGTGAGCATGTGCGGCTGGGGAACTAAACTGAACTGTCAAAGGGAAACAGTGTTTCCCTTTGACAGTTCAGCCAGCCCAGGAGCACTCCATTAGCTGGATAAAGCAGCTGAGGGAGTGCTCACTGTTTCACTGGGCTGGCTCCTTAGCTCCTCCATAATGGGTGAGGGGCCACTATGCAGTTAGTAATGTTGACCATTGTTGCTGAATATATCACAATTTACTTACATTTTAACACAAAGCACCCCTTTGGGTACTATTGAAACAGTGGGCTTCATAACTACTCTGGCGGTAGCTGTGCCGGTAAAACCGGCACGGCTGCCACTGGGGTTGCATCCGGGTCTGGCACCCGCAAATGGGCAATTACTAGGTCATGCCGAGTTAGGCGGACATGATAATTGCCCTTTCGAAGGTGCCGGTAGATCCCCATTCCCATTTGAGCCCCATATGGCTCAAATGGGAAGGGGGAGCTCGGATGCACCGGCACCGTTAATAACGGTGCCGGTGCATCCGACGAGCTGAGGTCAGACCTGGCGGGGGCTGTCAAGCACCCACGAGCACAACTCTTACTATGGCGGAACGGTAGCAACAGTGCCGGTAGCTTACCAGCACCGTTGTTACTGGTCCGCCATAGTAGTAATGAGGCCCAGTCTGTGACTAAAGGAATGAATATCCATTTACAACTGTGGGCCACTTTCATTGTTGCCCGAGACAGTTTCATGCTTCAGCCCGCCCATGTGGGCCACCCCTGCCCATTTCTTCCAATCTAAAAAAAAAAAAAAAAAAAAAAAAAAAAAAAAAACCCTTTTCATGCTGAGCTCTCAGGGCCCCCCTGGGATGCACCCGCGGACCCCTAGGGGGTCGCGACCCACAGTTTGAATACCACTGATGTAGACGGAAAATATCCTTGAGGAACACCTCTGCCATTTCTGAAGCCGTCGGCAACCCTGGAAGAGGAGAGAAATGAGCCATCTTGGACATATAATCCACTGTTACCATGATGCAGGTACATGCATTTGAAACTGGTAGGTCCACCACAAAATCAGTGGAGATGTGACTCCACGGACGCAAGGGTATCACACTCTGTTCGAGTAAACCCAAAGGTTTGATGGTGCGATTCCTGCTACTGTTACAGATCCTGCAAGCTTGGACATACTGGCCCTCATTACGACCCTGGCGGATTTTTTCCGCCATCGGCGGACTTTTCCGCCATGGCGCAAAGTCCCTTTACGCCATGGCGGATGGCGGACTTACCGCCCCATTCCGAGGTTGGCGGGGCGGTAAGTCCCCATTGACCCATTTACCCTTCCCCATTCCCATTTCGGCCCCATAGGGCTCAATGGGAGTGGGGAAGGTGTTAATTACGCCACCGTACACTACGGTGGCGTAATTAACACCGAGGTCCCATAGCGCCATGGATTTTTACGCATGCAAAAAGCGGGCGGAAAAGTGACCATGGCGCTCTGGAAACTCGTAGTTGGCGGTAAGGGGTCGGCGCAGCTAACGCTGGCGTAAACCCCTTACCGCCAGGGTCGTAATGAGGGCCACTGTCTGATTCCGGATCTCATTCTGGGCCAGTAGAAATACCTTTTTACGAGATCTAATGTGCCAGTCTGACCTCTATGTCCGGCCGTAGGGTGATCATGACACCATCTAATGACTTGTCGTTGAAGAGGTCCTAGGGGTATAAACAATCGATGGTCCTGAAACAAAAGCCCTTCTCTGTCAATTAAAGCTGCCTTCTCCTGAGGGGTAGCCCGAATCGTAGCTTCTTTAACCTGCTGGAGAAAATTGGTCACATGGAGGAACACCCGATTTCTGGGAAACAGTCTTTCTGTCGGTGGTAAATTGGATGCTTCTAATCCACCCTTCCGAGATAGTGCATCAGCAAGGAGATTCTGACTTCCAGGGATATACGTAATGCGGAAATCATACTGGGAAAAGAAATGAGCCCATCGAGCTTGGCGAGAATTGACACAGTCCATAGACTGAAGGACTTGCAAGTTCTTGTGATCTGTTCGAATGGTGAACAGACAGTTACTTCCCTGCAGCAAGTGTCGCCATTCCTCACACGCAAGTTTCATGGCTAAGAGTTCCCTCTCTATGACCGAATAATTCTGTTGACTGGAAGTGAGGGTGCGTGAGAGATAGGCTATGGGATGTTCGTTTCCATTATGTTCCTGGAGTAGGACAGCTCCCACTGCTGCAGCCGAGGCATCAGTCTCTAGAATAAAGGGTTTCGTCTGGTCTGGGTGTCGCAGTATGGGAGCTTGACAGAACAGTTCTTTCAGGTGTTTGAAATTTCTTTCAGCTTGGTCATTCCATGAGAATGGTAACGAGGATTTCTTTAGCAACTGAGTAATGGGCAGCACCACTTCAGAAAATGAAGGAATGAATCTCCTATAGAAGTTGGCTACTCCTAGGAACTTCTGTACTTCTTTGACTGATCTGAGGGAGTGCCAATTTAGAATGGCGTCCACCTTTCTTGGATCCATAAGAACCCCCTGAGATGAGAGTACATACCCCAGATAGGGCACGGTGCTGACCCCGAACAGACAGTTCTCCTTTTTTACCAGAAGCTTATGTGTTTTCAGACGTGTCAAGACTTCAGTGAGATGCTTCTGATGCTGTTCGGAATCCTTGGAGAATACAAGTATGTCGTCCAGATAGACTATGACCGAGACAAACATAAGATCTGAGAAGACTCCGTCAATGAATCTCTGAAACACTGCCGGTGCGTTGACCAGTCCAAAAAGCATAACATGGTACTCAAATAGCCCGAATGGAGTACGGAATGCCGTCTTCCATTCGTCTCCTGATTGTATGCGCAAAAGAGGATAAGCACTGCGTAGGTCTAATTTAGAAAAAATAGTTGCTCCTTGTACAGCCTCTATTATGTCAGAGATTAGGGGCATGGGATAGCGGTCCCGTATTGTGACTTTGTTCAACCCCCGATAATCAATACATGGTCTGAGTTCAGAAGAATCTCTCTTAGGTATGAAAAACAAGGGAGCACCTGCTGGGGATTTAAAGGGACGAATTAGACCATTCTGCAAGTTGTCGTCCAAATAAGTCCTAAGGGCTTTCTTTTCTGTTTGTGACAGAGAAAACATTCGACCGAATGGAACTAGAGCATTAGGTATGAGATCTATGGCGCAATCCTCAGGCCTGTGCGGAGGTAGTTCCAACGGGTTCTTTTCTGCAAAGATATCTTCGAAAGCCGAGAAGTCCGTGGGAAGAGAGTGGACACCCACGGTACTGACTTGAGGAACGGTATGGGCCTTGGCTTCCATAAACCGTAGATCCTTTAAGCAGGTCTGTCGACAAAACTTCGATTCAAAGGTAATAGTGTTGCTGGACCAATTAATCTGCAGATTGTGTTTTCGCAGCCAGGTAATGCCCAAAATGAGTGGAAAATGGGCGGCACGGATGATATCGAACTGAATGGTTTCTGAATGTTGTTGTATGAACATTTGAAGAAACTCAGTTGTCTGTGTGATAAGGCCTGAACTGAGGGGCGTACCATCCACCCCCTCAACCTTCTGATCCTCCTTGCGATCCATGCGTCTTAAGCCAACGGAATCGGCCCAGATGGTGTCCACAAAGTTGCCTGCGTCCCCACAATCCAGTAGGGTCAATGCTTCGATCTTGCAATGGTCTATAACCAAATGCACTTTGAGGACCATTAGTCTCGAATCTTCCTGTGGATTCACTGGACTCACTGATAACTACACATAGGGACTGGTTACTTCCCCTCGGATTCCCGTCCCTCCTAGGACCGAGGGTTCTCGTTTCCCGCTCGTCGTGAAGGAATCTCAGAGCAATTCCTAATTTGGTGTTGGTCTGATCCACAATAAGCGCATAACCCCAAATCTCTTCTTCGCCTTCTTTCCTCTGGAGTTAAGGACGAACATGTAGTTCCGATCTGCATAGGTTCTTCTGATCGGGGCGATACTGCAACTGGAGGAGGAGGAATATGGGGAAAGGTAGTATTTCTATTCCGTCACCTTTCGATTCGGCGTTCGTAGAGCCGATGTTCTATTTGTAAAGCTGCAGTCGTAAGTTCTGAAAAGGATGCTGGCCTGGGAGATCGGGCTAACTCATCTTTAATATCTTCTCGCAAACGTCTTCTGAAGATGACATATTGGGTCTGCTCCTGCCAACCAGCTTCTGTGGCTAAGCGTTTGAACGTGGTAAGATAGGTGTGCACATCAGACTGACCTTGACGTATGTCTAACAGATCTTCGCCTGCAGAAAATGAAATTTCAGGCCTCTCGAACTCTTGTTTTAGTCGACCTACAAAAGCTTCGTAGTCTTGAAGTATAGGGTCTGATCCCAACACAAGTGGAGTGGCCCGGGCCAAGGCTTTTCCCGACATGTTGGAAATCATGAATCCCACCCGGGCGTGACCGGTGGGAAATGTATGAGATCTAAAGGCAAATTTGAAGCTCCGTCATATTTCCCTGAGGGGAGTGCCATGGGAGGCAAGTCCACTGATTTTGGTTCACGATTAGAAACCAGTTGTTTTAACATGTTATTTTCTGTCCTTAAGGTTTGCACTTCCATTGATAAATTTCGAACCTCTGCTGAGAGGTTTTGAACAGCGGCCACCATCTCTTGCAATTGTTCAGGGGTCGCCATCCTGACCACTGGGCGTTGCAAACTGTGAGCCCTCTGAGAATCTTCAACCTCCACCCTTAACCTTTCTCCCCTTTCCTCCTCCTCACCTGAAGATTGGTCTTGAATGGATGATAGTTGAGGTCTTCTAGCGCAATAATCCTTCTCCTTCTTTCTTCTTTCTTTTTTTTCTGAGATAGTGTCTTTCTCACGAAAGGAAGCCACAGTGTACTGCTGAGAATAGCACTACCTGCGGCCCCTCTTCCGGGAGGGACAAACTGGAGAAAAAGCCGTCCGGCACAAAAACCCCAGAGGTGGAACAGCAACAGCGGATGTCCGTCGTAAGGATCCGGTGTGAAACAACTACAGCAGAGGTCCGTCTTAAGGATTCCGGGTGGAAGGTGGCTCCAAAGGAACCGTGAAGTAGCCGAAGAGGACGGCCAGCGTAGGACAAACAGAGCGGGGAAAGAACCGGAAAGGAGCCAGAGAGAGGGGAAGGAAAAGTAGTGGGCTCAGAATAAGGGAAAGGCAATAAGCGGCCCGAAGGGCAACAGAGGAGAAAGGGATAGGAAGAAAACTAGCGTAACCGCAACCGAAAGCAGGCAGTCAGAGAGCTGATCAAGCGGGTTGCAACGCACTGTGTGCAGGGAGGGCACGGCTAATAAGCGTTCCGGCACGCAGTGAAAGAAACACTAGACTGTCACCGCGACGTTCGAAAACGTGGCGGAACTCTGCCATGGCGTTCCCCAAGCCACACCCTGGACCATAATGTCCACGGGAGTCGGCGCATGACAGACACCTTCAAACATTCATTTAGCAACAGTTTGCAATTTTGCGAGCCTACAGACACAAGTCTTTGTTTTAAAGAACATAATGCTTCTGTTTTTGCAAGCAAGCTGCGTGCAGGGGAGAGACATTCCAGGCCTTGCTATCTCCTAGTTTCTATTCGTGTACTGGGGGTCAACTTGCTCTCCAGGGCTCTACAGGGCTCAGGGAAGGGGGGGCCGCAAAGAAGAGCATAATTCAAGTCATTTAATGTTAACTGGCACCTGTGGACTGATTAGGATGCCTCGCTGCTTTTTTCCAAGGATATGCGAGGGAGGAGACCGGGCATTTCTGTCTGGGTTGCTACGTTATGTTTCAACATGTCTCTCGCGGCCTTGCGTTATGCACTAGTAAAGCAGAATAATATTTCAGCAAAGCAATTTAACAGAAGGCAAAAAGCAAATGTTAGAGAGAAAACAAAATGGCGATTTCAGTCACCTTAAAATGGACGCACTTTAGTCAAGCGTGTGGCTATATATTTCTAATACTAAACACATGAGACAGTTGGTCTTCGGCCAACATAGTACATAGCCTTCTGATCGAGGGGTGTTCATTTTTCGTGGACCGACACCTTGAGTAGGGTCAGCAATGTTTTGGCCTTGCAGTTGGGATCTGGAATCTGGATGGATGTAACAGGAACAGGACGCCGGCTCAGGAAAATCAGGAAGAGTGTGTTTGTGGGTGTGTGTCTAGAGTCTTGTCAGGGACTCTTATTTATAATGCCTATTGACATCATCAAAGTATATGACTGGGGCCGGCTTAACTAAACACACCTCTAACAACGGAATTTGACAAGGGTGATAGTCTCTGCCTCGCTCTCAGCTGGTCAGATTAATGTTGTGAGTTTTACAATGTCCAAAAACCTCCCATAGTTACTTTAACTAAAATCTGATCTTGCCACAAACATGCATTTATACAATTGCAATCTCTTAGCAAATTATATAGACAGGTTACATATTTTGTGCAGAACATTGCAGTACAGTCCTCCAGTCCGTGAGACCTTGTTTCGCCCTTCTACCAGTTTTTCACACTTTTCAATGCGATTTATATTACTAAAAATTCTAGAACTTTATATATGGGTGTGGATTATCATAAGGGATGTATTTACAAAAATGTGCCTTTGCAACATAGATGCTTTTCTTGTAATCTGTCCTATTTTGCCATTTCTGTCCCCAAGGTGTCAATTAATTCTACCAAGTCTTAAAAGAAAGCCCATAAAATTATATTTAAAACTGCAAACTTTTTACATTTTTTTTCTAATTCTGGCTGCAGAGATAAATGTCTTTACAGGTTATTTATAAAATAGTCTTTAGAAGCAAATGGCAATCAATGTCACTGGATCATTTTTTTTGTTTTCCTTCAACTGTTACCAACTCTCATTTCTTTCAAAGCAAGGTGGGGGATTCTCAGCTTAATTGAAGGTTGTATTGCCCCTTCACACTTCACAGGTTAGTGTCCCAGGACTTCTATTTTCCCAGCCTGGAGCACAGACGAATGTCTGACGAGCGTGTGAACTTTCTTTGTCCTTGCCCATTCAATGTTTTTCAAGCTGGCAATTATCACTTTCGTGTCCTGGAGGTTTATGGTGTGTTTCCCTTCCTAGGGGGAAGTTTCAGGGCTGACAACTGGAATAACTTTTCTTTTTTTTTTTTAGAACTTGCAAATTCGGCACATGTGTTTTAAAATCTTTACTTTCTTATTTTGGGTCCGGAATTAAAACAAACATGTGGAATAAAAATAGCCCCGGTATGTATTTTCACCAGCCACAAACCCCTTCACATTGTTAGGTAAGGCTTTCCTTCAACAGTTTCCTTTTTAAATGGGCATTTTCCTCTTTCAGTTTTGCAAAAGCCCATTTTTACACATGTGTTAAAAACTGCTAGTATTTCCTTCTTTAAATTCGGTTTGGCAGCTCCTGGATTCCCACAATGTCTTTGCAGCTATAGTCATTTTCTTGAAAGCAGGAGTTTTGTCTGAAGCACAGATGTCTTGAAACTGACCTGGCTCAGAGAGTTAGAGTCTCTTTGAACTGCTGAGCTGTGGATACTTTTGTAAAGAAATAAACACGTGTTCCCGTGCGAGTGAAAGTGAAGTTGCTTGTTGATTTGTCTCAGAGTTGGTTTGACAGGGCCTGTCATTCAGGGACTATGCCTTGTTTTGGTGAGGCACAATGAAATATCCTGGGCATGGCAGGGCCTTTTTAATCACAGTAGTTTTTAAGACAGAACAGATGGAATTAGCGTCAAAGCAGCATTTTTAAAGGGTGAAAATGTTTAATTTTGAAGGGGACATTTGGGTTTTCAGCAAAGCAGTGCTGCCTTTTTTACTTTATTCCATTGATATGTTTCAGAACACACTGGCACGCTCCTTCAGTGTGTCCCCTTGTCCCATCCTGCCTGAAGGGTGCTTGACAGGACGGTGCAGCCATCTTTGTGTTGCTGCAAAAATACAGTTTTGAGGTCCTGGTGCGCACAGGAGCTAGCGCAACCATATTGCTGTTTCTTGCAGACAGGCAGCTTGATGATGTGGTGACATACTGTTGAGTGGGTCCATATATCCCACATTGTCGAACCACCAAGATACTGCAAGAGCTATTATTGCCTCATAACATGCCTTCTTGTCCATTTTGAGCCCTAGAGACCTGCTAGGTCAGATGAATCCTTCTTTGCAACTCAAGAACAGATCCTTTTTTGAACATTGTGTTTTTTATGATTTTTAGAATTTACAATCTCTCAAAAACGGACTAAAACCATAGAGTGGCGCAGATGGAATTAAGAGAAAGAATTAGGCAAAACAGATTATAGCCACCCTCAAAATTCAAGCAAGATTCATAACATGGACATATTTATGAGCAGTTATCTAAACAGGAATGTTTTTAATGCCCTACGAAATTGATAAAAGGAGTTGAGTGTCCTAATCTCTCAAGGAATGCTATTCCAGAGCCTTGGGCCGAAAATAGCAAACCTTCTATCCCCCTTGATACAAAGGTGGATGAGGGGATACTCAACAGTAGTTGATCTTGTCAGAGTAGGAACCTGGAGGGCTGGTAAAAGCTGATCTTATCCCTCAGACAATTAGGAGCTAGTCCATTCAGGCATTTAAATACAAGACATGCCACTTTGAACTTAATACGTTCTTCCACGGCCAGCCAGTGGAGTGCTCAGTGGGAGGGAGATACATGGGCTGTTTTACTCAGCCCACAGACAAATCTAACTGCTGCATTCTGAGCCCTCTGAAGCCTATTGGAGTTGTTTTGCATGAATGCCCATCAATAGACTGTTACAGTAGTCCAGATGGGCATTAGATAGAGCCCCCATCACCCATAGCATGATCCTCTTCTGGGATATAAGGGAGAACCTTGCAAAGAAGTCTCAGTGAGTAAAAGATTGCTTTTACTTTGGCCCCAACCTGACTTTCACAGCCCAAGTTGTCCTGCCAAATACAGCTCTTTAGTTGTTTAGCTTGGTTCTTTAGCTTGGAGGCAAAGTTCAGCTCTAGACCCAAACAATTGGGGATTGGCTGTTTTTTGAGAATTGTGAGTAGATGGTCAGGCCCAAACGAGATAAACTCTGTTTTAGAGGCATTCTATTGAAGTTGGTTAATGGACATCCACTCACTGATCTCTTGAAGGCACTGACTATCCCTGGCAAACGATTCTTCAAAATTGCCAATTTTGATGAAGACCTGAGTATCCTCCGCATAGGACTGATAACTGAACCAATTACATCTCAGAATCTCCATCAATGGTTGAAGGTATAAATTAAAAAGGAGAGACGACAGAGAGAACCCCGGCGGGACACCACATCCCATAGTAACTGGGTATGAGGTAAAACCTCCAAGTCTGACACATTGTTGGCGGTTCTCCAAGAATGATTTAAACCACTTAATGACATGCTCTGATACTCTGCCAACTGACTTGCCCTTTGTCCCCTTGTCTCATTCCCATTCTCATAGTACTGAATCTGGCATATTCTGTTTGCTTTCTACAGGGGTGGGTCTTGCAGCATTTCCTATTTTAGTTATTTCATATGGTGTTTTAGTATATATATATATATATATATATATATATATATATATATATATATATATAACCTTGATAGGACATTTTATTTTGGACTGTTCTAGTTTGCTGTTTGGTTTGCTACTGAACCACATTCACACCCCTTAAGAGTATAGCCTTCCCTCGGCCCATGTTACCACAAAAGGTGAATGAGGTGTATGTCTTAACTGTGCCCGTTTTACCTTTACGATTGTGTTGGCTCTTAGTTTGTAGAAGTGGGAGGGCAGAGTAGGCACTTTAGCCTCTATCCATACTTGTACTCCTGCTAGGCAGAAGTGCATTCATCACGGGGTTCTAACCCTGATAGATGCAGAAACCACTGGGAATTCCATCAATATCTCCTCATTAGAAAATCATATGCTTATGTCCAAAATAAAGCCCAAACCTAACATGCCAGGAGGGCAATTAATTCCTCATTTCTGGGTCCACCTCCTTCCAAACCGAATCTATACTTCTGATATACGCCCGGCACCATCAGGAAAATGTAACCTTTGACACCATTGCGGCTCCACAATTTCAAGTGATATTATACATCCCTTGGTTAAAACAGCACAACCCTGCGATTGATTGGAAAAACCAAAAATTCACTTTTCAGGGTGGATAATGTCCTTCCTCCTGTTCTCAAGTCTTGCTCAGGTCAAAGTACTCCACCTCGGACTAGCTTGACTGCCCCTTTGGCTTTACCCAAAAGGCATTAGTTGCACACAATCAACTTCCTCCGGAATATAAACATGTTTCTGATGTTTTTTACCCAAAGGAGGCTAACAAGCTGCCACCTCATTGGCAATGGGACTGTCAAATTGAACAGATTACTGGCGTCAGGATACTGTACGTACACCCTTTTTGAGATAGGAAGCGAGATCATTAAACAATATGTTAATGACAACCAAGAGAAAGGATGTAGCCATCGTTCCACTTCCCCTTCAGTAGCACCCATCTTCTTTATTCCCAAGAAAGATGGTGCAGCACTCTGAGCTCAATTCCATTATGATAAAGACATTCTCCCTTGCCTCTTATACAAGTACTGCTGGACCAAGCTCGAGACAGCTAGATATACACCAAGCTTGATTTAAAAGTGGCATATAATCTCATCCGGATGAAGGAGAAGAATGGAAAATGGCTTTTCAGATTAAATTCTGTCATTTTCAGGCATTTTGTAATGCCCTTTGGCTTACACATTCTTTCAATACTTTCTCAATTCATTTTCACCGAATTATTGGGCATCTATATTGTCATTTATTTAGATATACTCGTAGTCTCACCTTCTTATGATATTCCTGTCCTACATGTCTAGGAAGTTTCACAGAGACTCAGAATAAACCAACTTTATGCCAAAGCTTCCAATTGGGAGTTCCAAAAGAACTGCATTTCCTACGTGGGATATGTTCTAACATCCAATGGCATTGAAATGGAACCTCAGAAGATATCTGCCATCATTGAATGACCCATCACTCTATCCATCAATGAACTGCAACAAGTCTTTGGTCTACTATTTATTTCTGACTATTCTGGAATCTTGCTGACTTTAACTAGGCGTTTGAAGAAGGGTGTACCTTTTGAAATAACCTAAAATATGAAGACAGCCTTTGATACCTTCAAAGCATTATTCACATTGACTCTTGTACTTAGTTTGCCCGATCCAGACTTACATTATATAGTAGAAACAGACACATCCAACCATCCCATAGGGGCTCTTCTTCTACAAAAAGAACGTAAGACACATACATTGTTGTTGCACATTCACACCAGCTGAGCGGAATTATAATTTTTTTTAAAAGGAGTGTTTGGCAATCAAAGATGCTTTCCTGAATTGGAGACAGCTCCTTGAGCGGGCACGACATACCAAATTGTCTATGGACGACCGCAATTTACGCTTCCTAACTACATGAACCAGAGACAAAATCTGTGGATTCACTTATTTTCTAGGTTTGACATTATAGTCACTTTTAATCCATGGAAACAGAATACCAAGGCAGATGCTCTTTCACGTATTTACTAGTGGGAGGATGAAGAGATCCGAGCAAAACTCTTTGTGCGCCCTGCTGCGTTTCCTACACTCTTTTCCCCACAAAGACGTTTTGAGAAAAACACACACCTACCGATAAAATGGTTGTTTCTACAACAGGGCACTACTAACATGGAAGAACAAGGCTTGCTGGTCCATAACTGAAGACTTTGGTTACCTACCAGAGAAAGCCAACATAATGTTTTCAAATGGTGTCATGACCTCCTGTGAATCTGCGCTGGAGTTAAGCCTAGCTAAAGGAAATACATAGGTTTGCTTTATCCGTTGCCCATCCCTGAAAACCATGGCAGATTTCCTCCATGGATTTTATAACAGATCTCCCTAATGAAGATGGATACACCGTTATTTTGACCGTTATTGATTCATTTACAAAGATGACTCATTTCATTGCCATAAAGTTTTCTTCAACATATCATTAGACTCCATGGTGTTCCTAGCACCATCATCACTGCCCGGGAACTCAATCCGTATCAGCCCTTGAAAAGAAGTCAGCAAAGTACTGGGAGTCACGCTGACGTTTTCATCGGCATACCATCATAAGAGTGATAGTCCAGAGTGTAAGAGCAAACCAGACGACCAGCCAGTATCTCAGGTGTTGCCTCAGCAAACATTAAAAATGGTTGCACCAATGTGCTACCCATCGTAGAATTTGCCAATAATGACTCATAATTTGTCCATTAAGGATACTCCCCTTCTCTATTGCAAAGGCTACAGCCTGTTCGATTCTGGTTTCTGCCAGGTCAGAGAGTAAAGTTCATGCAGCTAATAAATGAGTTGCCCGTATGAAGAAAGATCTCCAGTCAGCCACAGGGCATCTACATAGGGCTTAGGAACAAGCCTGCCATTTCGCCAAGACCAGCTCTGTTGTACCAGGTAAAGGATGCTGTGTGGTTATGCAGAAACCATATCAAGATTTGGTCATGCAGCAAGAAACTGAAACCCAGGTATATCGGTCCTTTCAGGATTACTCGCATCATCAATCTTGTGGCCATGGAACTAAAGATGCTGACACACTACAAGACCCTAACCTGTGGTACATGCATCCTTATTGAAAGGAATTCAGAAGTCTGTAATATACCCCCATGCCTTGACTTAGGTTCTTCCAACAGTGGAACCCCAAGAGGAGTATGAGGTCCAGACCATTGTTGATTCAAGATACCATAGGTGTACATTGAAATACCTGATTCATTGAAGGGTTATGGGGTGGAAGAAAGCTCATGGGTTCCTGTTGGCAATGTGAGGGCTCCTAAACTAGATTTCATAATTCCAGTTCCGGCCTAGGTCTTCCCCATATAGAGGAAGGGAATGAACTGTTAGGCTCTTTCCTGCCTTCAGATCTGCCTCCAAACTCCACAAACACACCCTCCATGCAGGACCTTCCCTGCACACTTACTGTGATTTATGAAAAGTGTGGTCCCCTCTGCTAAACTGGTATGGCTGGACACTGTGTTCGATCCTTTTCTTGTCAAACGGTGTAGTGAGGTGCATCATCATGCAGTGAGGTTCTTTCCTCAAACCCACCGTTCCCGTACTGCATTGCCGTGCATGAGACTTCTGTATGTCCTGTGATATAAGGAAGGGGGCTAAAGCAAGATGTTTTTTCTTGCCACAGTCTACTTTGCTGGCCCGAGCATTAGCTTTGCTTAATGTCAGTCCTTGCTTGTTTAGATATTTAGTTGTTCTGTACCCCTGCTCATTTCAAGCCCAATCCTGCCTCATTTTCCAACCTCCCTTGTCAACACATACCTTGGGAACTTCCTACAGTGCTAATAGCTTGGACCTTGCAAGGTAAATGGTATTGTATTCCACTGTCTCTCAAATGTGTGTGTGTCTATTACCTCCTGCATTCACACAGTGTCCCTCTCCCCGTACTACAGCTGCTGAAAGGGGGTGGGGGGAACAGGGACCTGTAGCACTCATGCCTTGGCAGGATTGTCTCAGAATTGTTACAACCCAGGCCGAGAGACTTTTCATTTTGGGTTCAGAGGACATTGCTTCCCAGGCTAGCGAGAGGTCCTGCATCTATCTTCAAGATAGAGGAACTGACACAGTGGAGGAGATCACTGCGTTCCAATGACCAACACCTCCATCTCCTTCAGCCAAACTGCTCGAGTAGTGGTTATGTAGGATAGCCAGCGCATGGTGATCCATCGATTCGCTACTATACAACAGGTGTTACACATTTAAATACCCATTTGTTCTTACTGTTGCTAGCGAGACCCCAATAGACAAACCGCTGGTGTAGCCAGAGATGGCTTCACTGCGACCAACTCTAATATGCTAATTCCGGCAGACTAGAAATGAGAAAACCTCAGGTATGGCAATGTCAAATGAAGGAAAGAGGCTACATTCTCTTGGTGCTTATGGCAGGTTGCACGTTGGGCTGAATACATTTTTTGTTTCAGAGCTGGAGTGATTTAAGTTCCCTGTAACACCTGTTTGAATATGCTGTCCATAGATACTTTTTTCACATGCAAGAACACCACACCTACACCAGCGAGTCCCATACAGCACCTTCTATGTGGTATTCTAACAAGGGATTTGGACAACACCAGAACCTCTTGGATACCTTTGTTCTGTTACGTTTTTGGACTGGGACTCCTGTCACTGTCATACCAAGAAGTGAGATCTATATACACACCATTTCTCTAATAGCCAGCCCCGGTTTTGACAATTTCTTAAAATAAATAAAAGCTAGAATCCATGATATCCGGTGGTAATCGCACAAAGGCACAGGATTCAACGACCATACAAACAGAACAGTCGACTGATAAAAACAACAATATCAACAAGACGTGTTAAAGTATTGATTTAAAAATAGTCACATCAATGCATTGGGCAAAATAAAATCTTGTAAAATAATATATTTTAAGTACGCCACTAACACTTAAAATTAAAAACGAATCAACACTTACTTGATGGTGAGGGAGTTCTAGGCTCCAGATGCACAGCTCATTTCCATTAAGAGGCAATGCGCAGTACTGAGAGTTACAGGCCAGCTGAACATGTGATTCGGGGACTGTTGATACAGTTGCATATTTCTCCGCAACTACATTCTGGGAAAGGCAAGTATTAGCTCCTCTGTCCATTTTATAGCTGAAAGAAAGAGCCATCATTATGTTAAAATATTAGTTTAAATGCAAATTGTCCCACACTTGGAAACATATAATCAAGAACTGCCACAATATGGTGAAACCATTTCTATTAAACAGCATGCCGAACCTGTGGAAGCCTTTAATGTGGAGTTATGTTAAAACAAGTCACAGATGGGAAGTTGTTGCCATAAAACAAGGGGGTAGCTAGTGAGAGCGCACATTATGATGCTTAGACGCATGGACAGAATAAGAATGGGCACTTTTTCCTGTCTTTCATGTAGCCATTGCAATATTCTAATTAAGGGCAATTTTTTCTATCAACCTTATACTGGTGAAAAAAATCTATGTGCATTCTACATTCTACTTATAACACCTATAATGCGATTTATGGAATTTTCTGTCCATTACAATACGCTGGACTGAGCATAACAGCAATGTAAGGACTGCCAATATGAACTCTCCAGTTCCTACACATTTTTTAGAGCATAAACACACAATAGCACAGATGCCATTCATTATGCTAGAACCAAAAGTGTGGTGGGTGGAAGGTTTTGAATGAATCTGAAGCACTGGCACTGCTCTGGGCAACCTTCCACACTTCCGTTTTTTAGTCTGTCTGTGCCATTGCAAAAGCGGTCCAGCTATATGCAAATCAGTCAGGTACTGCCACCAATGGGAGCAGCCCAGTCCAAACTGCTAGGCCAGGTCCCCTCTGCACGGAAACACAAGCAACCACAGACATGTTTCAGGCTTGTTGGGACTCATCAGCAAGGTGCAGCTTGGTTCCCTATGGGGGTACAGAGCAAGGGACCCACGTCGGGGCATACCCTCACTCATATAGGGAGACAAACTAAAACCAAAAATTTGGTGGGTGGAAGGTTTTGAATTAATGTGCATGCTGGGCCTAGAGACCCAAGCTACCCCTCACTGACTACACTCAGTGAGGCTGAAACATGTCTGGGGATGCTTGTGGTCTCGTGCGGAAGAGGGTGACAGTTGCCCAGAGCAAATAATAAAGGACGCGGCCAGAGACCTAGCCCCTTTTATCTCAAAGCTAATCATTCCTCCTTTAAATCAAATATGGTACCGACCAACTTGAAAGATTCCTGGGTCCTCCCCCTACTGAAAAAACAAACCCTCGACCCTTCAATACCTACCAATTACAGACCCATTAAAACTGTACCCTTCTTACTTAAAATTATTGATAGAGTAGTTTATCTACAAATTCAAGACTACCTAGAAACTAAACATCTGTTAGGCTCACGACAATCAGGATTCTGCCCCCTCCATGGCACTGAAACAGCCCTGCTAGACCTCAAGACTAAAATTGAGGAGCTAAAAGACAATGGCAAAACTGCCCTGCTATTACTGCTGGACTTGTCAACAGCCTTTGACTTGGTGGACCACACAGTTTTATGCAGCCACCTAAGACTTGCTGCCAATTTCACAGGAGAAGCCATTGCTTGGGTTCAATCCTTTTTAGCCAATCGGACGATGAGAGTTTTCTCTACCTCCTCTTGTGCTGATCCCATCCAAATCTCTTGCAGAGTCCCACAGGGATCCTGCGTCTCACCCACAATGTATAACATCTTCACTAAGCCACTATTTGACAAGTTGGACAGACTGGGTGTCACCTACACTAATTATGCAGATGACACCCAGATCCTCATACCCCTTTCAGGCAACTATGAAGAGGACTTGGCTCTGGTGAACAAAATATACACCCTCATTCAGGCATGGATGGCAACCCATGGCCTCTGCCTGAATGACGATAAGACTGATATCCTACTCCTCGGATCTAACTCTAACTTAAAAAAACGAACTCCAAACTACACATCTTTTAACATTGACAATAACATCATTAAGGTTATGCCGGAGGTAAAAACGTTAGGATTCTACCTGGACTCCTCTCTTAACCTAAAAAAGCAAGTTAACTCTCTGTCCTCCACCACCGCCTCCACCTGCAAATTAATCCGAGCTGCCAGACCATTCCTGTCCAACGCCAGCTGCATTACCCTGGCCAATGCACTCATCATGTCCAGACTAGATTACTGCAACGCCCTGTATTCAGGAGCCAACAAGTATGTCACTGACAAACTCCAAAGATTGCAAAATAACGCTCTTAGAGCAGCTCTGAACATCCCTCATAGAGAACACATCTCTAAATTCAGGAAAGAGGCCCACTGGCTAAAAATAAAAGACAGAATCCTCCTCAAAACTATATCCCTCACCTCTAAATGTCTCAACACTCTAGCACCTCCCTACCTATCGGAAAAAATCACTAGGAAACTCACCGCCCGACCATTGAGATCTGCCAACACCTTCCTGCTTGACATTCCCAGATTCAAACTTGCCACGGCTGGAGGAACCAGCTTCCCAGTCAAAGCTGCACAAGCATGGAACACACTCCCTACTGACCTTAGATGCCCCCTACCGTACGCCAGATCCAAAATCGATGCTCTCAAATGGCTTCGCGCCAATGATCTATAATTTCTTCTCTCCCTGACATTCACAGTCTAAATGCCTGTGGCTCACTTATCTTCGCACTCATAAGTGCAACCGTAGGCTCTTTAACTAATGACTACCCACCTCATTTACTGTATACACTTTATAACAACTGACTATACTGTATCGTGTACTGTATCTCACAATGTAATGTAATTTATGTATGTACCAATTTGTAACACTGTAACTAAGCTTCGAGTATTCTTGCATTGCTGCGCCAGGCTGCCCAAGGCCTTGGTGCGCATTATCAAATAAATAAACAAACAAACAAACAAACAAGCAGGTCAGGCTGGAGTGCCCCTTTGGGGGCCGGACCAAGCCTGATTTGCAAATGTTCTTTCCACTTTTAATAATGGCTTGGTAGGTCGAAGAATGATGGTCTGGAGGGTTGCCTAGGGCAATTGCCAGAGGTTTAAAATTAATTCTAAACCTTCCAGCCATCTACTTTTTGATTCATTATACTCAAACAGGTCAAAACCGGGCAGAGATGGGGTAACAGAGGAACAATTGCTAGAACAAGAAGCATTTTCGATGCACAAATTAGCCTGAAAGGAATGAATGACATGTTGTCCATGCATTGCTTCTTATAATGTGCACGTTGACTTGCTCTTATTGTTTAAGTTTGTTCAAGGTGAGAATTAGTTTTTCTAATATCAATGCCTGCTATGAAATATATTATTTGGTACTAACACCTATCGTTATCTATTGTAATAGATCTATGCTTAAGGTCCATCATTTGGATATATCTAATGAAACATTGTCCTTGCATTATCTCTTATAATGTGTTGTGTTTAGAGTTGCTGTGACTGTTGGAGTCTGTTAAACATGAGAATTTGTTGCTCCAATATTAATGTCTGTTATGAATTATTTTAATTGTGACAATCACCAATCATTGTTTGTTGAAATATAGGAACTGTCCTTCATGATAAGGACTGGTCTATGATTAAGAAGCATTTAACTGACATTCATGATCACTGCAATTCTTCTATGATTGTCTTTCTGTACTGTACGGTCTATATTAGAGATAGTTGTAGTCTATGATAATCAATTGACTGCCCCCACCATCTATGAGTGGTTAATTTATGGGAGATGTTCCTTTTATGTATATTCTGGGAATAATAAATTGTTCTTCGATTTTGTCCCAGTTTTAGGAGTAGTTGATTTGGAACTAACTGGGTGGACATTGTTTGTACATCCTTAGGTTGGATTGGCTCAAGTGTGTTTTATTTGTCATTTGTTTCCTGTTAGCAGTCCATTATGCTATTGTAGTATGCTATGTATACAATGAAATGTTAATTAGTAAAATTCATTTTTTTCTCCATCCGCATACTTACATATGCATATCCATTAGAAAAAGGGTCATTCTATTGTTAATCTATAGATTTTCTTTATATCCCTTATTTTATTTATCGTTGGTTATAGTTTCATATATATGGGTCCACAAACTACAAAAAAGTATTTTTTTAATGACTATTGTACTTTCTTTTGGCATGGTTTTCCTGCGTTATTTAAACCGGCTCTGCAGTGGCATCCGGTTTGACTGATGACTGCTAGCTCAAGGGGAACCATTGTATGGTTAGTAGGTAAGGTTGCTGTTAGATTTCTTTAGTTGGGAAATTTAGTTAGATATGTACTATTTTCTTTCAATGGAGTTTAGTGTTTGTGATATTTGTTTTAATTATGTATAACGGTTTAGTTTCAGGCATGTTTCTTTTCGAATTCATCTTTGATGTGATTTTTTGGTTGAGGGGAGCTTATTTGATTTATGTGTATTTTGGCACCACTACTTACTTTAGTGTTGCACATTTTAATATGAAGGCCTATTATTGGCATTGTGTGCCGGTTGCAGATATGTGGACACTTTTTCAGTGGTAGGTATTTAATAGTTAACTTGGTACTTTTGTGGGAGTATGAAATCGTTTTTAATGTTCACTTGGGCCTTTTAGTGGTTATTTAACCTTCTGGTTAGTTTATCACGATATGCACACTTACATATGCACATCCATTAGAAAGGGTAATTCTATTGTTAATCTGTGGATTTTCTCAATGGTCTCACTGACCATTTATGAGTTGTTAATTTTCACCCATCTATCAAGGAGGTCAATTCATTAATAATGTAACTTAGTCCTAATGGAGATATTTAGATGGAATTGTTAAACTCTACACACTTTGTATTATTCCAGGTGATATTCCCTGATGAAGAGTTGGTGAACTCGAAACGTGTTGGACAATGACACATCATCTGACTGGTCATCTTAACTATGCAACCACTTTTGCTCTGTTTTATGAACTTTCCTCTGAAGTACATAGAATGAAATGTGTTATGTTTTTTGAAAAATTGTGATTATAAATCCTTTTTCTCAAAAAATTTGATTTGTATGTATCAAATACTTTGTAAACTCACATAATTTTGCTGAGTATGTTCGATTTATAGGTACCTTTCGGGCAGTGTGCAACAAGTGTCTACGCAAGGCTGTTAGCATAGCCTCCTTTTTGTTATAAGTAGAATTTCCCCAAACTTTCTATCCATGCCAATTTCTGACAATTGTAGGGGAGGCGTGGGATCACAAATATGACACTGACACAAAAGTTACAATTTGGAAAAACCTTTATTAACTTTGTGGGGTTTGGAAAAACTCCTATTTTGCCCCATTACTAGGATGGGTGTCGTCTCATCAAATAATAAAGAAAACAGTAGTCGGGTCTGTCAAATCAAAATCTCTTGTACAAAAAGTGTGTAAAGCAAGTATGTATATAAAAGGAAAATCAGTGTTCAACAAAGAATAACATGTGGCTGATTCGGCTTTCCTCCCCACGTTTAGACAGCACAGAATAAGGCAGTCTCTGTAGGCAGCATGACACACACTGGCTTTAACACAAACATTTCGGAATGTGGATCGAGGCCCGTCTGGCCTCCCATGTTAAAGGCTCTTGTTCCAGTCTTCTCCAAATAATGAAAAGAAATGGTTCACACCGGGCTCCCTCTGTCGGGCTCAGCCCTCTGCAGAAAAAACAACATTTCAACGTTGGTCCCCTCTGTCGGGCTCAGACCCTTCACAGTTTAACAACACTTGCCGGGGCTCCCTTCCCCAAGCCTTTTACACTTCAGGTCTCCCTCAGTCGGGCTCAGACTCTCTTTTCAGATGTCAAAGACTTTCGAATGTGCAGGGTTTCCTTTTCAGATCACCGCAGGACCACTTTGACTCAGTTTCACCATTCAGCTTTTCCTCGCCCCTTCTCTCGGGGTTAACTTTGTTCGCTTTCGCTTGTATAGTTAATTCACTTTTATCGCATCAGACAATACACGTTTCACAGAGACTTTTGAATGGGCTACTCCTTTTCACTGGACCACTCTGTTACTCAGTATCGCTGATCCCCAGCTGTCTGTACTTTAAAGTTCATTCACAGGTCTGCCTTTCCTCGAGTCTCATCAACACGCGTGCAGCCTTGACTTGCGAAATATTGCTGCAAACTTCAATCTTTCTTAGCACACACCGGTCTCTCAGGTCACTTGCCAACTCACCAGCTGTGTGCTGTTCTTTATTGCTTTTACAATTTTCAGTTCACGAGTCAAGGTTAGTACCACAGGCTTGCACTTGCCTCCCCAATTCCGACGTTCACCTGGGAAGGTTGCTTGCATCCTTGAAACACAAGGCAGTCTTCGATATTGGGATCTGGCCTTCTCCACTGTCTTTCGTGACCTTGTGGAGGCAACAATCTCCTGTAGGGAACTCTTGGTGTTTACGACTCGCTGCTCTCGTCCCATGGTCCGTCGCTCTGCTCCAGTAGGTTTGCCTTCACCGCGGAAGTTCTGCTCAGACTCGTGTTCCACCCTGCTCAGAGTGTGTCTGTAGGTTCCGCCTTTTATCCTTGTGAGGAGAGCGAATTGGAATCAAGTGTATGTACTTGAAGTCAAGTGCCTGACTTTGCCTGACCCAATTAGCGGGACATGTCCAGTACGACGTATAAGAGTTAGTCTTGTTACTCTCAGTTGTCCTCTTCCTCGGCCTAGTGTTGGTGTGGAAAGGGGGGATAAGTTGGGACATCGGATCTTAAAAAATCAGAGGGATTGGATGTACAAAAAAAGGGGGGAATACCGCGCCTCACCATCGGCTGCCTCACCCCCACTGCCCGAAGACCCCTCACCCAGGTGATCCTCCTGAACTAGTCCACCTAGAGGGTCTGGATCCAAAGGTGATGTCCGGGCCCTGGCCACCTGAGAGAGAGATCCCTGGGGACTAGCAGGTGACACACCCTTTGGTTTCTCACACAGCGCATAGTGTGAAGGCATCATGAAGCAAGACAAAGACAACAGATTCAAAGTTCAAACAGAATTGTTTTATTAACTCAAATGCCAGGATGGTTGAAGGCCTAACGTGCCCTATAATAAGGTGGGATTTTCCTACCTAAAGAAACTAAGCAAAGTCTGAGTCAGAAAGTTCATCTTAAAAGTCTGTGTGTCCAAAACCTATACTTGCCCTCACAACTAAAGCTAAACAATGTGTAGGGGTGTCAGCAATACAAGAAATGGTGTTCCAAATAAAGTTCTGAGCCTCCTCCTTACTTTTCAGCTCCCCTTCCCCAAGTTCAAGATAGATCCATAAACATCTCGGGATTCCCTTTCCCAAGTTCAAGATAGTTCCACAAATCCTCAGGGTTCCTTTCCCAGGTTCAAGACAGTTCCACAAAACCTTAGGGTTCCATTCCCCAAGTTCAAGACACTCAACTTGTGCTTATTCTCAATATTTCAATGTTCAAAAATGGTCCCAAACCAACTTTGCACTCCTTGTTTATCTACAGTTCAATCAGGTTGCTTTCTCCTTTTTCACTTCAGCAACCTCTTTGGCATTCACAATTGGGGTTTCCCCTGTCCAGGCGCAGTTGTCAGACCACACGGTTCACCCATTTCAGGTCGCGCAACCAGTAACCCTATGCTCTATAGCCCACACAGGTTCTTCTGAATCTGTGTGATGGTTCACACTCACTTGGCTTCTGCTTATAAGCCTCCTGGCTTTGCCACAATGTGTTCTTTTCTTTGCCAGTCTTTGGCCTTGTTGCACTGTATTTTTGCATATAGTTCACTTTGTGGTGGTTTTGTTCCTTCACCACCTTGATTTCATGCTCTCTTGTAATATTCCAAACTTGCTTTCGCCTGTGTTTCATACTGCTAGTGCTTTGCTAGTGCTTTGCTTTCAAATAGGCAGTATATGAATGTCATGCACACTTGACATCAGGTTATAGCTTTGCCAAAAGCTTTCATTTAGTTCGGTATTAAATATCTGATCTTTTACTCTGTCGCTCGCATGTTGGATTGTCCTTATTTATCTCTCGAACCCGTTGCTTTGGGTTCATTTCATCGTGCGCATGCTTTTTCATTCATTCAGTATTCATTTTGGTTTCCCCACAGCCGCCAAGAGCACCCCGGTTCGAGTGATCTTCCGTCTTCACTCACTGGTCCTTGGCATCTCCTATGGGCAGCTGTGCTTTCAGTTTCTGCTCCGCTGACACGATTTCCTTCGACCGTGAGCCCTGCTCGCACTTCACTTTCTCTCTGCTTCCCGCCGGCAGCTTCGTTTTCTCTCGCGGACGCCGTCGGTCACTTTGCCTCTTTCTTCTGTGTCTGCAGCTCCGGCTGCGTACCTCCGACCAATGAGGCTTATACACCCTGTGGCCTTCTTGTGGACTGCCTCGCTCTTGGCTCCAGTTTCTTGGGGTCGTCGGCCGGCATCCTGGCTCTCCTGCAGGACCCACCTTGGCTGTCTCGTCGTACACAGGATTCCCTGCTGGTCTCTTTGCTGCTGGTCTCTTCCCCTCTTATGCACCTGCAACCACTTGACAGGTTGCAAGTGTGAGTTCCAAATTGCCATTGCCTTGTCGCAATTAGTGGTGCACTTGAAAAATGCCTTACCTTTACAACACTCTACAGACCTCTTCTTCCTGGTGCAATGACTTACTAGTGTTCACTACTCCTGGTCACCTCTTCCTTGTCCCAGTACTATAGTGTTTTGAATGAGGGGAGATGTTTTGCAACAGCCCATAAAGGTTGGGGAGGGTTAGGTTGGTTCTTATAAGGAAAAGGGAGATACCTTGTCTTGCTTGTGGATATGCTCTTCCTAATTACCAAGGACCCGCCACACAGATGATCATCCTTTGCTTCTCCACCCCCAGGGTCAGGATCCAAAAGCCTTTTCGTGGCCACCTTAGAAGAAGATCCAAGGGGACTAGGTATGAGGATACCCTCAGGTTTCTCAAAATAGTGTAGCGGTTTAATTATTAGTTCATTTCATGAGCATGTCATTTCAATATATAGTATTACACCGATTTTGAAAATAGGCTCCTAATCGCCACTCACAATCCATCAATTTAATTAAAATGCAGTAGGACAACTAAATTGGTAAAGCAACAATGATTTGCAATTTCTGGTAATATCCAGACCTACCCATGATTGACTCAAGCCTAGACAAAGCTTCCTCTGGTCAAAGGAAATAAAAAAAAAGCATAATGCTCTCTTTCCAAGAGCACACAAGAATTAGTCAACATAGCTAGTGAACTAGAAACAAACACTCAAACACTTCACAAAACATGCCTACCCACATTCAGAGGACCATATATCACACATGGAGGCAACAAGTGACAAACAGACAACACCATCTTGTAATAAAAGTTAGCAACAGGAGAAATCAATAAAACATCCCCACACAACCACCTCTGCAAATATAGCAGCATCATGATTAAGAAATGTACAACGTAGGAGACCAGATTTCTCGTGAAGAGGGTGGTAGCCAGTGCAGGGACTGATTCAGTGGCTGTTAACTCTGACTGCTTAGCTCCTGCCCCCATCGCACTAGAGGGTTGTGGCGTGCTAGAGTAAGGAGTCGGACAAAGGTTTGGCATATTCACTACACTCTTTATTTAAATAATAAATGAAAAAGGCCTACCTTTCTCTTTCCCTTAAGGGTTTTCCCTACCTAACTAAAGAATAACTGGCATACAGTGATTTCACTGAAATCATTTTCACAGAGGTATTTTATAACGAAACAATTATAACGAAAAAACATTGATTTTAAAAATAATATATATATGGTGTGGGGTAAGAGGTTAAAATGGGTGGGGAGGGGTTTGGAGTGGGGCTAAAAGCATAGGGCAACGGGGGAAATTCAATGTTTTTTCGTTTAATTGTTTAGTTATAAAATACCTCTCTGAAAATGATTTAGGTAAAATCACATCAATCACATAAAACCGAATAACTTGGGTGTGCGTCCTCAGGGTGGTTGTCCGTCCCCTATCCAAACTAGCCTACTCTAGCCCTCTCATAACAAAAGACATTAACATAAATAGTTCATGGAGAATGACTCCCTTCTCCTGCTTCAATGGGATCAGTCCTATGGGTGTATTTCTATTAGTCTTTGACAATAGTTCAACTTCTGCACTTGTAGAAAATACCAGAAGGACTCCCTTCTCCTGATCCAATAGTTCAGCAAGTGCTATCTTATCATGGTCAACTTGGTCAGCCTCCAGGCTGCTGTTTGGTAACCTTTTTGCCTTAGTTTCTCATTCAACTGTGGGATATATTTACCCACTCAGCAGTACTTCCTCACATCATCCAGGTGCACTTCAGCCGTTAACAGCAAAATGGCTGCGCTGGCTCCTTGGAGCACCATTGCCACGCCTCAAAACGGCATTTTACAGCCACAAAATGATGGCTGCACCATCTTGCCAAGCACCTATTGGGCAGGATGGAACAAGGGGGCACACTGAGAAAGCCTGCCGGTGTGATTCTTAGATGCACCAAGAAGAAAATTGAGAAGCAGCACTGCTTTGCTGCTTGATCCACATTCCCCTTGAAAAAGGAAATATTTGGCCTTTATAATGATGGTGCCCTGACGCTATTTCCATCTGTTCAAAATCACACTGCTTTCATCAATGAGGCCCTGCCATGCCCACCCATATCCAGATTGTGCGCCGCAAACTAGAAGATTATCCCTGTATGACAGGCTGTGTCAGCCAAATCTGAGAAATCAAAAGAAGCTTTATTTTCTGTCGCACGGGAAAACGCTTGTCTTTTGAGTTACAAAATGTCAAATATCAATGCTGCAAAAGAGACTCTGGCTCTCTGGGCCTGTGTCGATTTCAATGGACCTGTGTCTTAAACAGATTGTTGTATAAGTGAAACAGACTAGGGCTGCAAAACAATGTGGGAAATTCAGAGAGAACGCCTTCTGAAATGGTCAGCCCAGCAGACTTCATCATGTGTTAAAATGTTCTTTTGCAAATAAGGAAAAATGCCTGTTTTAAAAGTGTAATGTTGAAAGAAGACCCTGTTTTGGCCTAGCAATGTAAAGGTTTGTTTTGCTGGGTAACATATATGGGATGTTTATTCAACAGACTTGCTTTTGATTTAAAACAAAATAAAATAAGAAATAAAGACATGGGCTGCCTTCTGAAAACTAGCCAAACAGGTTTCTGCCATGGCTCAAGGGACATTTGGCTGACAATAGGAGTGGCCTTACCCCCGAAAGAAGGAGCCCCATAGATTCTAGGACACATGGGTGATAATTGCTACCTTGGAAAACTTTGAATGGGCCAGAAGGCCGCATATCACAGGCTCATCAGACTTTTGTCTGGGCTGAGGCCTCTTACAATAGAGATTCGGGGACACGGACATGTGAAATAGGAAATCACATGTCCCTGAGACTTCTACTGGGAGCTTCGAAGCCAATTCAAGAGCAGCTTTGGGACTATGCCCTTATATGGTGAACAATGGTGACCATTTTGGCTCTAAAGACTATTTTATTAATAAACTTTTAAGACTTACCTTTGCAACAGGACTTCCCAGGAATGTACAAAGTTAACAGTTTAAATGTAATTTTGTGGTTTTTAATGTAAGACGTGGTAGCCTTCACTGCCATATTGGGAACAGAAATGGCAGAGAATTGGACAGTTTGAGCAAAGTGTACATGATGACACTGTAAAATTCAATACTTACATGCCGTATGATAATCTATAGCCATTTATAAAGTTATAGCATTTTAGGTCGAATATTTATCACTGAAAATCTCGAAAAACTATTAGACGGGAGAAACAAAGTCCTACAGACATGAGGGTGGGACTGCCCTGCTCTGCATAAAATATGCAATCTGTCTATGTAATTTGTTAAGATGCCACAACTGTAAAAATGTGTCATTTATGTCAAAGCTGGATTTTAGCTAAAGTAACTGTGGGATGATCCTAGGCATTGTAAAGCCACATCATAAAGCTGATGTCATGTCCCTAAAAATCCAACCAGCTGACAGCAAGGCAGTAACAATCACCCCTGGCCATTCCAGTGATTAAGAGGCATGCCCAGCTAAGCCTGCCCCACCATATAATCCTATGATGTCACCATGCCCTATAAATAAGGGAGCATGACAGAACTCTGGACACACGCTCTCCTGAATTTCCAGCACCTGCGTATCCAGACATTCCACCTTCACTCTGCAAGATTCCAGACCCCACTGCCAGAAAAGGGATAGCTGACCCAGGCCTTCCTATCCATCAGCACTAAAACTCCATTACTAAATCCCACTAACTTCACGGAGAAAGGGGAAAGGTGGCTGTGCCTGCTTTGGGATTCTCCAGAGCTGCCTGCTTGCCCTGCTTACCTGTTCCATCCAGCTAAGGCATTGCTGTGCCGTGACCAGACCTTTGCCTAGCTGTCTTTTGCTAGGAGAGCCCGCTATCCGGTGACCAGAACCTTTTTAGCCCAGAACCCGGTTGGCTGTCTTAAATTCCAAACTCAAGTGCTGACTGAGTATTTCCCCATCCCATAGCAGCATATAGCATACCCCATCTTGACCCTTTGTCTTTGCCCTAGTTTCTAAGTAATCCTATCCATACCCTGATAACTTGTCTAAACTGTTCTAATTCTCTGTGCACCCTGTCCTGGTTTTTCTAGTGTTAGCACAATTCTTTCATTCACCTCATCTTGTAACTCCTTAGCAATATTTGGAATAATTTAAATTAATTCCCACATAGATATGAACGTGGGATGAAAGGGTTAAGTTGCAAATTAACCCGGGATCGTACCGTGCCTTTCTTTAACAATTTAGTCTGAATAATCTAGTTTAAGTAAAACGTGTCCTTTTTCTTTCCTAACTGATTTCGTCCTGTTAACGGCTTTATTTTACCAAAATTGAACCTCCTTTTACCTTGAAAATCTCATCCAGGTCTTCCGCTATAGCCCTCCTTTCACTTCTATATTGTCCCTGTGATGTGCATCTATCCCCAGCCCAAAAACCGTGTTCCAATTCAGAGTATTTCACCTGTTTTTCTGAAAAAAGCTGTATTTGACATTTAAAACTGCAAACTAGAAAAAATGCAACTTTTCCATGTGTGATTTGACTGCACTAGGTTTTCAATCCAACCTGCTTTGTGAACTGTATGCCTTGTGTGATATCTTACCTTATAGTTGCTAGTGATATGACATCCCTGAGACTGCGATAAAACATATGCACATCATTATTTAATTTACACATATCATTAATTATTTGTTAAAATCCGAGTGTCATTTTAGGCCATTGCAAAGGGTTGAAAAAATGTTTACCTCTTATTTTGTGAGGGAAGGTTGGATTTTGATTCTGTTTGATGCCTCATATCCCTGACTACCTGCTGCTTCTTTCTATCCACTCGGAATTAGATTAATTGTGGGTTGAGGGAAAATTGCAGGGAGAAAGCTTAACTCGGGTGCTATCTACCCTAATTGAAAAAGTGCTCCTATTCATTTGTGGTTTGGATATGTTCTTGTAGAAGGTTACCACGTGTATTTCAGTAGTTTTCATTGTAATTATTACCCTGTGGTGATTTCTGCCCAATATAAAAATGGTGTGATTTTCTTTGAAATTAAAATAAATAAATATTGTGTTATCACCCACCGGCCTTGCTCATGGTCCATTGTGACCTGGGGTATTTGTAAAAGGGGGTGTGAGACAGGTCGGGTATCGGCTCATTTTGAATTAATTGAAAATTAAAGAAAAAGTATTCTAACCGCGCGCTACATCTAAGGCTGAGGGTGTAGGTCCTGTTCCGGTGTGTGACGCCCGATTGGAATCCTTCACAAATTGGGGAATCGTCGCCGGGGATTGGGCTTGTTTATTCACCCGTGACAGCTTAACACAGCAGGCTAACCTTCAAGGTAGTGATACTTTGTGTGGCTGGAACACTGTTACGCTGTAGAAGCGCCTCCCCAAAACAAAAATCCTAAGTACCAGGCCTGTGTATAAAATTAAAGCTAAATCAACCCTAAAAATAGACGAAAAGGAACAGGATGCAGATTACTCTTATAGAAATAAATTTAAAAAGAAAGAACACTTTCCAAAATGGCCACAGTAGAGATCAATATAGCTAGGGAGCACCTTCTGCACAAATTATTTGTCAGGGGGGAATGGCCAGACCAAGATGAAAAAGTCTGGCTAGAAGAAATGGTGCAACAGGTCACTGAACATGGACATGTGGCAGGACGGTGTCCTATTACACCAAGCTTTGAGTGAGTTATACATGACTCCGAAAATTAAAGAGGAGAAGATTCAAATTGTCAGAATCGCGGCCTACATGTATCTCCATATGGGAGTGATGTGGGAAAAGCATGAGGAAAATACAACTCTTGCGCAAAATCTGTCATGCATGCTGGACATATTACCTCTGGACCTGGAAAACCATCTTCACGCAGAACGGGTTATGCTCATAGAACTGCTAGACCGTTCTATTCAAATGGAGGTTGTTTGATGTACTGCCGGGAAAACGACATTTGCATTATTCACGTCGTTGAATTCACGTGATTCAGTGTAGTCACGTGTGTTACTGCAGTACGTTCATAAGATGCGTGGAGACGTTGTTCGCTGCTTCTGATTGAACCAATATGGCGTTTGGTAGCTGAACCCTTGATCTGCGTCCTCGCATCTCGTCAGTTACTTCCTTGGCTTTCTTCGGCGTGTTTCTTCCACACGCAAACTCCTGAAGCTGCTTTCTAGAAGGTACAGCAGTTTTTGTTCACGTGAAATTTCTACACGCGTTCTTCGGCAGTCGTCCATTAGAAGACCATCAGACGGCTTTCCTTCACACGCAAGTTTTGGCAGCACTGTCTGCGTGGACTTCAGTCGCGTGTATCTTCACATGCGGGTTCCTGATATTTTGGCATGCTGCTTTCCTGACTGCGTGTAAATTTGTTGTGTGTAAATTCCCACGCGGACGCTGGAACTCTACAAGCGCGGCTGTCCTGGCTGCGTGTACTTTGTTCACGGGTAAAACCCCACGCGGACTCTGGAACTCTTCAGGTACAGCTGTCTGGCTGCGTGCACTTCTGTTTACGTGTAAAATCACACGCGTCTACTCTACTCTTTACACGCTGTGGTCCTGGTTGCATGTACTTTTGTTGCGTGTAAATCAGCATGCTTTCTACTGTACTTGCAAGCGCGGCTGTTCAGGCTGTGTGAACTTTTGTCGCGTGTAAATCTGCACGTGTTTTTTGAACTTTTTGAAACGTGTAACTCCACATGCATCCCTGGCACCTGTGATGAGATAACAGGTGGACTCATTTCATTTCTGTTCTACGTGGGAAAGGAAGTATTATCAACAAATGTTTATTTGAAGGTGATTGTGCAAAGTACTTTGCACGCTATCCTGTGGTGAACAACCAGGTATCTAGCGTGAGCCTCGTGCCGTTCGGGATAAGTCTCCCTTACTAACCTTCCCTCCTTTCTCGTTGTTTCAATTCCTGGATCTCTTCTGAGACTTGTTGGTGGAGATTCCAGTTCTAAGCCTACAGGTTAGTGTTGTAATTAGTGCTATTGATGTGCTATCAGTGAGAGTTTAGTTGGGTCAACTTCTCATGATGTTTTATTTATCCTAGGCTGACTTCCTAGAATGCTCCCACGCCCTTTCTAGTGATACCTCTCTCTGCCTGTCTTACTAGTCAGAGAGTTGTATCACTTGGAAGGTCTAATTTGACTTCACTACTATCAAGCCGTGTGAATTCAAGGATCTGGAAGAGCCCTACCAATTGTATCCTTTTTGATTACTGTATACTTTTCATAAGATACCTTGGTGATTTATGACAGAATCAGAAGCCATGGAGGGTACGGATCCTTTAACGGTCTTGACTCAGTTAATCACGGATTTGAGAAACAAAATGATTACGGCACGGGACACATTGCGTCATTGCAGGGAGGTTATGCAAGACGCCATTCATGCCGCTCCTCAGGGAGCACAGGCTCCAGCGGCCACTGCATCTGGATCCGGAGCACCGGCACCACAACAAGAAACCCTTAAAGTGGTTATGCCAACACAGTTTCCTTTGGCTCCCCGGAAAGGTTCACAGGTGATCCTAAAACCTATAGAACCTTTGTCAACCAGTGCCGACTTCATTTCCTGTGCCGGCCTAACTCGTTTCCCGATTTAACTACAAAGGAAGCATTCGTGCTTTCCCATTTGGGGGCACAGCTGCTGCTTGGGCTAATCCTTTATTGGAGTCAAACAGTTCCTTGCTGTATGATTGCAACGATCTTCTGGCTGCCATGAGTAAGGTCTTTGACATGCGCTATGCCACTCAAGCCACAGATCTGGAGTTGCTAAGTTTACAACAAGCTTGTCAAACCCTGTTGGCTTACATAGCCAGATTCAACCAATTAGCAGCCGAGACCCAATGGCCTGAAGACAAGAAAACGGCTGTTTTTTTACAAGGGTCTTTCAGAAGAACTAAAAGACGCCTTGTCTACGGTTCCTGTGGTCCCTACAGGGTTCACAGAATTGCTCGATCTGATTCTACAAATCGATGCTCGACGACACGCTCGCAAAGGAGAGAGAAAACCTTTCTGCCTGTTCGTCCGGAGGTACCGGCAGCCTCCTCGAATGACCCTGAACCAATGCAGATTGTATTAGATAACCGGCCTCTCACGGCACCAGAGAGAGAACCGAAGAAAAAACAATCTATGCATGTATTGCGGTTCATCTGAGCATTTACTGGCGGCATGTCTCAAGAAACCAGTTAAGCGTTCGGGAAACGCCAAAACTCGACATTAGCAGGAGTCCCTGTGTCGAGTGGTACATCGGACTCCCATACCATTCCGGCGTACGCACCTATAGCTGTGGAGGTGACGTTACGTTTTGCTGACCAAGAATTGGTTTCCTGGGGTATGGTTGATTCCGGAGCCACAAATAATTACATTGACATCACATATGCTAAGTAATGTTCTATACCTCTTATAACCAAGAACAAACCTGAAACTGTGAACACTGAGGATGGGTCCGTTTTGACTTCGAGTATGGTAACCCAGGAGACTGTACCTACTCAAATGACTTTATCAAATGGTCATTCAGAGAAATGAATTTTGATGTCATTGCGGCTCCTCAATACAAATTATTGCTTGGTCTTGCCTGGCTGACTCTTCATAATACAACCATTGACTGGGTTACGGGATTGATCCAATATCCTTCTGTTTATTGCAACGAACATTGCTTTTCCAGTCAGGGGGTGTCCACCAAATCACATATTTTGGCCTCTATGGAGGGAGGTTCCTCTATCAGTGTTGTACATCAGAGCGGTACACATATACCATGCGAGTATACGGAATATGCAGATGTTTTTGACAAAGGCCAGGCAGAACAGCTGCCTCCACATAGACAGTACGACTGCCCGATTGAATTAATTCCTGGGGCCAAAATCCCTACTGGTCGTGTCTACTCTTTAACTCCCAAAGAAGATGTTGTCCTGAAAGAATACATCGATAAAGCTCTTGATATGGGGTTCATACGGCCATCCCAATTGCCTGCTACCTCACCATTATTCTTTGTTCCGAAAAAAGAGGGAGATCTAAGGCCTTGCATAGATTACAGGGCTCTTAATGACATCACCATAAACAACCAGTACCCATTACCATTGATAAATGTTTTGTTAGATCAACTAGGTACTTCCATGTACTTTTCTAAATTAGACTTACGAGGAGCATACAATCTGGTTCGCATTCGTGAGGCCGATGAGTGGAAGACCGCTTTTAAGACAATGCACGGTCTTTATGAATATCTTGTGATGCCTTTTGGCCTTTGTAACGCTCCTGCCACGTTTCAGTTCTTCATGAACGATATCTTCAGAGACATGATTGATCAATTCGTGGTGATCTATTTTGATGACATATTGATATATTCATCGTCTTTCCCAGAACATGTTAAACATGCGTCCGCTGTCCTACAAAGGCTCAGAGAGAACAAACTCTTTGTTAAAGCCGATAAATGTGTCTTTCATACACAAGAAGTGGAATTCCTGGGTTATGACATTACCAATCATGGTGTCCGAATGAGCCGTTCCAAAGTGAAGGCCATATTGAATTGGCCCATTCCACACAATGTCAAGACTCTACAGTCATTCCTAGGTTTTGGGAATTTTTATCGCAGATTTATTCGTTCCTTCTCCAAAACAGTGGCCCCATTGACAGCTTTAACCAGTTCAAAAGTATCATTCTGTTGGAACCAGAACGCCCAAGCATCTTTTGAGATGTTAAAGGAAGCATTTACCACTGCACATGTACTACAACATCCTGATCCTGATTGTCAGTTTATGGTAGAGGCGGATGCTTCCAGTGTCGCTACAGGAGCTGTACTTTCACAGGTTTGTGCAGAAACCAAGGAGGAGCATCCAGTCGCTTTCTTTTCTCGTAAGCTAACCCCATACGAACAGAACTATACCGTTACTGAGCGGGAATTGCTTGCGATCAAGGATGCTTTCCAAGAATGGCGACATCATCTTCTGGGGGCCAAACATCAGGTGTTGGTGTACTCCGATCATCGGAATCTTCAGGCATTCAAAACTATGAAATGTCTTACGGTTCGACAGGCCAGATGGCATGTGTTTTTTGCTCAATACGATTACCAAATCACATATCGCCCTGCCAGACAACACGTCAAATGGGATGCTTTATCCCGCATCGGTGATGAGGTGAAGGAAGAACCTCCGGTTCAAAATACGTTGTTGGCAGACCACGTGATATATAGTTGTTCTGCATAGTCTTCCCTAAAACATGAATCACAGGAATGGGTTGAACAAAATCCACGATTGGTTCAGGAATTTAATCTAGATATACACCACGGTTTGCCTTTCACATAATGGGTGCTTTATCTACCAACAGATATCACTCGGAACCGGCTCTCAGTTGGGGACACGACTCTATTGTGGCAGCCCATCCTGGACAAAAGAAAACCCTAGAGCTGCTCAAGAGATGGTGTTGGTGGCCTTCCATTACACGAGATGTAATAGATTATGTTTCTACATGTTCTGTATGCATCCAATGCAAGAACACACCTGGCAAACCAGTGGGTTTACGACAATCTTTACCTGTTCCTCACAAACCACAGTATACGATATCGATGGATTTTGTGGTAGAACTCCCAAGAAATAATGGTTACAATACCATATGGGTTGTGGTGGACTACTTTACGAAATTGGCTCCTTTTGTTCCCTGTATTGGGTTACCAACAGCTGCTGTCCTGGCTGACTTATACATCCGACATGTATTACGGTTTTTTGGTCTGCCTTCAGTGATAATTACCGACAGGGGTTCACAATTTGCATCTCGTTTTTGGAGAGCACTAACCTCTGCATTGCTTATTGATGACAGGATGTCTAGTGCTTATCACCCCCAAACGGACGGACAGACTGAGAGGGTCAATAGCACTATGGAACAATACCTGTGATGTTTGTGTCTTCAGTTCCAACCAGACTGGGTCACTGTCCTGCCAGCAGCAGAATTTGCCTACAATAATTCCTACCATAGTGTCATAGGTACTTCTCCTTTCTATGCTCTGTATGGGCAACACCCCAGATCCATTCCTTTGGATTCCGGTTTGTCTATGGATACTCCTGCAGCATTTCGTAATATCAGAGATCTAAAGAATTTACAGAAAGGTGAAGCAGCAATTGGAGCAGGCTAATAAACGAGATAAGATCTATGCTGATGCTCGTAGAGTACCTGCACCAGTCTACAAAACAGGAATGAAAGTATGGCTGTCTACTAAGAACTTGAGGATACCTGGTAAAAAGAAACTGTTGCCTAAGTACATTGGGCCATATGAGGTGCTCAGCATGATTAACCTGGCTGCTGTCTGTCTGGCATTGCCACAACGATGGCGAGTGCATCCAGTATTTCACGTGTCACTCATCAAGCCATGCTCTATACAGCCTGTTGCTGTTTCTGTGAAAGGTTCAGATGAATTCGAGGTACAAGAAATACTGGATATGAGACTGGGTTCTGGTAGGCCTTATTATCTGGTGGACTGGAAAGGATATGGTCCAGAAGATAGGTCCTGGGAACCTCTTTCCAATATCCATGCTCCCGCTTTATTAAGAAAATTCCACTTGAAAAGGGGAGAGGCTGCTCCTTTGGGGGGTGGCACTGTCATGCATGCTGGACATATTACCTCTGGACCTGGAAAACCATCTTCACGCAGAACGGGTCATGCTCATAGAACTGCTAGACCGTTCTATTCTAAATGGAGGTTGTTTTATGTACTGCCGGGAAAACGTTTGCATTATTCACGTCGTTGAATTCACATGATTCAGGGTAGTCACGTGTGTTACTGCAGTATATTCATAAGCAGCGTGGAGACGTTGCTCGCTGCTTCTGATTGAACCAATATGGCGGGCGTTTGGTAGCTGCACCCTTGATCTGCATCCTCGCATCTCGTCAGTTACTACCTTGGCTTTCTTCGGCTTGTTTCTTCCACACGTAAACTCCTTGAGCTGCTTTCTAGAAGGTACAGCAGTTTTTGTTCACGTGAAATTATCTTCGGCAGTCGTCCATTAGAAGACCATCAGATGGCTTTCCTTCACACGTGAGTTTTGGCAGCACTATCTGCGTGCACTTCAGTCGCGTGTATCCTCACACGCAGGTACCTGATATCTTCGCATGCTGCTTTCATGACTGCGTGTAAATTTGTTGCGTGTAAATTCCCACGCGGACGCTGGAACTCTACAAGAGCGGCTGTCCTAGCTGCGTGTACTTTGTTCGTGGGTAAAACCCACGCGGACTCTGGAACTCTTCAGGTACGGCTGTCTGGCTGCATGCACTTCTGTTTGAGTGTAAAATCACACGCAATCTACTCTACTCTTTACACGCTGTGGTCCTGGTTGCGTGTACTTTTGTTGCGTGTAAATCAGCACGCTTTCTACTGTACTTGCAAGCGTGGCTGTTCAGGCTGCGTGAACTTTTGTCGCGTGTAAATCTGCACGCGGTTTTTTGAACTCTTTGAAATGTGTAACTCCACACGCATCCCTGGCACCTGTAATGAGATAACAGGTGGACTCATTTCATTTCTGTTCTACGTGGGAAAGGAAGTATTATCAACAAATGTTTATTTGAAGGTGATTGTGCACAGTACTTTGGACATTATCCTGTGGTGCACCAACCCGGTATCGAGCGTGAGCCTCGTGCCGTTCGGGATAAGTCTACCTTACTAACCTTCCCTCCTTTGTCATTGTTTCAATTCCTGGATTTCTTCTGAGACTTGTTGGTGGCGATTCCAGTTGTAAGCCTACATGTTAGTGTTGTAATTAGTGCTATTGCTGTGCTATCAGTGAGAGTTTAGTTGGGACAACTTCTCATGATGTTTTATTTATCCTAGGCTGACTTCATATAATGCTCCCACGCCCTTTCCAGTGATCCCTCTCTCTGCCTGTTTTACTAGTCATAGAGTTGTATCATTTGGAAGGTCTAATTTGACTTCACTACTATCAAGCTGTGTGAATTCAAGGATCCGGAAGAGCCCTACCAATTGTATCCTTTTTGATTACAGTATCCTTTTCATATGATACCTTGGTGATTTATGACAAAATCAATCTGAACTCTTAACTAAAATCCAGACTGAACTAAAATCAGGAGAACAAAAATTGCAAAAGAGACAAAATTCTGAGGCAGAATCTGGAAATTACATAAAAAAATTAAAAGAGGACTTGGCTCTCCAACAGCAGAATAATGTAGACCAAGAGGCCCAATTAGATGCATTAAAAATAGAGTGTCAGGAAAAGGTTGACTCTCTGGAAGAGCGTCAACAGAAGCTGACTCAACAATTAACATATGAGCTGGTCCTCCAGAAACTAAATGAACTCAAAACAGAATATGGAAAGTTATTGGAGCACATCCGACGGGTAGAAGGTGCTCTGGAAGAGAACACCCAAACTAAAAATACACAAACTCAGGAGGTGAGTCTCTTGCAACAAAAATTGGCGCAGTGTTCCCAAACTATACAAGCAGCACAAAGAGATAATGAGGCCCTCTGTGAGGAGAAAGATTGGCTCCACAAGCAAGTGGCAGCTCAACAGCGGGTCATAGAGGCCAGTAAAGCCCTGATAGCCGAGTAAAAGGCTCAGATTTTGACTATTATCAAGAGATAGGGGCTGAGAAGGGAAAACTAGCGAGGTTGGAGAAAGAGTATCCGAGATCTAATCCAAACTGGAGGGACCCCGAACAGGTAGAGAGGGACAAGGCAACCCCTGATCATAGTATGATGACCTCTGTACTAAGGGACTCAAACCCATTGAATACTTTGTGCACTGCTGACTTCATGGCTACCGGTTCACATGAGCCACAAACCATGAGGCCATCAGAATTAAATAGGCCTAGCATGATGGAGATGACAGGTCAGCGCCCCCCAGAAATTGATAGAAGGGCATCCCTGGATAGATACAAACATATAATGGCTGATTTCTCTGACCTGGAAACCTCCTATGAGGAGAAAGTCAGGGAATTCGATCTGCAGAATCGCTACCTCTAAAGGGATCAGTTGGTTCGATTTGCACAAGACCAACAGGAAAAGAGGCCCAAAAAGAGCATCCTGAAGACCTCCACCCAATCAGGGCAGTGGGGGGATACTCTGCCAACCCTGGAAGCAGGGAGCAGTCAGAAGACTACTCTCCTGTGCGCCACAGGAGAGAAGAAACTAGGCCCCACCATTCTGCCAGCCCCTCTCAAGCTCACAGAATCAGAGAGCCCCTAGATGATCATGAGGGGACCTAAAAACAGCAGCGCCTCCGAGTCTGAGGGCGAATGGACTCGGGTGACGTGGCGAAAGAAGGTAGATAAACCAAAAAGAGTTCTGGTGAAAGACCCCATTAGGCAGATCAAGGCCATCAGGAATTTCATGACACTGTACAATAAAAACACAAAATATTCTGTCTGGGAGCATTTGAAATTCTCTGAGCAAATGATGGACACATTTCACATAAAAGATAGCCAGAACTGTATAAATGATGCCAAATGGACATTCTCTCCAGAGTACTCCAGCTTCTTTGCTGGACTGGAAGACAGAAAACATTCAAGATGGTCCACCTACGAGGTGGCCATCTTGAAGCATTTTGCCACCCATAGAAACGCCCAAGAGGCTTGCAAAGCAGCCTACAATCTACAATGTGTGGAAGACCAGGCCCCACAAGAGTTTGTGCAGGAATTAAAGCGAGCCTTTGCCCAAACCACCAGGAGGGTGCGCACGGATAGCAGAGAGTTTATCACTACCTACTTTCCTGCGCTCCCAAAATATATCATGACCCATCGTGTGAGGGATTTCCATGATAAAAGATCTCTGGACTGGGTAATAGAGCAGGCTACCCGCATTTATGAAGTCCAAAAACCTGCAGAAAATAAAAACCAGACCAAAAAACCACAAACCAGCCAACACCCCTGCTGCTGCTAAGGTGGCGGAGGTGAAGGCTGCCCCCATTTTGGACCTAGAAATGGGGGAGCCAAAAAATGCACCAATCCCAAACCAGCAAAACTAGAGGCCAAGAAGGCATTCAGGCCAATCACAAACAAGTGGTCAGAGAGGTAATCCCACCAATGGGACCCATAACTCTCCCGATTATATAAGTCCCAGATACAAGGGCAACCGGCCTATCATGGGGTATGTATGGACTCCCCCAGCCCAAGTGGTGGGGGGTCCCGCCAGGTATGTACTCCCCCGGGAAACTTCCCTCCTAACTTCCCTCAGGACGGTAGTAATCCCCCGAATCCTGGGTTAAGTTTCTGTCCCCAGTATCCACAAAACTCCAACCTGCAGGACAACCCTCCTTTCTTTCCCCGGTTTCAGGAGTCCAGATTGCCCAATCCGGAAGAGGGGAGGCCAAGGGTGGAGAGTTATCAAAATTCAGAATTCCTAGGGTACTCAGGGAGAAGGGATAGCTACCCTTCCGCTGAACCACCTAGATATGAACAGAGACCCTGTACCAGCCTGAACGGGTGTCCCAACTGGAGCACCAGGTCCAGAACCTCACACAGGATCTGGGTCACATGTTGAGGGCTCAGCAGAACCCTCAGATGAACATGGCGGCTCAGAATCCCACAAACCAAGGGTCTGGCACCCCAGAACAATGACGAGGAGAGAACCCTGACACCTCACTGGTTCCAGAGGAGGAGGCACAGGGGAATGGGGGGTGTAAGGCCCTAGAGGAAGCTTCCTTCCTTACCCGTGAAAAGCCCCTGGACACCCAGGGACCGGAACAAAAATCTCTTGCCCCCGAACATCTGCAACCCAGGGGACAGAGGGTCGGTGGGAGAAATAAAGACAGTAAAAAGGCCCATTTTGTGGAGGAAGTGTATGTCCTCCAGTTTGAAGGGGAAGAATCATTAGAGGATTCTGGGACAGAAATCTTCTCCTTCAGGGACGGGGGAACTCCTCCCAAATAAAAACGAGGCCCAAGAGATCTAAATGAAGACTGGATGTGTGTGGGGATTGATTCAGTCACCCATCCCCGAGCCCCAGAATTGTCATCCTGAGAAATAAATTGTAATGGTGGGATCCTCCCTGCAAATTGGTTGTAGTGACTGCCACCCGGCAAGCGGGGGAAGCACAGCGCTAAGGGAAACAGGGGATTCCAAAATCTTCACTATTTGTTCCCACATTTTTATTACAGATTCCCAGACTCTGACACAGAAAACAGTCCCAAATGCCACCATGTCAGAGTCCAAAATAAAGAAATTGACCACCCAGCTTGCCCAAAATGCACATTACCGTTCACCACTTGAGGAGAAAGAGGGGAGATTGTATGCCCCCGTTCAAGTGCAAGGGCAATGTCCAATTTCAGCACTGATGGACACTGGATCCCAAGCCACTCATCTGTCAAAAAAGGGCCTTTGATCAGATACATTCAGGAAGGGGAGAGAGACACCAGATCCCTCTCACCCCTCCTCCTGGACAACTCCAGAGCTTTGACGGGAATGAAATTCCTGTCGAGCAGACTGCGGATTTGGAAATCAAAATTGGGCGACACAAGGTGATACACCCGGTCATAGTCCTGACACCAGAAGCAACACCCTGTCTACTGGGGAATAACATCCTGTGCAGGTTGTCCCCTCTAAAAGACTGTGTGAACAAGGTCCTCTGGACTCAGGCTAACAGACCAATAAAATTAAAACAGAGTGTCAACCATGTCATTTTAAATGGCACATGCCACATGGTTGAACAAAAATCTGATCATATTGAGTTTAATTTCCAGAATAATCAAATACCTGACGTGACAGTAATTGCTATAGGACAACAAACCGGCGATGGGAACTCCTCTCCATTCCTGAAAATCAACCTTCCTTCCAGTTTTAAGTGGCATTCCACACTGGAAGGAAATACTTTGAAATTTTATACTGATTCGCAATCTGAAAACCACAATTCTATAGTCAAAAGTGATGTGAAACCAGCTCAAAGTTTAGCTGACATTCAGAAAATTAGAGAACAGTTCTTCCTCCCTATTCAGTTAAATGAGGGGAAGGAGTCTGTTCTCGCCCGAGTATGCGTGAACAATGGAAAGAGCTTCATTAGCAAAGCCATGTTCAGAAAACTCACAAAGGATTCAGCCATTCCCAAATATATATTGATCGATAAATGGGAAATGGGTCTGGAAACTCCCAATTCCAAACATCTCCTGGCTAGCAGGTGTATGCTCAAAATTTCTATAGGTAACAAAAGTATAGAACATAATTTTTGGGTCGTGCGAGATGTCCCTGCTGGATTTTATTTAGGCAGTGACATTCTCAATCGTTTTGCCATTAATTTGGACCTGATCAATTACAAAGTATGGTCCCGATTAGGGGGCAACCCCATGGGCTTTGATGATTCAGAAAAAGCATTTCGGTCAGCCCAATTGCTGCTGTATGCAGTTGAAGTTCAAACTGGAAAGGGTGTCACCATCACAGGACGGACCCGACAATTCCCACTTGAATTAAAAATTAAAAGAGGACAGAAACTGCAAAATCCTGACGCCTATGTACACCTCACTGCCCATCTCCAACAGCAGGGGTTGGGGTTAAACCCTACACCATTAGTCAATGTAGAACACAACACCATTCCAATATTGATGGATAACAGCGACCCTAGGAGTATCACTCTGGGCGCAGGCACCATTATTGGAATGGCGGTTGATGACCAACATTTTTCCATGGATCTAGGAAATTAACTGATAGGACCAATCCCCAATGACTGTTTTGACAATGACAGTGACAATGAATTACCACCAGACAGGATCTTTACCCGGCAGGGGGGGAATTTCCTGGTGTACTCTTCCTGCCTTTAGGGGGAGGAAGAGGTGACTTGTGACATCAAGCAGGATGAGGTGATATTCCAGGTCCACAATGACTGCCTCTCCTACCTGAAACCCTCTGTTCAAGTCAACACTTTAACCAGAGACCTCGCCACCCAGCTGGAGGAGGCCCCTGAGATAGCAAAACCCGAAGTCTTTCCAGGCTTCAGGCAAATGGTTGAAGAGCGGGTCAACCTGGCTGATGCCTGCGAGACTCCGGAGCAAAAGCAAAAGTTGAAACAGGTGCTCTTAGATTTTCAAGATCTTTTTGCTGTGGACTCGTACGACTGTGGTCGCACCGAAATCCAAACTACAGCAATTCCCACGGACCCTGGAATGACTCCTGTGTTTGTGAAGCAATATCGCTTGCCTCTCGCAACCATGGAGTCCCTGACAGAAATAATCAAAAACCTTGAGTCCCGTGGGATAACTCGTCCAGTCGACAGCACCTATAATAAACCGGTGCTGGGGATTTTAAAACCAAATGGCCAATGGAGACTCTGCACAGACCTTAGGGAGCTAAATAAACGGGTCCACATGTCCCGATGGCCTCTCCCATACATTGACGAAGGACTGGCCCAGATCCAGGGGTCAGAGGTATACACTGCCATTGACCTGACAAATGGGTACTGGACCGTGCCCGTCAGGAGGGAGGACTAATACAAGCTGGTCTTTACCTTCGGGGGGCAGCAGTACACGTGGACCCAGACTCCCTTTGGATACATAAACTCTGGCAACAAATTCAACATCTTTCTACATAAGGCCATGCCCAACTTGGGTGAAAGGGGTAACCTGGCCTATGTGAATGATGTCTTGATAAAAAGCTCAACTGTGGAGGAACACATGGCAGAAATCTGTTATGTTCTGACCCAGTTGAGGGTTGTCGGAGCAAAGCTGTCCTTCCAAAAGGCACAGTGGTGCAGAACCGTGTCAACTTCTTGGGGCATGAGATAACTCCCGAGGGTCTCTGTCCCCAGGAGAAGAAAGTGGAAGCACTCCTAAAACTGAAAGACCCCACAACTCTCCGTGAGCTAAGAAGCCTCCTTGGACTGACTAATTACAGTAGAAAGTTCATTGAGGATTATGCAGAGATCACAAGACCCTGATCCATCTGTTGAAGGGGGGGGGGTCAAGTGGGAGTGGGGTCCAGAACAATCGTAGGCAGTAAAACAACTCAAAAGAAGCCTCTCACAAGCACCTTGTCTAGCTTACCCTGGAAAAAAAAAGGAGTTGTTCTTGGAGACAGGGTTCTCAAATACATGCTTGACAGCAGTATTATATCAAAAGCATGACAAGGTCAATAAAGTCATCTCCTATGCAAGCAAGACTTTATCCTTTGTGGAGGAAAAATTCAACGATTGTGAGAAGAAACTCCTGGCAACGGTGTGGGCATTGAAGAATTACCGCCCGTTCATCCTCGGGGAACACATCATAGTGGAGACTTCACACCAGCCGTTGCAATACCTCCGAAGTGACAGAATCCAGGCTGGAAATGTGAGTAATTCCAGAATTACTTCCTGGATTCTGTCAATGCAAGGCTTTCCGGTGGAGGTCAGATATGGCCAAAACAGAAGGAGTCCCATCGCGCAAGGTCTGGCTGACTTGCATGATTGTGCCAGAGAAATCTGTCTCGAGGACAAAAGTCTTAAAATCAAGGACAACATGGAGACGTACCTGAATTCCCTGCACAAAGTCTATGAAGAAGACAAATGCGAGGGAATGCCCACAGTTTATGTGGACGGGTGCTCCTACTATGTTCACAACAACGGGGAAAAGGAACTGGTGGCCGGCGTTGGGAATGCCTGGGTGAATGATGCCCCGGAACTCTCTGCTGGGTACAAAAACGGCCCCCGCAGTACTCATGTGGCAGAGTTGATGGCAGTTCATCAGGCCATCCTCACTGCCGTCCAACACCAACTCCACAAACTGGTCATAATCACCATTCAGATTATGTCCGGAACGAGTTTGTGAAACACCTGTTTAATTGGAAAACCAGAGGCATGTTGTGTGCTAATAACAAACCTCTCAAACATGGCCAGCTAATCCAAAATATTGATGATCAGGTCACCTCTAGTGGGATGACCATCTATTGGAAGAATATCAAGGGACATTCCAGAATAGAGGGGCCAGACAAAACTGGAAATGACCTAGCTGATCAGCTGGCCAAAATCGGAGCCATCCATCGAGATCGAGTCCCTGTTGGGGGAAATCCAGGTCACTGCTATCACTAGGTCCCAGACAAATGCTCACAATGAACTCTCAACTGCCCAGTGGAGTAAGGAGACCCCAGATGCTGATTTAATCACGGCACAAAAAGGGGATCGGATTATTGGGAAATTTTATCAACACATTGAGGACCCTGAGAACTTTCCCCGGACGGATACTGATTACATTGGGAAAGAGGACCTCAGAGTGTTGATGAAGTGTCCAAAAATGTTCTGAATCCAAGACGGTTTGTTGGTGAGGAGATCCATCTCTGGCTGTGACCATTGGGTGGTACCTACCTCATTCCGAAGCCTGTTGCTTAGTCACACCCATGACGCTGCCACAGTCGGTCATCGGGGGTTCCACACCACTTTAGAAATCTTGCAGGAGGTTGCATACTGGCCACACATGGTGCAGGCCCTCGACCAATATTTGAAAGGGTGTCTTGCGTGTGCACAATTTCAGCCAACTTCACCCACACACCGAGCTCCCCTCCAAAAGAGGGTATGACACTGCCTTGGTCAGATTTACAAGCAGATTTCATCAGGCCCGTGATTCGCTCCTCTAGGGGGAACAAGTACATGTTAACCGTAACATGCTTGTTTACCAAATGGGTGGAATGTCTCCCGGCCCAAATTGCGAGGCAGAAACAGCAGCTGCCCTGATGATCAACCACATCTTCTCGCGTTTTGGCCTACCCCAAAGGATTGAGTCAGACCGAGGTAGTCACTTCACCAGCGAAGTGATGACGAAGATGTGGGAAATACTTGTGGAAAAAAGGAAACTTCATATTGCATACCGCCTGTCCTCTAGTGGGGTAGTTGAGATGTACAACAAAACAATTGTGAGCATTCTAAAAAAGTTTGTGACAGAATCTGGGCCAAGTTGGACATCCGATTACCGCCATCAGATCTACACCTTCTGCGACCAAGATGTCTCCATTTGAGGTAATGACTGGGCGAAGAATGGTGCTACCTCTGCATCTCCTTTACAGAACACAAGAGCAGACACTGATAAACGCCTCCACAACACATGAGTATGTTGAGAATCTAAGAAAACACCTTCAACATGCTTTGGCGTACGCTCAGCGGAATCTGGAAAAAGCTCCAGAGGTGATGAAGACTCAATATGACTTAAAAACAACCAAAAAGGAATACCAAGTAGGAGACACAGTCTACTTGTACAATTTGCAAAGGAACCAGACCAGGGAGCGGACATTTTTATCGAGCTGGCACGGTCCTTTTGAAATTGTAGGTAAAATTTCACCTGTCGCCTATAGAATCCGCATCCCCAAAGGGAAACTGACAGAAGAGAAATGGGTGCATATTAATCAGCTAAAGAGTTGTCACCCTAGGCACACTTTGCAGCCAATTGAGGAAACCAGAGAACATCAAATAGAGGAGACATCTGGAGAATGAGAACCAAAAAAACAAGAACCAGAAGGGAACAGGTAGGTTCATAGGTATATTTATCTAACAGGGAGTATATTATTTTTTTTTCTCACCAAAAATTCTAGTAAACATAAATAATTATCTGTGTCTTGTGAAGGATTATGTGTTTTGATTATCTCCATACTGTAATGATTGTGATGTCTGTGTGTCCCACTGCTGTCAACCTTCCAGGAAGGCAGTCAGTGGGAAAATTTAGTAACCGGTTCTTATTTATTCAATAGATTCGTACTGGTTGTGCCCTTTCAGAGACCAACGAGGACCTCCCCGTGGACCTGAAAATAAAAGATTAAAGAGAAATCTGGGGGTGTCGCTCCACCCCACAAAGAAAGAACTAAGGGGATGTCAGGTTTGTCTATCACTTCCTGGTTGTTGATGAGCCCAATATCACCCTCCTCACCTGTATCTTCCGATGAAGCGTACTGCCGTCTTCTCCGTCTTCTCTTCTTTGGTTTATCCTTTTTTTTTTACGGAAGAGGTACAGCCGTCCTTGGGTGGAAGCCACACTGTTGCCTTTCTAGTGAAGGCAGGCAGGGGACCCATTCCGAGAACGCCAGAAAAAGAGGAAAAGCCATACGGCAGAAAAAAACTCTCAGAGGATGCAGTTGGTATGAAGTACTCCAGGGAAAGGCTTCATCTTGATAGATTCTTGCTTGGAGTACTTGCAGGCTAAGGATGAAGTGGTAACAGTCTTTGTAGGCAAAAGGCGAGATGTAGTCCACCTTTCTGGTAGATGTCAATAAAGAAGGCACCCAGAAGTCCTCAGATGATAGGCACCAACAGAGCACTCAGGAGGATGCAGACAGCCAAAGTAATGACCGATGGACAGAGGATCGGCTGGGTACAGGTGTGACCCTACCGGAGCAGATAGAGGTATGAGCCGACAGAGAAGAGACAGACCGGCCCTGAGGAAACCGCTGCCGAACGGTAAAGAAGGACTGGACCGGACAGAGCGGAAAGCTAAGAGGTAGCGAGCCGAGAGGCGGAATATAAAGAAGGCAAGACGAGGATACAGGAAGACAAAGAGGAAACAAGGCTGCAGGAAGGAGCAAGGCAACGGAAAGTAAAACAAGGAAGGGAAGGGAACAGAGAGAGAGGGAGAGAGAGAGGGAGAGAGAGAGAGCAGCAATGCCGCAGGGAAAGTACGAGCCGGAACTCACAGCTGCCGTGGCGGGAACCGAAGTAGAAAGCAAACGCAGAAAGTAAGAAAGAAAGCTCACAAAAGAGGCAGAAGGGAAACAGAGGAATGGGCTGGCAGATATGCACAGAGACAGAGTAAACAAGAGTAGAACAGTGTGTAGACCCGGAAGCAAGAGCAAAAGGGTTGCAACGTGACGTTGCTAGGGAGAGCCATGGCTAAGTAGGAAAACACAGGAAGCAGTCAGAAAAGCTAGACCTGCACAGCAAAGAACAGAACATGATAGGATTCTCTAATGGTGTCTTGCTGTCCATGTGTTCCACAAACGCCAAGAGGGCAGGCGCGCGACAGTATGCCCCCTGCTTATGGGCAAACCACACGGTTTGCCGGGATGGCAACGGTGGAATCTCTGGACATGTCTGGGAGCATGGAGATGGGATTGTGGCTCCCAGGAGTCCTCTGAATGTGGATAACCTCTCCAATGGATCAGGTATTCAAGACAACCCCTTCTGTACCTACAGTCCATAACCATAGCAACATCATATTCTTCAGGCGGTAGGCCAGTGGGGACCGGAACAATGGGAAGGGACCGTTGGTATGGGTCCGTGTGGTGTTCTTTGAGCAAAGAAGAGTGAAAAACAGGGTGTATGCGTCTCATATGCTTGGGCAACTGCAAACTGTAGGCCACTGGGTTTATGCATTCTGCGATGGAAAAAGGCCAAAGAAACCGAGATGACATCTTGGATGCCCGCAACCAACGAGCCAGGTATTTAGTTGAGAGCCATACTTTGGTACCCTTTTCCCACACAGGGTTTGGTTGCCTACGTGGATTAGTCTGGGTACAGTAGCAGAGTCTGGCATGAAGAAGACTCTTCTTGGCAACGTTATGGGCGCTTCAGTGATGTTGGAGAGAGAGACGTCCACTGAAGGAATAGGAGAGGTCTGTTTGTTCTCAGGTAGAAGGGCGCGAGGGTGGAAATCGTAGGAACAGTAAAACGGACTAAGTGTGGTGGCACTTGTTTTGAGTTATTATAGGAGAACTCTGCAGTAGGGAGCAAACACACCCAATTGTCCTGTTGGTTGTTGATGTAGCAACGTAGGTACTGTTCCAGAGAGGCATTAAGTCTCTCGGTCTGTCCATTGGTCTGAGGATGAAAACCAGAAGACAACGCCTTCTCAATTCCTAATCTGTTGCACAATGCTTTCCAACAGCGTGAAGTGTATTGACTTCCTCGATCAGATATAATTTTGTCAGGCAATCCGTGGAGACGGAATATATCCTTGGCAAACACAGCGGCTATTTCTGCTTAAGAAGGTACACCAGGTAATGGAGAGAAATGGGCCATCTTAGTGAAAGCGTCAATAGTGACCATTATGCAGGTGCAGCCTTCCGAGGGAGGTAGTTCCACGATGAAGTCCGTGAACATGACGCTCCATGGTCTGGTGGGTAGAGTATTGTGTTGAAGCAGACCTATGGGCTTCTGAGTGTTGTGCTTGGCACTGAGGCAAATCGGGCAAGTTCGGACGTACTTGATAACGTCAGTAGCCATACCAGGCCACCAGAACTGTCCCCTAAGAAGCTCTGTAGTGTTAGCGATACCTCGATGGCCCGCTGAGGGACAATCATGGCACCATGTTAGGGCACACTGTCTGGTACCACCATCGGAAAGAAACAGACGCTGGTTGACAAAAAGCAGTCCGTTTTGCCTGCAAATGTTGTCTTGTGGTGCAGTGATAGGTGCTGTTGAAGCAAGTCTGGTGGCCTCCTTAACTTTTTGGGGGAAGGTGTTAACGTGACTAACAACTTTGTTCGAGGGAATAACTATCTCCGGGAGGTGATCAAGTGTGATGCCAGGAATGGGAATACAAGAGGGGGCATCGGCCAGTACATTCGTGGATCCAGGTTTGTAAAAGATGATGAAATCGTACTGGGCGAAGAAATGCACCCATCTAGCCTGCCGAGAGTTAACACACTCCATTTGCAGTACGACCTTTACGTTCTTGTGGTCAGTCCCCAAAAGAAAAGGGCGTGCGGCCCCTTGGAGGAGGTGGCGCCATTCTTCACAGGCGGTCCTCATAGCTAACAGTTCCTTTTCGATAACAGAGTAATGAGCCTGACTGGGATAAAGAGTCTTAAAGATATAGGCCACGGGATACTGATCTCCTTCGAACTCTTGCAGCAATGCTGCCCGTATAGCAGCCAAAGAGGCATTGGTTTCAACTATGAAGGGCCGTCCTTGGTCGGGTTGGCGTAGAATAGGAGCAGAGCGTAAAAGAGGTTTCAACTGAAGAAAGGCCTCCTCTGCTTACTTTGTCCAACTGAAAGGAAGGGAAGACTTCTTAAGAAGTGAAGTGATGGGTAGCACGTCTCAGAGAATCCAAAGACAACAAAGTCAGTGGCATGTTAAAAGGATACAATTTGTAACGCAACAGAAATTACAGGCAGTGTGCGTTATTAAGAGTCTGTATTCATATGCATCGAAGTCTGCCGGTGTTTATGTTCTAAACTGACCAAATCTGATGCAAAATTAAAAATACGACCATGCTTTGTTTAAGAGTCTCATCGCCATCAGTATGGTATCTGGGCAAAAAGTTACTAGCATAGTTCAAAGATACAGTTTGTAGTGATCCCAAACCGGTGATTGAGCTATCAGAATGCTTAATGTAGGGTACCTGGGTACCGGACTACACTTCAAGTATTTGGTGGGGCCCACTGCTCAACAGGACAGGAGAGCCAAAACCACTGTGCATGCAGGCTAGTGATGCGAGTTGTCGTCTGTCATACTTTGTTGGACAAGGGATGGATCATCTACATAAAATGTTTCCATTCTACAGTGATGTTGAGGCCTTTTTTGACGGTGTTCAACCCGTGGACCCATTTCTGTTCCAATTTTGTGAGGGTCTTGTCCATGTCTCCCTCCTTCCAGTAGGAGACAGCTTCTGTAGTACAAACCACTTAAGGTCCTTATTGGTGTGGTTTTTCTGGTTGTAGTGGTCGACCAGGGGTTTGTCGGGTACTTTATTCTTGATGCACGATCTGTGCTCAGATATTCTTGTTTTGATGGCCCGCATGGTCTTGCCAACATAAAGAAGACCACAGGGACATACGATGACATAGATGACCTGTTTGGTGATGCAATTAGTGTGGTGATTGAGTGGCCATGAGATGTTCTTATATTTGAATATCTTCTTGGTTTCGGTGAACTGACACGCCAAGGACTGTCCGCATCGGTAATGACCTTTCACCGGAGGCAAGTCCCATAGTGTCGACTGAGATACAACTGGTTCAATAAAAGTGTCAATGAGGGCGTCCTTCAGGTTCTAGTTCTTCTTGAACGCGAAACGTGGTATTTTGTTCAGGGTTCCTGTGTTCTTTATAAAATGCCAATGTTTTTTGATTGTGACCTGTACAAGATTACTGAGTTGGCTGTAGGTCGTCACGCAAACCAATGTCTCTAAGTCCTTCTTGGGTTTTTTTGTGAGGCAGATGGTTCTGTCAGTATTGGCTGCTCGTTTGTGGGCGTTTCTTATTGCCTTTTTGGGATATCCTCTTTCAAGCAGACGTTTCTTGAGGTCAAGGGCATGTTTGTTGTATGTTGTAGTCTCTGTGCAATTTCTCCTCACCCGTAAAAATTGTACTTGAGTCCTTCTGGGTGGTATCTGTCGAACTGTAAGAGAGTGTTGCGATCTGTAGGTTTGCGGTACAGTTATGTTTTCAAGGAGTTGCCTGATCTGTAGATGTGTAAATCCAAGAAGTCAATGCAATGGAAATCCCACTGCAATGTAAACCGTATGTGTTGGTTACATTGGTTGAGCAATCGTTGGAAAGAGGCCAGTTCTTGTTGGTTACCATGCCAGATGAAGAAGACATCATCTATATATTTTTTCCAGACAATGATGTTATTTCTATAGGGATTTTGTTCACTTACCTCACAATAATGTTTCTTTTTCTCATCTTCAGGATTGTCACTTTTCTTTGAATCATCCCTGCTTTTGTCTTCCTTGTTTGAATCCACACCATTCACGTTATGCACACATCCTCCCAGCCATGAAACAATTCAGCAGTATTCCACCGACATACGCCGACCAGCGCAGTGCACTTTTCCTTTACAATGTTATGACATTGAGGCATATTCACATTATCATGTTCGATTCCTTTCTGAAGTCCGCTTGTGCAACCTTGACCCGTGTAATCACCGGGCAACGCTCTTCTGTGAGAGCGCATCAGTAGCCATGACAACCCCACCTAACATCATGTTTTTATTACACCACAATTATTTATTGGCCCGAGCATCGTTCGCAAATTATATTGTTGCCTCCTTCCAACCCCATTGCTGTCGGATTTCATCTCCCTTGCCATGTCGACATTCTAAAATGGCTGACGGTATATAAATATAACACGTCGCCATAGCAACCTCACGCCGCACTCGTATGCCAGACCGGATGCTCACCATCACGTCCCCCTGGCCACTGGACTTTAGATCAAATATGCCAGGTAAATCAGACACCTCCCTTTTCACAAGCAAGGTGTCTCCAGGCTAAGTCACTGCCAGCCGTGTCTGCATAACACACGCTATCTTGACGCCATAGTCCACGGGTGGGTGTTATGCGCACTCAGCACTTCGCCTACTTGTTCACTCGGTTTTTGGTTTCCCGGTTACCCAGAGAGACACACTGTAACCTCCACTCTTCCCAGGGGGCAGCTTAGTGGTTTTTTGGCACGTTAACCATCCATCACTGACCACATAGTGCCTTCCTCATCACAAGTCATCACTCCCTTTTAGGTGTCTCTTGGGCGACCCAGGACCAGATGGCTCAGTTAACACGTGCCTTTATAATTTTTTCACAGTCCATGGTCAAATCTCGACCATCAACATTGACCCGTAGTCTCTAACCTCGCAGGAACACCGGTCTTCTGTTTAAGTGCTGGTAAGCGCTAACTTACATGTTCTTGCCACTCAATGTGACTCATGCTTACATCAGTGTCACTCATTCTTACACTGGTGATACATTCTTGACACCCCTCTCCTTGTTACAGCGATTCACACGCACGTAACCTGCCCCGGAAGTTACCAGCAGAACTTGAGCCACTGTGCTCCCCATTACGGTAAGATCCGTAATTTACATAGTCTCTCTTTGAGAGACCAGCATTCAATGCTTTAGAAATTGTTTTTAACTTTTGGAACCCCACACTTTCCTGACTTCCTTGTCTGTCCATTATCTCGACAGATCACATAGGAGCTTCCCTTACACCAATCTTCTCCGTCCTGATGAAGGCTGATCAAGTCACAGCCACACAAGAACAGCTTTGAGGCCGAAACACTGTTGTGTAAACCTTTCTCAGTGTCACAATATTGTCACTTAGTAACAGTCCAATTTACTGGCTTGTACCTAATGTACCGTAATTGCATTACCTTCCTCATGGCATCCCCCACAAGGGACCATAGAGATCGCTATTGCTGCTAAACTTGTTCAAAAAGGAGTCATTTTTGCACATGTATTTGTATATTGTTTTATGTAAGTTATATATAATTTTATCGAATGTCCTATGCTGCTTCCACATGTATATGCAACATAAACTCTGATGCATTAAATTTGAATCACATGCAGTAGTCATTTGCACTATTTTTTCGTCTATTGACTGTCAGGAACAGTGTTTTTTGCTTTTTGTGGGTCTTGTACTATTTAAATGTTCACCTACCTGGGTAGAGCACGGACGCAACCAGATGCCCTTTCGTATTAAATGCAGGTCACTACAGCCTGACTACTGGCAGATCTATTCAGTACTCAGAGGGTGCTGTGTGCCAAAGGAAAGTACTAGTCCACAAACAACTCATGTGACGAAACATCAAAAGGAGGCATTCAGCTGATGTGAGCATGGAGGGCTGGACTCCACTTCATAGAGTTCTCCTGCAGCCCCGGAGCTTAGCCAATTTGCACATTCTTGTGTGCATTTCACAGCAAGTGTGATACAGCGGTCTCTACTCAGTCCTGGTCACAGTGCTCTCGCCCAGTTACATTTCAACTCCTCCTCCTGCGAGTCACATCTACCCCTACCCACAGCTCTCTTCCATCTCACTCTTGCCCTTTAACCGCCCATTGCCTCCCTTTCTCACATGCAATCTCTGCCCCCATTTTGCTTCCCCTATAGGGCCTATATTTTCCTCTCTTTCGTGCCCCCTTTTTTAATCTTGCTTTCCTCACCTTTTCCTTGACTATTTCGTTTTCTGTCCCACTTTAATCTCTTTCACTATGTCTGCATGGCCATCCTCACTTCAGCCTTACACCCGCTGGACATAATCTCTTACAGTGAAAGACACCATACATTTGGTCAGTTATTAAATGGCAGAAACCCTTTTAAAGAGAAGTGGAACCTATTCACTTTACCATCCGTCCATCCCACATGGCCTTCAGGGGCCTATGTAGAACTTTTCAAAGTAATTCAACCCACAGGACAGGATCCCAAGTAGCCCAATTTCTGGACTGAAATAATAAACCTCATATCAGATTGTATTCTGGTACTTGTGGGTCTGTTTATATAACCTTTACAGGAATGCAAAATGAAATGCATAAAAATGGCACTCCCTGTAAAAGTGGATTAGAGAGTGCTTCTTCTGCCTATTTTAAAGAAATAAGAGTGTGAAAAAAGCATGTGACAAAAAGTGGGCATTGGTCTCACTGCATTACTAGTGACCAAATATTCACACTTCAGAGTTATTTTGTATGCAGATTACTGTTGTGCAGCAGAAAACATTTACATCTGTCCATGCGAGGGGCTCACTCCATAAGGCCAGTTACACATGCATGCAAACCTCCAGAGATCTTTGCACTGCCCGAGTTTTCGAATTCTGGCCAGAACCTTTCTGCCAATCATCCTTGCCCTGCCGATGAAAGGAGTACCATTTTGCTGTTCTAAACAATAATAATAATAATTTAGCATTCATATAGCGCTATGACCCCTCAGGTATCTGAGCGCTGATTATTATTACCCACGGTGTGTGGTGCTCATTTATTGACCTCGGAAGGATGAAAGGCTGAGTTTGGCACTGCCGGGATTCGAACCTGCGTCAGCAGGCTCTGCACAAATGTCAAAGCGAGCACTCTACTCACTGTGCTATCGGCTTGAAATAAAAGACATAGTAATGAAATAAAGATATACCATCAAAGCTCAAACTCGGATCTTGTCAGCGGGACCGAGCAAAAGCAAACCAACAGTCTCATCAAATATATTCCTCTTGGTTTGTGGGGAACTTTACCATAGGCCCACCTGTACACAGAGCAGGTTCACCCTGTCGAGAAATCCTAGCTGCACCACTGCAGCCAACTCAGTACGAGAAAGGACTCCCGCCAGGACGAAGAACAATTTGCATGGGCATACAACTTCAATGGAACCATGAAAATAAGTGTAATTAATTAGTTCCATATGTTCCTGCCCCGAATCCTAACTCTAAACAAATGAAGCTCTCCGAACTGCAGAAAACAGTACTAAGTTTCAAACCTGTCCAATTAACACCAATAAAGAAGAAAGGTTGTGCCTGAAAGTGTCCAGAACAGCAGCACTTCCAATATACGCTTTCAACTCTAACTGAGAAATGTTTCTGCCGTTTAGACTTTTTTTGGGACAGAACAGAGAGAAGCTACGTTCTGCCATTTACCCTTTCAGGCGCGGGACACATTCTAAAGGGGAAGCAGGAACACAGCAAAGCGATTCCAACACACGCACTCGATCCAACCGAGGCAAGCATCATACACGTTGGAAAAAATCTGGGCTAGGAAAGTGTGACACAAAATATCCCCATTTACCTGTTCTTGTCCAGAATGAACTCTGAACTATGCAAACTACTGTTTGAGCACCAGCCGAACGCTATGTACACAGTTTAAAGGAACATTTTCTAAAATGTCAACAGAAGCATCAGGCTGTACCTACCTTCTTTCTGAGTAGTTGGGGAGACAATGCAGTCTTCTTTCTTTGTGCATGGGTCCGGGTAGAAAGCAATTTGAGTGTCGGGGCGAGAAGCCAGGAACGCTCAAAGGCAGCTGTCTTTTTTCCTCCATGGTGTGTTGTTCCTGCTTGATTACAAATGACGGACGGCCACCAGGAAAGGCGCCCTTTTATGCCCCCCACCCCAAGTGGCGGGAAAGTTCAGAGCCTCTGACATCCGCAATGTTATGCAAGTACTATGTGACTGCCAGTCAGCAGCTGCCGCTACTTTGCTGCGGCTACTCTCCCCACAGCAATCGCGAGCCACACCCAGGGAAATTCCACCGACCGGGACAATTGCGCCCCGGACAGCTGCCCGCTTCGCCCGGGTCAAGAAACAGAATTGATTATTATATATGTAGTCACTTACACCAGAAAGGGTCAGTGCAGCAGCTGCACAGCAGTTACTGTGTTTGTGAGCATTCCAGAGCCTGAACCGTAAATGAGCTTTGGAGCAGCTACTGTGTCTACAATACCAACAACAGGCTGCCCTGTGTAATTTCAAAACCAGATGCTTAGAAAGTCACGTACTTACAATGTTTAATTTCAACGAATTACAGCTTCAACGTGCATTTCCAGAGGTTGCAAAAGGGCTCCTCTTAACAATATAACAAAGGGGTGAGAACTGAGAACGTCTAAGTTAATGGATGCTAAAAGAAATGCATACAAAATTCACCACAAGAGCCGGATTGCATGCACTCACTTGATGCTGCGTGGAATCAGGACATGAGCGTTTCGTAAAGTGTAGCGTCTAGTTCCCAACCGAGAAACGGACCATAGCAACGCTCCGCCTCCACTTCATCACGTGGGCGGATCTGCATCACGTGGGTTTCAACGTTTACGTGTCATCTTTTTTGCACGAGCGGGAAGGTAAGGCGTTGCACGAGCGGGACAGAACGGGAAGGCAAGGCGTTACAAGAGCGGGAGAGATCCCTCCGTTACAAAGCACATTTAGTATAGTTTGTTATTTGGTGCTTGAATTTGGTTTATGGTAAGTATTAAAGTTATTTCATGTTGATTGTTACTTAAATGCAGAGCGGCACTATTGGGAAGGGGGTATATCTGTGTAATGTGGGGGCTTGTAATGTGCATCAGGGGTGAGATTTACTTAAAGTACAAGCGGATTCAGTGGTTTTGCTTTTTTCGTTATTTCAGTGTATTTTAGGGATATGTAATGTGCATCACAGGGGTGAGGCAGTATTGGGGAGGGGGCATTTCTGTGTATTTTGGGGTCTGTGTAATGTGCACTACGGGTGCAATTTACTTAAAGTACAGGCTGATTCAGTTCTTTTTTGGGTTTTCTCATGGGCAGATGGGCTATTTACCCGTGGGAGATGTGTTTATGGAGTGGGGCTGGGCACAGTGCGTATCTCCCTTCCCAATGGGACTTCCACTGTACCAGTGAACAGTACAGCAAATAGTTATCCTCCCTGCTGGAGGGGAAGGGGGGGTTGGAGGATTTGTTATTTGCAGCAGATGGGGGATATGTATGTGCAGCAAATGGGGATATGTGTTTTATGCAGACAGACGCATTTGGGTGCAAATTTCCAGCATAACAGTTCAGTTATTTTTTTCTCCTGCATGGGGGGCGATTTGGCATTCCCCGGGGAAGGGGTTGTTCATTTGCCCCTTTGTAATGTGTGGCAGAGAAGGCTAAAGGGAGGCCTTATATTGCTTTCATTATCAGTCACACATTTTAAGTCCCTATGAGACCCGAGATAGCATTGTGTGTTTGTTCAAAAGTTTGCTGGTACTTTCTAAAATGCCTTTACAGCGTCATGACGTATTTCTGTTAAGTCGTCGTGACGTTTTTTCACGTACGACATCTATACCTGCTTAGGAAGAGAATCACAGAGGAAGGACAACTCCATGCCGTGAATGGGCAGGTATTTATTTTTTATTGTGTATTTATAAGGCGCTTCTACATCTCTGAAGTGTTTTGAAGCGCCAGGTATATTTATGTGCCGGTGGGTTTGTTTTTCCTATTTTGATTGCAGCAACAGCAGATCTTTGTGTGTCTTCTTGGCTGGCATTATCCCCATCCCAGCTCCCCCTTCATGGAGACTGTACCCGCGGTGGCGTCTCTCCTCACGCCGACCCGCGGTTCGGGTGGACGCCGCCATCTTGCGAGGATCTGCGCATGCGCGGATCGTCAGTATTTCGACGTCCCGCGCATGCGCAGTGTCGGAACATGCGTTCCAAGCCTCGCTTTGACCCCGGGCCATAAAAGGGCACCGCATACACAGGGACAACGCGTCTCAACGCGGTTGTTACTGTGTATGCGCTGCTGGATCCCTGGCGCTTGTTTTCCAGCCCTCCAGTTCCCTGTTCTAACCTTTTCTGCCTAGTCCTGCCTCATCTCCCCATTTCCGTCTTGCTTCCTGGTCCTCCTACTCTTTCTGCCCTCATTTCTGATTCCTTGCCTATCCCTGGTTTAGGGTAGAGTAGGTCCTGTCTGGGTTCCTAGTTGTGGTGGGGCCTCGCCTGTCTGAACTGCTATTCTTGCAGTTTGCCTTCCTTTGCCTGTCTTGTGCCCTGCCGGTACCTGTGCCTTACTGCCTTTTGGAAGTTCCTGAGTTCAGCCCTGTTATCATCGGTGATTTCATCAAGCCTTCTCAGCCAGTGGAAACACTGTCCCGACGTCACGCAAATTCTGAGAAGTGCCACCCGTGGCGTTGGGAGTTGGTTCAGTGCCGTCCTGTGTTATATCGCCAGGAGGGGATTTGGGCTAATTTCTCGCGTTACCCATTCATCGGCCATCATACATCGACATACTGGCAACCTCAACTCCACGGTCCACAGGAAGCAGAGGTAACTCACGATCTCGTGAAGATTCGTTTAACAGATTGAGACGCCTATCCTCCAGTCCCGACATGGACGACATGCAGGAACTACGTGAAGAAATGCGTGCCATGCGTCTTGAAATGACCACTCTCCGCCAGGAAAACAACACCCTCAGACAAGCATTGGATCGGTGTTTGGCTAATCCCGCACAACCTGTCACACCGCCAGAGAACTCCATGGCTTACACTACATCGATGAAGTATGATGGTGATCCGCGTCGAGTGGCAGAGTTCTGTACTCACTGTCGGATCCATTTCCAATTCAGGTCTACTCATTTTTCTCAAGACAAGGCTAAGATCGGGTATATCCTTGGAAATCTAACCGGCAATGCACTCGCCTGGGCCGCACCTTTGGTCTCTACCAACAGTCCTCTGTTGGGTGATTTCGCTGCCTTCGAGAAAGCCTTTTTGGACGTTTTCAAACCGCCCAATTTGGCAGCCATGGCCCAGAATCAATTAATGGAGCTCAAGCAAGGGTCAGGTGACATAATCCACTACATCAGTCGGTTTTGACAATTAGCAACCGATTCACAATGGCCCGAAATCACTCAAAAAACCTTGTTTCGTCGGGGACTACGAGAGGAGTACAAAGACGAACTGCTGCACATTCCGGAGCCAGAAACGTTGCCTGCACTGGTGGAACAAGTCTTACGCATTGACCACAGGTTAACCGAACGACGGAGTGAACGCCGCAGATCTGACAGGTATCAACCAATTCTTCCAGCACAGAACCCCGGACCGACTGTTTCTACCGATGTAGGTCCAGAACCCATGCAGTTGGGTGCCGTCCGAGGTCCGTTATCCGAGACTGAAAAGAAAAGAAGACGACAGAAGAACTTGTGCATGTATTGCGGTGGTTCTGGCCATTTTCTAGGCACCTGTCCGCTACGTCCTCTGAAGAAACAGGAAAACTAACGGGCCCGTTGTTTGAGGCGAAGGCAGCAGCGGGCCGCCCTTCTGAATCCGTCCTTCCTCCCATGAACTCAGTACCCTTGTTGATCCTGAAAGTCGGTGTTGCTTGGCTTGGAAAGTGTGTGAAGACCTGGGCCCTTCTGGATTGCGGAGCATCTGGCAACTACATCGATGCCTCGTTCGGGATTGCCAATGGGATCCGTTTACATAACAAGGAACGACCAACGGTGGTCGAGGTGATCGATGGTTCTACTTTGTCTTCTGGTCCGGTTTGCCAACACTCCGATCCCTTGTGGCTCTCTGTGGAAGGGCATCTCAAACGTATCTCATTGGACGTCATCAAGTCTCCTTCATTTCCGGTGGTGCTGGGTTTACCATGGCTGTTGTATCACAATCCCCAGGTCGACTGGACCGCTCGCTCCCTGGTGTTCTCTTCGACACGTTGTCCTCGTGACTGTGTACTTCACGAAACCTTTCCTGCAATTTTGGAGTCCCTGAATCCTGCTGATGTATCTGCTCCTTTATGTGCCACTCAATCGGTTCCTCATGAATATGCCGGATACCACAAGGCGTTCTCCAAGCCTGAGGACATACCACTACCACCCCATCGGCATTTTGATTGTTCCATTGACGTTCTGCCTGATGCGATCATTCCCCATGGCAAGATCTATTCGTTGACTCACCTCGAGAAAGGCATCCTACAGGAGTACATTACGGATTGCCTCAACAAGGGCTACATAGTGCCGTCCAAATCCCCTGCAGGATTCCCGTTGTTCTTCGTCAAGAAGAAAGAGGGCACTTTACGTCCTTGTATCGACTACCGTCAACTAAACGAGATCACGAGGAAGGACAGGTACCCGTTACCACTCATCCGGGACATCATCGAATCCCTGAAATCAGCACAGATCTTCACCAAGCTGGATCTAAGAGGGGCCTATCACTTGGTGCGGATTAAGAAGGGAGATGAGTGGAAGACGGCCTTCAAAACACCTATTGGTCACTTCGAATACAGGGTGATGCCGTTTGGTCTCTGCAACGCCCCGGCAGTCTTCCAACGGTTCATGGACGATGTCTTTTCTGACCTTATTGGAATATCTGTCTGGGTTTACCTTGACGACATTCTGGTTTTTTCTGACACTCATACTGCACACGTGGCGCATGTACAGGAAGTCCTCCGTAGATTAATACACAACGGCCTGTATGCCAAAATTGAAAAATGCCAATTTCATAGGGAGAGCATGGAGTTTCTGGGTTACGTGATCAGCAACACAGGAGTACAGATGGATCCCGCAAAACTGCAAGCAATACAAGAATGGAAATCGCCACATGGCGTGAAGTCACTTCAAAGGTTCTTGGGCTTTGCCAACTTTTATCGGCGTTTCATTCCACGCTTTTCTCAACTGGCCAACAGTCTAACCCGCCTAACCAGTACCAAGGTGCCGTTTCTCTGGGACACGCAGGCCAAGGAGGCATTCCGGGAATTAAAAAGATCATTCATGTCGGCTCCTGTTCTTAGACATCCAGATGATGTAAAACCATTTGTGGTTGAAACAGACGCTTCGGACTACGCAATTGGGGCGGTCTTACTACAGCAAGATGCAGTCACGGGAATAGAGCACCCGGTGGCATATTACTCGAGGAAATTGTCAGTGAGTGAGAGAAACTATGCAGTGATAGAAAAAGAATTACTGGCGATAAAGGCTGCCTTCGAGGAATGGCGACATCACTTGCTGGGTGGGAGGTACCCGGTGGTGGTTCGCACGGATCACCGTAATCTACAGTTCCTGCGCTCTTTACAATGCAGAACCTCCTGTCATGCTCGTTGGGCCTTTTTCTTTTCACAGTTCGATTTCACCGTCACGTACATTCCTTGTTCCCAGAACACTAAGGCTGATGCCTTGTCTCGGTCTTTGGAAAACAACGTTGAAGGTGTCAAGGAACCGGAACCTCTGATAGCGTCCAAACATTTTCTATTGATGGTGACTCCCCAGCTCCAACAGTTGACTGAGGCCACACGAACGGATCCCTCAAGAACACAGATACTACAACGTGCTGACATCAGGGAACGTGACGGCTTGTTGTTCTTCAAGGATCGTCTGTACGTTCCCACATTGGAACTCCAGAAAATCGTTTTACAGAATTGTCATGATTCCGTCGTTTGCGGTCACCGTGGAGTCCGCACAACACAAGAACTGGTTGCACGACAGTACTGGTGGCCTGGATGGGCTACAATGGTAAAGCACTACGTGGACTCTTGCCCTGTATGTGCCCAGACCAAGATTCCTCGCAAAAGGCCCATTGGTCTTCTGAAACCCACGCCAACGCCTCCGTACCCTTGGCATACCATCGCCACGGATTTCATCGTTGACCTGCCCCTGTCTGGTGGTTTCACGTGTATAATGGTGGTGGTGGATTGTTTCACCAAGACTGCTCATTTCTTGCCCTTTCCTAAACTGCCCACTGCATCCCAGATGGCACGTTGTTTTCTACACGAGGTGTATCGTCTTCATGGTCTTCCGGAGAAGATATTGTCAGACCGGGGGTCTCAATACATCTCTTCCTTTTGGGGCCAACTGTGTCGGCATTTGGACATTCAGCGAGCCCTGAGTTCCGGCTATCATCCGCAGACTAATGGACAGACGGAACGTACCAATCAGACCCTTGAGCAATACCTACGTTGTTATGCCAATGCTACCCAAGACAACTGGTCGGAATGGTTGGACACCGCGGAAGCAGCTTACAACAACGCTGTTCATTCCGCTACCGGACTCAGCCCTTTTTTTTGCTCTACTGGTCTTCATCCCAGACTGCTGCCTGTTCATCCAACATCTTCCAGTGCCGTTCCATCTGCAGATGCCCTGGTGTCCCTGATCCGCGATCAACATCGTCTGGCGGCCGGTACCTTGGCAGCGGCACAAGCACATATGAAGGAGCAGGCTGACAGGAGACGGAGCCCTGAGCCTGTCCTTCATGTTGGGGACATGGTTTGGCTGTCCTCCAAGAATCTACCGGTATGCAACTTACCTGTGAAACTAGCCCCCCGCTTTTTTGGTCCCTTTCGCATCACAGGGCGTATTTCGTCTGTTGCCTTTCGTTTGTCTTTGCCTCGCTCTTGGAGGATCCATCCTGTCTTTCATGTTTCCCTTTTGAAGCCCTACGTGCCCGATGTTATGGGTCGTACCTGTTCCCGTCCTGCCCCGGTCTTGGTTCGGGGGGTCCCTGAATTTGAGGTGCAGGAGATATGCGATTCACGGATTTGGCGAGGTGCTCTGCAGCTTCTGGTCAGCTGGAAGGGTTATCCTGCTTGTGACCGTACTTGGGAACCGCGCTCCTTCGTGCATGCACCGCGCCTGGTTCGGGACTTCTATCTCCGCTACCCTTGGAAACCCGGTGCTCCGGGGTTGTCCGGGAGGGGGTATGGTGTCACGCCGCGCGCTCGCTCGTGGGCGCCACTTACCTGTCCTGGGGTCCCTGGTCCACGGCCGCAGCGGTCTCCTCCTTCATGGAGACTGTACCCGCGGTGGCGTCTCTCCTCACGCCGACCCGCGGTTCGGGTGGGCGCCGTGGACGCCGCCATCTTGCGAGGATCTGCGCATGCGCGGATCGTCAGTATTTCGACGTCCCGCGCATGCCAAGTGTCGGAACATGCGTTCCAAGCCTCGCTTTGACCCCGGGCCATAAAAGGGCACCGCATACACAGGGACAACGCGTCTCAACGCGGTTGTTACTGTGTATGCGCTGCTGGAGCCCTGGCGCTTGTTTTCCAGCCCTCCAGTTCCTTGTTCTAACCTTTTCTGCCTAGTCCTGCCTCATCTCCCCATTTCCATCTTGCTTCCTGGTCCTCCTACTCTTTCTGCCCTCATTTCTGATTCCTTGCCTATCCCTGGTTTAGGGTAGAGTAGGTCCTGTCTGGGTTCCTAGTTGTGGTGGGGCCTCGCCTGTCTGAACTGCTTTTCTTGCAGTTTGCCTTCCTTTGCCTGTCTTGTGCCCTGCCGGTACCTGTGCCTTACTGCCTTTTGGAAGTTCCTGAGTTCAGCCCTGTTATCATCGGTGATTTCATCAAGCCTTCTCAGCCAGTGGAAACACTGCCCGACGTCACGCAAATTCTGAGAAGTGCCATCCGTGGCGTTGGGAGTTGGTTCAGTGCCGTCCTGTGTTATATCGCCAGGAGGGGATTGGGCTAATTTCTCGCGTTACCCATTCATCGGCCATCATACATCGACATACTGGCAACCTCAACTCCACGGTCTACAGGAAGCAGAGGTAACTCACGATCTCGTGAAGATTCGTTTAACAATTTGTGGCTGTGCACGCCGAGGAAATTTCAGGGCAGATGTTTTTTCAAAATTCGGCTGCCAGCGGCAAGTCGGATTATACGCCATCTTTCTTCCCCCTGATCTGCGCAGCGCGGCTTGCACTGTTAAAACAGCAATGATCTCACCCAGTTGGAAATGAAACCCCATGTCGATCCCATTTTTACCACAACCGCATGCTAGCTTCTTTTTCTGCACTGCTGCACAGCCTCACGGGGGTTTGGATGCCTCCGGGGCTGCCGAGCCCTCCTGCGCTTGGGGATGATATATATGCCGCCACCGGAGCAGAGGACGAGTGCGGCGGCAGCCCAGTGCTCTGGATTAAGAGCAGCTGCCGCGGGGGGATCGCTACAACGGCATGAAGTTCCCTTGGCATGATTTCTTTAACTTTACTGCCTTTACGAGGTGAGGGGTTCTGATTTGAACATTACAGGGAGATGTGGCTAAGTTTACCACTCATTCTGCCAGGCAGTGCACTGAGCTGTACTGGCCAGAGTCTGTTTGTATCACAAGATGTCTTTCTTGATTTCTCCTCCTCCCTTTACCCCCCGGGCATTTCCTCTGCTGTCTGTATAGGACAGAGTTCCTTAATTTCCCTGCATTGTCTTATTGACTAGGTGCCTGCATGTTCATCTATGCTATACAGTGAAAATGCAGACTCTTATGTAGTCTTGCCAGCAAGATAACAATTGAGTATTTTGCCTTAGAAATAGCCATACTGAAGGCAGATATCTTCAATCTGTGGGGCGTGTGATCCAGGGTGGCGAGAAAAGAGAACAAACATTTTTACCACACTTATCTGTGCATGGCGAGCCACTGGCCCCCCATTCACATGCCCAGTCAGTGCGACGTGGCCATGAAACAGGAAATAAATGCAGCCTGGACGTGCGCTTTCCTGCATTTCTATCGCACATCCACACTGCGTTGTTGCTTCCTGCTGGCGCTGCCAGTGTCTTGTTGCCTGGTAAGGGATGCCGCTTCTCGGCTCAGCCCCTCACACCACAGTTGGAGGGGGTGCAGGGAAGCAAGCCTTTCAGGCCTTTGCCGGCCCCTCTGCTTCCCTCTCCCACTTTGGACCCACGAAGGTGAACACGTGGGGAGAGGAGGCAAGCAGTGGGGACGGAAGCATGCATTGCCGGTGTTGTATGATCTCCGTCTCCCCCATGGCAGATTGCTGGGCTCCAGCAATCTGCCGCGGGGGAGCCGGATATCATACAACACCGGCCCACTGCCTTGGCTGCCCCTCTTCCTTGTCACCTTTCTGGTCCATGGACGGCTCTGGCCGGATCTGAGATCCGGCATCAGATGTCTGGCTGATCTCCTGACCGGGCCTGCCTCACTCATGATCAGCTTTACCAAGCCCCCAGCTTCACAGAGGGAAGCTGGGGGCTCGGTGACCTAATCTTTGCAGTGCTCCTTTCCCCAGCCGTCACTCGCGCATTTCCTGGCTCTGTTTGCTCATCCCGTTTTGTTTTCTTCTGTCCTGAAAGGGACACTACGGAAATCAATGGGCCATGAACATCACTGTGGCGGGGAGGGGGGATTACTGTTGAAAGCAGGCATTCTACATGCTGGACACATTAATGTTGTTCAAATGTGCAATCTACACGTTAATAGGAAAAAAATCATTTCAAACTCCAAAACGCTGCTGAAACTTGCGTTCTAGTGTTCTTTGAGATTTATTTTGTTTTTCTGTCAGAGCACCACACCAATACTCTGTAATTTGTGTGCCCCTTACTTTGTGTTTTATCACAGGCTATATTTATGAAGATGTTATGTTTATCAAACTGGTTAATCACAAATAAATGCTTCCGTCGTACTGATAGCAGTTATTGGGAAACTAAACTGGGTTCATGGGTGCCAACTTTTGGTTTTCACTACAGAGGCAGAAATACCCGAATGCATTGCACAACTTTGGCCAAACACATTTTATTGCACTTCCTTTTTTATAAGTAATTCGATTAACAAGTTTTGCATATATGTTTTGTTTTTATTGTTTTGGTTAAATTCAACATTTATTACATTCAAAGAAACAACAACAATATATCAATACACATAATTATATTTTGAATACATAACGTCTCAGCAACGGTCTGTCAACCTGCTGAGCTACCCCGGTAGCCATCTACTATAGAGCGAGTCTTTGCATCCCTTGATGTACTAAAATTACTGCATTACCAACAGTACTTTGGGTGCACCACTACCATAGAAGTGATTTAAAGTGGAATTCATGTATATCTTCCTGCTGTGGGTGCCAGACCTTTTCCTGCATGGGGCACCATATGTTACAGAGAAGCCAGGGGCCCTTGTGTCTGGCATGGCAGCCGCGGCAGTCTGCTGCTACGTCAGCGCTTTCACAGAAAGTCAGTAAAAGCTACATGGCTATTACTCGATGTTTCCAAAAGTTAGCTCAGTGAGTTAAGACCTACCGTGTCGGATTGTATGTAAAATATGTAGATGAATGATTGGAATGCCAGCAGGCTGGACTTCTCAACTATTCTAGGCAGGGAATAGAAAAAGTAAAATAGAACAAGCTGATGCTATTTCTCGCTCTATTATTGTTTGTCTCTGTGACTGAGTATGAGTCACATTTCCAGGTATGTGCTCTGACTGCTCTCTGTTCTGTCTGCCAACTGGGATGGACTGGCCTATAGGGAACTTTGGAGATTTCCCAGTAGGACCTTGCACCCTAGGTCCCTTTTGTGTACGGGGGAGGATGTGTGCTGACTGGTAGGTAGAGTGTAGTGCGCAAATATTGGTATGGTCAATCTGGTACGTCTATAAAAAAAATTGATTGTACTTTTTCAATTGCAGGAACACAAATTGGCTCTATCATCCTATCTTGGACAGCAAAGTCCTCATCAGCAATGGCACCATGCAAAATCCTGACATCTGTAGTAGGACTTGCCGACGGTGAGAATGCCTTTTTTTTAAAACAACTATTTTGCTGTGGGTGATGGTGGGGCAATTTTAAAGGTATAGTTAGGAGTCACAATCTGGGATTTCAAACCCATTTTTGAGGCTGCTCCTTTTTTCATGTCCAGTTTGGGGCAGTATTGAAAGTTCACCTCTCATGTGGGAGTTGCATTTACAGTGCACTCTCTCCTGGTTTCCCAGGTTTACGTCCTACTTACTAGCTGATGCCTAACACCCAAGAGCTGGTTTTAACCCCTGCTCATCTAATATTAATTTTGAAGTCTCAGGTAGACCCATGTATACTTGGCTAACTGTTGCTGTTGTCTTTGCAGCAGCGTCGCTCCAAGCGTTGGTGGGTCAACCTAACCGTTAACCAGCGAAAAAAATCCAGTGAAGCACTTGACCCAGTCACACAGGCAGGAAAGGATTTATTTTCCCTATGTACCATTGGTTGAGTAGAAGTGCTGAAAGATTATATCGGTCCTGGGCAATGTGCATCCATGTGTAGTTTTCGCTGCCAATCTGTGGCCTAGTCCAGGACCACACTTCAAAAAAGAAATTCGAACTAGAACTTCACGATCTGAACAGGGAGCCTTCTGAAACTTGTATCAATGTGTTTTTAAAAAAAAATCCAACCAGTATTTCTGACCCATTTTTGCAGAGATTTTTAACCCCAAGCTGTTCACATGGTTTCTTTTGGGGACCTTTTTTAAAATATTTTTTCCCCCAGCCTTTTCACGTGGTTCGTTTTAAATCTTTACATGTGGTGTTTGCCATTTTAAATCTTTTGAAGCATTTTTAATTTTTGAAAACTTGAAATGGTTTTTAAAAACTAACGTGACATAAATTAAAGTGGAGTTGCAATGTTTTCACAGATTCAGGCACCTTTTTTAGATGGATCGTTGCTACAAAGTGAAAAGATCTTTTTCAATGTACCGATGGGAGAAAAAAGGTTGATTTAGAAAGACCGCTGCATGACCGCACATAGCAGTCTTTCTAAATCGAACTATCATACTTGTCAAACCCCTGCCGCACATGAGGGCGCGCAGGGGCTGAAAGGCGCTGTGAGCCCCAGCGGAGTCGTCGCAGGAGGCAGAGGTGAGTTTTGGACTGTATATGTGTGCATGTGTGAGTGTAGGTGGGTAGGACGCGTGGGTAGGATGCGTGTGTCGGGTGGTGGGTGGGGAAATTGGAGGTTCGGGAGGTTAACCCCGACCCGATTAACGAGTTAATGATCGGGTGGGAAAGGAGGGGGGGCAGTATGTGATATTTCCGCATTTTAAAGCCAGTACAAAAACGGGTGAAAGAAATCGGTCTTTTTTTGTGTTTGGGCTTTAAAATACAGAAATATAACATAGAAGTGCATCGTTCCTAGTGCCCAAAGATGGTAGGAATTTCAAACGAAAAGCAGAAGGAGAGGTGGAAATCAGACAAAAGAAATGCAAAAACACGGAAATATGAGATCTCTTATTTGGACTTTGGGTTCACATGGATCGCAGTTGCTGGACAAGTTAAGCTGCAGTGTGTGGTTTGTGGAGCTACATTAGCAAGCCTGAAGCCAACACAATTAAGGCGGCATTTGGAAACAAAACATGCCGATTTAGCAAAAAAGACCAGGGATTTGTTTGTACGGCAGCTGCAAAGCAAACAAAAGCAAAAATACACCATTAAAATGTGGCCTCACTACCTGCAAATGCTTTGGAAACTTCTTAACACATCTGGGCAAAAACAAAAGCCCTTTACAGATGCTGAGAAAGTAATTCTGCCAACAATTCTCGCTGTCAATCGGGTGTTGCTTAGTGACGGTGCAGCAGAGAAATGCTATAGTATCCCTATGTTTGACACCACATTTTTCCGCTGCATCACTCACCTGTCCTTTGATATCAGCACAGAATTTATATTGTGCTTGAACCAGTGAGGTTGCCCTACAGTTGGATGCGGCCACTGACATTTCAAAAGAAGCACATTTGATTGCTTTTGTGAGGTACGGCTGTGGAAAATAAAAGAAATATTTTGTAAACTAATTCAGGGCAGAGCAACTGCATCTGTAGTCTTTGACATTGTTAACTACTTCCTAAATTCCCACTGCCTAAAGTGGGAGGCGTGTGTTGGTATTTGCATGGATGGTGCTCCTTCAATGTGTGGTGCTAGAGCTGGGTTAAAAGCAAAAGTATTGGCAGTATCTCCACATATATTGTGGACACACTGTGTGATCCCCCGGGAAGCTTTGCCTGTGTGCAGTATGGGGAATGGACTCTCAGAGGTTCTGACGTCTGTTGTAAAGATTCTACATTTTAGATTCTACATTTTATTAAGATGCACTGCACAAGAACCCATCCGTTTGCCACATTATGTGCAGAAATGGGAGCTGAACATGATGCTTTGTTGTTTCACACGGAGGTCAGGTGGCTCTCCAGGGGAAAGGTTTTAAATCACGTTTAGGAACACAGGAACAAAGTGAGACACTTTCTCCTGGGTTTAGACCAGACAAAAGAAGAGCCTCTGTTTCTAAACCTCTCTCTGCAAGGCACAGAAAAGAAACCACATCATTGGCTATGAACGCAAAAATATCAGCATTCAAGAAGAAGCTGGAGCTTTGGCAGAGGAGGGTTGTTTGCATTTCGATGTGTTTCCATTATTAGCAGATGCTCTTGAGGAGACACAGTATGATCTTTCATGTGTTGCTGAACTAATAGGAAACAATCTCAGAACCAGTCTCAAAGTACTTTCCAGTGGACAATACTAGCATCAATGACTGAGTGGTTCAGCGTTATCTGGCAGACTTAGGGGCCCACCTCCCAATACAACCTCAGGAGAAACTAATGGAGCTTCAAAGTGACCGTCTACTGGAGAGCCAATTCAAAAAATGGTATTTGGGTAAATTTTGTCAAAATGCAGAGTTTAAAACTATATCCAAATGTACTGTTACCTTTCAGCACCTTGTACGTTTGCAAGATTGGATTCTCAGCACGTGTAGCCCTAAAGACTAAATATTGGTCAAAGCTGGAAGAAAACCTGTGGTTGGCTATTGCAAAAATTGAACCCAATAGTGACAAGCTTGCTGCTGAAAGGCAGGCCCACCCTTCGCACTAGTTCTCCAGTGTGCCACTGTCCAACTTGCGAAACAAATTGTTACATGTCAAACATTACTGTAGGGAATAAATATCCAACACTACTTTTAGCCAAGCCCTATGTAGCAAAACATTCTGAATGCTGTGTTTACAAATATTTGCCCTCTAATCTAATTTGAGTTATTGCAAGCAATGATTTTTAAAGAATTTGGTGTTTGGCACCCACACCTCCATTTGGGGCACCATTCTACATCAGTTGACGATAACCGTTTGCAACCAATAAACATTTTGGAGTCCATGTGTATAGGGAGGCCCAAGCCAGGTACCTTTTTCTTAGGGGGGTCTTGGAGTGAAAAAAGTTTGAAGACCACTGCTGTAGAGTGACTATCTTGTTATCACGAAAATTTGTAATTTTTTTTTAAAAAAAAAGCAAAAATCTTAATTGCCATCTTGCTGGCAGCACTATATGTTAACATATATTTTGATTGCTAGTTTGGAAGAGCACTTAGACCCTCCCCGGTCCCTAGGGGACAGTGCACGTGTGGGCTTGAACGGCAGAAGCTTAATGTACTAAACAAACCTTTGCAAAATCCCTGGTTGCTTTTTAAAGTGGTCCATTATCCACGTGCTTGCTGTGCCCTTGTGTGCAAAGTTGCTATGGTACAGTGCATATACAACTCGTACACATGACCGCACCGTCGGTGGGTACGAACGAAATCGTTCCAGTGCTTTACTGTGAAGGAAAGAGTTGCTCGGGACCAGTGATACTCAAGATTTCACTCGGTCATTTGCTTAAGAACATTGCAGTGTCGCATAGCCCCTGTGAGAATGTGTCTATTGTATATAAAGGGCACTGCTTGTAATTTTCAATAAATTGCCCAGACAGCTGCATACCGGTGCACAGACGCCCGCTGGCATAGATTCCCTTACTCCCTTTCTCTTAACAATGCTTGCAATCTGATCATTGCTTTCACTTAAGCCGTTGAACACCAGCCAACCTAAAAAAAAGTGGCATCCATTAATTGTCCAGCAACTGAATTCGCATTAAAGGAGAGTCTCGACCTGCTTCCTCACCCACCGCCGTTCCACCTTGTTCAAGCTGGGGAAGATTGTTTACAGTATGTGCATCAGTTTGAGATTTGTGTAATGTGAAAAGTGTACAGGGCAGGTACTCTGTTGTTAAGTTCAAGGTCAAAGCACCCCTAAAGAGGTTCTGTAAAGCTGCCCCCCATAAAACGCGAGCTGTCTGGCATTCAAAGACTGTCATTTGGTATTGTAATGCTTTTGAATATAATTTTTTCACTGCTTGAAGTTACGGATGCTATACCCGTGAGGCAGAGCTTTTTACACCATTTAATTTAAAGAACACATAGAGGGGCTGTTTACCCCCGTTTTCCATTGCCTTTTCGGTTCACAGTAGGGCTAGTTGTGCCAGCCTTTATGTGCGGGGGACAATTGTCTAATTCCCCCCATGACTCGTGCTCTCCTCCATCTACGTTTAGTTTGTTCAGCACTTTGGGGAAATCGCTACATGATTTAATGATTTATGGCCAAATATGGTAAATTTTCGTTGATGCCTGCTTTTAATTTTTATAAACAGAAGGTAATCCCTATAATATTACATGATGCAGAGGCGAGACCATGGCGGGAGGATCTCTTTTGGGCCAGGTTACAGGGTTACTACTGGCGGAATATATTGCATCTACCCCAGAGCCAATCCATTTCCAGCATCAGACACGAATTGGGCTTGATATCCTTGAGCACTGGTTATAAATGGAAGATGGCATCATTTTATCGGAAATGTTTACTATTGACCAATGGTAATTCAATTATGCATGTAATCGCAAAATATATATATATTTTTTTTTTTATTTGTATATGGTTTATTAAACCTTTACAAAAGAAAACACATAAACACACAAAATACACAAAATAGATACACAGTTACAGATTTAGCATAATGAAAGAGCTATAAGAATATTTAAGAGCACAGAAATCGGAGACACATCCTAAAATCATCAAAAAGTTGCAAGAGCAAACACAGTAGCAACAAACAAACAAATTACCCTAAATCCTTAACCCATATCCTAAGACAGCATGGTGACAAACAAGCATATCTATATCTATTCCAGATGGAGGTTACGAATAAAACTTGATAGGGCCAAACCCTCTCTACTTGTTCCAATACACAGGCACCGTTGCCATACTAGGTCAATCGAGAGACCTAGAAATTTTAATTTCAAGGCATTCAGACAAGAGTCTCTCAGGACTTTAAGATGAGTGCAAAACAGAATCAGGTGTTTAGCCGTTTCAGGAACTAAGTAACAAAATCTACAAAGACTGTTGGCCGGTGTAATCTGTTTCCACCTCAACTTAGTATCCCGAGTAGGTAGAATATTCCAACTCAGTCTGAGTAGTGTTTGTCTGTGATCCCGATTTGGGAAAATCTTAAGAATTGAAGAGAGAGTTCCTCTTTTTTTATGCTCATGAGCCAAGTGAGACATAGAAGCATATGCATGAAAAACATCCATAGTCCGGCACCAATCAAAATCCCACAGCTTCATTTTAGTTTTAATCGGGTTAGTGATTAGTTGCTCTAAGTCTGAACCGATATTGGCCAAAATATCTTCACAGAGCATAGCAAATTTATATAGGAAACCAGATCGATAAATGTTATTGCCAACCAGTTCGTATAGCGTGTTGGCGGTAGGGGCCTTTAGTTTAGCATAGAGCAAAAGCTTCCTCCACTCGACTCGTGCTGTCAAAGAAATATAGCCTAGCTCGAAGCGAATCGCAGCAAGGGGTACCGCATTTGGGATGAGTAAAACCCGTCTCCATAAGTCCCCTTCAATACCCTCCAATTTGGCGATGGTTAACCGAGTGCCGAACTCTAGGCCATATATCAATTTCGGTGCGATTTTCCCCTCAAAAAAGAGTAAAGCAGGTCTAATAGAGAATCGGCCATATTTACGGTCAATTTTAAGGACCTGACTGGCCAGTACCTTAGCTTTATTCAGGAAAAGAAGGTTTTGCCCTTTTGAACCTCTGCTTGCTCCCAGGAAATAGCCCAGGTAAGTAAAGCAAGTGGAACAGGTTACAGTCACATCACCTAACTTCCAGAGATTTGTTTTCTTCCTAACAATCCCTTTAGAAAAGGCAAGGATTTTGGTTTTCGCCGGATTAATGTTCAGACCATTAAGTTGAGCATAATTGGCGAATAGATCCAGCAAACGCTGTAGTCCCACCTTAGTTAGATCAAATAGAACAAAATCATCAGCGTAAGCCAGCCAAATAAGCTTCAAAGTGCCAATACTCGGCGCTAATAGCCCCTCTTTCAAGAGGTACTCTGCTGCATCTGAGACATATTGATTAAACACCCAAGGGGCTAGCACACAGCCCTGTCTAACCCCACGATGAGTACGGACAGCATCTGACATGTCCCCCTTTTTATTTAACCGGATTCGAATAGTAGAATTGTTATAAACCCCCTCCATTAGGCTAATTAAGCCCCTTGGCAAACCCCAGGCATAGAGTTTTTACCATAGCCTATTTCGGTCAACACAGTCAAAGGCTGCCGAGAGGTCCACTGAGGCCATAAAAATGGGTCCCCTAGTTGAGCTCCAGGCAGTCTCCTGAATACTCTTAACTACCAGACCATTGATGTTAGTTGAGTGGTTTTTACGGAAACCCGTTTGAAAGGGACTCAGAGGATGGCTGGTTTTTTCCCATTCCCTTAAATGTGAAAGAAGAAAAGCAGAAAAGAGTTTGCAATCCGCATCTATCAAAGCGATAGGCCGATAGTTTTTGGGATCGGACCTACTACCGCATTTGAAGATCGGAATAACGTGTGCAGTGGACCAAGAGATAGGACAAATACCAGTTTGCAAGATATCTCGAAACTCAATACTTAAGAGATTGGCCCAAAGGTTTGGGTCCGCTTTAAAGGTATTATTCGTTAACCCATTCGGGCCTGGGGCTCTTGAGCTCTTACACCTGCAAATTAACTCCCGGATCGTATCAATATCTAGTGGGGGAATCCCATTTTGAATAAGGGACTAATGGGTCATAGTCAGTAAAGCTGGCCGTTACCGCTAGGGGGCTAGGAGAAAATCTATTAGAAAAAAACTCTAGCCAATCTTGTTCCGCAATCGGATTAAGTTCAGCAATGGCCTGGTTACAATCCTGTCCGTTAACAATCCGCCAGAAGGCTCCCACATTTGCCTTCATAATAACCTGTAGCATTAATTCCGAGTCCTGCTGTAACAATCGATGTTTAATTGTTTTGCAGTAGTTCTTATAGGCTAATTTGACCTTCTTAATAAGAATTAAACGAATGGACAGGTCGCTTATAGCGGTTTGTAATTTCCTAATGTTTTTATTCTTAACAGTTTTTGCAGCTGCCAACTCAGAATTATATTGATGGGAATGCCTGACAGCTGGAGTTCGATTTACAAAGGAACTGCCAATATCGTCTACTGCCTCTTGAATCAAGGTAGAAACCGTTGCCGAATTAAATGTTGTCAATTTCCAATCAAGAGTAGTCTTATTAAGTATGTCCCACAGTTTACCATTCAAAGATTCAATATTTTTAGAGGACCAGCGAATAGCAGATCCAGATAAGTTTGGAGAAACCACGATCGGCTGGCACAGCCGCTCCTTTATCAGGGAGATGTTAAAAGTTGCCGTTAATATACCATGGTCACTCCAGGAATTCAAGAAAATTTCAAACTTCGAACATCTTGTAAGCAGAAAATCATCTACAAAGATGTAATCCAGAATGGAGGTAGAAGACCCCCGCCTCCAGGTATAACTGATAGGATGTAAAGAGGGTAATGATAATTCACGCAGGGGTTGTAAACCTAGATTGCCCAGTTCACTGTACCAAGTTTGACTAGCCAATTTTTTCCTTTTGTCACATCGGTCAGAGGAATTCAACTCACATAGTGCCCATGGTGAATAGTCAAATAAACAATCACAGTTCAAATCCCCAGCTAGTATTACATCACCTGAGACATTAGCCAGCCCCCACTCCAAAATAGTCCGAGAGATAAGAGACACAAACAGCTTAATTTCACCAACCCCTGTATGCCAATAGATGTTAATAATTAGTAATTTTAGATGGCCGGTACTCGAGTTCAGAGCTACCCCCAGCGCCCCATAGGGAAGACCCAGAAGAACCTTGCCAGCGAGCCCACAGCAGTTATCCACTGCCACCAGTAGACCCCCCGAAGGTCTACCCCTCAAATTATGTCAGGCCTGCTGGTCAAAAATTTGGAAACCATCTAAACAAGGGGTTGAGGTCATCCAAGTCTCTTGAATGCAAATAACCTTAGCATCTCTCAGCCGATATAGGCACTCCAAATTCGTGAATAAATGTTGATTACCTCTGGAATTCCAAGATTTAATACAAAGGTTCGACTGAGGATCTAAGGTCAGATTTGAGGGAATATAGCTAGGGGACAAGTTTTTGCCACAAGGTGGAGATGATGGTAGCCCAGTCAACGTCTTTATTTTGTTGGTGCAGTGAAGTTATTGAAATGGGTAGGGAATCCTGACCACCTGTATGAGCCCCTATTGGATTAACTGCTGATTGTAGAGCAGAGGTCCCATTAGTCGGCAGTTCCCAAGGTGCAGCCGCTTCCACTCTGAAGCCCAATTCCTTCAGAGAGTCTTTTTGAGTAAGAATCAGTTCTTTAACAAGTGGTGATGCCAGAAGAATCATGCTCAAATCCACAGAATTACAGTCCAAAAAGGCCACTCTATCAATATCCTTAGAGGAAATGAGAGCGAGGGCAGGGATTACAGAGAAAATGGATAATACATTTCGCCGATTCAAACAAACAGGCTCTTCCAATTTCAGCAAGCTTTGAATCTTTATCAAGTGTAAAGAGTTTAGTTTCTTATTATTCGTACATTCTTGGCGTATTAAATTGCCTGCTGATAAATTTTGAGCGGCTTTCATGTTTGTATCATGGTGTTTGGCAGCAGCAGGTGGCAAAGATCTGGTCTGTGGTTTGTATAAACGATCCACCAGGTTGCGAATCCCAGCAGAAATTGTGGGGTGGGTAGGGGCAGACAGATTGTTAGTGGCCTGAGAGAAACCCCTCTCCAATCCCAGATCCAAAGGAAAAGCAGGGATCAGGGGCTGGTTAAGTAGTGATTTCGTTGGAGATTGCAGTTGCATGGGACCCCAATTTGCCAGGGTTTGATGAGGCCTTAGGGCCGACGCACTCTGTGAGCAGTTTAGCTCGGGAACTAGAGTCACGGCCCGAGTCAGAGGAATTGCTTCAAAGGTTGTAAATTTTCCAATACCACACCCCTGTTGTAAATTACTAAGATTTACACCATGTGGAATCACCGAAACCATGGGATGATCTTCACACAGCTTGGAGTTGCTAGTACCACAAGCTTGTGTCACGCCAGAAGCCAACAAAGCTGCATCATAGGTTTTAAATTTACTCATGGCAGCACCAAGTTGTAGATTACTGGAGTTAATAGCTTGTGTAATCAGCGGAACCGTTGCAGTTTGCTCGGTGGACCTAAATTTACCTGTACCACATCCCTGTTGAAGTGGCACCAAAGGGCACAGTTTTGAGATAGAGGAAGCAAATACGGTTTCATTTATGAACTGTTTAGGGGGGGCCGAACAGAATTTTGGAAGGTTACCAGACCCCTTGTCAAGAACATGTGTAGCTGGAGGGTTACAATTAACAGTTTGGGCCATAGAGTCAACCAATTTAATCATTGGAGGCTTAATAACCTTCGTTAAGTTACCCTTAGAGATAGAAGCATTATTCGAAAAAGTGAAAACCTTTGCAGTAGATTTGGAAAAGAGTATATTAGTTTGCTTAGTGGCCAATTTCCGCTTGATAAAGGCGCGTTTTACGTGGGGCCATTGTTTTCTTGGAAATTGGGTGCTTAAAGGCAGTGTCATGTGGACATGTAAGACCCTGAGTTGGAATCGAGCTTGTACCAGGACTGGACTCTATCGGCCGAGTAGGTATAATACTCTTCAGTAGCTCCTCGGCAGTATTACCGGGGATTGCCAGTGAAAAAGGCTTAGGTTGTGCAGAGAGAGTTGCTTTATTAATAGCCTTTGCTAAGATAACTGGAGATCCAGTAGAGTTAGAATGACCCCGAATAGAAATCGGGTCAGGCAAGCATTGAATAGGGTCGGCCAATATGCCTGTAGCCGTGGTAGGAGTACCAGAGCAAGGAATAATTACTGGTAAATCGTGATCGTAAGCAACAACATTATTAGCAGATTCCACTGGCAAGTTGTTATCAAGTATCTCTATAATTTGGGAATTGACCATGGCTGTTTGGCAAGAGGGGGTTGGAGAAGTATCGCCTTGTGAAACTTGGACCGGCCGCCTCTGGGATATCTCTGTACCGATCCAATCCACTTTATTAATAAGATCCACTAAAATATCTGTGCCAATATAATCAATTTTTAAATTAAGTTCTGTCATTGCAGATTTGACAAGTTTAAGCTCGGACCAAACATTGTCATAAAGCTCAACAAAAGAGCTCAGAACAACGTTAAGGGCTGAGACTGTTGGGTGCGTCAAGGGGATTCGTTCGTCCACCTCTTTCAATGTATGATGTAAATGTGGAGAATTTGCTTGGTTCAGATTGGTTGACAGAGGGTCTACGTCGGAATCATCGTCCACAATGTTGTTTTCAATGACTTCAATAATGTTAGTTAGGGCGGTAGGTGTATTATCAGCCACTGGATCTTGGGAAGAGGATCTAGAGATTTCCGGAATTCCAATAGTACATGGCAAATTCATCACTTTATCCGCACACTCAATTATGCTAAGATCAGTGATATTATTATTACCCCCAAAAAAGGCTTGTGTAGACATGGCTGAATGATCTAACATTGCGTTGCCTCTAAAAACTTTAGGAAGTTTTATTTCTGTGCTAGTAGAGGTTGCTTTTAGGATGTATTTGTCCATGTAAGTCTGGCCAAATAATTGATGGGGTAGTTTGGATTGTCTAGGAGTTTTATGTGGTGCATTATCACCTGCTCCAGAGACACTGGTAGTTGCGTCTATAATCTCGGGGTTATGGATCATAACATTATGAGTAGTTAGTGGAATACTCTGTTCCAGAGTGTTTAAAATAATAGGCTTTATCGAAGTGAGACTGCCAGACATGGCATTATTAATAAAGGAGATAGGTTCCGCCGAAAGTGGGGCACTACAAAGAGACTTTGAAGTGATTGAGGACACAGTATTAGATAACCTACACTTGGCCAGGATGTTGGTAGAGTCAACCTGTGAGGCCGGGTCCACTGAAATAACATCCAATAGGAGCTGAGGGCCTTTTTGGCTGCGCAAGCCAGATCTCATCATAGAATAAAATAAAATCAGTGATTAGACAATAAAATAGCGTTGAGAAAAAAAAAAAATAATAATAATAATTAGCCGCCAACTGCCTCCAGTATAAAATGGTGTGAGACTCCTTAGTCTGGTTAACCAGATTTAAAAAATGTAGTCAGATGAAAAATAAAACAGTCAATATTCGTGTTAATAGATTATAACACCACTAGCTCTAAGAGCAAAAATTTTCTCTTATTAAAAAGTAGAAAAATAGTCATTAACAGTAGCTTAGTAGGTGTTACAATGACAATACCGATCAAACAGCCGGTCACACTGATAATTCTGGATGTAGGAGGCTTACTGATTGATGGTCGCCGACCACGCCGAACAGCCAAACAGCACCAGCCCTTCTGCCACCAGGGCTTACGCCGCGAGGGTGACTTCGCGGCAGTTTTGAGGAGAGTCAGCAAGTCACGTGAGCAGGTCACGTGGTCCTCAGCGGCTCCGCCTCCCTGTAGCCAGCAAGAGCCCTATGCTCGCAATGCTGTTAGGAGGTGGGGCTGGCTGGCTGTTGTAATAGCAGTAAAGTAAGTGAAACAGCGTCCTGCAGCTCCGGCACGAAATAGAGTCGCTGCCTTCAATTAACACCGCTCGGGCGGCTTCGCGGCAGTTTTGAGGAGAGTCAGCAAGTCACGTGAGCAGGTCACGTGGTCCTCAGCGGCTCCGCCTCCCTGTAGCCAGCAAGAGCCCTATGCTCGCAATGCTGTTAGGAGGTGGGGCTGGCTGGCTGTTGTAATAGCAGTAAAGTAAGTGAAACAGCGTCCTGCAGCTCCGGCACGAAATAGAGTCGCTGCCTTCAATTAACACCGCTCGGGCGGCTTCGCAGCAGTTTTGAGGAGAGTCAGCAAGTCACGTGAGCAGGTCACGTGGTCCTCAGCGGCTCCGCCTCCCTGTAGCCAGCAAGAGCCCTATGCTCGCAATGCTGTTAGGAGGTGGGGCTGGCTGGCTGTTGTAATAGCAGTAAAGTAAGTGAAACAGCGTCCTGCAGCTCCGGCACGAAATAGAGTCGCTGCCTTCAATTAACACCGCTCGGGCGGCTTCGCGGCAGTTTTGAGGAGAGTCAGCAAGTCACGTGAGCAGGTCACGTGGTCCTCAGCGGCTCCGCCTCCCTGTAGCCAGCAAGAGCCCTATGCTCGCAATGCTGTTAGGAGGTGGGGCTGGCTGGCTGTTGTAATAGCAGTAAAGTAAGTGAAACAGCGTCCTGCAGCTCCGGCACGAAATAGAGTCGCTGCCTTCAATTAACCAATTATGGTAATTCAATTATGCATGTAATCGCAAAATATATTATGAGTACATCACACAAGCAAATGCATTTATGGTTAACAAAGGTTTGACCATTTTTGGAAGATACGGATGTCTCTAATGTTATTTTAGAATCTAACCCACATAGAGCTAAAACTAAACTATATCAGTGGGATTGGATTAATAATAGAGAAAGTTGTATGAAATTCCATCTGTATAAAGAGCATAACTTTCTAAAAAAAAAATGAATGTTGTCGAATCTTACTTAGTAAAATTTCCGAGTGCGAAGTCAAGGAGTTTATTTTTAAGATTTCGGGTAAATTTATGGCATACGAAAGAAGTAATGATTAGGCGCCGACTTCATAACAAAGATGATGCTCACTGTAGATTTTGTGAGCGACCAAATCATATTGACCCCTTTAAACATTTGCTGATGGAATGCAATCACATAGTTGACCTGCAAAGAAAATACTTCTATCATTTGTTCAGTCCTTACTGTCATTTAACTGTGGATTTGATGTGGAATCTATTACTTCATTGTGGACATACTTCCATGAGGTTGGCAATTGTACATTTCTTGAATGCAATGAACTTGGAGAAAGGAACAGCGAGAAGCAGTGCTCCAGATAAGATTTTGAGGTGGGAGTATTTTACTCCCTATTTTTAAACCTTAAGAGTAAATGGGATTTTAAGCGAGTAAAAATGACTTCTACTTTGCAAGAGAGTAAAATGTATGTGACATCCAGTGGACGTGTGCAAAAACTGTATGGAAATCATTATTATGCGGCAGCTTTCTGCATTGTGACAGAATACAGTTTTTATTATTTCTCTAAGGTCTGGCCATTTGATCTCTCCTGTATATATTTGAATGTTCACAAAAACAAAACCTAGCCAATTATATAGTAAAGCAAACATGAATTGTATTATGTGTTTTGAGGTTCGATAGCAGAATTGTCATTTGATGTTTAATGAAAGTCCTAATTTCCTGGAGCTATTACTACCTAATGGTATGCCAATGTTATGATACAACAGTGCAGAGAGGCAAGGACCCCATGCTAAATTCTATATTTAATCTAATGGTCAAACGGTTATTTATATAGCTCTTTTGGAAAAGTGCTGTACATAGAACATGTTTATCACAATTATCACCAAACCAAAGTCGGTACTCCTTTATCGACCTCGAAAGGATGAAAGGCTGAGTCAGACTTGCCGGGATTTGAACCCGCAACCTACAAATCAAACACAGATTGCAGCAACAAGTGCTCAACAGGCTGAGTTATCTTATTGGCTAACATCCTTCAGAGGTTGGTTAACTTGAGTATTCACTGAGGTATAATAATCACAGTACCTAAATGTATGACACCCATTTATGAAGCACTACATAAAGGTAAATACCTATGTGGTTTATCACAGGGACAGGTTTTGCTGAGTTTCCATTTCAATTACCAATGTAACTTTGATTTGTTTGCATTTGAACAGCGCTTGCACTTCCTGGAGAGTCAGGTTTTGGATGTTTTAATTGTAGTCTTGAAGATTTGAGAGGCTAGAAGACCTGTGATTGGTGTAATGACAATCACTCACCCTTGAGCAAAGACTCTGCTGCGACTTACCATTTATAGTAATGTACCCCATTGACTGCAAGGTTGAATGGATGTAAACTAGACTTTGCATAGTCATAATTGTACACACTGTTTTTATAATTGGAGTGTAAATTAAATTATAAGTGTAAAAATTATCTGCCTCCCCATGATTATGCACACATTACCGGAACTACTGGTTTGCTTTCACTGAACAAAAAAGTATAATTTGTTAAAACATATGAATTCTCAATTGCAACTTCATTTTCCATCTTATTATTGTAAAATCCTAAAATTCTAGGAAAATATGCACAGTGCTTGTGTAAATGTACACAGGAAAATTATAAAGCTGTCGTATTTACAAGATTTTCATGCGTAAAAAAAGGCCTGGTACGCACCTTATCTGGAGGCCTGGCTAGAAGTATACAGTAAACTGATCCAATCCTGTTGATGTAAGAGAAATGGTGTACTACCATCTGTTGAAATAAGGAAATGGGCAAACATGAGTAAATGGAAGATGGGAAGTATACATGTCAATCCTGTAATTAACCAATTTGGCCAAAACAGTGAAAAGGCTGTTTCTTCTCTTGATGTGTAATTATATTTGAAATTTAGGAATTTGAATGTTATTATATGTGTTCATTCTGATTTTAGGTTGTTGTATGTGGGATTTTTTATTTTATTATTTTGGCTGTATTGTTGTACAATGTAGGAAGTTTTACTTTTTTCTCATTGTGGTATCATCTTCAAAAATATTGTATCATTTGTATTAATGCAATTTTCATTTTTGTACAAAATTGAAAGGTTGATTTAATCAGATAATTCAATAAAAAAAGTGTGTGTGGATGCATATATGTATATATATATATATATATGTAAGTTTCAAGCACTCAGGAATACTGCATGTTTTAGTTATACTTAAGTCACAATTTTTATATAGGCTGATGAGGTTCCTGGAGGGTTTTTATTGCCCCTTCAATATGGTTTGTTTTTTCCAACCACTTGACCTCAGCAGTTCATTGAAGATAGTTTGCCTGTAAACTTTATTGAATGCTTGCTAGGACTAGTGAGCCTGTCCTTAATTTTGAAAATATATTTTTGATCATTGTTTATGATGATCTGGGGTGAATGCTTTTTATGGTGAAGGTTGTTTTTTTTGTCTTAATAATGGGACCAGTTCATTCTCGTTAGATGTTGTGGAGTTTGAGCTATTTTCTTGCTTTTCCTGATTTTTCAGCATCCTTGTGTATCAGAGGACTGGCGCTGTAGTTTTCTGACCTGGGCCTGAAAGGAGTGCTGTTAATTGCTTTGCAATTTGAAAGTGGGAGGTCTTAAGGCAGTGGTCTTCAAGCCTTTTTATGCTGAGCCCCCTTGAGTAAAATATAGTATCAAATGCTTATATTTTCTATTAGAAACAGTCACCATAATCCTTAAAGACCTCCACCACCGGGCATCCTTCGGGCCCCCCAGTTTGAAGGCCACTGCCTTAAGGCACCCTAGCTGTTCAGCATACAGAGGCACACTTTTCGTGGGTGGGGCGACTTCTTTCCAGTTCCACACAATGACTGTTCTACTGATCAGGTGGATCGCTTTCAAACTGTCGCCAAGTAGGGGATAAACGCTCCTACTGGCTGCCCCTCTTTAGCTGTAATACTGTTGCTGCTCCAATACCCCCACAATGTTCCACACAAATAGGTCCATGCCTTTCTCAGATAGGTGCACCCGACCCTCTAAGTAATACGTTATCTACATGTATCAGGCTGCGGCGCATGTGTGAGAAACCCTGCCTCTGCAACATTTACCCATAGCTTGGTTTACTTTTTGCAGGATTTTTCCACTGCTATGTGCGCTGCACTAGTTCAGCTGTAGTGCACAAAGTATGGCATAGTAGCGATGCTTATGTGGGTGGAGGGAGACTTCTGACCCTTCTGGAGGATAGTGCCTGGCTCATAATAGCAAAGGCCTTCCTGCTAAGGTGTAATATTTACTCTTTGTTCCCCCTCAATAAAGATCACTTTGGCCATGGGTTCTGTCTCTGCATACCCTCATATTTCTGGTCCCTATCATTTCCTGTACATGTTGCTGTCTGCAAGCTGGGACTCTCTATGGTTGATATTTACATTTAAGAAACTGAAATGGGTGCTTGTCTTTTAAAGGACACACACAAAATGACTGCAACATTTTAGGCACAAGAGCTCTGCAGTTAAGAACGTATTGCCTCTCCAGAACACCCACCTCTAATTTTATTAGCGAGCAGATGCAACTAGTTAAATCCACAATGGGTGAAGGTCTTGGAGGAACTTACCAAGCACCGCTTTACTCAAAACTTGTGACACATCAGGCAGGAACATCCATAACAAGCGTACTATAAATTAATGGTTTTGGGTACGGACCTGGTTTATAAATACTTGGAGCATACTACATTAACTCTTTTGTATTTCTTCTTTTAGGCAATAACTCAAATCATGGCACTCTTTTATGTGCTTTTCTTTGATTCCGACAATTCTCTGTGTATTTGAAAGGATGGGGAATTTGAGCCTTTGGCAATTCCTGGTGAAGTTAATTGTTAATGTATGATAGAGGGTCATGATGAAAGTAGAAGAGAAATATGTGACGAAAAGTATTTCAACAATCATGCTTTTCTAGTCAGGTAAGCAATATATATTTTTTGTTAATCTAATTGATGTTTGGGGAGGAGGGTACATCTGATGTCCCTACGTGGAGGCATTCCCTTTTTTCACACATACAGATGAATGCCGCACAATGCCCAACACTCTTTTACAGCATCTCTTTCCTCTAGAGTAACACTCTAAAGTATAGATGGTCTACTGATTTCTCTTATGTTATTGGCAAAGCGCTATGTGTTGAACACCCTCGGGGACTGTAGTCCGGGTCAGAGTATGTAGACTGAGTTGTGAGTAGCTGCATAGGGAGGGAGGGGAAAAGCCAATGAGAGCAAGAATAAGCATAAATACAAGGGGACGGATGGGGAAGGATAAGATCGCGCTTAAGGGGAGTCACTTACCCCAATGTACAGCTCAAGAAAAATGTTTGTTGTATTGGTAGTCAAATTATGAAGTTTCAACTTGCCCTTTTTCAGACCCATAGCCAAGAAACAGTATTAAGACACAGAAAACCTTTGACGAAATAATGAAAACCTATTGTGATGCAAAGGGACTAATTGAGGCTTTTTTACAAAGAAAAGTAGAGGAGAAAAAGCAGCGACTGGGGAATCTGGAGTGAACTACAAGAAGATGCAGTGGAAAAAAACAAGAGAATTGCATTGTAAAAGCTGATGGGTGGGAACTGACTATTCCAAAACATATTAATGGCTGTTCACAAAAGCTGGAAAACCTGTGTTTTTTGGCAGGGACGGCTATTGTTCTTCAATCCTTCTACATGCCCTCCTCAAAACTCGCCTCTTACTTCACCTGGACAATTGACATGTCTCTGTGTAATGTTGCAGTTCCCAAAGATGTAGCTGCACAACAAGTACAAAATATTGGACTATAAAGTAACTGTCAATTGTCTGGTGCAAATGTTTTGTCAGACCAATCTCATTTGACAAGATCAACTCTATCACCATGTCTTCTGAACAGTGTGTCCTTGTTACAGTACGACGGTCATGCCTGTTTGGACAGTGAAGTGGCACCTACACGTTCCCACACACCTGCGCAATCATTCAGATTACAGTCTTAAAAAACAATGGAATTGGAACATCCCCACAACATAGTTCGGTTGCTACCTCAGTCCCTGCTACTAATCGACAACGTAATTGTAGCTTGCATGCTGCTCTGTGAAACTGAAGATGCAAGTGCTCTTGTGTGTAGAACTATATAGTTGATCTGGTGAATTTGTAGGTTGGTGCCAACTTGTAAATTGTACATGCTTTTGTGCTATTGATTTCTGTTGGGGGTCAGCTGGTTTTTTCTTGGGTGTGGTGAATGGTCAAACTAATTGCTAGCGGCTCATAGTGATATTGAGTGAAGTGATCGGCAGTCTGTCATGCAGGTAGACCTTTAACGGATTCTGTTTAGACCGAAAGTGTGTATTTTAGTGCAGTGATTTCTAATTGTGGGAGTTTATTGGTGTGATGCCATGTTAGCTAGAGGTGAGAACTGATATGAGGGAGTTTACAGGTTGGTGCGTGACATTGTGGGCTAGATTTGTAGTTTTATATACTAAATCAGCTAACCTTAGTTAATGACATTGAGTGCTCTAGCAAACGGCTGCAAATTCCCTTGATGTTTTCCAGTACACTATCCATAAGTCTAACTAGACTCACCCTATAGTAATACCACCCATCTTACACGCAAGGAATCAAAAGCCTTTTCCTAAATCGTTTGGAAGCAACATGAAATAAGTCCTCCTGAAGTTGTCTGCAATAATCGTTCACAATTTCAAACCCATCCTAAAGTTGTCACAGGAACATCCTGGAGTAATCCCCCACCCCTCCTGAAGTTGTTACGGGGTCATCCTGGTGTAATCCCCACCAATCCTGAAATTTTCATTAAGTCCTCCTGGGGTAATCCCCACCCATCCTGAAGTTGTCATGGGGTCATCTTGGAGTAATACAAGATCATCACTGGAAGTAATCAGAACTCATCCTGGAATAGTTTCTGTGATAATTCTAGAGTCATCTCATTTAAATATTTCGGCCTATATACATACTTCAGGATGGTTTCGGATGATCTCCCTGAACTAGCCATGGATGACTCTAGGATGGAGTCACTGGATGACTCCACAATGATCAATGATTCCAGGAAGATCTTCCTTTTTGACTTTGGATATTAATGACTCCTGGTTTGCCCCCTATACTATTGATTTCTAGAGACACCTCTGGTTAATAGACCTTATTCAGTTGTTTTGCTCCTTGGAATCCCAGCTCGTTGTCCAAGTGGATGAACGGTTTGCCCCAAAACACTCTTCATGCCCAAACACACTATACACAGACCAACCATGGCACTCACATATAGCACTTTAAATTTCCTTCCCACAAGCATCAAACAGAACTCATTACCACCTCAACAAGTAGCTTACATATAACCGCCCGACACCCGCCCATGCACTCTTGCACCATGGGTGCACAAAGTTCCCATTTGCAAACAAATGCCTCTGTGCCCTAAGCACACACCACCTAGAAACCGTCCGGTACACAGGTACCTACGCACACGCATCAAAGCTATCTTGCATTTTCTCTCTTCGCACTAACCTAGCCTGACCCACCTTTGGATACCTTGCAAAAGAGTGTATATAAATCCCAGTAAAATAAACGTATTGCTCTTAATTTTCCAAAATCCTTGTTTGAGAAATCCTTTCAGTTGTTACTTGGAATTATGGGATTTGTAGTCTTAAATTAAAAATGAAAACAAAAAAAAGTCCCACACTTCCAGGAAGCAAAAAAACTGCGGATAGCTGCCTCAGTCGTGGAATTTGAAAACTTTAAAGCGTTTTCATGGACAGATGAACTTCTGTTCCATGCGGTTCTATCACTTTGTTTCCAGTTGCATCATGTCCCATGAAGCTGATCCTCACTCACCTGCTCCACAACTATACCTCCTGCTCCCTGGCAACTGCAGTCATCACATTACGTTCATGAAACCGAGGGCAATGCCCACAAAGCCCAGCCTTCCCAGATGGTACCGTCTAGTTCCTATGCGGAAAACGTCCCCTAGCAACGCCCCGCCTGCTCATCATCATCACATGACTTAAACACGTTATCTACGTTCTCTGGCGTGTGCATAATATGGCAGTGTGCAATGTATTACGTCACTTCACGAGCAGGAAATGCACGTATTGGACTGTAGCAGGAGCTGAAAAGTGCGCAGACACCACATATGCATTTCCGTACGTTCAGAGAAGCTCCCAAGCAGACTTGCCCTGTTAATCAGATAGGGATGGGGTACCTGTTAAACCTAGACCTGGGGGGGTGCTTTTTGCGCTCGTATGAAATGGCCGCCTGATGTGCAGCTCTGTGAAAGGGAAGATCCTTCTGATTAATACTGCCTTGCTGGTGCTGATTTCGCTACTGGAAATACCATAGACCCACTCCGCTTAGTCTACAGAGGGGACTGTCTGACTGGGGCTCTGTGAGAGGTGACCGTCACAGTGAACAATTCACTTCCTCAAACCACCTCCTATTCTCTATGCGGCGCCCCGCATTGTGTCACCTCCGTGAGCGGCTCACAGAATACTCGAGGGATGGGGCTCCCGGTCTTGGCTGGGGGAGGGGTGGCTGCCCCACAGCGTGTAATGATCCAGTCTTGACTGCCATACATCTCGACGGCCGACCCCCGGCCTCCTCATTCCTCTGCAGCTCTACGCCGAAGGAAAACACTGAAGCGCCTCTATTGCCTCCTGTCAGCAGGAAATCACCCAGCGGTCCTGCGCTCGATGACCGCTAACTGTGCGTTCTGTGCCACCCGGTCCTACGTTTCGACCACGCCATCCCCCTTCCCTGTGACTGGTGGCTGGCTGTGAGGACACTCATCGTGCTACGGGGCGGATCCCGCCACGAAATATTGGACTACTACTGTGAGGCACCGTGCCATTCTGATTTGCAGCACACGCTACAGACTCCCCTCCTGCTGCCGCCCATCTGGCTGCATAAACCGTTGGCTGGACCGCGGTGTCGTGGGGGTCGGACCTTGCCACCTACTCCGAGCGGGGCAAGGCCAGCAGCGCTGCACTCCTTGTGGGTGGCCCGGATGGAGCCGTGAATGGTAAGCACTACGTGCTGGGATTGCAGCTACCTGTGATAGGCCGCTGCCGGCGGCTCTCTTGCTAACTGCCCGTTAGAGAACACGCTTTGCACGTTTCTCCATCTGCACGCTTCAGACCTCAGAAATCAAGCGTATGATCCACAGTGAAGGTGCCTGCTGAAACCGCGGCCGACTGCTTGGGCAATATTGTGACCACTAGTTCAAACATCCCCTGCACTATAACACATGGGAGGTCACAGTCCAGTTGATCTCTGGCTGGGTGGACCCCAATGGCCTTGCTAATACACCCTTTCTCTGGAGGCCTGTAACGGGTGGCACCTTATCTTTGAAAACAGGTTGCCTCCTCCTCCCCCCAGCTACCCAGGAATCTACTGTTACTACGCCCATCCGGCCTCACCTGGTAGTGATCTGGGATACGTCGAACTATTCTTCACACCACACTGAGAAGCACAAGGATTATCCCTTGTATTCACTGATACCTACAAAGCTCCTGCCTTCGGCTTATACGCATGCTTGCTGCCCTACTGGGTGCCTGCACCTTGCGGGATCCCCCACAACTTGCCTTGATGGGGATGGTACCTAGTGGGGGTTAATTAAACCGAGGAGTCCGCTGACACTGAGGAGCCTTTGACTACGTCCACTGGTAAGGAACTCACACAACGCTACCTCACACACCCGTGGCTTGCTGTTTTACCACCAACGTGTACAGCCACTCCCTGCACCATTGCAGCCTATGAAGGACCTACGGAGGCCTGTGACCTATCCCTAACTGCCTGCCTGCTGTTCTCGTCCCCCATCATCACTACACATCGTACCACCGCCCGTTGTAGACCACGTATTATGCGGTGGAAGACTGTCCATTCCTACAGTGGGCAATCACCGGCAACTACTGACCCAGACCACCCAGCTCTGCTCTGGGAAGGGAACATGTCACTTGCTTCGCTTCAATAGACCATTACCTGAGGCAAAATATGTAGGAAGTCCACTGTCATATTGGTAACCAACCGCACATCCAGGCCAGTCCTCCTCTTGCTTTAATACCCACAAGCTGCGCTAACCTGGTCCTTACCGCTCCATTACAGAATACAGCGGATAACCTCACTGATCATCGGCATCCCCTGCAGTTAGGCTCCCGGTTCGCGGCGCCGTCTACCACTTGACCGTGCTGGTGGCGATCATGACCAAGGTAGCTAACAAGAAGTGGGCTCCATCAATATGTTTGCCAAAGCTGCGCCGAAACCGGGTGAGCCCATATCTGACCCGGAGACATCCACGCCAGCTTCCCCCGAGACTACTGAATCCCAGAAGATGATGGACTATATGCGTGTGGGTTTCACTGCTCTGCATTCCAAACTAGATGACATGAATGGGACCATCTCGTCGATTAAAGCCCATATGGAGAAAACTGACAGCCGGGTTGCGGAGGTGGAGACTAGGGTGGGGGTGGCAGAGGACAACCTTGTTTCCCTTCGAGCGGAGGTGGCTGGTCTTTCCAGACAGGTCCTAGAAGTTAGCAAGAAGAATGAGGACCTCGAATCGCGCTACAGGCGCAACAATCTTCGCATCATCGGGTCCCCGAAGACAGGATCCATGGTCCCATGGAAGACTACATCGAACTCACCCTGCTCACACTACTGGATTCCCCGAAACTTTCACCGCAGTTTGCAATAGAAAGAGCCCCCTCAGGCCTTGACTGCAAAACTCAGACTGAGTGCCCCCCCTCGCCGCATCATTGCAAGGGTGTTAAATTACAGAGACAGAGATTCCCGTCTTCGTGCAGTTAGAGCCAAGGGCGACCTCTTTCTCGGCTCCTCCACAATTCACCTTTATCCTGACTTCTCTGGCTGTTCAACAGGAGCGCAAGTCCTTTCTAGCCATCAAGAAGAGGCTGCGAGACCTAGGGGTCAAATACTCGATGCTCTACCCTGCTAAACTCAGGATTGAACAGTCTTTCTTCACCATCGCTGGAGAGGCCTCTAAATATTTCGACGAACATTTTCATCACATCGATTTATTCCTGGAGATCTGTGCGATGGCTCTAAATGCTGAACTGGTTTCTGTTAATAGTACAGCCTACAGATTGCTAGTTGTATCAGTCAGATATCTAGTTCTGTTCTGTAAGCCTGTCTTTCACACCTACTGTTCATTGTTCTTGTATTACGCACCTCATAATGCCTAGTCATTTCCCTATTCACGAAGCATTGCCGCTCGCGGCCAGCACTCAGCCCTCCAGGCGATGCGGCCACTGCTCTTGTTTCTGTTGGTGGTTGTTCGGGTTTTTACCTCTCTGATTGGGGGAGGGGTGAGGGTGGGCTGGGAGGGGCGTTTTATCAGAAAATGCTTGGCATGTGACGGGAAGCTAGAGCACCCAAACATATTCAGATCAGCAATTATGGATCGGGGACCCGCTCACGTTCATGTTGGATGCTGTGACCTAACTTCAGATCCAGTCACCGGTCTCTCCATTCCATATACCTATTCCAATGACTGAGGATAATGTAGTCTGCATGAGCTGGAATGTCAGGTTACTGGGGAATCACACCAAAATGCGTGAACTACAGTTGTATATTGAACACAAAGTTAAATTGCTCTTTTTGCAAGAAACGCATGCTTGTGCTGGTGGATGTGAGAGGTTCGCTAAAGCCTGGGGTCCCCACCGCTATTACACCAATTATTCCACCCAGTCTTACGTTTCGGCATAAAGTGACTCATGTTGATCCCTTGGGCTGATATGTCTTACTGTTTGGGACCCTGTTGAACAAGGAGGTTGTGTTGATTAACATATATGGCCCCAACATAGACGATCCTGACTTTTACATACATCTCTTATCCCTGCTTTCTGAGCTCCCCCTTGTCCCCATCCTCTGGGGTGGGGACTTCAACACTATCTTAGATGTGGACCTCGATAGATCGGGCACCAGACCTCGCCAACCCTCCAGAGCAGCTAAAGCCATCATAGATGTGCAGACCCAACTGATGGTGTCAGATGCATGGAGGCTGCTTCTCCCTGCTTCTCGATCATATTCCTTTTACTCCTCAGTGTATGATTCACATTCACAAATCGACAGATGTCTTGTTTCAGATTTACTAATCAGAACCATCACTCAGATGGCGATCCTCCCCAGAACATTCTCTGACCATTCACTGGTTACAATCTCCCTCGAGTGGGGTGCGGATAGCCTTGGGGCTCGTTCGTGGAGGCTGAAATCACATTCTCTATCAGATATCTATCAGATATTGCCTTTGAGACTGAGCTGAGGACCGCCATTAATGACATTTTTACATTAAGTACGGGATCAGTCCAAGCGCAGTCTACCCTCTGGGAGTCGTTTAAAGTCTACATCAGGGGCATTGCGAAGAGTCGGGGATCCTTGAGGTGATCCGCAGAAACATAGCAGAGAGTGAATCTCGGCTCTCCTTCCTTGAGAATCAGTACACCTCCTCTCAATTGCCTGACACCCTCTCTGATATAGGCACAGAGCTGGACACATTCTTCTCCCATGCGGAATGGGAGAGGAAGTTCCTCGATAACCCCCATTCTGCCCGCAGATATGGAGAGGGCAAACGCCCTGGCCGTGTCTTAGCTAGGCTGCTGCACCAGGAGACTGGTTCTCCCCACATGCCGGCTATTGAGAGGACTAATTGCATCCTTGCTCTCTCAGCACAAGACATCAATGCAGAATTTCGCTCATTCTATGAAACACTCTATTCCAACACTGGTAAAATCCCAGCGGCTGACATTGAGGCCTATTTAGACAGTCTTCCACTCTCCATTCTATCCACCGAGACCAAGGACGCCCTTGATAAACCAATTACAGCTGAGGAAATATCCAAGGCTATTGATTCTCTGGCCTCTGGTAGGGCCCCCGGATCCGACGGTCTTCCTGTTGAATTTTATAAACAATATAAAGCCTGCCTGGTCCCCCACCTGTCTGTCCTATGGGAGTAATCTTGTGAACTGGGCGTTCTCCCTCCCTTTGGGAAGCTATAATCACTGTATTACTCAACCCAGGCAAACCCCCCTCACAATGTGGCTTGTACCGCCCCCTTTCACTTATCAATTGTGATGTCAAGATCTATGCTAAAGTGCTGGCCTTGAGAGTGGCCCCGTATATGTCATATATCATACACCCAGACCAATCGGGGTTTATCCCGGGGCGTTCCACATCTTTAAATTTATGTCGCTTATTCAACATACTTGCCCGGGTCTTCCCAAACACACATGCAGTGGCGGCTGACATGCAGAAAGCATTTGACTCTGTCTCATGGGAATACCTCTGGCGGGTCCTCCATAGGAGCAACTTTGGGCCAGATTTCCAATCCTGGGTCAGACTTCTTTACCCATCTCCTGTTGCCAGGGTTCGCACCGAGGACCAGTGTTCGACCCTTTTCCAAATATCCAGAGGTACGAGGCAGGGTTGTCCCTTCTCGCCCTTCATATTTGCTATAGCTGTATAGCCCTTCGCAGACAAGATACGCCAAATGCATGCAAATAGAGGCCTGAGACTGTCCGGCTTCCCTGAGATCATCTCCCTGTATGTCGATGACACCGTCCTTTTCATTCGCTCTCCTGCACAAAACCTTGCCCCAATTCTAGATGATGTTGTTCTCTTCGGCGAGATATCGGGTCTCAAGGTAAACTGCTCTAAATTTATACTGTTTCCCCTAACCGAAGTCACCACCCGCAACCAGACCCATTGGGCTTCATGTGGTTGCAGTCCGAGATCACCTATCTTGGAGTGGTGGTGGCACGCCAACAAAATCCCCTATACATAGCCAACTTTGGGAACTACCTGACCTCCCTTGACCGAAAATGTGCAGACTGGGCTAAATTACCGATCACCCTGGCCGGTAAGATCGGCATCCTTAAAAGGATTGTGCTACGGGGGCGTGGCTTGGAGCGCTGGCGATGCGGACGCTCTTCTAATGTCCTCCGTAGTGGGCCCGCTGCATTACTAACTTTGGCGGAGTTCCAGCGTGCTAAAGCTGAAGCACGATGCAGATCAGGATGTGAGATGCTCTCGGGCGACTGCCGGAACGAAAACGAAGATTTAAGCCCCTGTGAGGTTATTGAACGAGCCCTGTGGGCCCAGCGGGTCCTCCGCCGCCTTCCCCCATGATGGCGGGCGGAGCTGTTGGAGCCTGCATTAGCTCTAGGAGAAGTCCTGGTGATTGGGCTCTCAAGCCCTGATGAGCCCTGCTACGGTGTCCTGCCTCCCATGTACCCTACTAAGTGAGCTGCAACCCTCGCTTCGAAGCCCCATCTGCCTCTGACAGCAATCTTAGGTGCGTCTGGCAGTGTCAGCCCACCCCGCCTGTGTGTCTAAACTCAGGGCACAGTGGCTCTGGAGCTGGGAGCTCCGACGCGAGGCCCTATACCGCGATTTGAGGAGGAGGACCTCCCGGGGGTAACCAGAGTCCTGAGGCAGAGGACCTGGCAGCGGGGGAATAGGTGGTCTAGAATGGCGAAACGAAATGAGGAGCTCCTTCTTGCTTTTGAATGCGGTGAGTGAATTTGTCGCCTGCGTGGGGCGGGAACACCCCAGACCCCACTCTGGCCGCTCCACTGGCCCGGCTTAGAGCGGAGCACCTACCTGGGCCCAACCAACTTAATAGCTGCTCTCTGTCCCCCTTCCCTGGAGAGGGGGGACCCACTCTTGAACTCGACCCAGCTTGGGCCTCGGAGACCAGGACTGTGAGGTGAAGTCAACGAAGGGGCCCTCACTGCCACCAGAGACTTCATTAGCTGAGGCGAATTGGGCTCAAACAATTACATTTTAAGAGGATCTACCCGAAAGTGGCATTCCCCCCTCCCCGCTCCTGTGACTGCTCTACCCCACCACCTTACCATTTATTTCCTGTGGTGCCCCGGTCCATGCATCAGCCCCCCTCTCACTCCTGACTAAGGGGATACATCAATCTTATCCACAACTCGGAGAATAAAAGGACCCCTCCCCCGCCCCATCGGGGGTCACAATCTCCAGAAGCATCCACACCAATAAAGAACGGAGGCTAGGGCCTTTGGATCCTCGCATAAGATAACCACTGTGAATTGAACCTAGGTAACAGCCTTACCTACCCTACTCCACCTCAGAAGTCACTGTGCCTCTCCTTCCACCTTACGGAAGACGCTATGACTAAGCAGCTAAAATCTGGTAAGAACCCAGACATAGCTACAATGCTGCTGTCGGCTGACAAAGGGAAGAAACATGATCCCCCAAGCTTACTCTGCAGATGTCCCCAGATTATAAGGGGGCCCTCGCTACCAAAGACGATATTCAGGCTTTCATGGCAGATATTAAGTCAGAATTTAGGTCATGCATGACCGAGCTCACCACAAAGCTGGAACGCACTGACCAAAGGGTAACGGAGGCAGAACAACGCCGTGGGGAGGTTGAAGATCGATCCCAAGACCACGCAGCCGCCCTGGGGGAAATCCAACGCTCCATCAGAACCCTACAAGACAAGTGTGAAATCCTTGAATTTAAACAGGAAGACCTTGAAAACAGGGCCGATGCAATAACCTTCGGATTCGAGGGATCCCAACCTCAGTCCCAGACAAAGATCTGGCGGAATACGTGGGAGACTTCTTCCAATCTCTGCTTCCACAGCTGGACAAACCTCAGCTCCTTCTGGATCGCCCCTAAGAGGCAAAACCACCCATTGGCTACAATATGCGTGTCTCCGTCGCTCCATTAAGAATAGATGCCCAGACTTTCCCATAATCCCCACAGAGGATCCCATATTGTCTGAAATCCTGAATGTCGTGTCCTTCAATGGGAAGATCTCCAGATTGTATACCCTATTCCAATCCAAGGCCATTTTCCCTTTCGATAAACTCAGACGCACCTGGGGCAAGGATCTAGAAATTGAAATTACTGACCAACGCTGGAGCCGTATGTGTGCCCATATCCACGAGGTTTAATTCAACTCCCGATTCAAAATGATCCAATTTAAAGTACTCCACAGATTTCATTACACCCCGATTAGACTACATCATATATCTCAGGACCACTCCCCCAGATGCCCAAGGTGTAGCTCAGATGACGCAAATTACATACATATGATGTGGTCCTGTCCACGCCTCTCTCATTTTTGAGAGGAAGTATGTTCTTCTATCTCTGAAATCCTAGGTCACACTATTGTCCCATCTCCACTGATATGTCTCTTCCATGAACTCGCCCAACGAGGGCGTGACTCTAGGAAACTAGTTGGGCTATGTATGTTGTAGCAGTCCATTGTATTCTTCTACTCTAGCTTTGCCCCGGCGCCCCCACTCACGCCCAGTGGCTCCTGGCCATCACCTGGGTTTTGGTCACTGAAGAGGTCTGGGCAGGCCAGCAACCACTGGTGTCTAGACCCAGAAACATCTGGACTCCACTCCGCTCCTATATCTCCTCCCTGTCGATTGCTACTGATGACGAGGCAGATGTTCAACTTTCTCCAGCCCCAATAACCGTTTGACCCATTTATCTTAATTGCTACTGTAAGATGTTTACTCTGTGGTACAAATGTTTGTTTTGGTACTCCCCTGTTTGAAATGTCGTCATCCTGTATATGCTGATCACATATTTGCTAATCTGTAAGCTGCTTGCTTCCTGTTGTAATGTCAAGCACAATAAATAAAGCTTAAAAAAAAATAGAACTGAGAGAGCCAGGGAAAAGCATGAGAAGGGCCGAGCCTGGGCAACTAAAGGGGCTGAGGGACAACAAAAGGGGCTAAAGGAGTTGGGCAGCAGAAAAAGGGCAACACAAAGTGCTAAAGGGGCAGGAAAAGGAGTTGAAAGGGACTGGGGTGAGAAAAGGGACTAAACAGTGTGTAAGGTTCCTGATAGCTGGAGGGACGCGCTGGGACTAGACATCAGCAGC